>NW_028188527.1:0-736657 GCF_964204655.1 Triturus cristatus
GGCCTTATTCTGATACTGTAAAGCAGCTAAATACTCTTTCCTGAGTATGTGAAGTGTTTTATGTTCACACTTCCATCCAGGGGTGAACCCTGAAATCTCACCCTGCGCGGAGCTCCATAACCCTGGGTAGAAGGTGCGACTTCATCCCCTTGAAGCCTAACCCCTGCAAATGTCACAAGTATCAGTAAACTGGTGCCAGGAGGCTGGAAGTAGGCCCAAGGCCTTGCAGGCCTTATTCTGATACTGTAAAGCACCTAATACACTTTCCTGAGTATGTGAAGTGTTTTATTTTCACACTTCCATCCAGGGGTAAACCCTGAAATCTTACCCTGCGCGGAGCTCCATAACCCTGGGTAGAAGGTGCGACTTCATCCCCTTGATGCCTAACACCTGCAAATGTCACAAGTATCAGTAAATTGGTGCCAGGAGGCTGGAAGTAGGCCCAAGGCCTTGCAGGCCTTGTTCAGATACTGTAAAGGAGTGAAATGCACTTTACTGAGTATGCGAAGTGTTTTGTTTTCACCCCTGCAGCCAGGGGTGAAACCGGAAATCTTACCCTGCGCGGAGCTCCATAACCCTGGGTAGAAGGTGCGACTTCATCCCCTTGATGCCTAACACCTGCAAATGTCACAAGTATCAGTAAATTGGTGCCTGGAGTCTGGAAACACACCCAAGACCTTGCAGGCCTTGTTCTGATGCTGTGAAGGAGTTAAATACACTTTACTGAGTCTGTGAAGTGTTTTGTTTTCACCCCTGCAGCCAGGGGTGAAACCTGTAATCTTACCCTGCGCGGAGCTCCATAACCCTGGGTAGAAGGTGCGACTTCATCCCCTTGAAGCTTAACACCTTAAAATGTCACAAGTATCAGTAAATTGGTGCCTGGAGGCTGGAAACACACCCAAGACCTTGCAGGCCTTGTTCTGATGCTGTGAAGGAGTTAAATACACTTTCCTGAGTCTGTGAAGTGTTTTGTTTTCACCCCTGCAGCCAGGGGTGAAACCTGTAATCTTACCCTGCGCGGAGCTCCATAACCCTGGGTAGAAGGTGCGACTTCATCCCCTTGATGCCTAACACCTGCAAATGTCACAAGTATCAGTAAATTGGTGCCTGGAGGCTGGAAACACACCCAAGACCTTGCAGGCCTTGTTCTGATGCTGTGAAGGAGTTAAATACACTTTACTGAGTCTGTGAAGTGTTTTGTTTTCACCCCTGCAGCCAGGGGTGAAACATGAAATCTTACCCTGCGCGGAGCTCCATAACCCTGGGTAGAAGGTGCGACTTCATCCCCTCACAGCTTAACACCTTAAAATGTCACAAGTATCAGTAAATTGGTGCCTGGAGGCTGGAAACACACCCAAGACCTTGCAGGCCTTGTTCTGATGCTGTGAAGGAGTTAAATACACTTTCCTGAGTCTGTGAAGTGTTTTGTTTTCACCCCTGCAGCCAAGGGTGAAACATGTAATCTTACCCTGCGCGGAGCTCCATAACCCTGGGTAGAAGGTGCGACTTCATCCCCTTGATGCCTAACACCTGCAAAATGTCACAAGTATCAGTACAACTGGTGCCAGGAGGCTGAAAGTAGGCCCACGGCCTTGCAGGCCTTATTCTGATACTGTAAAGCAGCTAAATACACTTTCCTGAGTATGTGAAGTGTTTTATGTTCACACTTCCATCCAGGGGTAAACCCTGAAATCTCACCCTGCGCGGAGCTCCATAACCCTGGGTAGAAGGTGCGACTTCATCCCCATGATGCCTCACACCTGCAAATGTCACAAGTATCAGTAAATTGGTGCCTGGAGGCTGGAAACACACCCAAGACCTTGCAGGCCTTGTTTTGATGCTGTGAAGGAGTTAAATACACTTTACTGAGTCTGTGAAGTGTTTTGTTTTCACACCTGCAGCCGGGGGTGAAACCTGAAATCTTACCCTGCGCGGAGCTCCATAAACCTGGGTAGAAGGTGCGACTTCATCCCCTTGAAGCCTAACACCTGCAAATGTCACAAGTATCAGTAAAACGGGTGCCAGGAGTCTGGAAGTAGGCCCAAGGCCTTGCAGGCCTCATTCTGATACTGTAAAGGAGCTAAATACACTTTCCTGAGTATGTGAAGTGTTTTATGTTCACACTTCCATCCAGGGGTAAACCCTGAAATCTCACCCTGCGCGGAGCTCCATAACCCTGGGTAGAAGGTGCGACTTCATCCCCTTGAAGCCTAACCCCTGCAAATGTCACAAGTATCAGTAAAACTGGTGCCAGGAGGCTGGAAGTAGTCCCAAGGCCTTGCAGGCCTTATTCTGATACTGTAAAGCAGCTAAATACTTTTTCCTGAGTATGTGAAGTGTTTTATGTTCACACTTCCATCCAGGGGTGAACCCTGAAATCTCACCCTGCGCGGAGTTCCATAACCCTGGATAGAAGGTGCGACTTCATCCCCTTGAAGCCTAACCCTGCAAATGTCACAAGTATCAGTAAATTGGTGCCAGGAGGCTGGAAGTAGGCCCAAGGCCTTGCAGGCCTTGTTCTGATACTGTAAAGGAGTGAAATGCACTTTACTGAGTATGTGAAGTGTTTTGTTTTCACCCCTGCAGCCAGGGGTGAAACCTGAAATCTTACCCTGCGCGGAGCTCCATAACCCTGGGTAGAAGGTGCGACTTCATCCCCTTGATGCCTAACACCTGCAAATGTCACAAGTATCAGTAAATTGGTGCCTGGAGGCTGGAAACACACCCAAGACCTTGCAGGCCTTGTTCTGATGCTGTGAAGGAGTTAAATACACTTTACTGAGTCTGTGAAGTGTTTTGTTTTCACGCCTGCAGCCAGGGGTGAAACCTGAAATCTTACCCTGCGCGGAGCTCCATGACCCTGGGTAGAAGGCGCGACTTCATCCCCTTGAAGCCTAACAACTACAAATGTCACAAGTATCAGTAAAACTGGTGCCAGGAGGCTGGATGTAGGCCCAAGGCCTTGCAGGCCTTATTCTGATACTGTAAAGGAGTTAAATACACTTTCCTGAGTATGTGATGTGTTTTATTTTCACTCCTCCAGCCTGGGGCGAAGCCTGAAATCTTACCCTGCGTGGAGCTCCATGACCCTGGGTAGAAGGTGCGACTTCATCCCCTTGAAGCCTAACACCTGCAAATGTCACAAGTATCAGTAAAACTGGTGCCAGGAGGCTGGAAGTAGGCCCAAGGCCTTGCAGGCCTTGTTCTGATACTGTTAAGGGTTAAATAGACTTTACTGAGTATGTGAAGTGTTTTATTTTCGCACCACAGCCAGGGGTGAATCCTGAAATCTTACCCTGCGCGGAGCTCCATAACCCTGGGTAGAAGGTGCGACTTCATCCCCTTGAAGCCTAACCCCTGCAAATGTCACAAGTATCAGTAAAACTGGTGCCAGGAGGCTGGAAGTAGTCCCAAGGCCTTGCAGGCCTTATTCTGATACTCAGGAAAGAGTATTTAGCTGCTTTACAGTATGTGAAGTGTTTTATGTTCACACTTCCATCCAGGGGTGAACCCTGAAATCTCACCCTGCGCGGAGTTCCATAACCCTGGGTAGAAGGTGCGACTTCATCCCCTTGAAGCCTAACCCTGCAAATGTCACAAGTATCAGTAAATTGGTGCCAGGAGGCTGGAAGTAGGCCCAAGGCCTTGCAGGCCTTGTTCTGATACTGTAAAGGAGTGAAATGCACTTTACTGAGTATGTGAAGTGTTTTGTTTTCACCCCTGCAGCCAGGGGTGAAACCTGAAATCTTACCCTGCGCGGAGCTCCATAACCCTGGGTAGAAGGTGCGACTTCATCCCCTTGATGCCTAACACCTGCAAATGTCACAAGTATCAGTAAATTGGTGCCTGGAGGCTGGAAGTAGGCCCAAGGCCTTGCAGGCCTTATTCTGATACTGTAAAGCACCTAATACACTTTCCTGAGTATGTGAAGTGTTTTATTTTCACACTTCCATCCAGGGGTAAACCCTGAAATCTCACCCTGCGCGGAGCTCCATAACCCTGGGTAGAAGGTGCGACTTCATCCCCTTGAAGCCTAACCCCTGCAAATGTCACAAGTATCAGTAAAACTGGTGCCAGGAGTCTGGAAGTAGGCCCAAGGCCTTGCAGGCCTCATTCTGATACTGTAAAGGAGCTAAATACACTTTCCTGAGTATGCGAAGTGTTTTATTTTCCCACCTGCAGCCAGGGGTGAACCCTGAAATCTCACCCTGCGCGGAGCTCCATGACCCTGGGTAGAAGGTGCGACTTCATCCCCTTGAAGCCTAACACCTGCAAATGTCACAAGTATCAGAAAAACTGGTGCCAGGAGGCTGGAAGTAGGCCCAAGGCCTTGCAGGCCCTATTCTGATACTGGAAAGGAGATAAAAACACTTTCCTGAGAATGTGAAGTGTTTTATTTTCTCAGCTCAAGCCTGGGGTGAACCCTGAAATCTTACCCTGCGCGGAGCTCCATAAACCTGGGTAGAAGGTGCGACTTCATCCCCTTGAAGCCTAAAACCTGCAAATGTCACAAGTATCAGTAAAACTGGTGCCAGGATGCTGGAAGTAGGCCCAAGGCCTTACAGGCCTTATTCTGATACTGTAAAGGAGCTAAATACACTTTCCTGAGTATGTGAAGTGTTTTATTTTCACACCTGCAGCCAGGGGTGAACCCTGAAATCTCACCCTGCGCGGAGCTCCATGACCCTGGGTAGAAGGTGCGACTTCATCCCCTTGAAGCCTAACACCTGCAAATGTCACACGTATCAGTAAAACTGGTGCCAGGAGGCTGGAAGTAGGCCCAAGGCCTTGCAGGCCTTATTCTGATACTGTAAAGGAGTTAAATACACTTTCCTGAGTATGTGAAGTGTTTTATGTTCACACCTGCAGCCAGGGTTGAACCCTGAAATCTCACCCTGCGCGGAGCTCCATGACCCTGGGTAGAAGGTGCGACTTCATCCCCTTGAAGCCTAACACCTACAAATGTCACAAGTATCAGTAAAACTGGTGCCAGGAGGCTGGCAGTAGGCCCAAGGCCTTGCAGGCCTTATTCTGATACTGTAAAGGAGTTAAATACACTTTCCGGAGTATGTGAAGTGTTTTATTGTCACACCTCAAGCCTGGGGTGAACCCAGAAATCTCACCCTGCTCGGAACTCCATGACCCTGGGTAGAAGGTGCGACTTCATCCCCTTGAAGCCTAACACCTGCAAATGTCACAAGTATCAGTAAAACTGGTGCCAGGAGGCTGGAAGTAGGCCCAAGGCCTTGCAGGCCTTATTCTGACACTGTAAAGCAGCTAAATACACTTTCCTGAGTATGTGAAGTGTTTTATTCTCACACTTCCATCCAGGGGTGAACCCTGAAATCTCACCCTGCGCGGAGCTCCATAACCCTGGGTAGAAGGTGCGACTTCATCCCCTTGAAGCCTAACACCTGCAAATGTCACAAGTATCAGTAAAACTGGTGCCAGGAGGCTGGAAGTAGGCCCAAGGCCTTGCAGGCCTTATTCTGATACTGTAAAGCAGCTAAATACACTTTCCTGAGTATGTGAAGTGTTTTATTCTCACACTTCCATCCAGGGGTGAACCCTGAAATCTCACCCTGCGCGGAGCTCCATAACCCTGGGTAGAAGGTGCGACTTCATCCCCTTGAAGCCTAACACCTGCAAATGTCACAAGTATCAGAAAAACTGGTGCCAGGAGGCTGGAAGTAGGCCCAAGGCCTTGCAGGCCCTATTCTGATACTGGAAAGGAGATAAAAACACTTTCCTGAGAATGTGAAGTGTTTTATTTTCTCAGCTCAAGCCTGGGGTGAACCCTGAAATCTTACCCTGCGCGGAGCTCCATAAACCTGGGTAGAAGGTGCGGCTTCATCCCCTTGAAGCCTAACCCCTGCAAATGTCACAAGTATCAGTAAATTGGTGCCAGGAGGCTGGAAGTAGGCCCAAGGCCTTGCAGGCCTTGTTCTGATACTGTAAAGGAGTGAAATGCACTTTACTGAGTATGCGAAGTGTTTTGTTTTCACCCCTGCAGCCAGGGGTGAAACCTGAAATCTTACCCTGCGCGGAGCTCCATAACCCTGGGTAGAAGGTGCGACTTCATCCCCTTGATGCCTAACACCTGCAAATGTCACAAGTATCAGTAAATTGGTGCCTGGAGGCTGGAAACACACCCAAGGCCTTGCAGGCCTTGTTCTGATGCTGTGAAGGAGTTAAATACACTTTACTGAGTCTGTGAAGTGTTTTGTTTTCACCCCTGCAGCCAGGGGTGAAACCTGAAATCTTACCCTGCGCGGAGCTCCATGACCCTGGGTAGAAGGCGCGACTTCATCCCCTTGAAGCCTAACAACTACAAATGTCACAAGTATCAGTAAAACTGGTGCCAGGAGGCTGGATGTAGGCCCAAGGCCTTGCAGGCCTTATTCTGATACTGTAAAGGAGTTAAATACACTTTCCTGAGTATGTGATGTGTTTTATTTTCACTCCTCCAGCCTGGGGCGAAGCCTGAAATCTTACCCTGCGTGGAGCTCCATGACCCTGGGTAGAAGGTGCGACTTCATCCCCTTGAAGCCTAACACCTGCAAATGTCACAAATATCAGTAAAACTGGTGCCAGGAGGCTGGAAGTAGTCCCAAGGCCTTGCAGGCCTTATTCTGATACTGTAAAGCAGCTAAATACTCTTTCCTGAGTATGTGAAGTGTTTTATGTTCACACTTCCATCCAGGGGTGAACCCTGAAATCTCACCCTGCGCGGAGCTCCATAACCCTGGGTAGAAGGTGCGACTTCATCCCCATGATGCCTCACACCTGCAAATGTCACAAGTATCAGTAAATTGGTGCCTGGAGGCTGGAAACACACCCAAGACCTTGCAGGCCTTGTTTTGATGCTGTGAAGGAGTTAAATACACTTTACTGAGTCTGTGAAGTGTTTTGTTTTCACACCTGCAGCCGGGGGTGAAACCTGAAATCTTACCCTGCGCGGAGCTCCATAAACCTGGGTAGAAGGTGCGACTTCATCCCCTTGAAGCCTAACACCTGCAAATGTCACAAGTATCAGTAAAACTGGTGCCAGGAGTCTGGAAGTAGGCCCAAGGCCTTGCAGGCCTCATTCTGATACTGTAAAGGAGCTAAATACACTTTCCTGAGTATGTGAAGTGTTTTATTTTCCCACCTGCAGCCAGGGGTGAACCCTGAAATCTCACCCTGCGCGGAGCTCCATGACCCTGGGTAGAAGGTGCGACTTCATCCCCTTGATGCCTAACACCTGCAAATGTCACAAGTATCAGTAAAACTGGTGCCAGGAGGCTGGAAGTAGGCCCAAGGCCTTGCATGCCTTATTCTGATACTGTAAAGCAGCTACATACACTTTCCTGAGTATGTGAAGTGTTTTATGTTCACACTTCCATCCAGGGGTAAACCCTGAAATCTCACCCTGCGCGGAGCTCCATAACCCTGGGTAGAAGGTGCGACTTCATCCCCTTGAAGCCTAACCCCTGCAAATGTCACAAGTATCAGTAAACTGGTGCCAGGAGGCTGGAAGTAGGCCCAAGGCCTTGCAGGCCTTATTCTGATACTGTAAAGCACCTAATACACTTTCCTGAGTATGTGAAGTGTTTTATTTTCACACTTCCATCCAGGGGTAAACCCTGAAATCTCACCCTGCGCGGAGCTCCATAACCCTGGGTAGAAGGTGCGACTTCATCCCCTTGAAGCCTAACCCCTGCAAATGTCACAAGTATCAGTAAAACTGGTGCCAGGAGTCTGGAAGTAGGCCCAAGGCCTTGCAGGCCTCATTCTGATACTGTAAAGGAGCTAAATACACTTTCCTGAGTATGTGAAGTGTTTTATTTTCCCACCTGCAGCCAGGGGTGAACCCTGAAATCTCACCCTGCGCGGAGCTCCATGACCCTGGGTAGAAGGTGCGACTTCATCCCCTTGATGCCTAACACCTGCAAATGTCACAAGTATCAGTAAAACTGGTGCCAGGAGGCTGGAAGTAGGCCCAAGGCCTTGCATGCCTTATTCTGATACTGTAAAGCAGCTACATACACTTTCCTGAGTATGTGAAGTGTTTTATGTTCACACTTCCATCCAGGGGTAAACCCTGAAATCTCACTCTGCGCGGAGCTCCATAACCCTGGGTAGAAGGTGCGGCTTCATTCCCTTGAAGCCTAACCACTGCAAATGTCACAAGTATCAGTAAATTGGTGCCAGGAGGCTGGAAGTAGGCCCAAGGCCTTGCAGGCCTTGTTCTGATACTGTAAAGGAGTGAAATGCACTTTACTGAGTATGCGAAGTGTTTTGTTTTCACCCCTGCAGCCAGGGGTGAAACCTGAAATCTTACCCTGCGCGGAGCTCCATAACCCTGGGTAGAAGGTGCGACTTCATCCCCTTGATGCCTAACACCTGCAAATGTCACAAGTATCAGTAAATTGGTGCCTGGAGGCTGGAAACACACCCAAGGCCTTGCAGGCCTTGTTCTGATGCTGTGAAGGAGTTAAATACACTTTACTGAGTCTGTGAAGTGTTTTGTTTTCACCCCTGCAGCCAGGGGTGAAACCTGAAATCTTACCCTGCGCGGAGCTCCATGACCCTGGGTAGAAGGCGCGACTTCATCCCCTTGAAGCCTAACAACTACAAATGTCACAAGTATCAGTAAAACTGGTGCCAGGAGGCTGGATGTAGGCCCAAGACCTTGCAGGCCTTATTCTGATACTGTAAAGGAGTTAAATACACTTTCCTGAGTATGTGATGTGTTTTATTTTCACTCCTCCAGCCTGGGGCGAAGCCTGAAATCTTACCCTGCGTGGAGCTCCATGACCCTGGGTAGAAGGTGCGACTTCATCCCCTTGAAGCCTAACACCTGCAAATGTCACAAGTATCAGTAAAACTGGTGCCAGGAGGCTGGAAGTAGTCCCAAGGCCTTGCAGGCCTTATTCTGATACTGTAAAGCAGCTAAATACTCTTTCCTGAGTATGTGAAGTGTTTTATGTTCACACTTCCATCCAGGGGTGAACCCTGAAATCTCACCCTGCGCGGAGCTCCATAACCCTGGGTAGAAGGTGCGACTTCATCCCCTTGAAGCCTAACCCCTGCAAATGTCACAAGTATCAGTAAACTGGTGCCAGGAGGCTGGAAGTAGGCCCAAGGCCTTGCAGGCCTTATTCTGATACTGTAAAGCACCTAATACACTTTCCTGAGTATGTGAAGTGTTTTATTTTCACACTTCCATCCAGGGGTAAACCCTGAAATCTTACCCTGCGCGGAGCTCCATAACCCTGGGTAGAAGGTGCGACTTCATCCCCTTGATGCCTAACACCTGCAAATGTCACAAGTATCAGTAAATTGGTGCCAGGAGGCTGGAAGTAGGCCCAAGGCCTTGCAGGCCTTGTTCAGATACTGTAAAGGAGTGAAATGCACTTTACTGAGTATGCGAAGTGTTTTGTTTTCACCCCTGCAGCCAGGGGTGAAACCGGAAATCTTACCCTGCGCGGAGCTCCATAACCCTGGGTAGAAGGTGCGACTTCATCCCCTTGATGCCTAACACCTGCAAATGTCACAAGTATCAGTAAATTGGTGCCTGGAGTCTGGAAACACACCCAAGACCTTGCAGGCCTTGTTCTGATGCTGTGAAGGAGTTAAATACACTTTACTGAGTCTGTGAAGTGTTTTGTTTTCACCCCTGCAGCCAGGGGTGAAACCTGTAATCTTACCCTGCGCGGAGCTCCATAACCCTGGGTAGAAGGTGCGACTTCATCCCCTTGAAGCTTAACACCTTAAAATGTCACAAGTATCAGTAAATTGGTGCCTGGAGGCTGGAAACACACCCAAGACCTTGCAGGCCTTGTTCTGATGCTGTGAAGGAGTTAAATACACTTTCCTGAGTCTGTGAAGTGTTTTGTTTTCACCCCTGCAGCCAGGGGTGAAACCTGTAATCTTACCCTGCGCGGAGCTCCATAACCCTGGGTAGAAGGTGCGACTTCATCCCCTTGATGCCTAACACCTGCAAATGTCACAAGTATCAGTAAATTGGTGCCTGGAGGCTGGAAACACACCCAAGACCTTGCAGGCCTTGTTCTGATGCTGTGAAGGAGTTAAATACACTTTACTGAGTCTGTGAAGTGTTTTGTTTTCACCCCTGCAGCCAGGGGTGAAACATGAAATCTTACCCTGCGCGGAGCTCCATAACCCTGGGTAGAAGGTGCGACTTCATCCCCTCACAGCTTAACACCTTAAAATGTCACAAGTATCAGTAAATTGGTGCCTGGAGGCTGGAAACACACCCAAGACCTTGCAGGCCTTGTTCTGATGCTGTGAAGGAGTTAAATACACTTTCCTGAGTCTGTGAAGTGTTTTGTTTTCACCCCTGCAGCCAAGGGTGAAACATGTAATCTTACCCTGCGCGGAGCTCCATAACCCTGGGTAGAAGGTGCGACTTCATCCCCTTGATGCCTAACACCTGCAAAATGTCACAAGTATCAGTACAACTGGTGCCAGGAGGCTGAAAGTAGGCCCACGGCCTTGCAGGCCTTATTCTGATACTGTAAAGCAGCTAAATACACTTTCCTGAGTATGTGAAGTGTTTTATGTTCACACTTCCATCCAGGGGTAAACCCTGAAATCTCACCCTGCGCGGAGCTCCATAACCCTGGGTAGAAGGTGCGACTTCATCCCCATGATGCCTCACACCTGCAAATGTCACAAGTATCAGTAAATTGGTGCCTGGAGGCTGGAAACACACCCAAGACCTTGCAGGCCTTGTTTTGATGCTGTGAAGGAGTTAAATACACTTTACTGAGTCTGTGAAGTGTTTTGTTTTCACACCTGCAGCCGGGGGTGAAACCTGAAATCTTACCCTGCGCGGAGCTCCATAAACCTGGGTAGAAGGTGCGACTTCATCCCCTTGAAGCCTAACACCTGCAAATGTCACAAGTATCAGTAAAACGGGTGCCAGGAGTCTGGAAGTAGGCCCAAGGCCTTGCAGGCCTCATTCTGATACTGTAAAGGAGCTAAATACACTTTCCTGAGTATGTGAAGTGTTTTATGTTCACACTTCCATCCAGGGGTAAACCCTGAAATCTCACCCTGCGCGGAGCTCCATAACCCTGGGTAGAAGGTGCGACTTCATCCCCTTGAAGCCTAACCCCTGCAAATGTCACAAGTATCAGTAAAACTGGTGCCAGGAGGCTGGAAGTAGTCCCAAGGCCTTGCAGGCCTTATTCTGATACTGTAAAGCAGCTAAATACTTTTTCCTGAGTATGTGAAGTGTTTTATGTTCACACTTCCATCCAGGGGTGAACCCTGAAATCTCACCCTGCGCGGAGTTCCATAACCCTGGATAGAAGGTGCGACTTCATCCCCTTGAAGCCTAACCCTGCAAATGTCACAAGTATCAGTAAATTGGTGCCAGGAGGCTGGAAGTAGGCCCAAGGCCTTGCAGGCCTTGTTCTGATACTGTAAAGGAGTGAAATGCACTTTACTGAGTATGTGAAGTGTTTTGTTTTCACCCCTGCAGCCAGGGGTGAAACCTGAAATCTTACCCTGCGCGGAGCTCCATAACCCTGGGTAGAAGGTGCGACTTCATCCCCTTGATGCCTAACACCTGCAAATGTCACAAGTATCAGTAAATTGGTGCCTGGAGGCTGGAAACACACCCAAGACCTTGCAGGCCTTGTTCTGATGCTGTGAAGGAGTTAAATACACTTTACTGAGTCTGTGAAGTGTTTTGTTTTCACGCCTGCAGCCAGGGGTGAAACCTGAAATCTTACCCTGCGCGGAGCTCCATGACCCTGGGTAGAAGGCGCGACTTCATCCCCTTGAAGCCTAACAACTACAAATGTCACAAGTATCAGTAAAACTGGTGCCAGGAGGCTGGATGTAGGCCCAAGGCCTTGCAGGCCTTATTCTGATACTGTAAAGGAGTTAAATACACTTTCCTGAGTATGTGATGTGTTTTATTTTCACTCCTCCAGCCTGGGGCGAAGCCTGAAATCTTACCCTGCGTGGAGCTCCATGACCCTGGGTAGAAGGTGCGACTTCATCCCCTTGAAGCCTAACACCTGCAAATGTCACAAGTATCAGTAAAACTGGTGCCAGGAGGCTGGAAGTAGGCCCAAGGCCTTGCAGGCCTTGTTCTGATACTGTTAAGGGTTAAATAGACTTTACTGAGTATGTGAAGTGTTTTATTTTCGCACCACAGCCAGGGGTGAATCCTGAAATCTTACCCTGCGCGGAGCTCCATAACCCTGGGTAGAAGGTGCGACTTCATCCCCTTGAAGCCTAACCCCTGCAAATGTCACAAGTATCAGTAAAACTGGTGCCAGGAGGCTGGAAGTAGTCCCAAGGCCTTGCAGGCCTTATTCTGATACTCAGGAAAGAGTATTTAGCTGCTTTACAGTATGTGAAGTGTTTTATGTTCACACTTCCATCCAGGGGTGAACCCTGAAATCTCACCCTGCGCGGAGTTCCATAACCCTGGGTAGAAGGTGCGACTTCATCCCCTTGAAGCCTAACCCTGCAAATGTCACAAGTATCAGTAAATTGGTGCCAGGAGGCTGGAAGTAGGCCCAAGGCCTTGCAGGCCTTGTTCTGATACTGTAAAGGAGTGAAATGCACTTTACTGAGTATGTGAAGTGTTTTGTTTTCACCCCTGCAGCCAGGGGTGAAACCTGAAATCTTACCCTGCGCGGAGCTCCATAACCCTGGGTAGAAGGTGCGACTTCATCCCCTTGATGCCTAACACCTGCAAATGTCACAAGTATCAGTAAATTGGTGCCTGGAGGCTGGAAGTAGGCCCAAGGCCTTGCAGGCCTTATTCTGATACTGTAAAGCACCTAATACACTTTCCTGAGTATGTGAAGTGTTTTATTTTCACACTTCCATCCAGGGGTAAACCCTGAAATCTCACCCTGCGCGGAGCTCCATAACCCTGGGTAGAAGGTGCGACTTCATCCCCTTGAAGCCTAACCCCTGCAAATGTCACAAGTATCAGTAAAACTGGTGCCAGGAGTCTGGAAGTAGGCCCAAGGCCTTGCAGGCCTCTTTCTGATACTGTAAAGGAGCTAAATACACTTTCCTGAGTATGCGAAGTGTTTTATTTTCCCACCTGCAGCCAGGGGTGAACCCTGAAATCTCACCCTGCGCGGAGCTCCATGACCCTGGGTAGAAGGTGCGACTTCATCCCCTTGAAGCCTAACACCTGCAAATGTCACAAGTATCAGAAAAACTGGTGCCAGGAGGCTGGAAGTAGGCCCAAGGCCTTGCAGGCCCTATTCTGATACTGGAAAGGAGATAAAAACACTTTCCTGAGAATGTGAAGTGTTTTATTTTCTCAGCTCAAGCCTGGGGTGAACCCTGAAATCTTACCCTGCGCGGAGCTCCATAAACCTGGGTAGAAGGTGCGACTTCATCCCCTTGAAGCCTAAAACCTGCAAATGTCACAAGTATCAGTAAAACTGGTGCCAGGATGCTGGAAGTAGGCCCAAGGCCTTACAGGCCTTATTCTGATACTGTAAAGGAGCTAAATACACTTTCCTGAGTATGTGAAGTGTTTTATTTTCACACCTGCAGCCAGGGGTGAACCCTGAAATCTCACCCTGCGCGGAGCTCCATGACCCTGGGTAGAAGGTGCGACTTCATCCCCTTGAAGCCTAACACCTGCAAATGTCACACGTATCAGTAAAACTGGTGCCAGGAGGCTGGAAGTAGGCCCAAGGCCTTGCAGGCCTTATTCTGATACTGTAAAGGAGTTAAATACACTTTCCTGAGTATGTGAAGTGTTTTATGTTCACACCTGCAGCCAGGGTTGAACCCTGAAATCTCACCCTGCGCGGAGCTCCATGACCCTGGGTAGAAGGTGCGACTTCATCCCCTTGAAGCCTAACACCTACAAATGTCACAAGTATCAGTAAAACTGGTGCCAGGAGGCTGGCAGTAGGCCCAAGGCCTTGCAGGCCTTATTCTGATACTGTAAAGGAGTTAAATACACTTTCCGGAGTATGTGAAGTGTTTTATTGTCACACCTCAAGCCTGGGGTGAACCCAGAAATCTCACCCTGCTCGGAACTCCATGACCCTGGGTAGAAGGTGCGACTTCATCCCCTTGAAGCCTAACACCTGCAAATGTCACAAGTATCAGTAAAACTGGTGCCAGGAGGCTGGAAGTAGGCCCAAGGCCTTGCAGGCCTTATTCTGACACTGTAAAGCAGCTAAATACACTTTCCTGAGTATGTGAAGTGTTTTATTCTCACACTTCCATCCAGGGGTGAACCCTGAAATCTCACCCTGCGCGGAGCTCCATAACCCTGGGTAGAAGGTGCGACTTCATCCCCTTGAAGCCTAACACCTGCAAATGTCACAAGTATCAGTAAAACTGGTGCCAGGAGGCTGGAAGTAGGCCCAAGGCCTTGCAGGCCTTATTCTGATACTGTAAAGCAGCTAAATACACTTTCCTGAGTATGTGAAGTGTTTTATTCTCACACTTCCATCCAGGGGTGAACCCTGAAATCTCACCCTGCGCGGAGCTCCATAACCCTGGGTAGAAGGTGCGACTTCATCCCCTTGAAGCCTAACACCTGCAAATGTCACAAGTATCAGAAAAACTGGTGCCAGGAGGCTGGAAGTAGGCCCAAGGCCTTGCAGGCCCTATTCTGATACTGGAAAGGAGATAAAAACACTTTCCTGAGAATGTGAAGTGTTTTATTTTCTCAGCTCAAGCCTGGGGTGAACCCTGAAATCTTACCCTGCGCGGAGCTCCATAAACCTGGGTAGAAGGTGCGGCTTCATCCCCTTGAAGCCTAACCCCTGCAAATGTCACAAGTATCAGTAAATTGGTGCCAGGAGGCTGGAAGTAGGCCCAAGGCCTTGCAGGCCTTGTTCTGATACTGTAAAGGAGTGAAATGCACTTTACTGAGTATGCGAAGTGTTTTGTTTTCACCCCTGCAGCCAGGGGTGAAACCTGAAATCTTACCCTGCGCGGAGCTCCATAACCCTGGGTAGAAGGTGCGACTTCATCCCCTTGATGCCTAACACCTGCAAATGTCACAAGTATCAGTAAATTGGTGCCTGGAGGCTGGAAACACACCCAAGGCCTTGCAGGCCTTGTTCTGATGCTGTGAAGGAGTTAAATACACTTTACTGAGTCTGTGAAGTGTTTTGTTTTCACCCCTGCAGCCAGGGGTGAAACCTGAAATCTTACCCTGCGCGGAGCTCCATGACCCTGGGTAGAAGGCGCGACTTCATCCCCTTGAAGCCTAACAACTACAAATGTCACAAGTATCAGTAAAACTGGTGCCAGGAGGCTGGATGTAGGCCCAAGGCCTTGCAGGCCTTATTCTGATACTGTAAAGGAGTTAAATACACTTTCCTGAGTATGTGATGTGTTTTATTTTCACTCCTCCAGCCTGGGGCGAAGCCTGAAATCTTACCCTGCGTGGAGCTCCATGACCCTGGGTAGAAGGTGCGACTTCATCCCCTTGAAGCCTAACACCTGCAAATGTCACAAATATCAGTAAAACTGGTGCCAGGAGGCTGGAAGTAGTCCCAAGGCCTTGCAGGCCTTATTCTGATACTGTAAAGCAGCTAAATACTCTTTCCTGAGTATGTGAAGTGTTTTATGTTCACACTTCCATCCAGGGGTGAACCCTGAAATCTCACCCTGCGCGGAGCTCCATAACCCTGGGTAGAAGGTGCGACTTCATCCCCATGATGCCTCACACCTGCAAATGTCACAAGTATCAGTAAATTGGTGCCTGGAGGCTGGAAACACACCCAAGACCTTGCAGGCCTTGTTTTGATGCTGTGAAGGAGTTAAATACACTTTACTGAGTCTGTGAAGTGTTTTGTTTTCACACCTGCAGCCGGGGGTGAAACCTGAAATCTTACCCTGCGCGGAGCTCCATAAACCTGGGTAGAAGGTGCGACTTCATCCCCTTGAAGCCTAACACCTGCAAATGTCACAAGTATCAGTAAAACTGGTGCCAGGAGTCTGGAAGTAGGCCCAAGGCCTTGCAGGCCTCATTCTGATACTGTAAAGGAGCTAAATACACTTTCCTGAGTATGTGAAGTGTTTTATTTTCCCACCTGCAGCCAGGGGTGAACCCTGAAATCTCACCCTGCGCGGAGCTCCATGACCCTGGGTAGAAGGTGCGACTTCATCCCCTTGATGCCTAACACCTGCAAATGTCACAAGTATCAGTAAAACTGGTGCCAGGAGGCTGGAAGTAGGCCCAAGGCCTTGCATGCCTTATTCTGATACTGTAAAGCAGCTACATACACTTTCCTGAGTATGTGAAGTGTTTTATGTTCACACTTCCATCCAGGGGTAAACCCTGAAATCTCACCCTGCGCGGAGCTCCATAACCCTGGGTAGAAGGTGCGACTTCATCCCCTTGAAGCCTAACCCCTGCAAATGTCACAAGTATCAGTAAACTGGTGCCAGGAGGCTGGAAGTAGGCCCAAGGCCTTGCAGGCCTTATTCTGATACTGTAAAGCACCTAATACACTTTCCTGAGTATGTGAAGTGTTTTATTTTCACACTTCCATCCAGGGGTAAACCCTGAAATCTCACCCTGCGCGGAGCTCCATAACCCTGGGTAGAAGGTGCGACTTCATCCCCTTGAAGCCTAACCCCTGCAAATGTCACAAGTATCAGTAAAACTGGTGCCAGGAGTCTGGAAGTAGGCCCAAGGCCTTGCAGGCCTCATTCTGATACTGTAAAGGAGCTAAATACACTTTCCTGAGTATGTGAAGTGTTTTATTTTCCCACCTGCAGCCAGGGGTGAACCCTGAAATCTCACCCTGCGCGGAGCTCCATGACCCTGGGTAGAAGGTGCGACTTCATCCCCTTGATGCCTAACACCTGCAAATGTCACAAGTATCAGTAAATTGGTGCCAGGAGGCTGGAAGTAGGCCCAAGGCCTTGCAGGCCTTGTTCTGATACTGTAAAGGAGTGAAATGCACTTTACTGAGTATGCGAAGTGTTTTGTTTTCACCCCTGCAGCCAGGGGTGAAACCTGAAATCTTACCCTGCGCGGAGCTCCATAACCCTGGGTAGAAGGTGCGACTTCATCCCCTTGATGCCTAACACCTGCAAATGTCACAAGTATCAGTAAATTGGTGCCTGGAGGCTGGAAACACACCCAAGGCCTTGCAGGCCTTGTTCTGATGCTGTGAAGGAGTTAAATACACTTTACTGAGTCTGTGAAGTGTTTTGTTTTCACCCCTGCAGCCAGGGGTGAAACCTGAAATCTTACCCTGCGCGGAGCTCCATGACCCTGGGTAGAAGGCGCGACTTCATCCCCTTGAAGCCTAACAACTACAAATGTCACAAGTATCAGTAAAACTGGTGCCAGGAGGCTGGATGTAGGCCCAAGGCCTTGCAGGCCTTATTCTGATACTGTAAAGGAGTTAAATACACTTTCCTGAGTATGTGATGTGTTTTATTTTCACTCCTCCAGCCTGGGGCGAAGCCTGAAATCTTACCCTGCGTGGAGCTCCATGACCCTGGGTAGAAGGTGCGACTTCATCCCCTTGAAGCCTAACACCTGCAAATGTCACAAATATCAGTAAAACTGGTGCCAGGAGGCTGGAAGTAGTCCCAAGGCCTTGCAGGCCTTATTCTGATACTGTAAAGCAGCTAAATACTCTTTCCTGAGTATGTGAAGTGTTTTATGTTCACACTTCCATCCAGGGGTGAACCCTGAAATCTCACCCTGCGCGGAGCTCCATAACCCTGGGTAGAAGGTGCGACTTCATCCCCATGATGCCTCACACCTGCAAATGTCACAAGTATCAGTAAATTGGTGCCTGGAGGCTGGAAACACACCCAAGACCTTGCAGGCCTTGTTTTGATGCTGTGAAGGAGTTAAATACACTTTACTGAGTCTGTGAAGTGTTTTGTTTTCACACCTGCAGCCGGGGGTGAAACCTGAAATCTTACCCTGCGCGGAGCTCCATAAACCTGGGTAGAAGGTGCGACTTCATCCCCTTGAAGCCTAACACCTGCAAATGTCACAAGTATCAGTAAAACTGGTGCCAGGAGTCTGGAAGTAGGCCCAAGGCCTTGCAGGCCTCATTCTGATACTGTAAAGGAGCTAAATACACTTTCCTGAGTATGTGAAGTGTTTTATTTTCCCACCTGCAGCCAGGGGTAAACCCTGAAATCTCACCCTGCGCGGAGCTCCATAACCCTGGGTAGAAGGTGCGACTTCATCCCCTTGAAGCCTAACCCCTGCAAATGTCACAAGTATCAGTAAACTGGTGCCAGGAGGCTGGAAGTAGGCCCAAGGCCTTGCAGGCCTTATTCTGATACTGTAAAGCACCTAATACACTTTCCTGAGTATGTGAAGTGTTTTATTTTCACACTTCCATCCAGGGGTAAACCCTGAAATCTCACCCTGCGCGGAGCTCCATAACCCTGGGTAGAAGGTGCGACTTCATCCCCTTGAAGCCTAACCCCTGCAAATGTCACAAGTATCAGTAAAACTGGTGCCAGGAGTCTGGAAGTAGGCCCAAGGCCTTGCAGGCCTCATTCTGATACTGTAAAGGAGCTAAATACACTTTCCTGAGTATGTGAAGTGTTTTATTTTCCCACCTGCAGCCAGGGGTGAACCCTGAAATCTCACCCTGCGCGGAGCTCCATGACCCTGGGTAGAAGGTGCGACTTCATCCCCTTGATGCCTAACACCTGCAAATGTCACAAGTATCAGTAAAACTGGTGCCAGGAGGCTGGAAGTAGGCCCAAGGCCTTGCATGCCTTATTCTGATACTGTAAAGCAGCTACATACACTTTCCTGAGTATGTGAAGTGTTTTATGTTCACACTTCCATCCAGGGGTAAACCCTGAAATCTCACTCTGCGCGGAGCTCCATAACCCTGGGTAGAAGGTGCGGCTTCATTCCCTTGAAGCCTAACCACTGCAAATGTCACAAGTATCAGTAAATTGGTGCCAGGAGGCTGGAAGTAGGCCCAAGGCCTTGCAGGCCTTGTTCTGATACTGTAAAGGAGTGAAATGCACTTTACTGAGTATGCGAAGTGTTTTGTTTTCACCCCTGCAGCCAGGGGTGAAACCTGAAATCTTACCCTGCGCGGAGCTCCATAACCCTGGGTAGAAGGTGCGACTTCATCCCCTTGATGCCTAACACCTGCAAATGTCACAAGTATCAGTAAATTGGTGCCTGGAGGCTGGAAACACACCCAAGGCCTTGCAGGCCTTGTTCTGATGCTGTGAAGGAGTTAAATACACTTTACTGAGTCTGTGAAGTGTTTTGTTTTCACCCCTGCAGCCAGGGGTGAAACCTGAAATCTTACCCTGCGCGGAGCTCCATGACCCTGGGTAGAAGGCGCGACTTCATCCCCTTGAAGCCTAACAACTACAAATGTCACAAGTATCAGTAAAACTGGTGCCAGGAGGCTGGATGTAGGCCCAAGACCTTGCAGGCCTTATTCTGATACTGTAAAGGAGTTAAATACACTTTCCTGAGTATGTGATGTGTTTTATTTTCACTCCTCCAGCCTGGGGCGAAGCCTGAAATCTTACCCTGCGTGGAGCTCCATGACCCTGGGTAGAAGGTGCGACTTCATCCCCTTGAAGCCTAACACCTGCAAATGTCACAAGTATCAGTAAAACTGGTGCCAGGAGGCTGGAAGTAGTCCCAAGGCCTTGCAGGCCTTATTCTGATACTGTAAAGCAGCTAAATACTCTTTCCTGAGTATGTGAAGTGTTTTATGTTCACACTTCCATCCAGGGGTGAACCCTGAAATCTCACCCTGCGCGGAGCTCCATAACCCTGGGTAGAAGGTGCGACTTCATCCCCTTGAAGCCTAACCCCTGCAAATGTCACAAGTATCAGTAAACTGGTGCCAGGAGGCTGGAAGTAGGCCCAAGGCCTTGCAGGCCTTATTCTGATACTGTAAAGCACCTAATACACTTTCCTGAGTATGTGAAGTGTTTTATTTTCACACTTCCATCCAGGGGTAAACCCTGAAATCTTACCCTGCGCGGAGCTCCATAACCCTGGGTAGAAGGTGCGACTTCATCCCCTTGATGCCTAACACCTGCAAATGTCACAAGTATCAGTAAATTGGTGCCAGGAGGCTGGAAGTAGGCCCAAGGCCTTGCAGGCCTTGTTCAGATACTGTAAAGGAGTGAAATGCACTTTACTGAGTATGCGAAGTGTTTTGTTTTCACCCCTGCAGCCAGGGGTGAAACCGGAAATCTTACCCTGCGCGGAGCTCCATAACCCTGGGTAGAAGGTGCGACTTCATCCCCTTGATGCCTAACACCTGCAAATGTCACAAGTATCAGTAAATTGGTGCCTGGAGTCTGGAAACACACCCAAGACCTTGCAGGCCTTGTTCTGATGCTGTGAAGGAGTTAAATACACTTTACTGAGTCTGTGAAGTGTTTTGTTTTCACCCCTGCAGCCAGGGGTGAAACCTGTAATCTTACCCTGCGCGGAGCTCCATAACCCTGGGTAGAAGGTGCGACTTCATCCCCTTGAAGCTTAACACCTTAAAATGTCACAAGTATCAGTAAATTGGTGCCTGGAGGCTGGAAACACACCCAAGACCTTGCAGGCCTTGTTCTGATGCTGTGAAGGAGTTAAATACACTTTCCTGAGTCTGTGAAGTGTTTTGTTTTCACCCCTGCAGCCAGGGGTGAAACCTGTAATCTTACCCTGCGCGGAGCTCCATAACCCTGGGTAGAAGGTGCGACTTCATCCCCTTGATGCCTAACACCTGCAAATGTCACAAGTATCAGTAAATTGGTGCCTGGAGGCTGGAAACACACCCAAGACCTTGCAGGCCTTGTTCTGATGCTGTGAAGGAGTTAAATACACTTTACTGAGTCTGTGAAGTGTTTTGTTTTCACCCCTGCAGCCAGGGGTGAAACATGAAATCTTACCCTGCGCGGAGCTCCATAACCCTGGGTAGAAGGTGCGACTTCATCCCCTCACAGCTTAACACCTTAAAATGTCACAAGTATCAGTAAATTGGTGCCTGGAGGCTGGAAACACACCCAAGACCTTGCAGGCCTTGTTCTGATGCTGTGAAGGAGTTAAATACACTTTCCTGAGTCTGTGAAGTGTTTTGTTTTCACCCCTGCAGCCAAGGGTGAAACATGTAATCTTACCCTGCGCGGAGCTCCATAACCCTGGGTAGAAGGTGCGACTTCATCCCCTTGATGCCTAACACCTGCAAAATGTCACAAGTATCAGTACAACTGGTGCCAGGAGGCTGAAAGTAGGCCCACGGCCTTGCAGGCCTTATTCTGATACTGTAAAGCAGCTAAATACACTTTCCTGAGTATGTGAAGTGTTTTATGTTCACACTTCCATCCAGGGGTAAACCCTGAAATCTCACCCTGCGCGGAGCTCCATAACCCTGGGTAGAAGGTGCGACTTCATCCCCATGATGCCTCACACCTGCAAATGTCACAAGTATCAGTAAATTGGTGCCTGGAGGCTGGAAACACACCCAAGACCTTGCAGGCCTTGTTTTGATGCTGTGAAGGAGTTAAATACACTTTACTGAGTCTGTGAAGTGTTTTGTTTTCACACCTGCAGCCGGGGGTGAAACCTGAAATCTTACCCTGCGCGGAGCTCCATAAACCTGGGTAGAAGGTGCGACTTCATCCCCTTGAAGCCTAACACCTGCAAATGTCACAAGTATCAGTAAAACGGGTGCCAGGAGTCTGGAAGTAGGCCCAAGGCCTTGCAGGCCTCATTCTGATACTGTAAAGGAGCTAAATACACTTTCCTGAGTATGTGAAGTGTTTTATGTTCACACTTCCATCCAGGGGTAAACCCTGAAATCTCACCCTGCGCGGAGCTCCATAACCCTGGGTAGAAGGTGCGACTTCATCCCCTTGAAGCCTAACCCCTGCAAATGTCACAAGTATCAGTAAAACTGGTGCCAGGAGGCTGGAAGTAGTCCCAAGGCCTTGCAGGCCTTATTCTGATACTGTAAAGCAGCTAAATACTTTTTCCTGAGTATGTGAAGTGTTTTATGTTCACACTTCCATCCAGGGGTGAACCCTGAAATCTCACCCTGCGCGGAGTTCCATAACCCTGGATAGAAGGTGCGACTTCATCCCCTTGAAGCCTAACCCTGCAAATGTCACAAGTATCAGTAAATTGGTGCCAGGAGGCTGGAAGTAGGCCCAAGGCCTTGCAGGCCTTGTTCTGATACTGTAAAGGAGTGAAATGCACTTTACTGAGTATGTGAAGTGTTTTGTTTTCACCCCTGCAGCCAGGGGTGAAACCTGAAATCTTACCCTGCGCGGAGCTCCATAACCCTGGGTAGAAGGTGCGACTTCATCCCCTTGATGCCTAACACCTGCAAATGTCACAAGTATCAGTAAATTGGTGCCTGGAGGCTGGAAACACACCCAAGACCTTGCAGGCCTTGTTCTGATGCTGTGAAGGAGTTAAATACACTTTACTGAGTCTGTGAAGTGTTTTGTTTTCACGCCTGCAGCCAGGGGTGAAACCTGAAATCTTACCCTGCGCGGAGCTCCATGACCCTGGGTAGAAGGCGCGACTTCATCCCCTTGAAGCCTAACAACTACAAATGTCACAAGTATCAGTAAAACTGGTGCCAGGAGGCTGGATGTAGGCCCAAGGCCTTGCAGGCCTTATTCTGATACTGTAAAGGAGTTAAATACACTTTCCTGAGTATGTGATGTGTTTTATTTTCACTCCTCCAGCCTGGGGCGAAGCCTGAAATCTTACCCTGCGTGGAGCTCCATGACCCTGGGTAGAAGGTGCGACTTCATCCCCTTGAAGCCTAACACCTGCAAATGTCACAAGTATCAGTAAAACTGGTGCCAGGAGGCTGGAAGTAGGCCCAAGGCCTTGCAGGCCTTGTTCTGATACTGTTAAGGGTTAAATAGACTTTACTGAGTATGTGAAGTGTTTTATTTTCGCACCACAGCCAGGGGTGAATCCTGAAATCTTACCCTGCGCGGAGCTCCATAACCCTGGGTAGAAGGTGCGACTTCATCCCCTTGAAGCCTAACCCCTGCAAATGTCACAAGTATCAGTAAAACTGGTGCCAGGAGGCTGGAAGTAGTCCCAAGGCCTTGCAGGCCTTATTCTGATACTCAGGAAAGAGTATTTAGCTGCTTTACAGTATGTGAAGTGTTTTATGTTCACACTTCCATCCAGGGGTGAACCCTGAAATCTCACCCTGCGCGGAGTTCCATAACCCTGGGTAGAAGGTGCGACTTCATCCCCTTGAAGCCTAACCCTGCAAATGTCACAAGTATCAGTAAATTGGTGCCAGGAGGCTGGAAGTAGGCCCAAGGCCTTGCAGGCCTTGTTCTGATACTGTAAAGGAGTGAAATGCACTTTACTGAGTATGTGAAGTGTTTTGTTTTCACCCCTGCAGCCAGGGGTGAAACCTGAAATCTTACCCTGCGCGGAGCTCCATAACCCTGGGTAGAAGGTGCGACTTCATCCCCTTGATGCCTAACACCTGCAAATGTCACAAGTATCAGTAAATTGGTGCCTGGAGGCTGGAAGTAGGCCCAAGGCCTTGCAGGCCTTATTCTGATACTGTAAAGCACCTAATACACTTTCCTGAGTATGTGAAGTGTTTTATTTTCACACTTCCATCCAGGGGTAAACCCTGAAATCTCACCCTGCGCGGAGCTCCATAACCCTGGGTAGAAGGTGCGACTTCATCCCCTTGAAGCCTAACCCCTGCAAATGTCACAAGTATCAGTAAAACTGGTGCCAGGAGTCTGGAAGTAGGCCCAAGGCCTTGCAGGCCTCTTTCTGATACTGTAAAGGAGCTAAATACACTTTCCTGAGTATGCGAAGTGTTTTATTTTCCCACCTGCAGCCAGGGGTGAACCCTGAAATCTCACCCTGCGCGGAGCTCCATGACCCTGGGTAGAAGGTGCGACTTCATCCCCTTGAAGCCTAACACCTGCAAATGTCACAAGTATCAGAAAAACTGGTGCCAGGAGGCTGGAAGTAGGCCCAAGGCCTTGCAGGCCCTATTCTGATACTGGAAAGGAGATAAAAACACTTTCCTGAGAATGTGAAGTGTTTTATTTTCTCAGCTCAAGCCTGGGGTGAACCCTGAAATCTTACCCTGCGCGGAGCTCCATAAACCTGGGTAGAAGGTGCGACTTCATCCCCTTGAAGCCTAAAACCTGCAAATGTCACAAGTATCAGTAAAACTGGTGCCAGGATGCTGGAAGTAGGCCCAAGGCCTTACAGGCCTTATTCTGATACTGTAAAGGAGCTAAATACACTTTCCTGAGTATGTGAAGTGTTTTATTTTCACACCTGCAGCCAGGGGTGAACCCTGAAATCTCACCCTGCGCGGAGCTCCATGACCCTGGGTAGAAGGTGCGACTTCATCCCCTTGAAGCCTAACACCTGCAAATGTCACACGTATCAGTAAAACTGGTGCCAGGAGGCTGGAAGTAGGCCCAAGGCCTTGCAGGCCTTATTCTGATACTGTAAAGGAGTTAAATACACTTTCCTGAGTATGTGAAGTGTTTTATGTTCACACCTGCAGCCAGGGTTGAACCCTGAAATCTCACCCTGCGCGGAGCTCCATGACCCTGGGTAGAAGGTGCGACTTCATCCCCTTGAAGCCTAACACCTACAAATGTCACAAGTATCAGTAAAACTGGTGCCAGGAGGCTGGCAGTAGGCCCAAGGCCTTGCAGGCCTTATTCTGATACTGTAAAGGAGTTAAATACACTTTCCGGAGTATGTGAAGTGTTTTATTGTCACACCTCAAGCCTGGGGTGAACCCAGAAATCTCACCCTGCTCGGAACTCCATGACCCTGGGTAGAAGGTGCGACTTCATCCCCTTGAAGCCTAACACCTGCAAATGTCACAAGTATCAGTAAAACTGGTGCCAGGAGGCTGGAAGTAGGCCCAAGGCCTTGCAGGCCTTATTCTGACACTGTAAAGCAGCTAAATACACTTTCCTGAGTATGTGAAGTGTTTTATTCTCACACTTCCATCCAGGGGTGAACCCTGAAATCTCACCCTGCGCGGAGCTCCATAACCCTGGGTAGAAGGTGCGACTTCATCCCCTTGAAGCCTAACACCTGCAAATGTCACAAGTATCAGTAAAACTGGTGCCAGGAGGCTGGAAGTAGGCCCAAGGCCTTGCAGGCCTTATTCTGATACTGTAAAGCAGCTAAATACACTTTCCTGAGTATGTGAAGTGTTTTATTCTCACACTTCCATCCAGGGGTGAACCCTGAAATCTCACCCTGCGCGGAGCTCCATAACCCTGGGTAGAAGGTGCGACTTCATCCCCTTGAAGCCTAACACCTGCAAATGTCACAAGTATCAGAAAAACTGGTGCCAGGAGGCTGGAAGTAGGCCCAAGGCCTTGCAGGCCCTATTCTGATACTGGAAAGGAGATAAAAACACTTTCCTGAGAATGTGAAGTGTTTTATTTTCTCAGCTCAAGCCTGGGGTGAACCCTGAAATCTTACCCTGCGCGGAGCTCCATAAACCTGGGTAGAAGGTGCGGCTTCATCCCCTTGAAGCCTAACCCCTGCAAATGTCACAAGTATCAGTAAATTGGTGCCAGGAGGCTGGAAGTAGGCCCAAGGCCTTGCAGGCCTTGTTCTGATACTGTAAAGGAGTGAAATGCACTTTACTGAGTATGCGAAGTGTTTTGTTTTCACCCCTGCAGCCAGGGGTGAAACCTGAAATCTTACCCTGCGCGGAGCTCCATAACCCTGGGTAGAAGGTGCGACTTCATCCCCTTGATGCCTAACACCTGCAAATGTCACAAGTATCAGTAAATTGGTGCCTGGAGGCTGGAAACACACCCAAGGCCTTGCAGGCCTTGTTCTGATGCTGTGAAGGAGTTAAATACACTTTACTGAGTCTGTGAAGTGTTTTGTTTTCACCCCTGCAGCCAGGGGTGAAACCTGAAATCTTACCCTGCGCAGAGCTCCATGACCCTGGGTAGAAGGCGCGACTTCATCCCCTTGAAGCCTAACAACTACAAATGTCACAAGTATCAGTAAAACTGGTGCCAGGAGGCTGGATGTAGGCCCAAGGCCTTGCAGGCCTTATTCTGATACTGTAAAGGAGTTAAATACACTTTCCTGAGTATGTGATGTGTTTTATTTTCACTCCTCCAGCCTGGGGCGAAGCCTGAAATCTTACCCTGCGTGGAGCTCCATGACCCTGGGTAGAAGGTGCGACTTCATCCCCTTGAAGCCTAACACCTGCAAATGTCACAAATATCAGTAAAACTGGTGCCAGGAGGCTGGAAGTAGTCCCAAGGCCTTGCAGGCCTTATTCTGATACTGTAAAGCAGCTAAATACTCTTTCCTGAGTATGTGAAGTGTTTTATGTTCACACTTCCATCCAGGGGTGAACCCTGAAATCTCACCCTGCGCGGAGCTCCATAACCCTGGGTAGAAGGTGCGACTTCATCCCCATGATGCCTCACACCTGCAAATGTCACAAGTATCAGTAAATTGGTGCCTGGAGGCTGGAAACACACCCAAGACCTTGCAGGCCTTGTTTTGATGCTGTGAAGGAGTTAAATACACTTTACTGAGTCTGTGAAGTGTTTTGTTTTCACACCTGCAGCCGGGGGTGAAACCTGAAATCTTACCCTGCGCGGAGCTCCATAAACCTGGGTAGAAGGTGCGACTTCATCCCCTTGAAGCCTAACACCTGCAAATGTCACAAGTATCAGTAAAACTGGTGCCAGGAGTCTGGAAGTAGGCCCAAGGCCTTGCAGGCCTCATTCTGATACTGTAAAGGAGCTAAATACACTTTCCTGAGTATGTGAAGTGTTTTATTTTCCCACCTGCAGCCAGGGGTGAACCCTGAAATCTCACCCTGCGCGGAGCTCCATGACCCTGGGTAGAAGGTGCGACTTCATCCCCTTGATGCCTAACACCTGCAAATGTCACAAGTATCAGTAAAACTGGTGCCAGGAGGCTGGAAGTAGGCCCAAGGCCTTGCATGCCTTATTCTGATACTGTAAAGCAGCTACATACACTTTCCTGAGTATGTGAAGTGTTTTATGTTCACACTTCCATCCAGGGGTAAACCCTGAAATCTCACCCTGCGCGGAGCTCCATAACCCTGGGTAGAAGGTGCGACTTCATCCCCTTGAAGCCTAACCCCTGCAAATGTCACAAGTATCAGTAAACTGGTGCCAGGAGGCTGGAAGTAGGCCCAAGGCCTTGCAGGCCTTATTCTGATACTGTAAAGCACCTAATACACTTTCCTGAGTATGTGAAGTGTTTTATTTTCACACTTCCATCCAGGGGTAAACCCTGAAATCTCACCCTGCGCGGAGCTCCATAACCCTGGGTAGAAGGTGCGACTTCATCCCCTTGAAGCCTAACCCCTGCAAATGTCACAAGTATCAGTAAAACTGGTGCCAGGAGTCTGGAAGTAGGCCCAAGGCCTTGCAGGCCTCATTCTGATACTGTAAAGGAGCTAAATACACTTTCCTGAGTATGTGAAGTGTTTTATTTTCCCACCTGCAGCCAGGGGTGAACCCTGAAATCTCACCCTGCGCGGAGCTCCATGACCCTGGGTAGAAGGTGCGACTTCATCCCCTTGATGCCTAACACCTGCAAATGTCACAAGTATCAGTAAAACTGGTGCCAGGAGGCTGGAAGTAGGCCCAAGGCCTTGCATGCCTTATTCTGATACTGTAAAGCAGCTACATACACTTTCCTGAGTATGTGAAGTGTTTTATGTTCACACTTCCATCCAGGGGTAAACCCTGAAATCTCACTCTGCGCGGAGCTCCATAACCCTGGGTAGAAGGTGCGGCTTCATTCCCTTGAAGCCTAACCACTGCAAATGTCACAAGTATCAGTAAATTGGTGCCAGGAGGCTGGAAGTAGGCCCAAGGCCTTGCAGGCCTTGTTCTGATACTGTAAAGGAGTGAAATGCACTTTACTGAGTATGCGAAGTGTTTTGTTTTCACCCCTGCAGCCAGGGGTGAAACCTGAAATCTTACCCTGCGCGGAGCTCCATAACCCTGGGTAGAAGGTGCGACTTCATCCCCTTGATGCCTAACACCTGCAAATGTCACAAGTATCAGTAAATTGGTGCCTGGAGGCTGGAAACACACCCAAGGCCTTGCAGGCCTTGTTCTGATGCTGTGAAGGAGTTAAATACACTTTACTGAGTCTGTGAAGTGTTTTGTTTTCACCCCTGCAGCCAGGGGTGAAACCTGAAATCTTACCCTGCGCGGAGCTCCATGACCCTGGGTAGAAGGCGCGACTTCATCCCCTTGAAGCCTAACAACTACAAATGTCACAAGTATCAGTAAAACTGGTGCCAGGAGGCTGGATGTAGGCCCAAGACCTTGCAGGCCTTATTCTGATACTGTAAAGGAGTTAAATACACTTTCCTGAGTATGTGATGTGTTTTATTTTCACTCCTCCAGCCTGGGGCGAAGCCTGAAATCTTACCCTGCGTGGAGCTCCATGACCCTGGGTAGAAGGTGCGACTTCATCCCCTTGAAGCCTAACACCTGCAAATGTCACAAGTATCAGTAAAACTGGTGCCAGGAGGCTGGAAGTAGTCCCAAGGCCTTGCGGGCCTTATTCTGATACTGTAAAGCAGCTAAATACTCTTTCCTGAGTATGTGAAGTGTTTTATGTTCACACTTCCATCCAGGGGTGAACCCTGAAATCTCACCCTGCGCGGAGCTCCATAACCCTGGGTAGAAGGTGCGACTTCATCCCCTTGAAGCCTAACCCCTGCAAATGTCACAAGTATCAGTAAACTGGTGCCAGGAGGCTGGAAGTAGGCCCAAGGCCTTGCAGGCCTTATTCTGATACTGTAAAGCACCTAATACACTTTCCTGAGTATGTGAAGTGTTTTATTTTCACACTTCCATCCAGGGGTAAACCCTGAAATCTTACCCTGCGCGGAGCTCCATAACCCTGGGTAGAAGGTGCGACTTCATCCCCTTGATGCCTAACACCTGCAAATGTCACAAGTATCAGTAAATTGGTGCCAGGAGGCTGGAAGTAGGCCCAAGGCCTTGCAGGCCTTGTTCAGATACTGTAAAGGAGTGAAATGCACTTTACTGAGTATGCGAAGTGTTTTGTTTTCACCCCTGCAGCCAGGGGTGAAACCGGAAATCTTACCCTGCGCGGAGCTCCATAACCCTGGGTAGAAGGTGCGACTTCATCCCCTTGATGCCTAACACCTGCAAATGTCACAAGTATCAGTAAATTGGTGCCTGGAGTCTGGAAACACACCCAAGACCTTGCAGGCCTTGTTCTGATGCTGTGAAGGAGTTAAATACACTTTACTGAGTCTGTGAAGTGTTTTGTTTTCACCCCTGCAGCCAGGGGTGAAACCTGTAATCTTACCCTGCGCGGAGCTCCATAACCCTGGGTAGAAGGTGCGACTTCATCCCCTTGAAGCTTAACACCTTAAAATGTCACAAGTATCAGTAAATTGGTGCCTGGAGGCTGGAAACACACCCAAGACCTTGCAGGCCTTGTTCTGATGCTGTGAAGGAGTTAAATACACTTTCCTGAGTCTGTGAAGTGTTTTGTTTTCACCCCTGCAGCCAGGGGTGAAACCTGTAATCTTACCCTGCGCGGAGCTCCATAACCCTGGGTAGAAGGTGCGACTTCATCCCCTTGATGCCTAACACCTGCAAATGTCACAAGTATCAGTAAATTGGTGCCTGGAGGCTGGAAACACACCCAAGACCTTGCAGGCCTTGTTCTGATGCTGTGAAGGAGTTAAATACACTTTACTGAGTCTGTGAAGTGTTTTGTTTTCACCCCTGCAGCCAGGGGTGAAACATGAAATCTTACCCTGCGCGGAGCTCCATAACCCTGGGTAGAAGGTGCGACTTCATCCCCTCACAGCTTAACACCTTAAAATGTCACAAGTATCAGTAAATTGGTGCCTGGAGGCTGGAAACACACCCAAGACCTTGCAGGCCTTGTTCTGATGCTGTGAAGGAGTTAAATACACTTTCCTGAGTCTGTGAAGTGTTTTGTTTTCACCCCTGCAGCCAAGGGTGAAACATGTAATCTTACCCTGCGCGGAGCTCCATAACCCTGGGTAGAAGGTGCGACTTCATCCCCTTGATGCCTAACACCTGCAAAATGTCACAAGTATCAGTACAACTGGTGCCAGGAGGCTGAAAGTAGGCCCACGGCCTTGCAGGCCTTATTCTGATACTGTAAAGCAGCTAAATACACTTTCCTGAGTATGTGAAGTGTTTTATGTTCACACTTCCATCCAGGGGTAAACCCTGAAATCTCACCCTGCGCGGAGCTCCATAACCCTGGGTAGAAGGTGCGACTTCATCCCCATGATGCCTCACACCTGCAAATGTCACAAGTATCAGTAAATTGGTGCCTGGAGGCTGGAAACACACCCAAGACCTTGCAGGCCTTGTTTTGATGCTGTGAAGGAGTTAAATACACTTTACTGAGTCTGTGAAGTGTTTTGTTTTCACACCTGCAGCCGGGGGTGAAACCTGAAATCTTACCCTGCGCGGAGCTCCATAAACCTGGGTAGAAGGTGCGACTTCATCCCCTTGAAGCCTAACACCTGCAAATGTCACAAGTATCAGTAAAACGGGTGCCAGGAGTCTGGAAGTAGGCCCAAGGCCTTGCAGGCCTCATTCTGATACTGTAAAGGAGCTAAATACACTTTCCTGAGTATGTGAAGTGTTTTATGTTCACACTTCCATCCAGGGGTAAACCCTGAAATCTCACCCTGCGCGGAGCTCCATAACCCTGGGTAGAAGGTGCGACTTCATCCCCTTGAAGCCTAACCCCTGCAAATGTCACAAGTATCAGTAAAACTGGTGCCAGGAGGCTGGAAGTAGTCCCAAGGCCTTGCAGGCCTTATTCTGATACTGTAAAGCAGCTAAATACTTTTTCCTGAGTATGTGAAGTGTTTTATGTTCACACTTCCATCCAGGGGTGAACCCTGAAATCTCATCCTGCGCGGAGTTCCATAACCCTGGATAGAAGGTGCGACTTCATCCCCTTGAAGCCTAACCCTGCAAATGTCACAAGTATCAGTAAATTGGTGCCAGGAGGCTGGAAGTAGGCCCAAGGCCTTGCAGGCCTTGTTCTGATACTGTAAAGGAGTGAAATGCACTTTACTGAGTATGTGAAGTGTTTTGTTTTCACCCCTGCAGCCAGGGGTGAAACCTGAAATCTTACCCTGCGCGGAGCTCCATAACCCTGGGTAGAAGGTGCGACTTCATCCCCTTGATGCCTAACACCTGCAAATGTCACAAGTATCAGTAAATTGGTGCCTGGAGGCTGGAAACACACCCAAGACCTTGCAGGCCTTGTTCTGATGCTGTGAAGGAGTTAAATACACTTTACTGAGTCTGTGAAGTGTTTTGTTTTCACGCCTGCAGCCAGGGGTGAAACCTGAAATCTTACCCTGCGCGGAGCTCCATGACCCTGGGTAGAAGGCGCGACTTCATCCCCTTGAAGCCTAACAACTACAAATGTCACAAGTATCAGTAAAACTGGTGCCAGGAGGCTGGATGTAGGCCCAAGGCCTTGCAGGCCTTATTCTGATACTGTAAAGGAGTTAAATACACTTTCCTGAGTATGTGATGTGTTTTATTTTCACTCCTCCAGCCTGGGGCGAAGCCTGAAATCTTACCCTGCGTGGAGCTCCATGACCCTGGGTAGAAGGTGCGACTTCATCCCCTTGAAGCCTAACACCTGCAAATGTCACAAGTATCAGTAAAACTGGTGCCAGGAGGCTGGAAGTAGGCCCAAGGCCTTGCAGGCCTTGTTCTGATACTGTTAAGGGTTAAATAGACTTTACTGAGTATGTGAAGTGTTTTATTTTCGCACCACAGCCAGGGGTGAATCCTGAAATCTTACCCTGCGCGGAGCTCCATAACCCTGGGTAGAAGGTGCGACTTCATCCCCTTGAAGCCTAACCCCTGCAAATGTCACAAGTATCAGTAAAACTGGTGCCAGGAGGCTGGAAGTAGTCCCAAGGCCTTGCAGGCCTTATTCTGATACTCAGGAAAGAGTATTTAGCTGCTTTACAGTATGTGAAGTGTTTTATGTTCACACTTCCATCCAGGGGTGAACCCTGAAATCTCACCCTGCGCGGAGTTCCATAACCCTGGGTAGAAGGTGCGACTTCATCCCCTTGAAGCCTAACCCTGCAAATGTCACAAGTATCAGTAAATTGGTGCCAGGAGGCTGGAAGTAGGCCCAAGGCCTTGCAGGCCTTGTTCTGATACTGTAAAGGAGTGAAATGCACTTTACTGAGTATGTGAAGTGTTTTGTTTTCACCCCTGCAGCCAGGGGTGAAACCTGAAATCTTACCCTGCGCGGAGCTCCATAACCCTGGGTAGAAGGTGCGACTTCATCCCCTTGATGCCTAACACCTGCAAATGTCACAAGTATCAGTAAATTGGTGCCTGGAGGCTGGAAGTAGGCCCAAGGCCTTGCAGGCCTTATTCTGATACTGTAAAGCACCTAATACACTTTCCTGAGTATGTGAAGTGTTTTATTTTCACACTTCCATCCAGGGGTAAACCCTGAAATCTCACCCTGCGCGGAGCTCCATAACCCTGGGTAGAAGGTGCGACTTCATCCCCTTGAAGCCTAACCCCTGCAAATGTCACAAGTATCAGTAAAACTGGTGCCAGGAGTCTGGAAGTAGGCCCAAGGCCTTGCAGGCCTCATTCTGATACTGTAAAGGAGCTAAATACACTTTCCTGAGTATGCGAAGTGTTTTATTTTCCCACCTGCAGCCAGGGGTGAACCCTGAAATCTCACCCTGCGCGGAGCTCCATGACCCTGGGTAGAAGGTGCGACTTCATCCCCTTGAAGCCTAACACCTGCAAATGTCACAAGTATCAGAAAAACTGGTGCCAGGAGGCTGGAAGTAGGCCCAAGGCCTTGCAGGCCCTATTCTGATACTGGAAAGGAGATAAAAACACTTTCCTGAGAATGTGAAGTGTTTTATTTTCTCAGCTCAAGCCTGGGGTGAACCCTGAAATCTTACCCTGCGCGGAGCTCCATAAACCTGGGTAGAAGGTGCGACTTCATCCCCTTGAAGCCTAAAACCTGCAAATGTCACAAGTATCAGTAAAACTGGTGCCAGGATGCTGGAAGTAGGCCCAAGGCCTTACAGGCCTTATTCTGATACTGTAAAGGAGCTAAATACACTTTCCTGAGTATGTGAAGTGTTTTATTTTCACACCTGCAGCCAGGGGTGAACCCTGAAATCTCACCCTGCGCGGAGCTCCATGACCCTGGGTAGAAGGTGCGACTTCATCCCCTTGAAGCCTAACACCTGCAAATGTCACACGTATCAGTAAAACTGGTGCCAGGAGGCTGGAAGTAGGCCCAAGGCCTTGCAGGCCTTATTCTGATACTGTAAAGGAGTTAAATACACTTTCCTGAGTATGTGAAGTGTTTTATGTTCACACCTGCAGCCAGGGTTGAACCCTGAAATCTCACCCTGCGCGGAGCTCCATGACCCTGGGTAGAAGGTGCGACTTCATCCCCTTGAAGCCTAACACCTACAAATGTCACAAGTATCAGTAAAACTGGTGCCAGGAGGCTGGCAGTAGGCCCAAGGCCTTGCAGGCCTTATTCTGATACTGTAAAGGAGTTAAATACACTTTCCGGAGTATGTGAAGTGTTTTATTGTCACACCTCAAGCCTGGGGTGAACCCAGAAATCTCACCCTGCTCGGAACTCCATGACCCTGGGTAGAAGGTGCGACTTCATCCCCTTGAAGCCTAACACCTGCAAATGTCACAAGTATCAGTAAAACTGGTGCCAGGAGGCTGGAAGTAGGCCCAAGGCCTTGCAGGCCTTATTCTGACACTGTAAAGCAGCTAAATACACTTTCCTGAGTATGTGAAGTGTTTTATTCTCACACTTCCATCCAGGGGTGAACCCTGAAATCTCACCCTGCGCGGAGCTCCATAACCCTGGGTAGAAGGTGCGACTTCATCCCCTTGAAGCCTAACACCTGCAAATGTCACAAGTATCAGTAAAACTGGTGCCAGGAGGCTGGAAGTAGGCCCAAGGCCTTGCAGGCCTTATTCTGATACTGTAAAGCAGCTAAATACACTTTCCTGAGTATGTGAAGTGTTTTATTCTCACACTTCCATCCAGGGGTGAACCCTGAAATCTCACCCTGCGCGGAGCTCCATAACCCTGGGTAGAAGGTGCGACTTCATCCCCTTGAAGCCTAACACCTGCAAATGTCACAAGTATCAGAAAAACTGGTGCCAGGAGGCTGGAAGTAGGCCCAAGGCCTTGCAGGCCCTATTCTGATACTGGAAAGGAGATAAAAACACTTTCCTGAGAATGTGAAGTGTTTTATTTTCTCAGCTCAAGCCTGGGGTGAACCCTGAAATCTTACCCTGCGCGGAGCTCCATAAACCTGGGTAGAAGGTGCGGCTTCATCCCCTTGAAGCCTAACCCCTGCAAATGTCACAAGTATCAGTAAATTGGTGCCAGGAGGCTGGAAGTAGGCCCAAGGCCTTGCAGGCCTTGTTCTGATACTGTAAAGGAGTGAAATGCACTTTACTGAGTATGCGAAGTGTTTTGTTTTCACCCCTGCAGCCAGGGGTGAAACCTGAAATCTTACCCTGCGCGGAGCTCCATAACCCTGGGTAGAAGGTGCGACTTCATCCCCTTGATGCCTAACACCTGCAAATGTCACAAGTATCAGTAAATTGGTGCCTGGAGGCTGGAAACACACCCAAGGCCTTGCAGGCCTTGTTCTGATGCTGTGAAGGAGTTAAATACACTTTACTGAGTCTGTGAAGTGTTTTGTTTTCACCCCTGCAGCCAGGGGTGAAACCTGAAATCTTACCCTGCGCGGAGCTCCATGACCCTGGGTAGAAGGCGCGACTTCATCCCCTTGAAGCCTAACAACTACAAATGTCACAAGTATCAGTAAAACTGGTGCCAGGAGGCTGGATGTAGGCCCAAGGCCTTGCAGGCCTTATTCTGATACTGTAAAGGAGTTAAATACACTTTCCTGAGTATGTGATGTGTTTTATTTTCACTCCTCCAGCCTGGGGCGAAGCCTGAAATCTTACCCTGCGTGGAGCTCCATGACCCTGGGTAGAAGGTGCGACTTCATCCCCTTGAAGCCTAACACCTGCAAATGTCACAAATATCAGTAAAACTGGTGCCAGGAGGCTGGAAGTAGTCCCAAGGCCTTGCAGGCCTTATTCTGATACTGTAAAGCAGCTAAATACTCTTTCCTGAGTATGTGAAGTGTTTTATGTTCACACTTCCATCCAGGGGTGAACCCTGAAATCTCACCCTGCGCGGAGCTCCATAACCCTGGGTAGAAGGTGCGACTTCATCCCCATGATGCCTCACACCTGCAAATGTCACAAGTATCAGTAAATTGGTGCCTGGAGGCTGGAAACACACCCAAGACCTTGCAGGCCTTGTTTTGATGCTGTGAAGGAGTTAAATACACTTTACTGAGTCTGTGAAGTGTTTTGTTTTCACACCTGCAGCCGGGGGTGAAACCTGAAATCTTACCCTGCGCGGAGCTCCATAAACCTGGGTAGAAGGTGCGACTTCATCCCCTTGAAGCCTAACACCTGCAAATGTCACAAGTATCAGTAAAACTGGTGCCAGGAGTCTGGAAGTAGGCCCAAGGCCTTGCAGGCCTCATTCTGATACTGTAAAGGAGCTAAATACACTTTCCTGAGTATGTGAAGTGTTTTATTTTCCCACCTGCAGCCAGGGGTGAACCCTGAAATCTCACCCTGCGCGGAGCTCCATGACCCTGGGTAGAAGGTGCGACTTCATCCCCTTGATGCCTAACACCTGCAAATGTCACAAGTATCAGTAAAACTGGTGCCAGGAGGCTGGAAGTAGGCCCAAGGCCTTGCATGCCTTATTCTGATACTGTAAAGCAGCTACATACACTTTCCTGAGTATGTGAAGTGTTTTATGTTCACACTTCCATCCAGGGGTAAACCCTGAAATCTCACCCTGCGCGGAGCTCCATAACCCTGGGTAGAAGGTGCGACTTCATCCCCTTGAAGCCTAACCCCTGCAAATGTCACAAGTATCAGTAAACTGGTGCCAGGAGGCTGGAAGTAGGCCCAAGGCCTTGCAGGCCTTATTCTGATACTGTAAAGCACCTAATACACTTTCCTGAGTATGTGAAGTGTTTTATTTTCACACTTCCATCCAGGGGTAAACCCTGAAATCTCACCCTGCGCGGAGCTCCATAACCCTGGGTAGAAGGTGCGACTTCATCCCCTTGAAGCCTAACCCCTGCAAATGTCACAAGTATCAGTAAAACTGGTGCCAGGAGTCTGGAAGTAGGCCCAAGGCCTTGCAGGCCTCATTCTGATACTGTAAAGGAGCTAAATACACTTTCCTGAGTATGTGAAGTGTTTTATTTTCCCACCTGCAGCCAGGGGTGAACCCTGAAATCTCACCCTGCGCGGAGCTCCATGACCCTGGGTAGAAGGTGCGACTTCATCCCCTTGATGCCTAACACCTGCAAATGTCACAAGTATCAGTAAAACTGGTGCCAGGAGGCTGGAAGTAGGCCCAAGGCCTTGCATGCCTTATTCTGATACTGTAAAGCAGCTACATACACTTTCCTGAGTATGTGAAGTGTTTTATGTTCACACTTCCATCCAGGGGTAAACCCTGAAATCTCACTCTGCGCGGAGCTCCATAACCCTGGGTAGAAGGTGCGGCTTCATTCCCTTGAAGCCTAACCACTGCAAATGTCACAAGTATCAGTAAATTGGTGCCAGGAGGCTGGAAGTAGGCCCAAGGCCTTGCAGGCCTTGTTCTGATACTGTAAAGGAGTGAAATGCACTTTACTGAGTATGCGAAGTGTTTTGTTTTCACCCCTGCAGCCAGGGGTGAAACCTGAAATCTTACCCTGCGCGGAGCTCCATAACCCTGGGTAGAAGGTGCGACTTCATCCCCTTGATGCCTAACACCTGCAAATGTCACAAGTATCAGTAAATTGGTGCCTGGAGGCTGGAAACACACCCAAGGCCTTGCAGGCCTTGTTCTGATGCTGTGAAGGAGTTAAATACACTTTACTGAGTCTGTGAAGTGTTTTGTTTTCACCCCTGCAGCCAGGGGTGAAACCTGAAATCTTACCCTGCGCGGAGCTCCATGACCCTGGGTAGAAGGCGCGACTTCATCCCCTTGAAGCCTAACAACTACAAATGTCACAAGTATCAGTAAAACTGGTGCCAGGAGGCTGGATGTAGGCCCAAGACCTTGCAGGCCTTATTCTGATACTGTAAAGGAGTTAAATACACTTTCCTGAGTATGTGATGTGTTTTATTTTCACTCCTCCAGCCTGGGGCGAAGCCTGAAATCTTACCCTGCGTGGAGCTCCATGACCCTGGGTAGAAGGTGCGACTTCATCCCCTTGAAGCCTAACACCTGCAAATGTCACAAGTATCAGTAAAACTGGTGCCAGGAGGCTGGAAGTAGTCCCAAGGCCTTGCAGGCCTTATTCTGATACTGTAAAGCAGCTAAATACTCTTTCCTGAGTATGTGAAGTGTTTTATGTTCACACTTCCATCCAGGGGTGAACCCTGAAATCTCACCCTGCGCGGAGCTCCATAACCCTGGGTAGAAGGTGCGACTTCATCCCCTTGAAGCCTAACCCCTGCAAATGTCACAAGTATCAGTAAACTGGTGCCAGGAGGCTGGAAGTAGGCCCAAGGCCTTGCAGGCCTTATTCTGATACTGTAAAGCACCTAATACACTTTCCTGAGTATGTGAAGTGTTTTATTTTCACACTTCCATCCAGGGGTAAACCCTGAAATCTTACCCTGCGCGGAGCTCCATAACCCTGGGTAGAAGGTGCGACTTCATCCCCTTGATGCCTAACACCTGCAAATGTCACAAGTATCAGTAAATTGGTGCCAGGAGGCTGGAAGTAGGCCCAAGGCCTTGCAGGCCTTGTTCAGATACTGTAAAGGAGTGAAATGCACTTTACTGAGTATGCGAAGTGTTTTGTTTTCACCCCTGCAGCCAGGGGTGAAACCGGAAATCTTACCCTGCGCGGAGCTCCATAACCCTGGGTAGAAGGTGCGACTTCATCCCCTTGATGCCTAACACCTGCAAATGTCACAAGTATCAGTAAATTGGTGCCTGGAGTCTGGAAACACACCCAAGACCTTGCAGGCCTTGTTCTGATGCTGTGAAGGAGTTAAATACACTTTACTGAGTCTGTGAAGTGTTTTGTTTTCACCCCTGCAGCCAGGGGTGAAACCTGTAATCTTACCCTGCGCGGAGCTCCATAACCCTGGGTAGAAGGTGCGACTTCATCCCCTTGAAGCTTAACACCTTAAAATGTCACAAGTATCAGTAAATTGGTGCCTGGAGGCTGGAAACACACCCAAGACCTTGCAGGCCTTGTTCTGATGCTGTGAAGGAGTTAAATACACTTTCCTGAGTCTGTGAAGTGTTTTGTTTTCACCCCTGCAGCCAGGGGTGAAACCTGTAATCTTACCCTGCGCGGAGCTCCATAACCCTGGGTAGAAGGTGCGACTTCATCCCCTTGATGCCTAACACCTGCAAATGTCACAAGTATCAGTAAATTGGTGCCTGGAGGCTGGAAACACACCCAAGACCTTGCAGGCCTTGTTCTGATGCTGTGAAGGAGTTAAATACACTTTACTGAGTCTGTGAAGTGTTTTGTTTTCACCCCTGCAGCCAGGGGTGAAACATGAAATCTTACCCTGCGCGGAGCTCCATAACCCTGGGTAGAAGGTGCGACTTCATCCCCTCACAGCTTAACACCTTAAAATGTCACAAGTATCAGTAAATTGGTGCCTGGAGGCTGGAAACACACCCAAGACCTTGCAGGCCTTGTTCTGATGCTGTGAAGGAGTTAAATACACTTTCCTGAGTCTGTGAAGTGTTTTGTTTTCACCCCTGCAGCCAAGGGTGAAACATGTAATCTTACCCTGCGCGGAGCTCCATAACCCTGGGTAGAAGGTGCGACTTCATCCCCTTGATGCCTAACACCTGCAAAATGTCACAAGTATCAGTACAACTGGTGCCAGGAGGCTGAAAGTAGGCCCACGGCCTTGCAGGCCTTATTCTGATACTGTAAAGCAGCTAAATACACTTTCCTGAGTATGTGAAGTGTTTTATGTTCACACTTCCATCCAGGGGTAAACCCTGAAATCTCACCCTGCGCGGAGCTCCATAACCCTGGGTAGAAGGTGCGACTTCATCCCCATGATGCCTCACACCTGCAAATGTCACAAGTATCAGTAAATTGGTGCCTGGAGGCTGGAAACACACCCAAGACCTTGCAGGCCTTGTTTTGATGCTGTGAAGGAGTTAAATACACTTTACTGAGTCTGTGAAGTGTTTTGTTTTCACACCTGCAGCCGGGGGTGAAACCTGAAATCTTACCCTGCGCGGAGCTCCATAAACCTGGGTAGAAGGTGCGACTTCATCCCCTTGAAGCCTAACACCTGCAAATGTCACAAGTATCAGTAAAACGGGTGCCAGGAGTCTGGAAGTAGGCCCAAGGCCTTGCAGGCCTCATTCTGATACTGTAAAGGAGCTAAATACACTTTCCTGAGTATGTGAAGTGTTTTATGTTCACACTTCCATCCAGGGGTAAACCCTGAAATCTCACCCTGCGCGGAGCTCCATAACCCTGGGTAGAAGGTGCGACTTCATCCCCTTGAAGCCTAACCCCTGCAAATGTCACAAGTATCAGTAAAACTGGTGCCAGGAGGCTGGAAGTAGTCCCAAGGCCTTGCAGGCCTTATTCTGATACTGTAAAGCAGCTAAATACTTTTTCCTGAGTATGTGAAGTGTTTTATGTTCACACTTCCATCCAGGGGTGAACCCTGAAATCTCACCCTGCGCGGAGTTCCATAACCCTGGATAGAAGGTGCGACTTCATCCCCTTGAAGCCTAACCCTGCAAATGTCACAAGTATCAGTAAATTGGTGCCAGGAGGCTGGAAGTAGGCCCAAGGCCTTGCAGGCCTTGTTCTGATACTGTAAAGGAGTGAAATGCACTTTACTGAGTATGTGAAGTGTTTTGTTTTCACCCCTGCAGCCAGGGGTGAAACCTGAAATCTTACCCTGCGCGGAGCTCCATAACCCTGGGTAGAAGGTGCGACTTCATCCCCTTGATGCCTAACACCTGCAAATGTCACAAGTATCAGTAAATTGGTGCCTGGAGGCTGGAAACACACCCAAGACCTTGCAGGCCTTGTTCTGATGCTGTGAAGGAGTTAAATACACTTTACTGAGTCTGTGAAGTGTTTTGTTTTCACGCCTGCAGCCAGGGGTGAAACCTGAAATCTTACCCTGCGCGGAGCTCCATGACCCTGGGTAGAAGGCGCGACTTCATCCCCTTGAAGCCTAACAACTACAAATGTCACAAGTATCAGTAAAACTGGTGCCAGGAGGCTGGATGTAGGCCCAAGGCCTTGCAGGCCTTATTCTGATACTGTAAAGGAGTTAAATACACTTTCCTGAGTATGTGATGTGTTTTATTTTCACTCCTCCAGCCTGGGGCGAAGCCTGAAATCTTACCCTGCGTGGAGCTCCATGACCCTGGGTAGAAGGTGCGACTTCATCCCCTTGAAGCCTAACACCTGCAAATGTCACAAGTATCAGTAAAACTGGTGCCAGGAGGCTGGAAGTAGGCCCAAGGCCTTGCAGGCCTTGTTCTGATACTGTTAAGGGTTAAATAGACTTTACTGAGTATGTGAAGTGTTTTATTTTCGCACCACAGCCAGGGGTGAATCCTGAAATCTTACCCTGCGCGGAGCTCCATAACCCTGGGTAGAAGGTGCGACTTCATCCCCTTGAAGCCTAACCCCTGCAAATGTCACAAGTATCAGTAAAACTGGTGCCAGGAGGCTGGAAGTAGTCCCAAGGCCTTGCAGGCCTTATTCTGATACTCAGGAAAGAGTATTTAGCTGCTTTACAGTATGTGAAGTGTTTTATGTTCACACTTCCATCCAGGGGTGAACCCTGAAATCTCACCCTGCGCGGAGTTCCATAACCCTGGGTAGAAGGTGCGACTTCATCCCCTTGAAGCCTAACCCTGCAAATGTCACAAGTATCAGTAAATTGGTGCCAGGAGGCTGGAAGTAGGCCCAAGGCCTTGCAGGCCTTGTTCTGATACTGTAAAGGAGTGAAATGCACTTTACTGAGTATGTGAAGTGTTTTGTTTTCACCCCTGCAGCCAGGGGTGAAACCTGAAATCTTACCCTGCGCGGAGCTCCATAACCCTGGGTAGAAGGTGCGACTTCATCCCCTTGATGCCTAACACCTGCAAATGTCACAAGTATCAGTAAATTGGTGCCTGGAGGCTGGAAGTAGGCCCAAGGCCTTGCAGGCCTTATTCTGATACTGTAAAGCACCTAATACACTTTCCTGAGTATGTGAAGTGTTTTATTTTCACACTTCCATCCAGGGGTAAACCCTGAAATCTCACCCTGCGCGGAGCTCCATAACCCTGGGTAGAAGGTGCGACTTCATCCCCTTGAAGCCTAACCCCTGCAAATGTCACAAGTATCAGTAAAACTGGTGCCAGGAGTCTGGAAGTAGGCCCAAGGCCTTGCAGGCCTCTTTCTGATACTGTAAAGGAGCTAAATACACTTTCCTGAGTATGCGAAGTGTTTTATTTTCCCACCTGCAGCCAGGGGTGAACCCTGAAATCTCACCCTGCGCGGAGCTCCATGACCCTGGGTAGAAGGTGCGACTTCATCCCCTTGAAGCCTAACACCTGCAAATGTCACAAGTATCAGAAAAACTGGTGCCAGGAGGCTGGAAGTAGGCCCAAGGCCTTGCAGGCCCTATTCTGATACTGGAAAGGAGATAAAAACACTTTCCTGAGAATGTGAAGTGTTTTATTTTCTCAGCTCAAGCCTGGGGTGAACCCTGAAATCTTACCCTGCGCGGAGCTCCATAAACCTGGGTAGAAGGTGCGACTTCATCCCCTTGAAGCCTAAAACCTGCAAATGTCACAAGTATCAGTAAAACTGGTGCCAGGATGCTGGAAGTAGGCCCAAGGCCTTACAGGCCTTATTCTGATACTGTAAAGGAGCTAAATACACTTTCCTGAGTATGTGAAGTGTTTTATTTTCACACCTGCAGCCAGGGGTGAACCCTGAAATCTCACCCTGCGCGGAGCTCCATGACCCTGGGTAGAAGGTGCGACTTCATCCCCTTGAAGCCTAACACCTGCAAATGTCACACGTATCAGTAAAACTGGTGCCAGGAGGCTGGAAGTAGGCCCAAGGCCTTGCAGGCCTTATTCTGATACTGTAAAGGAGTTAAATACACTTTCCTGAGTATGTGAAGTGTTTTATGTTCACACCTGCAGCCAGGGTTGAACCCTGAAATCTCACCCTGCGCGGAGCTCCATGACCCTGGGTAGAAGGTGCGACTTCATCCCCTTGAAGCCTAACACCTACAAATGTCACAAGTATCAGTAAAACTGGTGCCAGGAGGCTGGCAGTAGGCCCAAGGCCTTGCAGGCCTTATTCTGATACTGTAAAGGAGTTAAATACACTTTCCGGAGTATGTGAAGTGTTTTATTGTCACACCTCAAGCCTGGGGTGAACCCAGAAATCTCACCCTGCTCGGAACTCCATGACCCTGGGTAGAAGGTGCGACTTCATCCCCTTGAAGCCTAACACCTGCAAATGTCACAAGTATCAGTAAAACTGGTGCCAGGAGGCTGGAAGTAGGCCCAAGGCCTTGCAGGCCTTATTCTGACACTGTAAAGCAGCTAAATACACTTTCCTGAGTATGTGAAGTGTTTTATTCTCACACTTCCATCCAGGGGTGAACCCTGAAATCTCACCCTGCGCGGAGCTCCATAACCCTGGGTAGAAGGTGCGACTTCATCCCCTTGAAGCCTAACACCTGCAAATGTCACAAGTATCAGTAAAACTGGTGCCAGGAGGCTGGAAGTAGGCCCAAGGCCTTGCAGGCCTTATTCTGATACTGTAAAGCAGCTAAATACACTTTCCTGAGTATGTGAAGTGTTTTATTCTCACACTTCCATCCAGGGGTGAACCCTGAAATCTCACCCTGCGCGGAGCTCCATAACCCTGGGTAGAAGGTGCGACTTCATCCCCTTGAAGCCTAACACCTGCAAATGTCACAAGTATCAGAAAAACTGGTGCCAGGAGGCTGGAAGTAGGCCCAAGGCCTTGCAGGCCCTATTCTGATACTGGAAAGGAGATAAAAACACTTTCCTGAGAATGTGAAGTGTTTTATTTTCTCAGCTCAAGCCTGGGGTGAACCCTGAAATCTTACCCTGCGCGGAGCTCCATAAACCTGGGTAGAAGGTGCGGCTTCATCCCCTTGAAGCCTAACCCCTGCAAATGTCACAAGTATCAGTAAATTGGTGCCAGGAGGCTGGAAGTAGGCCCAAGGCCTTGCAGGCCTTGTTCTGATACTGTAAAGGAGTGAAATGCACTTTACTGAGTATGCGAAGTGTTTTGTTTTCACCCCTGCAGCCAGGGGTGAAACCTGAAATCTTACCCTGCGCGGAGCTCCATAACCCTGGGTAGAAGGTGCGACTTCATCCCCTTGATGCCTAACACCTGCAAATGTCACAAGTATCAGTAAATTGGTGCCTGGAGGCTGGAAACACACCCAAGGCCTTGCAGGCCTTGTTCTGATGCTGTGAAGGAGTTAAATACACTTTACTGAGTCTGTGAAGTGTTTTGTTTTCACCCCTGCAGCCAGGGGTGAAACCTGAAATCTTACCCTGCGCGGAGCTCCATGACCCTGGGTAGAAGGCGCGACTTCATCCCCTTGAAGCCTAACAACTACAAATGTCACAAGTATCAGTAAAACTGGTGCCAGGAGGCTGGATGTAGGCCCAAGGCCTTGCAGGCCTTATTCTGATACTGTAAAGGAGTTAAATACACTTTCCTGAGTATGTGATGTGTTTTATTTTCACTCCTCCAGCCTGGGGCGAAGCCTGAAATCTTACCCTGCGTGGAGCTCCATGACCCTGGGTAGAAGGTGCGACTTCATCCCCTTGAAGCCTAACACCTGCAAATGTCACAAATATCAGTAAAACTGGTGCCAGGAGGCTGGAAGTAGTCCCAAGGCCTTGCAGGCCTTATTCTGATACTGTAAAGCAGCTAAATACTCTTTCCTGAGTATGTGAAGTGTTTTATGTTCACACTTCCATCCAGGGGTGAACCCTGAAATCTCACCCTGCGCGGAGCTCCATAACCCTGGGTAGAAGGTGCGACTTCATCCCCATGATGCCTCACACCTGCAAATGTCACAAGTATCAGTAAATTGGTGCCTGGAGGCTGGAAACACACCCAAGACCTTGCAGGCCTTGTTTTGATGCTGTGAAGGAGTTAAATACACTTTACTGAGTCTGTGAAGTGTTTTGTTTTCACACCTGCAGCCGGGGGTGAAACCTGAAATCTTACCCTGCGCGGAGCTCCATAAACCTGGGTAGAAGGTGCGACTTCATCCCCTTGAAGCCTAACACCTGCAAATGTCACAAGTATCAGTAAAACTGGTGCCAGGAGTCTGGAAGTAGGCCCAAGGCCTTGCAGGCCTCATTCTGATACTGTAAAGGAGCTAAATACACTTTCCTGAGTATGTGAAGTGTTTTATTTTCCCACCTGCAGCCAGGGGTGAACCCTGAAATCTCACCCTGCGCGGAGCTCCATGACCCTGGGTAGAAGGTGCGACTTCATCCCCTTGATGCCTAACACCTGCAAATGTCACAAGTATCAGTAAAACTGGTGCCAGGAGGCTGGAAGTAGGCCCAAGGCCTTGCATGCCTTATTCTGATACTGTAAAGCAGCTACATACACTTTCCTGAGTATGTGAAGTGTTTTATGTTCACACTTCCATCCAGGGGTAAACCCTGAAATCTCACCCTGCGCGGAGCTCCATAACCCTGGGTAGAAGGTGCGACTTCATCCCCTTGAAGCCTAACCCCTGCAAATGTCACAAGTATCAGTAAACTGGTGCCAGGAGGCTGGAAGTAGGCCCAAGGCCTTGCAGGCCTTATTCTGATACTGTAAAGCACCTAATACACTTTCCTGAGTATGTGAAGTGTTTTATTTTCACACTTCCATCCAGGGGTAAACCCTGAAATCTCACCCTGCGCGGAGCTCCATAACCCTGGGTAGAAGGTGCGACTTCATCCCCTTGAAGCCTAACCCCTGCAAATGTCACAAGTATCAGTAAAACTGGTGCCAGGAGTCTGGAAGTAGGCCCAAGGCCTTGCAGGCCTCATTCTGATACTGTAAAGGAGCTAAATACACTTTCCTGAGTATGTGAAGTGTTTTATTTTCCCACCTGCAGCCAGGGGTGAACCCTGAAATCTCACCCTGCGCGGAGCTCCATGACCCTGGGTAGAAGGTGCGACTTCATCCCCTTGATGCCTAACACCTGCAAATGTCACAAGTATCAGTAAAACTGGTGCCAGGAGGCTGGAAGTAGGCCCAAGGCCTTGCATGCCTTATTCTGATACTGTAAAGCAGCTACATACACTTTCCTGAGTATGTGAAGTGTTTTATGTTCACACTTCCATCCAGGGGTAAACCCTGAAATCTCACTCTGCGCGGAGCTCCATAACCCTGGGTAGAAGGTGCGGCTTCATTCCCTTGAAGCCTAACCACTGCAAATGTCACAAGTATCAGTAAATTGGTGCCAGGAGGCTGGAAGTAGGCCCAAGGCCTTGCAGGCCTTGTTCTGATACTGTAAAGGAGTGAAATGCACTTTACTGAGTATGCGAAGTGTTTTGTTTTCACCCCTGCAGCCAGGGGTGAAACCTGAAATCTTACCCTGCGCGGAGCTCCATAACCCTGGGTAGAAGGTGCGACTTCATCCCCTTGATGCCTAACACCTGCAAATGTCACAAGTATCAGTAAATTGGTGCCTGGAGGCTGGAAACACACCCAAGGCCTCGCAGGCCTTGTTCTGATGCTGTGAAGGAGTTAAATACACTTTACTGAGTCTGTGAAGTGTTTTGTTTTCACCCCTGCAGCCAGGGGTGAAACCTGAAATCTTACCCTGCGCGGAGCTCCATGACCCTGGGTAGAAGGCGCGACTTCATCCCCTTGAAGCCTAACAACTACAAATGTCACAAGTATCAGTAAAACTGGTGCCAGGAGGCTGGATGTAGGCCCAAGACCTTGCAGGCCTTATTCTGATACTGTAAAGGAGTTAAATACACTTTCCTGAGTATGTGATGTGTTTTATTTTCACTCCTCCAGCCTGGGGCGAAGCCTGAAATCTTACCCTGCGTGGAGCTCCATGACCCTGGGTAGAAGGTGCGACTTCATCCCCTTGAAGCCTAACACCTGCAAATGTCACAAGTATCAGTAAAACTGGTGCCAGGAGGCTGGAAGTAGTCCCAAGGCCTTGCAGGCCTTATTCTGATACTGTAAAGCAGCTAAATACTCTTTCCTGAGTATGTGAAGTGTTTTATGTTCACACTTCCATCCAGGGGTGAACCCTGAAATCTCACCCTGCGCGGAGCTCCATAACCCTGGGTAGAAGGTGCGACTTCATCCCCTTGAAGCCTAACCCCTGCAAATGTCACAAGTATCAGTAAACTGGTGCCAGGAGGCTGGAAGTAGGCCCAAGGCCTTGCAGGCCTTATTCTGATACTGTAAAGCACCTAATACACTTTCCTGAGTATGTGAAGTGTTTTATTTTCACACTTCCATCCAGGGGTAAACCCTGAAATCTTACCCTGCGCGGAGCTCCATAACCCTGGGTAGAAGGTGCGACTTCATCCCCTTGATGCCTAACACCTGCAAATGTCACAAGTATCAGTAAATTGGTGCCAGGAGGCTGGAAGTAGGCCCAAGGCCTTGCAGGCCTTGTTCAGATACTGTAAAGGAGTGAAATGCACTTTACTGAGTATGCGAAGTGTTTTGTTTTCACCCCTGCAGCCAGGGGTGAAACCGGAAATCTTACCCTGCGCGGAGCTCCATAACCCTGGGTAGAAGGTGCGACTTCATCCCCTTGATGCCTAACACCTGCAAATGTCACAAGTATCAGTAAATTGGTGCCTGGAGTCTGGAAACACACCCAAGACCTTGCAGGCCTTGTTCTGATGCTGTGAAGGAGTTAAATACACTTTACTGAGTCTGTGAAGTGTTTTGTTTTCACCCCTGCAGCCAGGGGTGAAACCTGTAATCTTACCCTGCGCGGAGCTCCATAACCCTGGGTAGAAGGTGCGACTTCATCCCCTTGAAGCTTAACACCTTAAAATGTCACAAGTATCAGTAAATTGGTGCCTGGAGGCTGGAAACACACCCAAGACCTTGCAGGCCTTGTTCTGATGCTGTGAAGGAGTTAAATACACTTTCCTGAGTCTGTGAAGTGTTTTGTTTTCACCCCTGCAGCCAGGGGTGAAACCTGTAATCTTACCCTGCGCGGAGCTCCATAACCCTGGGTAGAAGGTGCGACTTCATCCCCTTGATGCCTAACACCTGCAAATGTCACAAGTATCAGTAAATTGGTGCCTGGAGGCTGGAAACACACCCAAGACCTTGCAGGCCTTGTTCTGATGCTGTGAAGGAGTTAAATACACTTTACTGAGTCTGTGAAGTGTTTTGTTTTCACCCCTGCAGCCAGGGGTGAAACATGAAATCTTACCCTGCGCGGAGCTCCATAACCCTGGGTAGAAGGTGCGACTTCATCCCCTCACAGCTTAACACCTTAAAATGTCACAAGTATCAGTAAATTGGTGCCTGGAGGCTGGAAACACACCCAAGACCTTGCAGGCCTTGTTCTGATGCTGTGAAGGAGTTAAATACACTTTCCTGAGTCTGTGAAGTGTTTTGTTTTCACCCCTGCAGCCAAGGGTGAAACATGTAATCTTACCCTGCGCGGAGCTCCATAACCCTGGGTAGAAGGTGCGACTTCATCCCCTTGATGCCTAACACCTGCAAAATGTCACAAGTATCAGTACAACTGGTGCCAGGAGGCTGAAAGTAGGCCCACGGCCTTGCAGGCCTTATTCTGATACTGTAAAGCAGCTAAATACACTTTCCTGAGTATGTGAAGTGTTTTATGTTCACACTTCCATCCAGGGGTAAACCCTGAAATCTCACTCTGCGCGGAGCTCCATAACCCTGGGTAGAAGGTGCGACTTCATCCCCATGATGCCTCACACCTGCAAATGTCACAAGTATCAGTAAATTGGTGCCTGGAGGCTGGAAACACACCCAAGACCTTGCAGGCCTTGTTTTGATGCTGTGAAGGAGTTAAATACACTTTACTGAGTCTGTGAAGTGTTTTGTTTTCACACCTGCAGCCGGGGGTGAAACCTGAAATCTTACCCTGCGCGGAGCTCCATAAACCTGGGTAGAAGGTGCGACTTCATCCCCTTGAAGCCTAACACCTGCAAATGTCACAAGTATCAGTAAAACGGGTGCCAGGAGTCTGGAAGTAGGCCCAAGGCCTTGCAGGCCTCATTCTGATACTGTAAAGGAGCTAAATACACTTTCCTGAGTATGTGAAGTGTTTTATGTTCACACTTCCATCCAGGGGTAAACCCTGAAATCTCACCCTGCGCGGAGCTCCATAACCCTGGGTAGAAGGTGCGACTTCATCCCCTTGAAGCCTAACCCCTGCAAATGTCACAAGTATCAGTAAAACTGGTGCCAGGAGGCTGGAAGTAGTCCCAAGGCCTTGCAGGCCTTATTCTGATACTGTAAAGCAGCTAAATACTTTTTCCTGAGTATGTGAAGTGTTTTATGTTCACACTTCCATCCAGGGGTGAACCCTGAAATCTCACCCTGCGCGGAGTTCCATAACCCTGGATAGAAGGTGCGACTTCATCCCCTTGAAGCCTAACCCTGCAAATGTCACAAGTATCAGTAAATTGGTGCCAGGAGGCTGGAAGTAGGCCCAAGGCCTTGCAGGCCTTGTTCTGATACTGTAAAGGAGTGAAATGCACTTTACTGAGTATGTGAAGTGTTTTGTTTTCACCCCTGCAGCCAGGGGTGAAACCTGAAATCTTACCCTGCGCGGAGCTCCATAACCCTGGGTAGAAGGTGCGACTTCATCCCCTTGATGCCTAACACCTGCAAATGTCACAAGTATCAGTAAATTGGTGCCTGGAGGCTGGAAACACACCCAAGACCTTGCAGGCCTTGTTCTGATGCTGTGAAGGAGTTAAATACACTTTACTGAGTCTGTGAAGTGTTTTGTTTTCACGCCTGCAGCCAGGGGTGAAACCTGAAATCTTACCCTGCGCGGAGCTCCATGACCCTGGGTAGAAGGCGCGACTTCATCCCCTTGAAGCCTAACAACTACAAATGTCACAAGTATCAGTAAAACTGGTGCCAGGAGGCTGGATGTAGGCCCAAGGCCTTGCAGGCCTTATTCTGATACTGTAAAGGAGTTAAATACACTTTCCTGAGTATGTGATGTGTTTTATTTTCACTCCTCCAGCCTGGGGCGAAGCCTGAAATCTTACCCTGCGTGGAGCTCCATGACCCTGGGTAGAAGGTGCGACTTCATCCCCTTGAAGCCTAACACCTGCAAATGTCACAAGTATCAGTAAAACTGGTGCCAGGAGGCTGGAAGTAGGCCCAAGGCCTTGCAGGCCTTGTTCTGATACTGTTAAGGGTTAAATAGACTTTACTGAGTATGTGAAGTGTTTTATTTTCGCACCACAGCCAGGGGTGAATCCTGAAATCTTACCCTGCGCGGAGCTCCATAACCCTGGGTAGAAGGTGCGACTTCATCCCCTTGAAGCCTAACCCCTGCAAATGTCACAAGTATCAGTAAAACTGGTGCCAGGAGGCTGGAAGTAGTCCCAAGGCCTTGCAGGCCTTATTCTGATACTCAGGAAAGAGTATTTAGCTGCTTTACAGTATGTGAAGTGTTTTATGTTCACACTTCCATCCAGGGGTGAACCCTGAAATCTCACCCTGCGCGGAGTTCCATAACCCTGGGTAGAAGGTGCGACTTCATCCCCTTGAAGCCTAACCCTGCAAATGTCACAAGTATCAGTAAATTGGTGCCAGGAGGCTGGAAGTAGGCCCAAGGCCTTGCAGGCCTTGTTCTGATACTGTAAAGGAGTGAAATGCACTTTACTGAGTATGTGAAGTGTTTTGTTTTCACCCCTGCAGCCAGGGGTGAAACCTGAAATCTTACCCTGCGCGGAGCTCCATAACCCTGGGTAGAAGGTGCGACTTCATCCCCTTGATGCCTAACACCTGCAAATGTCACAAGTATCAGTAAATTGGTGCCTGGAGGCTGGAAGTAGGCCCAAGGCCTTGCAGGCCTTATTCTGATACTGTAAAGCACCTAATACACTTTCCTGAGTATGTGAAGTGTTTTATTTTCACACTTCCATCCAGGGGTAAACCCTGAAATCTCACCCTGCGCGGAGCTCCATAACCCTGGGTAGAAGGTGCGACTTCATCCCCTTGAAGCCTAACCCCTGCAAATGTCACAAGTATCAGTAAAACTGGTGCCAGGAGTCTGGAAGTAGGCCCAAGGCCTTGCAGGCCTCTTTCTGATACTGTAAAGGAGCTAAATACACTTTCCTGAGTATGCGAAGTGTTTTATTTTCCCACCTGCAGCCAGGGGTGAACCCTGAAATCTCACCCTGCGCGGAGCTCCATGACCCTGGGTAGAAGGTGCGACTTCATCCCCTTGAAGCCTAACACCTGCAAATGTCACAAGTATCAGAAAAACTGGTGCCAGGAGGCTGGAAGTAGGCCCAAGGCCTTGCAGGCCCTATTCTGATACTGGAAAGGAGATAAAAACACTTTCCTGAGAATGTGAAGTGTTTTATTTTCTCAGCTCAAGCCTGGGGTGAACCCTGAAATCTTACCCTGCGCGGAGCTCCATAAACCTGGGTAGAAGGTGCGACTTCATCCCCTTGAAGCCTAAAACCTGCAAATGTCACAAGTATCAGTAAAACTGGTGCCAGGATGCTGGAAGTAGGCCCAAGGCCTTACAGGCCTTATTCTGATACTGTAAAGGAGCTAAATACACTTTCCTGAGTATGTGAAGTGTTTTATTTTCACACCTGCAGCCAGGGGTGAACCCTGAAATCTCACCCTGCGCGGAGCTCCATGACCCTGGGTAGAAGGTGCGACTTCATCCCCTTGAAGCCTAACACCTGCAAATGTCACACGTATCAGTAAAACTGGTGCCAGGAGGCTGGAAGTAGGCCCAAGGCCTTGCAGGCCTTATTCTGATACTGTAAAGGAGTTAAATACACTTTCCTGAGTATGTGAAGTGTTTTATGTTCACACCTGCAGCCAGGGTTGAACCCTGAAATCTCACCCTGCGCGGAGCTCCATGACCCTGGGTAGAAGGTGCGACTTCATCCCCTTGAAGCCTAACACCTACAAATGTCACAAGTATCAGTAAAACTGGTGCCAGGAGGCTGGCAGTAGGCCCAAGGCCTTGCAGGCCTTATTCTGATACTGTAAAGGAGTTAAATACACTTTCCGGAGTATGTGAAGTGTTTTATTGTCACACCTCAAGCCTGGGGTGAACCCAGAAATCTCACCCTGCTCGGAACTCCATGACCCTGGGTAGAAGGTGCGACTTCATCCCCTTGAAGCCTAACACCTGCAAATGTCACAAGTATCAGTAAAACTGGTGCCAGGAGGCTGGAAGTAGGCCCAAGGCCTTGCAGGCCTTATTCTGACACTGTAAAGCAGCTAAATACACTTTCCTGAGTATGTGAAGTGTTTTATTCTCACACTTCCATCCAGGGGTGAACCCTGAAATCTCACCCTGCGCGGAGCTCCATAACCCTGGGTAGAAGGTGCGACTTCATCCCCTTGAAGCCTAACACCTGCAAATGTCACAAGTATCAGTAAAACTGGTGCCAGGAGGCTGGAAGTAGGCCCAAGGCCTTGCAGGCCTTATTCTGATACTGTAAAGCAGCTAAATACACTTTCCTGAGTATGTGAAGTGTTTTATTCTCACACTTCCATCCAGGGGTGAACCCTGAAATCTCACCCTGCGCGGAGCTCCATAACCCTGGGTAGAAGGTGCGACTTCATCCCCTTGAAGCCTAACACCTGCAAATGTCACAAGTATCAGAAAAACTGGTGCCAGGAGGCTGGAAGTAGGCCCAAGGCCTTGCAGGCCCTATTCTGATACTGGAAAGGAGATAAAAACACTTTCCTGAGAATGTGAAGTGTTTTATTTTCTCAGCTCAAGCCTGGGGTGAACCCTGAAATCTTACCCTGCGCGGAGCTCCATAAACCTGGGTAGAAGGTGCGGCTTCATCCCCTTGAAGCCTAACCCCTGCAAATGTCACAAGTATCAGTAAATTGGTGCCAGGAGGCTGGAAGTAGGCCCAAGGCCTTGCAGGCCTTGTTCTGATACTGTAAAGGAGTGAAATGCACTTTACTGAGTATGCGAAGTGTTTTGTTTTCACCCCTGCAGCCAGGGGTGAAACCTGAAATCTTACCCTGCGCGGAGCTCCATAACCCTGGGTAGAAGGTGCGACTTCATCCCCTTGATGCCTAACACCTGCAAATGTCACAAGTATCAGTAAATTGGTGCCTGGAGGCTGGAAACACACCCAAGGCCTTGCAGGCCTTGTTCTGATGCTGTGAAGGAGTTAAATACACTTTACTGAGTCTGTGAAGTGTTTTGTTTTCACCCCTGCAGCCAGGGGTGAAACCTGAAATCTTACCCTGCGCGGAGCTCCATGACCCTGGGTAGAAGGCGCGACTTCATCCCCTTGAAGCCTAACAACTACAAATGTCACAAGTATCAGTAAAACTGGTGCCAGGAGGCTGGATGTAGGCCCAAGGCCTTGCAGGCCTTATTCTGATACTGTAAAGGAGTTAAATACACTTTCCTGAGTATGTGATGTGTTTTATTTTCACTCCTCCAGCCTGGGGCGAAGCCTGAAATCTTACCCTGCGTGGAGCTCCATGACCCTGGGTAGAAGGTGCGACTTCATCCCCTTGAAGCCTAACACCTGCAAATGTCACAAATATCAGTAAAACTGGTGCCAGGAGGCTGGAAGTAGTCCCAAGGCCTTGCAGGCCTTATTCTGATACTGTAAAGCAGCTAAATACTCTTTCCTGAGTATGTGAAGTGTTTTATGTTCACACTTCCATCCAGGGGTGAACCCTGAAATCTCACCCTGCGCGGAGCTCCATAACCCTGGGTAGAAGGTGCGACTTCATCCCCATGATGCCTCACACCTGCAAATGTCACAAGTATCAGTAAATTGGTGCCTGGAGGCTGGAAACACACCCAAGACCTTGCAGGCCTTGTTTTGATGCTGTGAAGGAGTTAAATACACTTTACTGAGTCTGTGAAGTGTTTTGTTTTCACACCTGCAGCCGGGGGTGAAACCTGAAATCTTACCCTGCGCGGAGCTCCATAAACCTGGGTAGAAGGTGCGACTTCATCCCCTTGAAGCCTAACACCTGCAAATGTCACAAGTATCAGTAAAACTGGTGCCAGGAGTCTGGAAGTAGGCCCAAGGCCTTGCAGGCCTCATTCTGATACTGTAAAGGAGCTAAATACACTTTCCTGAGTATGTGAAGTGTTTTATTTTCCCACCTGCAGCCAGGGGTGAACCCTGAAATCTCACCCTGCGCGGAGCTCCATGACCCTGGGTAGAAGGTGCGACTTCATCCCCTTGATGCCTAACACCTGCAAATGTCACAAGTATCAGTAAAACTGGTGCCAGGAGGCTGGAAGTAGGCCCAAGGCCTTGCATGCCTTATTCTGATACTGTAAAGCAGCTACATACACTTTCCTGAGTATGTGAAGTGTTTTATGTTCACACTTCCATCCAGGGGTAAACCCTGAAATCTCACCCTGCGCGGAGCTCCATAACCCTGGGTAGAAGGTGCGACTTCATCCCCTTGAAGCCTAACCCCTGCAAATGTCACAAGTATCAGTAAACTGGTGCCAGGAGGCTGGAAACACACCCAAGACCTTGCAGGCCTTGTTTTGATGCTGTGAAGGAGTTAAATACACTTTACTGAGTCTGTGAAGTGTTTTGTTTTCACACCTGCAGCCGGGGGTGAAACCTGAAATCTTACCCTGCGCGGAGCTCCATAAACCTGGGTAGAAGGTGCGACTTCATCCCCTTGAAGCCTAACACCTGCAAATGTCACAAGTATCAGTAAAACTGGTGCCAGGAGTCTGGAAGTAGGCCCAAGGCCTTGCAGGCCTCATTCTGATACTGTAAAGGAGCTAAATACACTTTCCTGAGTATGTGAAGTGTTTTATTTTCCCACCTGCAGCCAGGGGTGAACCCTGAAATCTCACCCTGCGCGGAGCTCCATGACCCTGGGTAGAAGGTGCGACTTCATCCCCTTGATGCCTAACACCTGCAAATGTCACAAGTATCAGTAAAACTGGTGCCAGGAGGCTGGAAGTAGGCCCAAGGCCTTGCATGCCTTATTCTGATACTGTAAAGCAGCTACATACACTTTCCTGAGTATGTGAAGTGTTTTATGTTCACACTTCCATCCAGGGGTAAACCCTGAAATCTCACCCTGCGCGGAGCTCCATAACCCTGGGTAGAAGGTGCGACTTCATCCCCTTGAAGCCTAACCCCTGCAAATGTCACAAGTATCAGTAAACTGGTGCCAGGAGGCTGGAAGTAGGCCCAAGGCCTTGCAGGCCTTATTCTGATACTGTAAAGCACCTAATACACTTTCCTGAGTATGTGAAGTGTTTTATTTTCACACTTCCATCCAGGGGTAAACCCTGAAATCTCACCCTGCGCGGAGCTCCATAACCCTGGGTAGAAGGTGCGACTTCATCCCCTTGAAGCCTAACCCCTGCAAATGTCACAAGTATCAGTAAAACTGGTGCCAGGAGTCTGGAAGTAGGCCCAAGGCCTTGCAGGCCTCATTCTGATACTGTAAAGGAGCTAAATACACTTTCCTGAGTATGTGAAGTGTTTTATTTTCCCACCTGCAGCCAGGGGTGAACCCTGAAATCTCACCCTGCGCGGAGCTCCATGACCCTGGGTAGAAGGTGCGACTTCATCCCCTTGATGCCTAACACCTGCAAATGTCACAAGTATCAGTAAAACTGGTGCCAGGAGGCTGGAAGTAGGCCCAAGGCCTTGCATGCCTTATTCTGATACTGTAAAGCAGCTACATACACTTTCCTGAGTATGTGAAGTGTTTTATGTTCACACTTCCATCCAGGGGTAAACCCTGAAATCTCACTCTGCGCGGAGCTCCATAACCCTGGGTAGAAGGTGCGGCTTCATTCCCTTGAAGCCTAACCACTGCAAATGTCACAAGTATCAGTAAATTGGTGCCAGGAGGCTGGAAGTAGGCCCAAGGCCTTGCAGGCCTTGTTCTGATACTGTAAAGGAGTGAAATGCACTTTACTGAGTATGCGAAGTGTTTTGTTTTCACCCCTGCAGCCAGGGGTGAAACCTGAAATCTTACCCTGCGCGGAGCTCCATAACCCTGGGTAGAAGGTGCGACTTCATCCCCTTGATGCCTAACACCTGCAAATGTCACAAGTATCAGTAAATTGGTGCCTGGAGGCTGGAAACACACCCAAGGCCTCGCAGGCCTTGTTCTGATGCTGTGAAGGAGTTAAATACACTTTACTGAGTCTGTGAAGTGTTTTGTTTTCACCCCTGCAGCCAGGGGTGAAACCTGAAATCTTACCCTGCGCGGAGCTCCATGACCCTGGGTAGAAGGCGCGACTTCATCCCCTTGAAGCCTAACAACTACAAATGTCACAAGTATCAGTAAAACTGGTGCCAGGAGGCTGGATGTAGGCCCAAGACCTTGCAGGCCTTATTCTGATACTGTAAAGGAGTTAAATACACTTTCCTGAGTATGTGATGTGTTTTATTTTCACTCCTCCAGCCTGGGGCGAAGCCTGAAATCTTACCCTGCGTGGAGCTCCATGACCCTGGGTAGAAGGTGCGACTTCATCCCCTTGAAGCCTAACACCTGCAAATGTCACAAGTATCAGTAAAACTGGTGCCAGGAGGCTGGAAGTAGTCCCAAGGCCTTGCAGGCCTTATTCTGATACTGTAAAGCAGCTAAATACTCTTTCCTGAGTATGTGAAGTGTTTTATGTTCACACTTCCATCCAGGGGTGAACCCTGAAATCTCACCCTGCGCGGAGCTCCATAACCCTGGGTAGAAGGTGCGACTTCATCCCCTTGAAGCCTAACCCCTGCAAATGTCACAAGTATCAGTAAACTGGTGCCAGGAGGCTGGAAGTAGGCCCAAGGCCTTGCAGGCCTTATTCTGATACTGTAAAGCACCTAATACACTTTCCTGAGTATGTGAAGTGTTTTATTTTCACACTTCCATCCAGGGGTAAACCCTGAAATCTTACCCTGCGCGGAGCTCCATAACCCTGGGTAGAAGGTGCGACTTCATCCCCTTGATGCCTAACACCTGCAAATGTCACAAGTATCAGTAAATTGGTGCCAGGAGGCTGGAAGTAGGCCCAAGGCCTTGCAGGCCTTGTTCAGATACTGTAAAGGAGTGAAATGCACTTTACTGAGTATGCGAAGTGTTTTGTTTTCACCCCTGCAGCCAGGGGTGAAACCGGAAATCTTACCCTGCGCGGAGCTCCATAACCCTGGGTAGAAGGTGCGACTTCATCCCCTTGATGCCTAACACCTGCAAATGTCACAAGTATCAGTAAATTGGTGCCTGGAGTCTGGAAACACACCCAAGACCTTGCAGGCCTTGTTCTGATGCTGTGAAGGAGTTAAATACACTTTACTGAGTCTGTGAAGTGTTTTGTTTTCACCCCTGCAGCCAGGGGTGAAACCTGTAATCTTACCCTGCGCGGAGCTCCATAACCCTGGGTAGAAGGTGCGACTTCATCCCCTTGAAGCTTAACACCTTAAAATGTCACAAGTATCAGTAAATTGGTGCCTGGAGGCTGGAAACACACCCAAGACCTTGCAGGCCTTGTTCTGATGCTGTGAAGGAGTTAAATACACTTTCCTGAGTCTGTGAAGTGTTTTGTTTTCACCCCTGCAGCCAGGGGTGAAACCTGTAATCTTACCCTGCGCGGAGCTCCATAACCCTGGGTAGAAGGTGCGACTTCATCCCCTTGATGCCTAACACCTGCAAATGTCACAAGTATCAGTAAATTGGTGCCTGGAGGCTGGAAACACACCCAAGACCTTGCAGGCCTTGTTCTGATGCTGTGAAGGAGTTAAATACACTTTACTGAGTCTGTGAAGTGTTTTGTTTTCACCCCTGCAGCCAGGGGTGAAACATGAAATCTTACCCTGCGCGGAGCTCCATAACCCTGGGTAGAAGGTGCGACTTCATCCCCTCACAGCTTAACACCTTAAAATGTCACAAGTATCAGTAAATTGGTGCCTGGAGGCTGGAAACACACCCAAGACCTTGCAGGCCTTGTTCTGATGCTGTGAAGGAGTTAAATACACTTTCCTGAGTCTGTGAAGTGTTTTGTTTTCACCCCTGCAGCCAAGGGTGAAACATGTAATCTTACCCTGCGCGGAGCTCCATAACCCTGGGTAGAAGGTGCGACTTCATCCCCTTGATGCCTAACACCTGCAAAATGTCACAAGTATCAGTACAACTGGTGCCAGGAGGCTGAAAGTAGGCCCACGGCCTTGCAGGCCTTATTCTGATACTGTAAAGCAGCTAAATACACTTTCCTGAGTATGTGAAGTGTTTTATGTTCACACTTCCATCCAGGGGTAAACCCTGAAATCTCACCCTGCGCGGAGCTCCATAACCCTGGGTAGAAGGTGCGACTTCATCCCCATGATGCCTCACACCTGCAAATGTCACAAGTATCAGTAAATTGGTGCCTGGAGGCTGGAAACACACCCAAGACCTTGCAGGCCTTGTTTTGATGCTGTGAAGGAGTTAAATACACTTTACTGAGTCTGTGAAGTGTTTTGTTTTCACACCTGCAGCCGGGGGTGAAACCTGAAATCTTACCCTGCGCGGAGCTCCATAAACCTGGGTAGAAGGTGCGACTTCATCCCCTTGAAGCCTAACACCTGCAAATGTCACAAGTATCAGTAAAACGGGTGCCAGGAGTCTGGAAGTAGGCCCAAGGCCTTGCAGGCCTCATTCTGATACTGTAAAGGAGCTAAATACACTTTCCTGAGTATGTGAAGTGTTTTATGTTCACACTTCCATCCAGGGGTAAACCCTGAAATCTCACCCTGCGCGGAGCTCCATAACCCTGGGTAGAAGGTGCGACTTCATCCCCTTGAAGCCTAACCCCTGCAAATGTCACAAGTATCAGTAAAACTGGTGCCAGGAGGCTGGAAGTAGTCCCAAGGCCTTGCAGGCCTTATTCTGATACTGTAAAGCAGCTAAATACTTTTTCCTGAGTATGTGAAGTGTTTTATGTTCACACTTCCATCCAGGGCTGAACCCTGAAATCTCACCCTGCGCGGAGTTCCATAACCCTGGATAGAAGGTGCGACTTCATCCCCTTGAAGCCTAACCCTGCAAATGTCACAAGTATCAGTAAATTGGTGCCAGGAGGCTGGAAGTAGGCCCAAGGCCTTGCAGGCCTTGTTCTGATACTGTAAAGGAGTGAAATGCACTTTACTGAGTATGTGAAGTGTTTTGTTTTCACCCCTGCAGCCAGGGGTGAAACCTGAAATCTTACCCTGCGCGGAGCTCCATAACCCTGGGTAGAAGGTGCGACTTCATCCCCTTGATGCCTAACACCTGCAAATGTCACAAGTATCAGTAAATTGGTGCCTGGAGGCTGGAAACACACCCAAGACCTTGCAGGCCTTGTTCTGATGCTGTGAAGGAGTTAAATACACTTTACTGAGTCTGTGAAGTGTTTTGTTTTCACGCCTGCAGCCAGGGGTGAAACCTGAAATCTTACCCTGCGCGGAGCTCCATGACCCTGGGTAGAAGGCGCGACTTCATCCCCTTGAAGCCTAACAACTACAAATGTCACAAGTATCAGTAAAACTGGTGCCAGGAGGCTGGATGTAGGCCCAAGGCCTTGCAGGCCTTATTCTGATACTGTAAAGGAGTTAAATACACTTTCCTGAGTATGTGATGTGTTTTATTTTCACTCCTCCAGCCTGGGGCGAAGCCTGAAATCTTACCCTGCGTGGAGCTCCATGACCCTGGGTAGAAGGTGCGACTTCATCCCCTTGAAGCCTAACACCTGCAAATGTCACAAGTATCAGTAAAACTGGTGCCAGGAGGCTGGAAGTAGGCCCAAGGCCTTGCAGGCCTTGTTCTGATACTGTTAAGGGTTAAATAGACTTTACTGAGTATGTGAAGTGTTTTATTTTCGCACCACAGCCAGGGGTGAATCCTGAAATCTTACCCTGCGCGGAGCTCCATAACCCTGGGTAGAAGGTGCGACTTCATCCCCTTGAAGCCTAACCCCTGCAAATGTCACAAGTATCAGTAAAACTGGTGCCAGGAGGCTGGAAGTAGTCCCAAGGCCTTGCAGGCCTTATTCTGATACTCAGGAAAGAGTATTTAGCTGCTTTACAGTATGTGAAGTGTTTTATGTTCACACTTCCATCCAGGGGTGAACCCTGAAATCTCACCCTGCGCGGAGTTCCATAACCCTGGGTAGAAGGTGCGACTTCATCCCCTTGAAGCCTAACCCTGCAAATGTCACAAGTATCAGTAAATTGGTGCCAGGAGGCTGGAAGTAGGCCCAAGGCCTTGCAGGCCTTGTTCTGATACTGTAAAGGAGTGAAATGCACTTTACTGAGTATGTGAAGTGTTTTGTTTTCACCCCTGCAGCCAGGGGTGAAACCTGAAATCTTACCCTGCGCGGAGCTCCATAACCCTGGGTAGAAGGTGCGACTTCATCCCCTTGATGCCTAACACCTGCAAATGTCACAAGTATCAGTAAATTGGTGCCTGGAGGCTGGAAGTAGGCCCAAGGCCTTGCAGGCCTTATTCTGATACTGTAAAGCACCTAATACACTTTCCTGAGTATGTGAAGTGTTTTATTTTCACACTTCCATCCAGGGGTAAACCCTGAAATCTCACCCTGCGCGGAGCTCCATAACCCTGGGTAGAAGGTGCGACTTCATCCCCTTGAAGCCTAACCCCTGCAAATGTCACAAGTATCAGTAAAACTGGTGCCAGGAGTCTGGAAGTAGGCCCAAGGCCTTGCAGGCCTCTTTCTGATACTGTAAAGGAGCTAAATACACTTTCCTGAGTATGCGAAGTGTTTTATTTTCCCACCTGCAGCCAGGGGTGAACCCTGAAATCTCACCCTGCGCGGAGCTCCATGACCCTGGGTAGAAGGTGCGACTTCATCCCCTTGAAGCCTAACACCTGCAAATGTCACAAGTATCAGAAAAACTGGTGCCAGGAGGCTGGAAGTAGGCCCAAGGCCTTGCAGGCCCTATTCTGATACTGGAAAGGAGATAAAAACACTTTCCTGAGAATGTGAAGTGTTTTATTTTCTCAGCTCAAGCCTGGGGTGAACCCTGAAATCTTACCCTGCGCGGAGCTCCATAAACCTGGGTAGAAGGTGCGACTTCATCCCCTTGAAGCCTAAAACCTGCAAATGTCACAAGTATCAGTAAAACTGGTGCCAGGATGCTGGAAGTAGGCCCAAGGCCTTACAGGCCTTATTCTGATACTGTAAAGGAGCTAAATACACTTTCCTGAGTATGTGAAGTGTTTTATTTTCACACCTGCAGCCAGGGGTGAACCCTGAAATCTCACCCTGCGCGGAGCTCCATGACCCTGGGTAGAAGGTGCGACTTCATCCCCTTGAAGCCTAACACCTGCAAATGTCACACGTATCAGTAAAACTGGTGCCAGGAGGCTGGAAGTAGGCCCAAGGCCTTGCAGGCCTTATTCTGATACTGTAAAGGAGTTAAATACACTTTCCTGAGTATGTGAAGTGTTTTATGTTCACACCTGCAGCCAGGGTTGAACCCTGAAATCTCACCCTGCGCGGAGCTCCATGACCCTGGGTAGAAGGTGCGACTTCATCCCCTTGAAGCCTAACACCTACAAATGTCACAAGTATCAGTAAAACTGGTGCCAGGAGGCTGGCAGTAGGCCCAAGGCCTTGCAGGCCTTATTCTGATACTGTAAAGGAGTTAAATACACTTTCCGGAGTATGTGAAGTGTTTTATTGTCACACCTCAAGCCTGGGGTGAACCCAGAAATCTCACCCTGCTCGGAACTCCATGACCCTGGGTAGAAGGTGCGACTTCATCCCCTTGAAGCCTAACACCTGCAAATGTCACAAGTATCAGTAAAACTGGTGCCAGGAGGCTGGAAGTAGGCCCAAGGCCTTGCAGGCCTTATTCTGACACTGTAAAGCAGCTAAATACACTTTCCTGAGTATGTGAAGTGTTTTATTCTCACACTTCCATCCAGGGGTGAACCCTGAAATCTCACCCTGCGCGGAGCTCCATAACCCTGGGTAGAAGGTGCGACTTCATCCCCTTGAAGCCTAACACCTGCAAATGTCACAAGTATCAGTAAAACTGGTGCCAGGAGGCTGGAAGTAGGCCCAAGGCCTTGCAGGCCTTATTCTGATACTGTAAAGCAGCTAAATACACTTTCCTGAGTATGTGAAGTGTTTTATTCTCACACTTCCATCCAGGGGTGAACCCTGAAATCTCACCCTGCGCGGAGCTCCATAACCCTGGGTAGAAGGTGCGACTTCATCCCCTTGAAGCCTAACACCTGCAAATGTCACAAGTATCAGAAAAACTGGTGCCAGGAGGCTGGAAGTAGGCCCAAGGCCTTGCAGGCCCTATTCTGATACTGGAAAGGAGATAAAAACACTTTCCTGAGAATGTGAAGTGTTTTATTTTCTCAGCTCAAGCCTGGGGTGAACCCTGAAATCTTACCCTGCGCGGAGCTCCATAAACCTGGGTAGAAGGTGCGGCTTCATCCCCTTGAAGCCTAACCCCTGCAAATGTCACAAGTATCAGTAAATTGGTGCCAGGAGGCTGGAAGTAGGCCCAAGGCCTTGCAGGCCTTGTTCTGATACTGTAAAGGAGTGAAATGCACTTTACTGAGTATGCGAAGTGTTTTGTTTTCACCCCTGCAGCCAGGGGTGAAACCTGAAATCTTACCCTGCGCGGAGCTCCATAACCCTGGGTAGAAGGTGCGACTTCATCCCCTTGATGCCTAACACCTGCAAATGTCACAAGTATCAGTAAATTGGTGCCTGGAGGCTGGAAACACACCCAAGGCCTTGCAGGCCTTGTTCTGATGCTGTGAAGGAGTTAAATACACTTTACTGAGTCTGTGAAGTGTTTTGTTTTCACCCCTGCAGCCAGGGGTGAAACCTGAAATCTTACCCTGCGCGGAGCTCCATGACCCTGGGTAGAAGGCGCGACTTCATCCCCTTGAAGCCTAACAACTACAAATGTCACAAGTATCAGTAAAACTGGTGCCAGGAGGCTGGATGTAGGCCCAAGGCCTTGCAGGCCTTATTCTGATACTGTAAAGGAGTTAAATACACTTTCCTGAGTATGTGATGTGTTTTATTTTCACTCCTCCAGCCTGGGGCGAAGCCTGAAATCTTACCCTGCGTGGAGCTCCATGACCCTGGGTAGAAGGTGCGACTTCATCCCCTTGAAGCCTAACACCTGCAAATGTCACAAATATCAGTAAAACTGGTGCCAGGAGGCTGGAAGTAGTCCCAAGGCCTTGCAGGCCTTATTCTGATACTGTAAAGCAGCTAAATACTCTTTCCTGAGTATGTGAAGTGTTTTATGTTCACACTTCCATCCAGGGGTGAACCCTGAAATCTCACCCTGCGCGGAGCTCCATAACCCTGGGTAGAAGGTGCGACTTCATCCCCATGATGCCTCACACCTGCAAATGTCACAAGTATCAGTAAATTGGTGCCTGGAGGCTGGAAACACACCCAAGACCTTGCAGGCCTTGTTTTGATGCTGTGAAGGAGTTAAATACACTTTACTGAGTCTGTGAAGTGTTTTGTTTTCACACCTGCAGCCGGGGGTGAAACCTGAAATCTTACCCTGCGCGGAGCTCCATAAACCTGGGTAGAAGGTGCGACTTCATCCCCTTGAAGCCTAACACCTGCAAATGTCACAAGTATCAGTAAAACTGGTGCCAGGAGTCTGGAAGTAGGCCCAAGGCCTTGCAGGCCTCATTCTGATACTGTAAAGGAGCTAAATACACTTTCCTGAGTATGTGAAGTGTTTTATTTTCCCACCTGCAGCCAGGGGTGAACCCTGAAATCTCACCCTGCGCGGAGCTCCATGACCCTGGGTAGAAGGTGCGACTTCATCCCCTTGATGCCTAACACCTGCAAATGTCACAAGTATCAGTAAAACTGGTGCCAGGAGGCTGGAAGTAGGCCCAAGGCCTTGCATGCCTTATTCTGATACTGTAAAGCAGCTACATACACTTTCCTGAGTATGTGAAGTGTTTTATGTTCACACTTCCATCCAGGGGTAAACCCTGAAATCTCACCCTGCGCGGAGCTCCATAACCCTGGGTAGAAGGTGCGACTTCATCCCCTTGAAGCCTAACCCCTGCAAATGTCACAAGTATCAGTAAACTGGTGCCAGGAGGCTGGAAGTAGGCCCAAGGCCTTGCAGGCCTTATTCTGATACTGTAAAGCACCTAATACACTTTCCTGAGAATGTGAAGTGTTTTATTTTCTCAGCTCAAGCCTGGGGTGAACCCTGAAATCTTACCCTGCGCGGAGCTCCATAAACCTGGGTAGAAGGTGCGGCTTCATCCCCTTGAAGCCTAACCCCTGCAAATGTCACAAGTATCAGTAAATTGGTGCCAGGAGGCTGGAAGTAGGCCCAAGGCCTTGCAGGCCTTGTTCTGATACTGTAAAGGAGTGAAATGCACTTTACTGAGTATGCGAAGTGTTTTGTTTTCACCCCTGCAGCCAGGGGTGAAACCTGAAATCTTACCCTGCGCGGAGCTCCATAACCCTGGGTAGAAGGTGCGACTTCATCCCCTTGATGCCTAACACCTGCAAATGTCACAAGTATCAGTAAATTGGTGCCTGGAGGCTGGAAACACACCCAAGGCCTTGCAGGCCTTGTTCTGATGCTGTGAAGGAGTTAAATACACTTTACTGAGTCTGTGAAGTGTTTTGTTTTCACCCCTGCAGCCAGGGGTGAAACCTGAAATCTTACCCTGCGCGGAGCTCCATGACCCTGGGTAGAAGGCGCGACTTCATCCCCTTGAAGCCTAACAACTACAAATGTCACAAGTATCAGTAAAACTGGTGCCAGGAGGCTGGATGTAGGCCCAAGGCCTTGCAGGCCTTATTCTGATACTGTAAAGGAGTTAAATACACTTTCCTGAGTATGTGATGTGTTTTATTTTCACTCCTCCAGCCTGGGGCGAAGCCTGAAATCTTACCCTGCGTGGAGCTCCATGACCCTGGGTAGAAGGTGCGACTTCATCCCCTTGAAGCCTAACACCTGCAAATGTCACAAATATCAGTAAAACTGGTGCCAGGAGGCTGGAAGTAGTCCCAAGGCCTTGCAGGCCTTATTCTGATACTGTAAAGCAGCTAAATACTCTTTCCTGAGTATGTGAAGTGTTTTATGTTCACACTTCCATCCAGGGGTGAACCCTGAAATCTCACCCTGCGCGGAGCTCCATAACCCTGGGTAGAAGGTGCGACTTCATCCCCATGATGCCTCACACCTGCAAATGTCACAAGTATCAGTAAATTGGTGCCTGGAGGCTGGAAACACACCCAAGACCTTGCAGGCCTTGTTTTGATGCTGTGAAGGAGTTAAATACACTTTACTGAGTCTGTGAAGTGTTTTGTTTTCACACCTGCAGCCGGGGGTGAAACCTGAAATCTTACCCTGCGCGGAGCTCCATAAACCTGGGTAGAAGGTGCGACTTCATCCCCTTGAAGCCTAACACCTGCAAATGTCACAAGTATCAGTAAAACTGGTGCCAGGAGTCTGGAAGTAGGCCCAAGGCCTTGCAGGCCTCATTCTGATACTGTAAAGGAGCTAAATACACTTTCCTGAGTATGTGAAGTGTTTTATTTTCCCACCTGCAGCCAGGGGTGAACCCTGAAATCTCACCCTGCGCGGAGCTCCATGACCCTGGGTAGAAGGTGCGACTTCATCCCCTTGATGCCTAACACCTGCAAATGTCACAAGTATCAGTAAAACTGGTGCCAGGAGGCTGGAAGTAGGCCCAAGGCCTTGCATGCCTTATTCTGATACTGTAAAGCAGCTACATACACTTTCCTGAGTATGTGAAGTGTTTTATGTTCACACTTCCATCCAGGGGTAAACCCTGAAATCTCACCCTGCGCGGAGCTCCATAACCCTGGGTAGAAGGTGCGACTTCATCCCCTTGAAGCCTAACCCCTGCAAATGTCACAAGTATCAGTAAACTGGTGCCAGGAGGCTGGAAGTAGGCCCAAGGCCTTGCAGGCCTTATTCTGATACTGTAAAGCACCTAATACACTTTCCTGAGTATGTGAAGTGTTTTATTTTCACACTTCCATCCAGGGGTAAACCCTGAAATCTCACCCTGCGCGGAGCTCCATAACCCTGGGTAGAAGGTGCGACTTCATCCCCTTGAAGCCTAACCCCTGCAAATGTCACAAGTATCAGTAAAACTGGTGCCAGGAGTCTGGAAGTAGGCCCAAGGCCTTGCAGGCCTCATTCTGATACTGTAAAGGAGCTAAATACACTTTCCTGAGTATGTGAAGTGTTTTATTTTCCCACCTGCAGCCAGGGGTGAACCCTGAAATCTCACCCTGCGCGGAGCTCCATGACCCTGGGTAGAAGGTGCGACTTCATCCCCTTGATGCCTAACACCTGCAAATGTCACAAGTATCAGTAAAACTGGTGCCAGGAGGCTGGAAGTAGGCCCAAGGCCTTGCATGCCTTATTCTGATACTGTAAAGCAGCTACATACACTTTCCTGAGTATGTGAAGTGTTTTATGTTCACACTTCCATCCAGGGGTAAACCCTGAAATCTCACTCTGCGCGGAGCTCCATAACCCTGGGTAGAAGGTGCGGCTTCATTCCCTTGAAGCCTAACCACTGCAAATGTCACAAGTATCAGTAAATTGGTGCCAGGAGGCTGGAAGTAGGCCCAAGGCCTTGCAGGCCTTGTTCTGATACTGTAAAGGAGTGAAATGCACTTTACTGAGTATGCGAAGTGTTTTGTTTTCACCCCTGCAGCCAGGGGTGAAACCTGAAATCTTACCCTGCGCGGAGCTCCATAACCCTGGGTAGAAGGTGCGACTTCATCCCCTTGATGCCTAACACCTGCAAATGTCACAAGTATCAGTAAATTGGTGCCTGGAGGCTGGAAACACACCCAAGGCCTTGCAGGCCTTGTTCTGATGCTGTGAAGGAGTTAAATACACTTTACTGAGTCTGTGAAGTGTTTTGTTTTCACCCCTGCAGCCAGGGGTGAAACCTGAAATCTTACCCTGCGCGGAGCTCCATGACCCTGGGTAGAAGGCGCGACTTCATCCCCGTGAAGCCTAACAACTACAAATGTCACAAGTATCAGTAAAACTGGTGCCAGGAGGCTGGATGTAGGCCCAAGACCTTGCAGGCCTTATTCTGATACTGTAAAGGAGTTAAATACACTTTCCTGAGTATGTGATGTGTTTTATTTTCACTCCTCCAGCCTGGGGCGAAGCCTGAAATCTTACCCTGCGTGGAGCTCCATGACCCTGGGTAGAAGGTGCGACTTCATCCCCTTGAAGCCTAACACCTGCAAATGTCACAAGTATCAGTAAAACTGGTGCCAGGAGGCTGGAAGTAGTCCCAAGGCCTTGCGGGCCTTATTCTGATACTGTAAAGCAGCTAAATACTCTTTCCTGAGTATGTGAAGTGTTTTATGTTCACACTTCCATCCAGGGGTGAACCCTGAAATCTCACCCTGCGCGGAGCTCCATAACCCTGGGTAGAAGGTGCGACTTCATCCCCTTGAAGCCTAACCCCTGCAAATGTCACAAGTATCAGTAAACTGGTGCCAGGAGGCTGGAAGTAGGCCCAAGGCCTTGCAGGCCTTATTCTGATACTGTAAAGCACCTAATACACTTTCCTGAGTATGTGAAGTGTTTTATTTTCACACTTCCATCCAGGGGTAAACCCTGAAATCTTACCCTGCGCGGAGCTCCATAACCCTGGGTAGAAGGTGCGACTTCATCCCCTTGATGCCTAACACCTGCAAATGTCACAAGTATCAGTAAATTGGTGCCAGGAGGCTGGAAGTAGGCCCAAGGCCTTGCAGGCCTTGTTCAGATACTGTAAAGGAGTGAAATGCACTTTACTGAGTATGCGAAGTGTTTTGTTTTCACCCCTGCAGCCAGGGGTGAAACCGGAAATCTTACCCTGCGCGGAGCTCCATAACCCTGGGTAGAAGGTGCGACTTCATCCCCTTGATGCCTAACACCTGCAAATGTCACAAGTATCAGTAAATTGGTGCCTGGAGTCTGGAAACACACCCAAGACCTTGCAGGCCTTGTTCTGATGCTGTGAAGGAGTTAAATACACTTTACTGAGTCTGTGAAGTGTTTTGTTTTCACCCCTGCAGCCAGGGGTGAAACCTGTAATCTTACCCTGCGCGGAGCTCCATAACCCTGGGTAGAAGGTGCGACTTCATCCCCTTGAAGCTTAACACCTTAAAATGTCACAAGTATCAGTAAATTGGTGCCTGGAGGCTGGAAACACACCCAAGACCTTGCAGGCCTTGTTCTGATGCTGTGAAGGAGTTAAATACACTTTCCTGAGTCTGTGAAGTGTTTTGTTTTCACCCCTGCAGCCAGGGGTGAAACCTGTAATCTTACCCTGCGCGGAGCTCCATAACCCTGGGTAGAAGGTGCGACTTCATCCCCTTGATGCCTAACACCTGCAAATGTCACAAGTATCAGTAAATTGGTGCCTGGAGGCTGGAAACACACCCAAGACCTTGCAGGCCTTGTTCTGATGCTGTGAAGGAGTTAAATACACTTTACTGAGTCTGTGAAGTGTTTTGTTTTCACCCCTGCAGCCAGGGGTGAAACATGAAATCTTACCCTGCGCGGAGCTCCATAACCCTGGGTAGAAGGTGCGACTTCATCCCCTCACAGCTTAACACCTTAAAATGTCACAAGTATCAGTAAATTGGTGCCTGGAGGCTGGAAACACACCCAAGACCTTGCAGGCCTTGTTCTGATGCTGTGAAGGAGTTAAATACACTTTCCTGAGTCTGTGAAGTGTTTTGTTTTCACCCCTGCAGCCAAGGGTGAAACATGTAATCTTACCCTGCGCGGAGCTCCATAACCCTGGGTAGAAGGTGCGACTTCATCCCCTTGATGCCTAACACCTGCAAAATGTCACAAGTATCAGTACAACTGGTGCCAGGAGGCTGAAAGTAGGCCCACGGCCTTGCAGGCCTTATTCTGATACTGTAAAGCAGCTAAATACACTTTCCTGAGTATGTGAAGTGTTTTATGTTCACACTTCCATCCAGGGGTAAACCCTGAAATCTCACCCTGCGCGGAGCTCCATAACCCTGGGTAGAAGGTGCGACTTCATCCCCATGATGCCTCACACCTGCAAATGTCACAAGTATCAGTAAATTGGTGCCTGGAGGCTGGAAACACACCCAAGACCTTGCAGGCCTTGTTTTGATGCTGTGAAGGAGTTAAATACACTTTACTGAGTCTGTGAAGTGTTTTGTTTTCACACCTGCAGCCGGGGGTGAAACCTGAAATCTTACCCTGCGCGGAGCTCCATAAACCTGGGTAGAAGGTGCGACTTCATCCCCTTGAAGCCTAACACCTGCAAATGTCACAAGTATCAGTAAAACGGGTGCCAGGAGTCTGGAAGTAGGCCCAAGGCCTTGCAGGCCTCATTCTGATACTGTAAAGGAGCTAAATACACTTTCCTGAGTATGTGAAGTGTTTTATGTTCACACTTCCATCCAGGGGTAAACCCTGAAATCTCACCCTGCGCGGAGCTCCATAACCCTGGGTAGAAGGTGCGACTTCATCCCCTTGAAGCCTAACCCCTGCAAATGTCACAAGTATCAGTAAAACTGGTGCCAGGAGGCTGGAAGTAGTCCCAAGGCCTTGCAGGCCTTATTCTGATACTGTAAAGCAGCTAAATACTTTTTCCTGAGTATGTGAAGTGTTTTATGTTCACACTTCCATCCAGGGGTGAACCCTGAAATCTCACCCTGCGCGGAGTTCCATAACCCTGGATAGAAGGTGCGACTTCATCCCCTTGAAGCCTAACCCTGCAAATGTCACAAGTATCAGTAAATTGGTGCCAGGAGGCTGGAAGTAGGCCCAAGGCCTTGCAGGCCTTGTTCTGATACTGTAAAGGAGTGAAATGCACTTTACTGAGTATGTGAAGTGTTTTGTTTTCACCCCTGCAGCCAGGGGTGAAACCTGAAATCTTACCCTGCGCGGAGCTCCATAACCCTGGGTAGAAGGTGCGACTTCATCCCCTTGATGCCTAACACCTGCAAATGTCACAAGTATCAGTAAATTGGTGCCTGGAGGCTGGAAACACACCCAAGACCTTGCAGGCCTTGTTCTGATGCTGTGAAGGAGTTAAATACACTTTACTGAGTCTGTGAAGTGTTTTGTTTTCACGCCTGCAGCCAGGGGTGAAACCTGAAATCTTACCCTGCGCGGAGCTCCATGACCCTGGGTAGAAGGCGCGACTTCATCCCCTTGAAGCCTAACAACTACAAATGTCACAAGTATCAGTAAAACTGGTGCCAGGAGGCTGGATGTAGGCCCAAGGCCTTGCAGGCCTTATTCTGATACTGTAAAGGAGTTAAATACACTTTCCTGAGTATGTGATGTGTTTTATTTTCACTCCTCCAGCCTGGGGCGAAGCCTGAAATCTTACCCTGCGTGGAGCTCCATGACCCTGGGTAGAAGGTGCGACTTCATCCCCTTGAAGCCTAACACCTGCAAATGTCACAAGTATCAGTAAAACTGGTGCCAGGAGGCTGGAAGTAGGCCCAAGGCCTTGCAGGCCTTGTTCTGATACTGTTAAGGGTTAAATAGACTTTACTGAGTATGTGAAGTGTTTTATTTTCGCACCACAGCCAGGGGTGAATCCTGAAATCTTACCCTGCGCGGAGCTCCATAACCCTGGGTAGAAGGTGCGACTTCATCCCCTTGAAGCCTAACCCCTGCAAATGTCACAAGTATCAGTAAAACTGGTGCCAGGAGGCTGGAAGTAGTCCCAAGGCCTTGCAGGCCTTATTCTGATACTCAGGAAAGAGTATTTAGCTGCTTTACAGTATGTGAAGTGTTTTATGTTCACACTTCCATCCAGGGGTGAACCCTGAAATCTCACCCTGCGCGGAGTTCCATAACCCTGGGTAGAAGGTGCGACTTCATCCCCTTGAAGCCTAACCCTGCAAATGTCACAAGTATCAGTAAATTGGTGCCAGGAGGCTGGAAGTAGGCCCAAGGCCTTGCAGGCCTTGTTCTGATACTGTAAAGGAGTGAAATGCACTTTACTGAGTATGTGAAGTGTTTTGTTTTCACCCCTGCAGCCAGGGGTGAAACCTGAAATCTTACCCTGCGCGGAGCTCCATAACCCTGGGTAGAAGGTGCGACTTCATCCCCTTGATGCCTAACACCTGCAAATGTCACAAGTATCAGTAAATTGGTGCCTGGAGGCTGGAAGTAGGCCCAAGGCCTTGCAGGCCTTATTCTGATACTGTAAAGCACCTAATACACTTTCCTGAGTATGTGAAGTGTTTTATTTTCACACTTCCATCCAGGGGTAAACCCTGAAATCTCACCCTGCGCGGAGCTCCATAACCCTGGGTAGAAGGTGCGACTTCATCCCCTTGAAGCCTAACCCCTGCAAATGTCACAAGTATCAGTAAAACTGGTGCCAGGAGTCTGGAAGTAGGCCCAAGGCCTTGCAGGCCTCATTCTGATACTGTAAAGGAGCTAAATACACTTTCCTGAGTATGCGAAGTGTTTTATTTTCCCACCTGCAGCCAGGGGTGAACCCTGAAATCTCACCCTGCGCGGAGCTCCATGACCCTGGGTAGAAGGTGCGACTTCATCCCCTTGAAGCCTAACACCTGCAAATGTCACAAGTATCAGAAAAACTGGTGCCAGGAGGCTGGAAGTAGGCCCAAGGCCTTGCAGGCCCTATTCTGATACTGGAAAGGAGATAAAAACACTTTCCTGAGAATGTGAAGTGTTTTATTTTCTCAGCTCAAGCCTGGGGTGAACCCTGAAATCTTACCCTGCGCGGAGCTCCATAAACCTGGGTAGAAGGTGCGACTTCATCCCCTTGAAGCCTAAAACCTGCAAATGTCACAAGTATCAGTAAAACTGGTGCCAGGATGCTGGAAGTAGGCCCAAGGCCTTACAGGCCTTATTCTGATACTGTAAAGGAGCTAAATACACTTTCCTGAGTATGTGAAGTGTTTTATTTTCACACCTGCAGCCAGGGGTGAACCCTGAAATCTCACCCTGCGCGGAGCTCCATGACCCTGGGTAGAAGGTGCGACTTCATCCCCTTGAAGCCTAACACCTGCAAATGTCACACGTATCAGTAAAACTGGTGCCAGGAGGCTGGAAGTAGGCCCAAGGCCTTGCAGGCCTTATTCTGATACTGTAAAGGAGTTAAATACACTTTCCTGAGTATGTGAAGTGTTTTATGTTCACACCTGCAGCCAGGGTTGAACCCTGAAATCTCACCCTGCGCGGAGCTCCATGACCCTGGGTAGAAGGTGCGACTTCATCCCCTTGAAGCCTAACACCTACAAATGTCACAAGTATCAGTAAAACTGGTGCCAGGAGGCTGGCAGTAGGCCCAAGGCCTTGCAGGCCTTATTCTGATACTGTAAAGGAGTTAAATACACTTTCCGGAGTATGTGAAGTGTTTTATTGTCACACCTCAAGCCTGGGGTGAACCCAGAAATCTCACCCTGCTCGGAACTCCATGACCCTGGGTAGAAGGTGCGACTTCATCCCCTTGAAGCCTAACACCTGCAAATGTCACAAGTATCAGTAAAACTGGTGCCAGGAGGCTGGAAGTAGGCCCAAGGCCTTGCAGGCCTTATTCTGACACTGTAAAGCAGCTAAATACACTTTCCTGAGTATGTGAAGTGTTTTATTCTCACACTTCCATCCAGGGGTGAACCCTGAAATCTCACCCTGCGCGGAGCTCCATAACCCTGGGTAGAAGGTGCGACTTCATCCCCTTGAAGCCTAACACCTGCAAATGTCACAAGTATCAGTAAAACTGGTGCCAGGAGGCTGGAAGTAGGCCCAAGGCCTTGCAGGCCTTATTCTGATACTGTAAAGCAGCTAAATACACTTTCCTGAGTATGTGAAGTGTTTTATTCTCACACTTCCATCCAGGGGTGAACCCTGAAATCTCACCCTGCGCGGAGCTCCATAACCCTGGGTAGAAGGTGCGACTTCATCCCCTTGAAGCCTAACACCTGCAAATGTCACAAGTATCAGAAAAACTGGTGCCAGGAGGCTGGAAGTAGGCCCAAGGCCTTGCAGGCCCTATTCTGATACTGGAAAGGAGATAAAAACACTTTCCTGAGAATGTGAAGTGTTTTATTTTCTCAGCTCAAGCCTGGGGTGAACCCTGAAATCTTACCCTGCGCGGAGCTCCATAAACCTGGGTAGAAGGTGCGGCTTCATCCCCTTGAAGCCTAACCCCTGCAAATGTCACAAGTATCAGTAAATTGGTGCCAGGAGGCTGGAAGTAGGCCCAAGGCCTTGCAGGCCTTGTTCTGATACTGTAAAGGAGTGAAATGCACTTTACTGAGTATGCGAAGTGTTTTGTTTTCACCCCTGCAGCCAGGGGTGAAACCTGAAATCTTACCCTGCGCGGAGCTCCATAACCCTGGGTAGAAGGTGCGACTTCATCCCCTTGATGCCTAACACCTGCAAATGTCACAAGTATCAGTAAATTGGTGCCTGGAGGCTGGAAACACACCCAAGGCCTTGCAGGCCTTGTTCTGATGCTGTGAAGGAGTTAAATACACTTTACTGAGTCTGTGAAGTGTTTTGTTTTCACCCCTGCAGCCAGGGGTGAAACCTGAAATCTTACCCTGCGCGGAGCTCCATGACCCTGGGTAGAAGGCGCGACTTCATCCCCTTGAAGCCTAACAACTACAAATGTCACAAGTATCAGTAAAACTGGTGCCAGGAGGCTGGATGTAGGCCCAAGGCCTTGCAGGCCTTATTCTGATACTGTAAAGGAGTTAAATACACTTTCCTGAGTATGTGAAGTGTTTTATTTTCCCACCTGCAGCCAGGGGTGAACCCTGAAATCTCACCCTGCGCGGAGCTCCATGACCCTGGGTAGAAGGTGCGACTTCATCCCCTTGAAGCCTAACACCTGCAAATGTCACAAGTATCAGTAAAACTGGTGCCAGGAGGCTGGAAGTAGGCCCAAGGCCTTGCATGCCTTATTCTGATACTGTAAAGCAGCTACATACACTTTCCTGAGTATGTGAAGTGTTTTATGTTCACACTTCCATCCAGGGGTGAACCCTGAAATCTCACCCTGCGCGGAGCTCCATAACCCTGGGTAGAAGGTGCGACTTCATCCCCTTGAAGCCTAACCCCTGCAAATGTCACAAGTATCAGTAAACTGGTGCCAGGAGGCTGGAAGTAGGCCCAAGGCCTTGCAGGCCTTATTCTGATACTGTAAAGCACCTAATACACTTTCCTGAGTATGTGAAGTGTTTTATTTTCACACTTCCATCCAGGGGTAAACCCTGAAATCTCACCCTGCGCGGAGCTCCATAACCCTGGGTAGAAGGTGCGACTTCATCCCCTTGAAGCCTAACCCCTGCAAATGTCACAAGTATCAGTAAAACTGGTGCCAGGAGTCTGGAAGTAGGCCCAAGGCCTTGCAGGCCTCATTCTGATACTGTAAAGGAGCTAAATACACTTTCCTGAGTATGTGAAGTGTTTTATTTTCCCACCTGCAGCCAGGGGTGAACCCTGAAATCTCACCCTGCGCGGAGCTCCATGACCCTGGGTAGAAGGTGCGACTTCATCCCCTTGATGCCTAACACCTGCAAATGTCACAAGTATCAGTAAAACTGGTGCCAGGAGGCTGGAAGTAGGCCCAAGGCCTTGCATGCCTTATTCTGATACTGTAAAGCAGCTACATACACTTTCCTGAGTATGTGAAGTGTTTTATGTTCACACTTCCATCCAGGGGTAAACCCTGAAATCTCACTCTGCGCGGAGCTCCATAACCCTGGGTAGAAGGTGCGGCTTCATTCCCTTGAAGCCTAACCACTGCAAATGTCACAAGTATCAGTAAATTGGTGCCAGGAGGCTGGAAGTAGGCCCAAGGCCTTGCAGGCCTTGTTCTGATACTGTAAAGGAGTGAAATGCACTTTACTGAGTATGCGAAGTGTTTTGTTTTCACCCCTGCAGCCAGGGGTGAAACCTGAAATCTTACCCTGCGCGGAGCTCCATAACCCTGGGTAGAAGGTGCGACTTCATCCCCTTGATGCCTAACACCTGCAAATGTCACAAGTATCAGTAAATTGGTGCCTGGAGGCTGGAAACACACCCAAGGCCTCGCAGGCCTTGTTCTGATGCTGTGAAGGAGTTAAATACACTTTACTGAGTCTGTGAAGTGTTTTGTTTTCACCCCTGCAGCCAGGGGTGAAACCTGAAATCTTACCCTGCGCGGAGCTCCATGACCCTGGGTAGAAGGCGCGACTTCATCCCCTTGAAGCCTAACAACTACAAATGTCACAAGTATCAGTAAAACTGGTGCCAGGAGGCTGGATGTAGGCCCAAGACCTTGCAGGCCTTATTCTGATACTGTAAAGGAGTTAAATACACTTTCCTGAGTATGTGATGTGTTTTATTTTCACTCCTCCAGCCTGGGGCGAAGCCTGAAATCTTACCCTGCGTGGAGCTCCATGACCCTGGGTAGAAGGTGCGACTTCATCCCCTTGAAGCCTAACACCTGCAAATGTCACAAGTATCAGTAAAACTGGTGCCAGGAGGCTGGAAGTAGTCCCAAGGCCTTGCAGGCCTTATTCTGATACTGTAAAGCAGCTAAATACTCTTTCCTGAGTATGTGAAGTGTTTTATGTTCACACTTCCATCCAGGGGTGAACCCTGAAATCTCACCCTGCGCGGAGCTCCATAACCCTGGGTAGAAGGTGCGACTTCATCCCCTTGAAGCCTAACCCCTGCAAATGTCACAAGTATCAGTAAACTGGTGCCAGGAGGCTGGAAGTAGGCCCAAGGCCTTGCAGGCCTTATTCTGATACTGTAAAGCACCTAATACACTTTCCTGAGTATGTGAAGTGTTTTATTTTCACACTTCCATCCAGGGGTAAACCCTGAAATCTTACCCTGCGCGGAGCTCCATAACCCTGGGTAGAAGGTGCGACTTCATCCCCTTGATGCCTAACACCTGCAAATGTCACAAGTATCAGTAAATTGGTGCCAGGAGGCTGGAAGTAGGCCCAAGGCCTTGCAGGCCTTGTTCAGATACTGTAAAGGAGTGAAATGCACTTTACTGAGTATGCGAAGTGTTTTGTTTTCACCCCTGCAGCCAGGGGTGAAACCGGAAATCTTACCCTGCGCGGAGCTCCATAACCCTGGGTAGAAGGTGCGACTTCATCCCCTTGATGCCTAACACCTGCAAATGTCACAAGTATCAGTAAATTGGTGCCTGGAGTCTGGAAACACACCCAAGACCTTGCAGGCCTTGTTCTGATGCTGTGAAGGAGTTAAATACACTTTACTGAGTCTGTGAAGTGTTTTGTTTTCACCCCTGCAGCCAGGGGTGAAACCTGTAATCTTACCCTGCGCGGAGCTCCATAACCCTGGGTAGAAGGTGCGACTTCATCCCCTTGAAGCTTAACACCTTAAAATGTCACAAGTATCAGTAAATTGGTGCCTGGAGGCTGGAAACACACCCAAGACCTTGCAGGCCTTGTTCTGATGCTGTGAAGGAGTTAAATACACTTTCCTGAGTCTGTGAAGTGTTTTGTTTTCACCCCTGCAGCCAGGGGTGAAACCTGTAATCTTACCCTGCGCGGAGCTCCATAACCCTGGGTAGAAGGTGCGACTTCATCCCCTTGATGCCTAACACCTGCAAATGTCACAAGTATCAGTAAATTGGTGCCTGGAGGCTGGAAACACACCCAAGACCTTGCAGGCCTTGTTCTGATGCTGTGAAGGAGTTAAATACACTTTACTGAGTCTGTGAAGTGTTTTGTTTTCACCCCTGCAGCCAGGGGTGAAACATGAAATCTTACCCTGCGCGGAGCTCCATAACCCTGGGTAGAAGGTGCGACTTCATCCCCTCACAGCTTAACACCTTAAAATGTCACAAGTATCAGTAAATTGGTGCCTGGAGGCTGGAAACACACCCAAGACCTTGCAGGCCTTGTTCTGATGCTGTGAAGGAGTTAAATACACTTTCCTGAGTCTGTGAAGTGTTTTGTTTTCACCCCTGCAGCCAAGGGTGAAACATGTAATCTTACCCTGCGCGGAGCTCCATAACCCTGGGTAGAAGGTGCGACTTCATCCCCTTGATGCCTAACACCTGCAAAATGTCACAAGTATCAGTACAACTGGTGCCAGGAGGCTGAAAGTAGGCCCACGGCCTTGCAGGCCTTATTCTGATACTGTAAAGCAGCTAAATACACTTTCCTGAGTATGTGAAGTGTTTTATGTTCACACTTCCATCCAGGGGTAAACCCTGAAATCTCACCCTGCGCGGAGCTCCATAACCCTGGGTAGAAGGTGCGACTTCATCCCCATGATGCCTCACACCTGCAAATGTCACAAGTATCAGTAAATTGGTGCCTGGAGGCTGGAAACACACCCAAGACCTTGCAGGCCTTGTTTTGATGCTGTGAAGGAGTTAAATACACTTTACTGAGTCTGTGAAGTGTTTTGTTTTCACACCTGCAGCCGGGGGTGAAACCTGAAATCTTACCCTGCGCGGAGCTCCATAAACCTGGGTAGAAGGTGCGACTTCATCCCCTTGAAGCCTAACACCTGCAAATGTCACAAGTATCAGTAAAACGGGTGCCAGGAGTCTGGAAGTAGGCCCAAGGCCTTGCAGGCCTCATTCTGATACTGTAAAGGAGCTAAATACACTTTCCTGAGTATGTGAAGTGTTTTATGTTCACACTTCCATCCAGGGGTAAACCCTGAAATCTCACCCTGCGCGGAGCTCCATAACCCTGGGTAGAAGGTGCGACTTCATCCCCTTGAAGCCTAACCCCTGCAAATGTCACAAGTATCAGTAAAACTGGTGCCAGGAGGCTGGAAGTAGTCCCAAGGCCTTGCAGGCCTTATTCTGATACTGTAAAGCAGCTAAATACTTTTTCCTGAGTATGTGAAGTGTTTTATGTTCACACTTCCATCCAGGGGTGAACCCTGAAATCTCACCCTGCGCGGAGTTCCATAACCCTGGATAGAAGGTGCGACTTCATCCCCTTGAAGCCTAACCCTGCAAATGTCACAAGTATCAGTAAATTGGTGCCAGGAGGCTGGAAGTAGGCCCAAGGCCTTGCAGGCCTTGTTCTGATACTGTAAAGGAGTGAAATGCACTTTACTGAGTATGTGAAGTGTTTTGTTTTCACCCCTGCAGCCAGGGGTGAAACCTGAAATCTTACCCTGCGCGGAGCTCCATAACCCTGGGTAGAAGGTGCGACTTCATCCCCTTGATGCCTAACACCTGCAAATGTCACAAGTATCAGTAAATTGGTGCCTGGAGGCTGGAAACACACCCAAGACCTTGCAGGCCTTGTTCTGATGCTGTGAAGGAGTTAAATACACTTTACTGAGTCTGTGAAGTGTTTTGTTTTCACGCCTGCAGCCAGGGGTGAAACCTGAAATCTTACCCTGCGCGGAGCTCCATGACCCTGGGTAGAAGGCGCGACTTCATCCCCTTGAAGCCTAACAACTACAAATGTCACAAGTATCAGTAAAACTGGTGCCAGGAGGCTGGATGTAGGCCCAAGGCCTTGCAGGCCTTATTCTGATACTGTAAAGGAGTTAAATACACTTTCCTGAGTATGTGATGTGTTTTATTTTCACTCCTCCAGCCTGGGGCGAAGCCTGAAATCTTACCCTGCGTGGAGCTCCATGACCCTGGGTAGAAGGTGCGACTTCATCCCCTTGAAGCCTAACACCTGCAAATGTCACAAGTATCAGTAAAACTGGTGCCAGGAGGCTGGAAGTAGGCCCAAGGCCTTGCAGGCCTTGTTCTGATACTGTTAAGGGTTAAATAGACTTTACTGAGTATGTGAAGTGTTTTATTTTCGCACCACAGCCAGGGGTGAATCCTGAAATCTTACCCTGCGCGGAGCTCCATAACCCTGGGTAGAAGGTGCGACTTCATCCCCTTGAAGCCTAACCCCTGCAAATGTCACAAGTATCAGTAAAACTGGTGCCAGGAGGCTGGAAGTAGTCCCAAGGCCTTGCAGGCCTTATTCTGATACTCAGGAAAGAGTATTTAGCTGCTTTACAGTATGTGAAGTGTTTTATGTTCACACTTCCATCCAGGGGTGAACCCTGAAATCTCACCCTGCGCGGAGTTCCATAACCCTGGGTAGAAGGTGCGACTTCATCCCCTTGAAGCCTAACCCTGCAAATGTCACAAGTATCAGTAAATTGGTGCCAGGAGGCTGGAAGTAGGCCCAAGGCCTTGCAGGCCTTGTTCTGATACTGTAAAGGAGTGAAATGCACTTTACTGAGTATGTGAAGTGTTTTGTTTTCACCCCTGCAGCCAGGGGTGAAACCTGAAATCTTACCCTGCGCGGAGCTCCATAACCCTGGGTAGAAGGTGCGACTTCATCCCCTTGATGCCTAACACCTGCAAATGTCACAAGTATCAGTAAATTGGTGCCTGGAGGCTGGAAGTAGGCCCAAGGCCTTGCAGGCCTTATTCTGATACTGTAAAGCACCTAATACACTTTCCTGAGTATGTGAAGTGTTTTATTTTCACACTTCCATCCAGGGGTAAACCCTGAAATCTCACCCTGCGCGGAGCTCCATAACCCTGGGTAGAAGGTGCGACTTCATCCCCTTGAAGCCTAACCCCTGCAAATGTCACAAGTATCAGTAAAACTGGTGCCAGGAGTCTGGAAGTAGGCCCAAGGCCTTGCAGGCCTCTTTCTGATACTGTAAAGGAGCTAAATACACTTTCCTGAGTATGCGAAGTGTTTTATTTTCCCACCTGCAGCCAGGGGTGAACCCTGAAATCTCACCCTGCGCGGAGCTCCATGACCCTGGGTAGAAGGTGCGACTTCATCCCCTTGAAGCCTAACACCTGCAAATGTCACAAGTATCAGAAAAACTGGTGCCAGGAGGCTGGAAGTAGGCCCAAGGCCTTGCAGGCCCTATTCTGATACTGGAAAGGAGATAAAAACACTTTCCTGAGAATGTGAAGTGTTTTATTTTCTCAGCTCAAGCCTGGGGTGAACCCTGAAATCTTACCCTGCGCGGAGCTCCATAAACCTGGGTAGAAGGTGCGACTTCATCCCCTTGAAGCCTAAAACCTGCAAATGTCACAAGTATCAGTAAAACTGGTGCCAGGATGCTGGAAGTAGGCCCAAGGCCTTACAGGCCTTATTCTGATACTGTAAAGGAGCTAAATACACTTTCCTGAGTATGTGAAGTGTTTTATTTTCACACCTGCAGCCAGGGGTGAACCCTGAAATCTCACCCTGCGCGGAGCTCCATGACCCTGGGTAGAAGGTGCGACTTCATCCCCTTGAAGCCTAACACCTGCAAATGTCACACGTATCAGTAAAACTGGTGCCAGGAGGCTGGAAGTAGGCCCAAGGCCTTGCAGGCCTTATTCTGATACTGTAAAGGAGTTAAATACACTTTCCTGAGTATGTGAAGTGTTTTATGTTCACACCTGCAGCCAGGGTTGAACCCTGAAATCTCACCCTGCGCGGAGCTCCATGACCCTGGGTAGAAGGTGCGACTTCATCCCCTTGAAGCCTAACACCTACAAATGTCACAAGTATCAGTAAAACTGGTGCCAGGAGGCTGGCAGTAGGCCCAAGGCCTTGCAGGCCTTATTCTGATACTGTAAAGGAGTTAAATACACTTTCCGGAGTATGTGAAGTGTTTTATTGTCACACCTCAAGCCTGGGGTGAACCCAGAAATCTCACCCTGCTCGGAACTCCATGACCCTGGGTAGAAGGTGCAACTTCATCCCCTTGAAGCCTAACACCTGCAAATGTCACAAGTATCAGTAAAACTGGTGCCAGGAGGCTGGAAGTAGGCCCAAGGCCTTGCAGGCCTTATTCTGACACTGTAAAGCAGCTAAATACACTTTCCTGAGTATGTGAAGTGTTTTATTCTCACACTTCCATCCAGGGGTGAACCCTGAAATCTCACCCTGCGCGGAGCTCCATAACCCTGGGTAGAAGGTGCGACTTCATCCCCTTGAAGCCTAACACCTGCAAATGTCACAAGTATCAGTAAAACTGGTGCCAGGAGGCTGGAAGTAGGCCCAAGGCCTTGCAGGCCTTATTCTGATACTGTAAAGCAGCTAAATACACTTTCCTGAGTATGTGAAGTGTTTTATTCTCACACTTCCATCCAGGGGTGAACCCTGAAATCTCACCCTGCGCGGAGCTCCATAACCCTGGGTAGAAGGTGCGACTTCATCCCCTTGAAGCCTAACACCTGCAAATGTCACAAGTATCAGAAAAACTGGTGCCAGGAGGCTGGAAGTAGGCCCAAGGCCTTGCAGGCCCTATTCTGATACTGGAAAGGAGATAAAAACACTTTCCTGAGAATGTGAAGTGTTTTATTTTCTCAGCTCAAGCCTGGGGTGAACCCTGAAATCTTACCCTGCGCGGAGCTCCATAAACCTGGGTAGAAGGTGCGGCTTCATCCCCTTGAAGCCTAACCCCTGCAAATGTCACAAGTATCAGTAAATTGGTGCCAGGAGGCTGGAAGTAGGCCCAAGGCCTTGCAGGCCTTGTTCTGATACTGTAAAGGAGTGAAATGCACTTTACTGAGTATGCGAAGTGTTTTGTTTTCACCCCTGCAGCCAGGGGTGAAACCTGAAATCTTACCCTGCGCGGAGCTCCATAACCCTGGGTAGAAGGTGCGACTTCATCCCCTTGATGCCTAACACCTGCAAATGTCACAAGTATCAGTAAATTGGTGCCTGGAGGCTGGAAACACACCCAAGGCCTTGCAGGCCTTGTTCTGATGCTGTGAAGGAGTTAAATACACTTTACTGAGTCTGTGAAGTGTTTTGTTTTCACCCCTGCAGCCAGGGGTGAAACCTGAAATCTTACCCTGCGCGGAGCTCCATGACCCTGGGTAGAAGGCGCGACTTCATCCCCTTGAAGCCTAACAACTACAAATGTCACAAGTATCAGTAAAACTGGTGCCAGGAGGCTGGATGTAGGCCCAAGGCCTTGCAGGCCTTATTCTGATACTGTAAAGGAGTTAAATACACTTTCCTGAGTATGTGATGTGTTTTATTTTCACTCCTCCAGCCTGGGGCGAAGCCTGAAATCTTACCCTGCGTGGAGCTCCATGACCCTGGGTAGAAGGTGCGACTTCATCCCCTTGAAGCCTAACACCTGCAAATGTCACAAATATCAGTAAAACTGGTGCCAGGAGGCTGGAAGTAGTCCCAAGGCCTTGCAGGCCTTATTCTGATACTGTAAAGCAGCTAAATACTCTTTCCTGAGTATGTGAAGTGTTTTATGTTCACACTTCCATCCAGGGGTGAACCCTGAAATCTCACCCTGCGCGGAGCTCCATAACCCTGGGTAGAAGGTGCGACTTCATCCCCATGATGCCTCACACCTGCAAATGTCACAAGTATCAGTAAATTGGTGCCTGGAGGCTGGAAACACACCCAAGACCTTGCAGGCCTTGTTTTGATGCTGTGAAGGAGTTAAATACACTTTACTGAGTCTGTGAAGTGTTTTGTTTTCACACCTGCAGCCGGGGGTGAAACCTGAAATCTTACCCTGCGCGGAGCTCCATAAACCTGGGTAGAAGGTGCGACTTCATCCCCTTGAAGCCTAACACCTGCAAATGTCACAAGTATCAGTAAAACTGGTGCCAGGAGTCTGGAAGTAGGCCCAAGGCCTTGCAGGCCTCATTCTGATACTGTAAAGGAGCTAAATACACTTTCCTGAGTATGTGAAGTGTTTTATTTTCCCACCTGCAGCCAGGGGTGAACCCTGAAATCTCACCCTGCGCGGAGCTCCATGACCCTGGGTAGAAGGTGCGACTTCATCCCCTTGATGCCTAACACCTGCAAATGTCACAAGTATCAGTAAAACTGGTGCCAGGAGGCTGGAAGTAGGCCCAAGGCCTTGCATGCCTTATTCTGATACTGTAAAGCAGCTACATACACTTTCCTGAGTATGTGAAGTGTTTTATGTTCACACTTCCATCCAGGGGTAAACCCTGAAATCTCACCCTGCGCGGAGCTCCATAACCCTGGGTAGAAGGTGCGACTTCATCCCCTTGAAGCCTAACCCCTGCAAATGTCACAAGTATCAGTAAACTGGTGCCAGGAGGCTGGAAACACACCCAAGACCTTGCAGGCCTTGTTTTGATGCTGTGAAGGAGTTAAATACACTTTACTGAGTCTGTGAAGTGTTTTGTTTTCACACCTGCAGCCGGGGGTGAAACCTGAAATCTTACCCTGCGCGGAGCTCCATAAACCTGGGTAGAAGGTGCGACTTCATCCCCTTGAAGCCTAACACCTGCAAATGTCACAAGTATCAGTAAAACTGGTGCCAGGAGTCTGGAAGTAGGCCCAAGGCCTTGCAGGCCTCATTCTGATACTGTAAAGGAGCTAAATACACTTTCCTGAGTATGTGAAGTGTTTTATTTTCCCACCTGCAGCCAGGGGTGAACCCTGAAATCTCACCCTGCGCGGAGCTCCATGACCCTGGGTAGAAGGTGCGACTTCATCCCCTTGATGCCTAACACCTGCAAATGTCACAAGTATCAGTAAAACTGGTGCCAGGAGGCTGGAAGTAGGCCCAAGGCCTTGCATGCCTTATTCTGATACTGTAAAGCAGCTACATACACTTTCCTGAGTATGTGAAGTGTTTTATGTTCACACTTCCATCCAGGGGTAAACCCTGAAATCTCACCCTGCGCGGAGCTCCATAACCCTGGGTAGAAGGTGCGACTTCATCCCCTTGAAGCCTAACCCCTGCAAATGTCACAAGTATCAGTAAACTGGTGCCAGGAGGCTGGAAGTAGGCCCAAGGCCTTGCAGGCCTTATTCTGATACTGTAAAGCACCTAATACACTTTCCTGAGTATGTGAAGTGTTTTATTTTCACACTTCCATCCAGGGGTAAACCCTGAAATCTCACCCTGCGCGGAGCTCCATAACCCTGGGTAGAAGGTGCGACTTCATCCCCTTGAAGCCTAACCCCTGCAAATGTCACAAGTATCAGTAAAACTGGTGCCAGGAGTCTGGAAGTAGGCCCAAGGCCTTGCAGGCCTCATTCTGATACTGTAAAGGAGCTAAATACACTTTCCTGAGTATGTGAAGTGTTTTATTTTCCCACCTGCAGCCAGGGGTGAACCCTGAAATCTCACCCTGCGCGGAGCTCCATGACCCTGGGTAGAAGGTGCGACTTCATCCCCTTGATGCCTAACACCTGCAAATGTCACAAGTATCAGTAAAACTGGTGCCAGGAGGCTGGAAGTAGGCCCAAGGCCTTGCATGCCTTATTCTGATACTGTAAAGCAGCTACATACACTTTCCTGAGTATGTGAAGTGTTTTATGTTCACACTTCCATCCAGGGGTAAACCCTGAAATCTCACTCTGCGCGGAGCTCCATAACCCTGGGTAGAAGGTGCGGCTTCATTCCCTTGAAGCCTAACCACTGCAAATGTCACAAGTATCAGTAAATTGGTGCCAGGAGGCTGGAAGTAGGCCCAAGGCCTTGCAGGCCTTGTTCTGATACTGTAAAGGAGTGAAATGCACTTTACTGAGTATGCGAAGTGTTTTGTTTTCACCCCTGCAGCCAGGGGTGAAACCTGAAATCTTACCCTGCGCGGAGCTCCATAACCCTGGGTAGAAGGTGCGACTTCATCCCCTTGATGCCTAACACCTGCAAATGTCACAAGTATCAGTAAATTGGTGCCTGGAGGCTGGAAACACACCCAAGGCCTCGCAGGCCTTGTTCTGATGCTGTGAAGGAGTTAAATACACTTTACTGAGTCTGTGAAGTGTTTTGTTTTCACCCCTGCAGCCAGGGGTGAAACCTGAAATCTTACCCTGCGCGGAGCTCCATGACCCTGGGTAGAAGGCGCGACTTCATCCCCTTGAAGCCTAACAACTACAAATGTCACAAGTATCAGTAAAACTGGTGCCAGGAGGCTGGATGTAGGCCCAAGACCTTGCAGGCCTTATTCTGATACTGTAAAGGAGTTAAATACACTTTCCTGAGTATGTGATGTGTTTTATTTTCACTCCTCCAGCCTGGGGCGAAGCCTGAAATCTTACCCTGCGTGGAGCTCCATGACCCTGGGTAGAAGGTGCGACTTCATCCCCTTGAAGCCTAACACCTGCAAATGTCACAAGTATCAGTAAAACTGGTGCCAGGAGGCTGGAAGTAGTCCCAAGGCCTTGCAGGCCTTATTCTGATACTGTAAAGCAGCTAAATACTCTTTCCTGAGTATGTGAAGTGTTTTATGTTCACACTTCCATCCAGGGGTGAACCCTGAAATCTCACCCTGCGCGGAGCTCCATAACCCTGGGTAGAAGGTGCGACTTCATCCCCTTGAAGCCTAACCCCTGCAAATGTCACAAGTATCAGTAAACTGGTGCCAGGAGGCTGGAAGTAGGCCCAAGGCCTTGCAGGCCTTATTCTGATACTGTAAAGCACCTAATACACTTTCCTGAGTATGTGAAGTGTTTTATTTTCACACTTCCATCCAGGGGTAAACCCTGAAATCTTACCCTGCGCGGAGCTCCATAACCCTGGGTAGAAGGTGCGACTTCATCCCCTTGATGCCTAACACCTGCAAATGTCACAAGTATCAGTAAATTGGTGCCAGGAGGCTGGAAGTAGGCCCAAGGCCTTGCAGGCCTTGTTCAGATACTGTAAAGGAGTGAAATGCACTTTACTGAGTATGCGAAGTGTTTTGTTTTCACCCCTGCAGCCAGGGGTGAAACCGGAAATCTTACCCTGCGCGGAGCTCCATAACCCTGGGTAGAAGGTGCGACTTCATCCCCTTGATGCCTAACACCTGCAAATGTCACAAGTATCAGTAAATTGGTGCCTGGAGTCTGGAAACACACCCAAGACCTTGCAGGCCTTGTTCTGATGCTGTGAAGGAGTTAAATACACTTTACTGAGTCTGTGAAGTGTTTTGTTTTCACCCCTGCAGCCAGGGGTGAAACCTGTAATCTTACCCTGCGCGGAGCTCCATAACCCTGGGTAGAAGGTGCGACTTCATCCCCTTGAAGCTTAACACCTTAAAATGTCACAAGTATCAGTAAATTGGTGCCTGGAGGCTGGAAACACACCCAAGACCTTGCAGGCCTTGTTCTGATGCTGTGAAGGAGTTAAATACACTTTCCTGAGTCTGTGAAGTGTTTTGTTTTCACCCCTGCAGCCAGGGGTGAAACCTGTAATCTTACCCTGCGCGGAGCTCCATAACCCTGGGTAGAAGGTGCGACTTCATCCCCTTGATGCCTAACACCTGCAAATGTCACAAGTATCAGTAAATTGGTGCCTGGAGGCTGGAAACACACCCAAGACCTTGCAGGCCTTGTTCTGATGCTGTGAAGGAGTTAAATACACTTTACTGAGTCTGTGAAGTGTTTTGTTTTCACCCCTGCAGCCAGGGGTGAAACATGAAATCTTACCCTGCGCGGAGCTCCATAACCCTGGGTAGAAGGTGCGACTTCATCCCCTCACAGCTTAACACCTTAAAATGTCACAAGTATCAGTAAATTGGTGCCTGGAGGCTGGAAACACACCCAAGACCTTGCAGGCCTTGTTCTGATGCTGTGAAGGAGTTAAATACACTTTCCTGAGTCTGTGAAGTGTTTTGTTTTCACCCCTGCAGCCAAGGGTGAAACATGTAATCTTACCCTGCGCGGAGCTCCATAACCCTGGGTAGAAGGTGCGACTTCATCCCCTTGATGCCTAACACCTGCAAAATGTCACAAGTATCAGTACAACTGGTGCCAGGAGGCTGAAAGTAGGCCCACGGCCTTGCAGGCCTTATTCTGATACTGTAAAGCAGCTAAATACACTTTCCTGAGTATGTGAAGTGTTTTATGTTCACACTTCCATCCAGGGGTAAACCCTGAAATCTCACCCTGCGCGGAGCTCCATAACCCTGGGTAGAAGGTGCGACTTCATCCCCATGATGCCTCACACCTGCAAATGTCACAAGTATCAGTAAATTGGTGCCTGGAGGCTGGAAACACACCCAAGACCTTGCAGGCCTTGTTTTGATGCTGTGAAGGAGTTAAATACACTTTACTGAGTCTGTGAAGTGTTTTGTTTTCACACCTGCAGCCGGGGGTGAAACCTGAAATCTTACCCTGCGCGGAGCTCCATAAACCTGGGTAGAAGGTGCGACTTCATCCCCTTGAAGCCTAACACCTGCAAATGTCACAAGTATCAGTAAAACGGGTGCCAGGAGTCTGGAAGTAGGCCCAAGGCCTTGCAGGCCTCATTCTGATACTGTAAAGGAGCTAAATACACTTTCCTGAGTATGTGAAGTGTTTTATGTTCACACTTCCATCCAGGGGTAAACCCTGAAATCTCACCCTGCGAGGAGCTCCATAACCCTGGGTAGAAGGTGCGACTTCATCCCCTTGAAGCCTAACCCCTGCAAATGTCACAAGTATCAGTAAAACTGGTGCCAGGAGGCTGGAAGTAGTCCCAAGGCCTTGCAGGCCTTATTCTGATACTGTAAAGCAGCTAAATACTTTTTCCTGAGTATGTGAAGTGTTTTATGTTCACACTTCCATCCAGGGGTGAACCCTGAAATCTCACCCTGCGCGGAGTTCCATAACCCTGGATAGAAGGTGCGACTTCATCCCCTTGAAGCCTAACCCTGCAAATGTCACAAGTATCAGTAAATTGGTGCCAGGAGGCTGGAAGTAGGCCCAAGGCCTTGCAGGCCTTGTTCTGATACTGTAAAGGAGTGAAATGCACTTTACTGAGTATGTGAAGTGTTTTGTTTTCACCCCTGCAGCCAGGGGTGAAACCTGAAATCTTACCCTGCGCGGAGCTCCATAACCCTGGGTAGAAGGTGCGACTTCATCCCCTTGATGCCTAACACCTGCAAATGTCACAAGTATCAGTAAATTGGTGCCTGGAGGCTGGAAACACACCCAAGACCTTGCAGGCCTTGTTCTGATGCTGTGAAGGAGTTAAATACACTTTACTGAGTCTGTGAAGTGTTTTGTTTTCACGCCTGCAGCCAGGGGTGAAACCTGAAATCTTACCCTGCGCGGAGCTCCATGACCCTGGGTAGAAGGCGCGACTTCATCCCCTTGAAGCCTAACAACTACAAATGTCACAAGTATCAGTAAAACTGGTGCCAGGAGGCTGGATGTAGGCCCAAGGCCTTGCAGGCCTTATTCTGATACTGTAAAGGAGTTAAATACACTTTCCTGAGTATGTGATGTGTTTTATTTTCACTCCTCCAGCCTGGGGCGAAGCCTGAAATCTTACCCTGCGTGGAGCTCCATGACCCTGGGTAGAAGGTGCGACTTCATCCCCTTGAAGCCTAACACCTGCAAATGTCACAAGTATCAGTAAAACTGGTGCCAGGAGGCTGGAAGTAGGCCCAAGGCCTTGCAGGCCTTGTTCTGATACTGTTAAGGGTTAAATAGACTTTACTGAGTATGTGAAGTGTTTTATTTTCGCACCACAGCCAGGGGTGAATCCTGAAATCTTACCCTGCGCGGAGCTCCATAACCCTGGGTAGAAGGTGCGACTTCATCCCCTTGAAGCCTAACCCCTGCAAATGTCACAAGTATCAGTAAAACTGGTGCCAGGAGGCTGGAAGTAGTCCCAAGGCCTTGCAGGCCTTATTCTGATACTCAGGAAAGAGTATTTAGCTGCTTTACAGTATGTGAAGTGTTTTATGTTCACACTTCCATCCAGGGGTGAACCCTGAAATCTCACCCTGCGCGGAGTTCCATAACCCTGGGTAGAAGGTGCGACTTCATCCCCTTGAAGCCTAACCCTGCAAATGTCACAAGTATCAGTAAATTGGTGCCAGGAGGCTGGAAGTAGGCCCAAGGCCTTGCAGGCCTTGTTCTGATACTGTAAAGGAGTGAAATGCACTTTACTGAGTATGTGAAGTGTTTTGTTTTCACCCCTGCAGCCAGGGGTGAAACCTGAAATCTTACCCTGCGCGGAGCTCCATAACCCTGGGTAGAAGGTGCGACTTCATCCCCTTGATGCCTAACACCTGCAAATGTCACAAGTATCAGTAAATTGGTGCCTGGAGGCTGGAAGTAGGCCCAAGGCCTTGCAGGCCTTATTCTGATACTGTAAAGCACCTAATACACTTTCCTGAGTATGTGAAGTGTTTTATTTTCACACTTCCATCCAGGGGTAAACCCTGAAATCTCACCCTGCGCGGAGCTCCATAACCCTGGGTAGAAGGTGCGACTTCATCCCCTTGAAGCCTAACCCCTGCAAATGTCACAAGTATCAGTAAAACTGGTGCCAGGAGTCTGGAAGTAGGCCCAAGGCCTTGCAGGCCTCTTTCTGATACTGTAAAGGAGCTAAATACACTTTCCTGAGTATGCGAAGTGTTTTATTTTCCCACCTGCAGCCAGGGGTGAACCCTGAAATCTCACCCTGCGCGGAGCTCCATGACCCTGGGTAGAAGGTGCGACTTCATCCCCTTGAAGCCTAACACCTGCAAATGTCACAAGTATCAGAAAAACTGGTGCCAGGAGGCTGGAAGTAGGCCCAAGGCCTTGCAGGCCCTATTCTGATACTGGAAAGGAGATAAAAACACTTTCCTGAGAATGTGAAGTGTTTTATTTTCTCAGCTCAAGCCTGGGGTGAACCCTGAAATCTTACCCTGCGCGGAGCTCCATAAACCTGGGTAGAAGGTGCGACTTCATCCCCTTGAAGCCTAAAACCTGCAAATGTCACAAGTATCAGTAAAACTGGTGCCAGGATGCTGGAAGTAGGCCCAAGGCCTTACAGGCCTTATTCTGATACTGTAAAGGAGCTAAATACACTTTCCTGAGTATGTGAAGTGTTTTATTTTCACACCTGCAGCCAGGGGTGAACCCTGAAATCTCACCCTGCGCGGAGCTCCATGACCCTGGGTAGAAGGTGCGACTTCATCCCCTTGAAGCCTAACACCTGCAAATGTCACACGTATCAGTAAAACTGGTGCCAGGAGGCTGGAAGTAGGCCCAAGGCCTTGCAGGCCTTATTCTGATACTGTAAAGGAGTTAAATACACTTTCCTGAGTATGTGAAGTGTTTTATGTTCACACCTGCAGCCAGGGTTGAACCCTGAAATCTCACCCTGCGCGGAGCTCCATGACCCTGGGTAGAAGGTGCGACTTCATCCCCTTGAAGCCTAACACCTACAAATGTCACAAGTATCAGTAAAACTGGTGCCAGGAGGCTGGCAGTAGGCCCAAGGCCTTGCAGGCCTTATTCTGATACTGTAAAGGAGTTAAATACACTTTCCGGAGTATGTGAAGTGTTTTATTGTCACACCTCAAGCCTGGGGTGAACCCAGAAATCTCACCCTGCTCGGAACTCCATGACCCTGGGTAGAAGGTGCGACTTCATCCCCTTGAAGCCTAACACCTGCAAATGTCACAAGTATCAGTAAAACTGGTGCCAGGAGGCTGGAAGTAGGCCCAAGGCCTTGCAGGCCTTATTCTGACACTGTAAAGCAGCTAAATACACTTTCCTGAGTATGTGAAGTGTTTTATTCTCACACTTCCATCCAGGGGTGAACCCTGAAATCTCACCCTGCGCGGAGCTCCATAACCCTGGGTAGAAGGTGCGACTTCATCCCCTTGAAGCCTAACACCTGCAAATGTCACAAGTATCAGTAAAACTGGTGCCAGGAGGCTGGAAGTAGGCCCAAGGCCTTGCAGGCCTTATTCTGATACTGTAAAGCAGCTAAATACACTTTCCTGAGTATGTGAAGTGTTTTATTCTCACACTTCCATCCAGGGGTGAACCCTGAAATCTCACCCTGCGCGGAGCTCCATAACCCTGGGTAGAAGGTGCGACTTCATCCCCTTGAAGCCTAACACCTGCAAATGTCACAAGTATCAGAAAAACTGGTGCCAGGAGGCTGGAAGTAGGCCCAAGGCCTTGCAGGCCCTATTCTGATACTGGAAAGGAGATAAAAACACTTTCCTGAGAATGTGAAGTGTTTTATTTTCTCAGCTCAAGCCTGGGGTGAACCCTGAAATCTTACCCTGCGCGGAGCTCCATAAACCTGGGTAGAAGGTGCGGCTTCATCCCCTTGAAGCCTAACCCCTGCAAATGTCACAAGTATCAGTAAATTGGTGCCAGGAGGCTGGAAGTAGGCCCAAGGCCTTGCAGGCCTTGTTCTGATACTGTAAAGGAGTGAAATGCACTTTACTGAGTATGCGAAGTGTTTTGTTTTCACCCCTGCAGCCAGGGGTGAAACCTGAAATCTTACCCTGCGCGGAGCTCCATAACCCTGGGTAGAAGGTGCGACTTCATCCCCTTGATGCCTAACACCTGCAAATGTCACAAGTATCAGTAAATTGGTGCCTGGAGGCTGGAAACACACCCAAGGCCTTGCAGGCCTTGTTCTGATGCTGTGAAGGAGTTAAATACACTTTACTGAGTCTGTGAAGTGTTTTGTTTTCACCCCTGCAGCCAGGGGTGAAACCTGAAATCTTACCCTGCGCGGAGCTCCATGACCCTGGGTAGAAGGCGCGACTTCATCCCCTTGAAGCCTAACAACTACAAATGTCACAAGTATCAGTAAAACTGGTGCCAGGAGGCTGGATGTAGGCCCAAGGCCTTGCAGGCCTTATTCTGATACTGTAAAGGAGTTAAATACACTTTCCTGAGTATGTGATGTGTTTTATTTTCACTCCTCCAGCCTGGGGCGAAGCCTGAAATCTTACCCTGCGTGGAGCTCCATGACCCTGGGTAGAAGGTGCGACTTCATCCCCTTGAAGCCTAACACCTGCAAATGTCACAAATATCAGTAAAACTGGTGCCAGGAGGCTGGAAGTAGTCCCAAGGCCTTGCAGGCCTTATTCTGATACTGTAAAGCAGCTAAATACTCTTTCCTGAGTATGTGAAGTGTTTTATGTTCACACTTCCATCCAGGGGTGAACCCTGAAATCTCACCCTGCGCGGAGCTCCATAACCCTGGGTAGAAGGTGCGACTTCATCCCCATGATGCCTCACACCTGCAAATGTCACAAGTATCAGTAAATTGGTGCCTGGAGGCTGGAAACACACCCAAGACCTTGCAGGCCTTGTTTTGATGCTGTGAAGGAGTTAAATACACTTTACTGAGTCTGTGAAGTGTTTTGTTTTCACACCTGCAGCCGGGGGTGAAACCTGAAATCTTACCCTGCGCGGAGCTCCATAAACCTGGGTAGAAGGTGCGACTTCATCCCCTTGAAGCCTAACACCTGCAAATGTCACAAGTATCAGTAAAACTGGTGCCAGGAGTCTGGAAGTAGGCCCAAGGCCTTGCAGGCCTCATTCTGATACTGTAAAGGAGCTAAATACACTTTCCTGAGTATGTGAAGTGTTTTATTTTCCCACCTGCAGCCAGGGGTGAACCCTGAAATCTCACCCTGCGCGGAGCTCCATGACCCTGGGTAGAAGGTGCGACTTCATCCCCTTGATGCCTAACACCTGCAAATGTCACAAGTATCAGTAAAACTGGTGCCAGGAGGCTGGAAGTAGGCCCAAGGCCTTGCATGCCTTATTCTGATACTGTAAAGCAGCTACATACACTTTCCTGAGTATGTGAAGTGTTTTATGTTCACACTTCCATCCAGGGGTAAACCCTGAAATCTCACTCTGCGCGGAGCTCCATAACCCTGGGTAGAAGGTGCGGCTTCATTCCCTTGAAGCCTAACCACTGCAAATGTCACAAGTATCAGTAAATTGGTGCCAGGAGGCTGGAAGTAGGCCCAAGGCCTTGCAGGCCTTGTTCTGATACTGTAAAGGAGTGAAATGCACTTTACTGAGTATGTGAAGTGTTGCGTTTTCACATCTCCAGCCCGGGGCGAAACTTGAAATCTTACCCTGCGCGGAGCTCCATAGCCCTGGGTAGAACGAGCTACTGTGTCCCCATAAACCTGTAAATTTCAAAATGTCATAAAAAGAATAAAACAAGCGCCTGGAGGCTAGAAATGGGCCCGAGACACTGAAGTCTTGGATCTGATAATGTAAAGGGCTTTATGTACCCTTTGAGTGAAGTATTTTTCCCACCTCCAGTCGAGGGGTAAATCCTGAAATATTACCCCAATTGGAGCACCCTGTGTAGAAAAAGTGACTTCGTCCCATTTGACCTAAAATTTTAGTATTTTTATTTTTATTTTTTATTAAACATTGTTAAAGGGGTGACTGGAGGCTACAAAATGGACCAGATACTGTGAAGGACGTTATTTCATTTTTGGGTGAAAAAAAATAAAAATATATGTATTTTATTAGGATTACGATTTTTTTTTTTTTTGGGGGCCCATCTCCAGCTGAGGGGGAAAACCTGAAATGTTACCCGAAGTGGAGCTCCATTGCCCCGGGTAGAAGTAGTGCCATGGTCCCCTTGAACCAAAATGTCAACAAAACAATAATAAAAAAAAAAAAGCACTAAAACAGGTGCTTAGAGTCCCGAAATCGGTCACAAAAAAAAATGAGGATCGCACACCCCATGGGCCTGCATGGGAACGCTCTATTTTACCGACTATTAAGCCCCCACGAAGTGGGGGCTTACAGCGCCCGAGCGAGAGACAAAAGTTAGAGGTAGCGCGGCCGTTCCGCCGCCCGGCCATCTGGTCGCGCAGCTCCGTGGGCCATCTGGTCGCGCAAATCGGCGACCAGATGGCCGGCCGCGCGGCCGCCGCCGCTAGCTCGAACCTTTGTCCCTCATTCGTGTTCTGTAAGCCCCCACTACGTGGGGGCTTAATAGTCGAGGGAAATGACCGGCCCTGGGCCGGGCCAAACTCGCCGTGGGTCCCCAGTCCAGGGCTCCAGGATGGCGGGCCCCCGGGCCGGGCTATACCCGCCTTAGGTCCCAAGTACAGAGCTCCAGAATGGCGGGCCCCTGGGCCGGGCTATACCCGCCTTAGGTGGCCAGTACAGGGCTTCAGGACAGCGGGCCCCGTGGGCGGGACTAGGATGGACGCGGGGCTCCAGGAAGGTGCCCTGGCCCCAGGACAGTGCCTTGCATGGCGGTTTCGGAGAAATGCCCCCCTCACCCGACCGGCTGTGGGCCTACAAAGCAGGCCTGCCCTGCGGGATCCCTAGTGCATAGATACAGCTCTCCCATGACATCGTGGTCGGCTCTTAAAAGAGCCTTTGGGTTGGTGTTTTTTTTTCTCTTTCTTTCCGTGGGCAAGTCGAGAGTTTAACCGCCGAATCCGTAGAGGGTGCGGCCCTGGCGCTTCAGGGCGTAAACGACATCCATGGCGGTGACGGTCTTCCTCTTGGCGTGCTCGGTGTAGGTGACGGCGTCCCGGATCACATTCTCCAGGAAAACCTTCAGCACCCCGCGGGTCTCCTCGTAGATGAGGCCGGAGATGCGCTTGACCCCGCCACGGCGCGCCAGGCGGCGAATGGCCGGCTTGGTGATGCCCTGGATGTTGTCCCGGAGCACCTTGCGGTGCCTCTTGGCGCCGCCTTTGCCGAGCCCCTTCCCTCCTTTGCCGCGTCCAGACATGTTGTCCTGTCGGTACTGTGACTGAGCAGAAATGAGGAAACAGCCAGCGACGGCTGCTTATATGGAGGAGCTGCGGCGGACCGGCTAGGGCGCTCCAAGCGGCCCACGTGACTCAACGGAAGGCGAGGGGGAGCCCGCCCCTGGACCGCCCTCTGCAGGGAGCGGGGGGCTGGAGCGGCCGTTGCCGTTTGAAAAAGAGCGCGCTCCCAGCCGCCTCTTTGTCGTGGGCTCAGCAGCTGCCGCCGGGGCACGGATCACAGTCAAGCACACACACACGCCTCCCTTCCCGGCCCCCACTCATCACCGCGGCCCGCCTAACCCTGGCGCTCGGTGCCCGCTCCCACTATGAACAGCAGGCTCTGAAATGTTTTAATGGAGCCAACACATTAACGGCCTCACCGGCACCACCCCGCTGTGTGCGGCCGCCCGCAACCCCGTAACACTGTCCACAGGTCAGGCCCGGTCGTGGCAAGTCTGTAAACTGCCCCTATAAACACGTATTTATTTATTTTTACAAAAAGATTATTCTCGTCGGCCTCAAGCTCGGTTTTGGGACGGGGGCAGCATTTATGTGTCCGTCCGAGGGCTTGGGCATCCCTCCTATGTAGCGACGGTGCGGGCGCTGCCGCGACTATGAAGCCTGCCAGAGTAACACCTTGGCACGGATACGCTCTTTGATGGAGTCTGTGGTTGGCCCTGAAAAGAGCCTTTGTGTTTAGGGTGTGTTTCCACGGTGGTCTGCGGGCCTTTACTTGCTTGCTTTGCCCCCTGCCTTGTGGCTCTCGGTTTTCTTGGGCAGCAGCACGGCCTGGATGTTGGGCAGGACTCCTCCCTGGGCGATGGTGACTCGGCCCAGCAGCTTATTCAGCTCCTCGTCGTTGCGGATGGCCAGCTGGAGGTGTCTGGGGATGATGCGGGTCTTCTTGTTGTCACGGGCAGCGTTGCCGGCCAGCTCCAGGATCTCAGCGGTCAGGTACTCCAGGACTGCAGCCAAATAGACGGGGGCACCGGCGCCCACCCTCTCGGCGTAGCTTCCCTTCCGGAGTAACCTGTGCACACGGCCCACGGGGAACTGGAGCCCGGCTCTGGAAGAGCGTGTCTTGGCCTTAGCGCGGGCCTTTCCTCCTTGCTTTCCGCGTCCAGACATGGCGATCGATGCAGGGGCTCACTCACACAACAGAGAGATTAGTACTGCTGTTCGGCTCGACTCCGGCGATATAAAGACTTCGGGTGCGTCTGATTGGTTGACAGCTAGGCGCTGATAGTACTTCTCATTGGAGGGAGGAGGGCTTCTGTTTCACCAATCAGAGACCCAGAACCGCAGTACACTAGGAGGTGGGGGGCTTGCCTTTGCCTGCCAATGAGAAGGGAGAGCAGAGAAGCAGCTACTTTACACGCCCAGCCTATAAATACAAGTGCCGGGCTCGCCTGGCCTTATTTCTCTCGGCTCCACAGGAAGCGGTGCAGATTGTCGACCATGCCTGAACCAGCCAAGTCCGCGCCGGCTCCCAAGAAGGGCTCCAAGAAAGCGCTCTCCAAGCCGCCCAAGAAGGACGGGAAGAAGCGCAAGAGGAGCAGGAAGGAAAGCTATGCAATCTACATTTACAAAGTGATGAAGCAGGTGCACCCGGACACCGGCATCTCCTCTAAGGCCATGGGCATCATGAACTCCTTCGTGAACGACATCTTCGAGCGCATCGCCGGGGAGGCTTCCCGCCTGGCCCACTACAACTCGCGGCGCACCATCACCTCCCGGGAGATCCAGACCGCAGTGCGTCTGCTGCTGCCCGGAGAGCTGGCCAAGCACGCCGTGTCGGAGGGCACCAAGGCCGTCACCAAGTACACCAGCGCCAAGTAAGGCTTCGAGGCGCATCCCCAACTAACACAACGGCTCTTTTAAGGGCCAACCACGTCCTCCCCTAAGAGCTAATGTGCTTCTATTATGACCGGAGAAATAAGTGTTTTAAAAGGTAATGTTGAGCGCACAAGACCCGCTCTCACGGGTCTTGCTGCAGACCGAGGGACGATGGAGCAGGCAACCCGTTTTTAATAAACATGTTTATATGAATGAGCCCTCTCTTTGGGACCAAGTCTCACGTAAGCACTGTAATGTAACGATGACGTTAAATGAGCGAGGGACGATGGAGCAGGCAACCCGTTTTGCCTGTTTAAATAAACCTGTTTATATGAATGAGCCCTCTCTTTGGTACCAAGTGTCACATAAGCACTGTAATGTAACGATGACGTTAAATGAGCCCACGGGCTTATTGTTTTCGGCGACCAGTTTTAGTGTGTGCGGGTGTCACGTTGTGTTTGTACTTTAAGACCAAGGGCAACGGCAATAATCCGCCCCTGGGCAAGCGCTCCCGAAATCGGACACATGAACCCGATGTACCGGGAGCACAGATGCCCCACAGCGCTGGCTTGTGACCAGCGGATCCCAACACAACCCTCCACCCAAACAAAGCTCTTTATTAAACGATGGACACATTGAAGATGCGATTGTGCACTGTGAACACGGAGTGCTCTGGTCACCCAGTGCCGGTATAAGTTACCCAGTACTCGTGGTACTCTCAGCCAGTCCACCCACCCTAACCTGTAGAACATGCCATGGCAGATAAGAGAAGCTCGTAGGTGACAGGGTGGTGGCCCTTAAAAGAGCCGTTGTGGTGGTTGTTCGGGTCGGCGTGTCTCCTTAGGCCCTCTCGCCTCGGATACGACGGGCCAGCTGGATGTCCTTGGGCATGATGGTCACCCTCTTGGCGTGGATGGCGCACAGGTTGGTGTCCTCGAAGAGCCCCACCAGGTAGGCCTCGCTGGCCTCTTGCAGGGCCATGACGGCGGAGCTCTGGAAGCGCAGGTCGGTCTTGAAGTCCTGGGCGATCTCCCTCACCAAGCGCTGGAAGGGCAGCTTGCGGATGAGGAGCTCGGTGGACTTCTGGTAGCGGCGGATCTCGCGGAGAGCCACAGTGCCGGGTCGGTAGCGGTGAGGCTTCTTGACGCCGCCGGTGGCAGGCGCGCTCTTGCGGGCAGCCTTGGTGGCCAGCTGCTTGCGAGGCGCTTTGCCGCCGGTGGACTTGCGGGCTGTCTGCTTGGTGCGGGCCATGGCGGGAGCGGTCTCTCTCAGCGACAAGCGAGGAAGAATGGAGTTCAAGCAGGCAAGAGCCCTATTTATGCACTCGAAGACGGAGGGCTGCTCTGGTTGGCTGAAGCGACCGCCCCACGTTTGAAAATAGCCCGCGGTGTGCAATGATTGGCCAATGAACCGGAGGCTGCAGCCTGTCTCTCCAATGAGCTGTGGAGAAAAAGACACCCTCCGATTGGATGATGTACGTTGGAGCCGTAGCCCGCGCTTGGGTCAGCCTTTGTCTCCGTGTCCATCCATAGTCACACGAACCACTCGCCCCCGGTCAACTGGGCGAGGAGCCCAGGATTTTATAAGTGTACTGCCCTTGGTCACCCTGGAACACGCCGCCGTTAACTGCGCTCGATTTCACGTTCACAATCGTCTGCTTTATGCAGACACCACTTCGAATCTGCCCGGATACAGTGAAAGCACCAAGGCACACGTTATTTCACATTTATTATAAACGGAGGTCTAATAAACTCCCAGACCCCCTTCTTTATTTGGTACACAGATTTCAATCCACGCAGCACCAAAAGAGCCGTTTACATGACCAAGATCACACACGGCACTCGCGTGCGGAAAGGTGCGCTATGGATTTACTGTGCCGTTTATTATTATAGAGAAGTGTGCACGCGGGGTGCAAGGGTGGGGACGAACAAGCTCTCTTCTGGACCGGGTGGATGGCTCTTAAAAGAGCCGTTGTGTTTGCAGTGTCTTGGTGCAAGCCCTTACTTCTTCTTGGGCGCTGCCTTCTTGGGCTTGGCTGCTTTGGGCTTGGCTGCCTTGGGTTTGACTACCTTGGCAGGGCTTTTCTTGGCCACTTTGGGCTTCGCCGCCTTGGCTTTCGCTGGGCTCTTGGCAGCCTTCTTGGCGGGGGCAGCCTTGGGCTTCTTGGGGCTCTTTGCTGCCGCAGGCTTCTTGACCTTCTTCGGGCTCTTCTTGACCCCCGCCGGAGCCTTTTTGGGCTTCTTGGCGGCAGGGGCAGCTTTCTTGGCCGCTGGTTTCTTGGTCTTGGCGGCCGCCTTCTTGGCCGCCTTCTTGCCCTCCAGCTGCTTCTTGTTCACCTTGAAGGATCCGGAGGCCCCGGTGCCCTTCAGCTGGGCCAGGGCGCCTTTGCTGACCAGGCTCTTGAGGGAGGCCTTGACCCGGCTCTTGTTCTTGTCCACATCGTAGCCCTCGGCGACCAGCCCCTTCTTCATGGCCGACAGGGAGACTCCCTTCCTCTCGGCAGAGGCGGTCACCACCTTCAGGATCAGATCGGCCACGCTGGGGCCGGAAGGCTTCTTGGCCTTGGAGGCCCCCGCTGTCTTCTTCTGCTGCTTTTTCTTGGGGGCGACCTCAGCGGGAGGCGCCGCGGCGGCTGGAGCGGTTTCGGCCATTGTAATGCGAGTCTCGGCGCGGGCGCTGTCACTGAACAGAAATGTCCCTCCCAAACCCGAGCCCCGTGAATATATACAGGGAGGAGCCGGCCTCTGATTGGTCCCGAGCAGACAGGGCTGTGCGAGGCACACTCGGCTCTTTGCTCCCAGCTGACTTTTGTGTTTCCTACCTTCGGATTATCCACGTTTTAAAACACAATCAGTTAAACACGCGCTTCCACGCATACATGACCAGGAGCCCAGCTTCGGCCCTCTCCCGGGCCTGCCCCCGTTTCGGATCCACCCCTCATCCCTGGCTTGTGATCCGCGGGGAGACTCGGCGCTCCCCCGACGGCGGGCGCCTCCATGCCTGAAATCCCGGGCTCCGGACCCCTTTTCCCCGGTCCTCTCTCGACTCCTGCGGCCGGGAGCGGCGGCCCGCGGGAGGGAGGGGGCTCCTGCAGGGAGCGGGCCCTGTGGCGTCACAGTGGGGCTGCGGGGGCCGCGGGGAGCGCGTTCTGGAACGGGCCGAAGTAACACAGGGCTCCGCCGGCCGAGCGCGGGGTGGAAACAATGCCAGGGAGCCCCTGGCACGGGGGCCAGGGGGCCCTCCCCGCGCGCCTGCACCCTCGGCTGTGGCACCCTCGGCTCGGGGCTTACAAGCAGCGGGGCACGGCCCTGGCTCCAGCCTCGCACGCATCACCAGGCGGCCGTGTGCTGGCAGCTTCACATGCAGGCAGAGAGCATTCACTGCCGAGCGCCGAGCCAGAGGAGGCGGGTGCAGACTCAATACAATAAATACACAGTGACACAATGAAGGAAGGCGGCCGAGTTAGGCCTACATGTTTTAAGACACCCCAAGTGAGAGCAGAGGGTGTGAATGCACCTGAAATGGTGACCCCAGTACCGGCATGGAGGCACTCTGCTGAGCTGATTTTTACAGCTGGAGCTAGGTGTACCTCTGAGGTGACATCTGTAGACAGAGTGAGTTACTGTATGTCAGACGCTGAGCCTATGACCGGGGAGGCCCACTGCGGAACTGAATAGTACAGTACAGAGTGAGGCCTGTGACTACCACTGTTCTACTGAGCCCTATCGCTGGAGTGGGGACCACTCCTGAATCCAATGGTATGTCACGAGGGAGACCTGAGACCAGAAATCATATTCTGCGCACTGTAGCCTGATCGAGGCCTGCTGCTAATTTGGATGGAGGTAGGGGAAGAAAACAAAACACTTCACAAAGTCCAGAACGCACATGAACACCATTCACAGTATCAGATCTTAGCCTTCAGGATCTCCGGCCCATCCCTAGCTTCCAGGTACATGTTTTAGTAATATTTGTGACATTTGGAGGTTTACAGCTTCAAGGGGATGAAGTCGCACCTTCTACCCAGGGTTATGGAGCTCCGCGCAGGGTGAGATTTCAGGGTTCACCCCTGGCTGGAGGTGTGAAAACAAAACAATCCACATAGTCACACCTCCAGCCAGGGGTGAACCCTGAAATCTCACCCTGCGCATAGCTCCATAACCCTGGGTAGAAGGTGCAACTACGTCCCCTTGAAGCTTATCTCCTCCAAAGGTCACAAAGTATCAGTAAAACTGGTGCCTGGAGGCTAGAAACACACCCAAGGCCATGCAGGTCTTGTTCTGATACTGTAACGGAGTTCACACCTCCAAACCTGAAATCGTACCCTGCGCGGAGCTCCATGACCCTGGGTACAAGGTGCGACTTCATCCCTTGAAGCCTAACACCTTAAAATGTCACAAAGTATCAGTAATACTGGTGCCTGGAGGCTGGAAGTAGGCCCAAGGCCTTGCAGGCCTTATTCTGATACTGTAAAGGAGTTAAATACACTTTCCTGAGTATGTGAAGTGTTTTATTTTCACTCCTCCAGCCTGGGGTGAAGCCTGAAATCTTACCCTGCGCGGAGCTCCATGACACTGGGTACAAGGTGTGACTTCATCCCCTTGAAGCTTAACACCTTAAAATGTCACAAAGTATCAGTAATACTGGTGCCTGGAGGCTGGAAGTAGGCCCAAGGCCTTGCAGGCCTTATTCTGATACGGTAAAGGAGTTAATTACACTTTCCGGAGTATGTGAAGTGTTTTATTGTCACACATCAAGCCTGGGGTGAACCCTGAAATCTCACCCTGCGCGGAGCTCCATGACCCTGGGTAGAAGGTGCAACTTCATCCCCTTGAAGCCTAACACCTGCAAATGTCACAAGTATCAGTAAAACTGGTGCCAGGAGGCTCGAAGTAGGCCCAAGGACTTGCAGGCCTTATTCTGATACTGTAAAGGAGATAAATACACTTTCCTGAGTATGTGAAGTGTTTTATTTTCACTCCTCCAGCCTGGGGTGAAGCCTGAAATCTTACCCTGCGCGGAGCTCCATGACCCTGGGTACAAGGTGTGACTTCATCCACTTGAAGCTTAACACCTTAAAATGTCACAAAGTATCAGTAATACTGGTGCCTGGAGGCTGGAAACACACCCAAGGCCTTGCAGGCCTTATTGTGATACTGTGAAGGAGTTAAATACACTTTCCTGAGTATGTGAACTGTTTTATTTTCACACCTGCAGCCAGGGGTAAACCCTGAAATCTCACCCTGCGCAGAGCTCCAAGACCCTGGGTAGAAGGTGCGACTTCATCCCCTTGAAGCCTAACACCTACAAATGTCACAAGTATCAGTAAAACTGGTGCCAGGAGGCTGGAAGTAGGCCCAAGGCCTTGCAGGCCTTATTCTAATACTTTAAAGGAGTTAAATACACTTTCCTGAGTGTGTGAAGTGTTTTATTTTCACTCCTCCAGCCTGGGGTGAAGCCTGAAATCTTACCCTGCGCGGAGCTCCATGACCCTGGGTACAAGGTGTGACTTCATCCCCTTGAAGCTTAACACCTTAAAATGTCACAAAGTATCAGTAATACTGGTGCCTGGAGGCTAGAAACACACACACGGCCTTGCAGGCCTTATTCTGATACTGTAAAGGAGTTAAATACACTTTCCTGAGTATGTGAAGTGTTTTATTTTCACTCCTCGAGCCTGGGGTGAAGCCTGAAATCTTACCCTGCGCGGAGCTCCATGACCCTGGGTACAAGGTGTGACTTCATCCCCTTGAAGCTTAACACCTTAAAATGTCACAAAGTATCAGTAATACTGGTGCCTGGAGGCTGGAAACACACCCAAGGCCTTGCAGGCCTTATTGTGATACTGTAAAGGAGTTAAATACACTTTCCTGAGTATGTGAAGTGTATTATTTTCACACATGCAGCCAGGGGTGAACCCTGAAATCTCACCCTGCGCGGAGCTCCATGACCCTGGATAGAAGGTGCGACTTCATCCCCTTGAAGCCTAACACCTACAAATGTCACAAGTATCAGTAAAGCTGGTGCCAGGAGGCTGGAAGTGGGCCCAAGGCCTTGCAGGCCTTGTTCTGATACTGTTAGGGGTTAAATAGACTTTACTGAGTATGTGAAGTGATTTGTTTTCACACCTCCAGCCAGGGGTGAATCCTGAAATCTTACCCTGCGCGGAGCTCCATAACCCTGGGTAGAAAGTGCGACTTCATCCCCTTGAAGCCTAAAACCTGCAAATGTCACAAGTATCAGTAAATTGGTGCCTGGAGTCTGGAAACACACCCAAGACCTTGCAGGCCTTGTTCTGATGCTGTGAGGAGTTAAATACACTTTACTGAGTCTGTGAAGTGTTTTGTTTTCACCCCTGCAGCCAGGGGTGAAACCTGAAATCTTACCCTGCGAGGAGCTCCATAACCCTGGGTAGAAGGTGCGACTTCATCCCCTTGAAGCTTAACACCTTAAAATGTCACAAGTATCAGTAAATTGGTGCCTGGAGGCTGGAAACACACCCAAGACCTTGCAGGCCTTGTTCTGATGCTGTGAAGGAGTTAAATACACTTTCCTGAGTCTGTGAAGTGTTTTGTTTTCACCCCTGCAGCCAGGGGTGAAACCTGTAATCTTACCCTGCGCGGAGCTCCATAACCCTGGGTAGAAGGTGCGACTTCATCCCCTTGATGCCTAACACCTGCAAATGTCACAAGTATCAGTAAATTGGTGCCTGGAGGCTGGAAACACACCCAAGACCTTGCAGGCCTTGTTCTGATGCTGTGAAGGAGTTAAATACACTTTACTGAGTCTGTGAAGTGTTTTGTTTTCACACCTGCAGCCAGGGGTGAAACATGAAATCTTACCCTGCGCGGAGCTCCATAACCCTGGGTAGAAGGTGCGACTTCATCCCCTCACAGCTTAACACCTTAAAATGTCACAAGTATCAGTAAATTGGTGCCTGGAGGCTGGAAACACACCCAAGACCTTGCAGGCCTTGTTCTGATGCTGTGAAGGAGTTAAATACACTTTCCTGAGTCTGTGAAGTGTTTTGTTTTCACCCCTGCAGCCAAGGGTGAAACATGTAATCTTACCCTGCGCGGAGCTCCATAACCCTGGGTAGAAGGTGCGACTTCATCCCCTTGATGCCTAACACCTGCAAAATGTCACAAGTATCAGTACAACTGGTGCCAGGAGGCTGAAAGTAGGCCCACGGCCTTGCAGGCCTTATTCTGATACTGTAAAGCAGCTAAATACACTTTCCTGAGTATGTGAAGTGTTTTATGTTCACACTTCCATCCAGGGGTAAACCCTGAAATCTCACCCTGCGCGGAGCTCCATAACCCTGGGTAGAAGGTGCGACTTCATCCCCATGATGCCTCACACCTGCAAATGTCACAAGTATCAGTAAATTGGTGCCTGGAGGCTGGAAACACACCCAAGACCTCGCAGGCCTTGTTTTGATGCTGTGAAGGAGTTAAATACACTTTACTGAGTCTGTGAAGTGTTTTGTTTTCACACCTGCAGCCGGGGGTGAAACCTGAAATCTTACCCTGCGCGGAGCTCCATAAACCTGGGTAGAAGGTGCGACTTCATCCCCTTGAAGCCTAACACCTGCAAATGTCACAAGTATCAGTAAAACGGGTGCCAGGAGTCTGGAAGTAGGCCCAAGGCCTTGCAGGCCTCATTCTGATACTGTAAAGGAGCTAAATACACTTTCCTGAGTATGTGAAGTGTTTTATGTTCACACTTCCATCCAGGGCTAAACCCTGAAATCTCCCCCTGCGCGGAGCTCCATAACCCTGGGTAGAAGGTGCGACTTCATCCCCTTGAAGCCTAACCCCTGCAAATGTCACAAGTATCAGTAAAACTGGTGCCAGGAGGCTGGAAGTAGTCCCAAGGCCTTGCAGGCCTTATTCTGATACTGTAAAGCAGCTAAATACTTTTTCCTGAGTATGTGAAGTGTTTTATGTTCATACTTCCATCCAGGGGTGAACCCTGAAATCTCACCCTGCGCGGAGTTCCATAACCCTGGATAGAAGGTGCGACTTCATCCCCTTGAAGCCTAACCCTGCAAATGTCACAAGTATCAGTAAATTGGTGCCAGGAGGCTGGAAGTAGGCCCAAGGCCTTGCAGGCCTTGTTCTGATACTGTAAAGGAGTGAAATGCACTTTACTGAGTATGTGAAGTGTTTTGTTTTCACCCCTGCAGCCAGGGGTGAAACCTGAAATCTTACCCTGCGCGGAGCTCCATAACCCTGGGTAGAAGGTGCGACTTCATCCCCTTGATGCCTAACACCTGCAAATGTCACAAGTATCAGTAAATTGGTGCCTGGAGGCTGGAAACACACCCAAGACCTTGCAGGCCTTGTTCTGATGCTGTGAAGGAGTTAAATACACTTTACTGAGTCTGTGAAGTGTTTTGTTTTCACGCCTGCAGCCAGGGGTGAAACCTGAAATCTTACCCTGCGCGGAGCTCCATGACCCTGGGTAGAAGGCGCGACTTCATCCCCTTGAAGCCTAACACCTGCAAATGTCACAAGTATCAGTAAAACTGGTGCCAGGAGGCTGGAAGTAGTCCCAAGGCCTTGCAGGCCTTATTCTGATACTGTAAAGCAGCTAAATACTCTTTCCTGAGTATGTGAAGTGTTTTATGTTCACACTTCCATCCAGGGGTGAACCCTGAAATCTCACCCTGCGCGGAGCTCCATAACCCTGGGTAGAAGGTGCGACTTCATCCCCATGATGCCTCACACCTGCAAATGTCACAAGTATCAGTAAATTGGTGCCTGGAGGCTGGAAACACACCCAAGACCTTGCAGGCCTTGTTTTGATGCTGTGAAGGAGTTAAATACACTTTACTGAGTCTGTGAAGTGTTTTGTTTTCACACCTGCAGCCGGGGGTGAAACCGGAAATCTTACCCTGCGCGGAGCTCCATAAACCTGGGTAGAAGGTGCGACTTCATCCCCTTGAAGCCTAACACCTGCAAATGTCACAAGTATCAGTAAAACTGGTGCCAGGAGTCTGGAAGTAGGCCCAAGGCCTTGCAGGCCTCATTCTGATACTGTAAAGGAGCTAAATACACTTTCCTGAGTATGTGAAGTGTTTTATTTTCCCACCTGCAGCCAGGGGTGAACCCTGAAATCTCACCCTGCGCGGAGCTCCATGACCCTGGGTAGAAGGTGCGACTTCATCCCCTTGATGCCTAACACCTGCAAATGTCACAAGTATCAGTAAAACTGGTGCCAGGAGGCAGGAAGTAGTCCCAAGGCCTTGCAGGCCTTATTCTGATACTGTAAAGCAGCTACATACACTTTCCTGAGTATGTGAAGTGTTTTATGTTCACACTTCCATCCAGGGGTAAACCCTGAAATCTCACTCTGCGCGGAGCTCCATAACCCTGGGTAGAAGGTGCGGCTTCATCCCCTTGAAGCCTAACCCCTGCAAATGTCACAAGTATCAGTAAATTGGTGCCAGGAGGCTGGAAGTAGGCCCAAGGCCTTGCAGGCCTTGTTCTGATACTGTAAAGGAGTGAAATGCACTTTACTGAGTATGCGAAGTGTTTTGTTTTCACCCCTGCAGCCAGGGGTGAAACCTGAAATCTTACCCTGCGCGGAGCTCCATAACCCTGGGTAGAAGGTGCGACTTCATCCCCTTGATGCCTAACACCTGCAAATGTCACAAGTATCAGTAAATTGGTGCCTGGAGGCTGGAAACACACCCAAGGCCTTGCAGGCCTTGTTCTGATGCTGTGAAGGAGTTAAATACACTTTACTGAGTCTGTGAAGTGTTTTGTTTTCACCCCTGCAGCCAGGGGTGAAACCTGAAATCTTACCCTGCGCGGAGCTCCATGACCCTGTGTAGAAGGCGCGACTTCATCCCCTTGAAGCCTAACAACTACAAATGTCACAAGTATCAGTAAAACTGGTGCCAGGAGGCTGGATGTAGGCCCAAGGCCTTGCAGGCCTTATTCTGATACTGTAAAGGAGTTAAATACACTTTCCTGAGTATGTGATGTGTTTTATTTTCACTGCTCCAGCCTGGGGCGAAGCCTGAAATCTTACCCTGCGTGGAGCTCCATGACCCTGGGTAGAAGGTGCGACTTCATCCCCTTGAAGCCTAACACCTGCAAATGTCACAAGTATCAGTAAAACTGGTGCCAGGAGGCTGGAAGTAGTCCCAAAGCCTTGCAGGCCTTATTCTGATACTGTAAAGCAGCTAAATACTCTTTCCTGAGTATGTGAAGTGTTTTATGTTCACACTTCCATCCAGGGGTGAACCCTGAAATCTCACCCTGCGCGGAGCTCCATAACCCTGGGTAGAAGGTGCGACTTCATCCCCATGATGCCTCACACCTGCAAATGTCACAAGTATCAGTAAATTGGTGCCTGGAGGCTGGAAACACACCCAAGACCTTGCAGGCCTTATTCTGATACTGTAAAGCAGCTAAATACACTTTCCTGAGTATGTGAAGTGTTTTATTTTCACACTTCCATCCGGGGGTAAACCCTGAAATCTCACCCTGCGCGGAGCTCCATAACCCTGGGTAGAAGGTGCGACTTCATCCCCTTGGAGCCTAACCCCTGCAAATGTCACAAGTATCAGTAAACTGGTGCCAGGAGGCTGGAAGTAGGCCCAAGGCCTTGCAGGCCTTATTCTGATACTGTAAAGCACCTAATACACTTTCCTGAGTATGTGAAGTGTTTTATTGTCACACTTCCATCCAGGGGTAAACCCTGAAATCTTACCCTGCGCGGAGCTCCATAACCCTGGGTAGAAGGTGCGACTTCATCCCCTTGATGCCTAACACCTGCAAATGTCACAAGTATCAGTAAATTGGTGCCTGGAGGCTGGAAACACACCCAAGGCCTTGCAGGCCTTGTTCTGATGCTGTGAAGGAGTTAAATACACTTTACTGAGTCTGTGAAGTGTTTTGTTTTCACCCCTGCAGCCAGGGGTGAAACCTGAAATCTTACCCTGCGCGGAGCTCCATGACCCTGGGTAGAAGGCGCGACTTCATCCCCTTGAAGCCTAACAACTACAAATGTCACAAGTATCAGTAAAACTGGTGCCAGGAGGCTGGATGTAGGCCCAAGGCCTTGCAGGCCTTATTCTGATACTGTAAAGGAGTTAAATACACTTACCTGAGTATGTGATGTGTTTTATTTTCACTCCTCCAGCCTGGGGCGAAGCCTGAAATCTTACCCTGCGTGGAGCTCCATGACCCTGGGTAGAAGGTGCGACTTCATCCCCTTGAAGCCTAACACCTGCAAATGTCACAAGTATCAGTAAAACTGGTGCCAGGAGGCTGGAAGTAGTCCCAAGGCCTTGCAGGCCTTATTCTGATACTGTAAAGCAGCTAAATACTCTTTCCTGAGTATGTGAAGTGTTTTATGTTCACACTTCCATCCAGGGGTGAACCCTGAAATCTCACCCTGCGCGGAGCTCCATAACCCTGGGTAGAACGTGCGACTTCATCCCCATGATGCCTCACACCTGCAAATGTCACAAGTATCAGTAAATTGGTGCCTGGAGGCTGGAAACACACCCAAGACCTTGCAGGCCTTGTTTTGATGCTGTGAACGAGTTAAATACACTTTACTGAGTCTGTGAAGTGTTTTGTTTTCACACCTGCAGCCGGGGGTGAAACCGGAAATCTTACCCTGCGCGGAGCTCATAAACCTGGGTAGAAGGTGCGACTTCATCCCCTTGAAGCCTAACACCTGCAAATGTCACAAGTATCAGTAAAACTGGTGCCAGGAGTCTGGAAGTAGGCCCAAGGCCTTGCAGGCCTCATTCTGATACTGTAAAGGAGCTAAATACACTTTCCTGAGTATGTGAAGTGTTTTATTTTCCCACCTGCAGCCAGGGGTGAACCCTGAAATCTCACCCTGCGCGGAGCTCCATGACCCTGGGTTGAAGGTGCGACTTCATCCCCTTGATGCCTAACACCTGCAAATGTCACAAGTATCAGTAAAACTGGTGCCAGGAGGCTGGAAGTAGGCCCAAGGCCTTGCATGCCTTATTCTGATACTGTAAAGCAGCTACATACACTTTCCTGAGTATGTGAAGTGTTTTATGTTCACACTTCCATCCAGGGGTAAACCCTGAAATCTCACTCTGCGCGGAGCTCCATAACCCTGGGTAGAAGGTGCGGCTTCATCCCCTTGAAGCCTAACCCCTGCAAATGTCACAAGTATCAGTAAATTGGTGCCAGGAGGCTGGAAGTAGGCCCAAGGCCTTGCAGGCCTTGTTCTGATACTGTAAAGGAGTGAAATGCACTTTACTGAGTATGCGAAGTGTTTTGTTTTCACCCCTGCAGCCAGGGGTGAAACCTGAAATCTTACCCTGCGCGGAGCTCCATAACCCTGGGTAGAAGGTGCGACTTCATCCCCTTGATGCCTAACACCTGCAAATGTCACAAGTATCAGTAAATTGGTGCCTGGAGGCTGGAAACACACCCAAGGCCTTGCAGGCCTTGTTCTGATGCTGTGAAGGAGTTAAATACACTTTACTGAGTCTGTGAAGTGTTTTGTTTTCACCCCTGCAGCCAGGGGTGAAACCTGAAATCTTACCCTGCGCGGAGCTCCATGACCCTGGGTAGAAGGCGCGACTTCATCCCCTTGAAGCCTAACAACTACAAATGTCACAAGTATCAGTAAAACTGGTGCCAGGAGGCTGGATGTAGGCCCAAGACCTTGCAGGCCTTATTCTGATACTGTAAAGGAGTTAAATACACTTTCCTGAGTATGTGATGTGTTTTATTTTCACTCCTCCAGCCTGGGGCGAAGCCTGAAATCTTACCCTGCGTGGAGCTCCATGACCCTGGGTAGAAGGTGCGACTTCATCCCCTTGAAGCCTAACACCTGCAAATGTCACAAGTATCAGTAAAACTGGTGCCAGGAGGCTGGAAGTAGGCCCAAGGCCTTGCAGGCCTTATTCTGATACTGTAAAGCAGCTAAATACACTTTCCTTAGTATGTGAAGTGTTTTATTTTCACACTTCCATCCGGGGGTAAACCCTGAAATCTCATCCTGCGCGGAGCTCCATAACCCTGGGTAGAAGGTGCGACTTCATCCCCATGATGCCTCACACCTGCAAATGTCACAAGTATCAGTACATTGGTGCCTGGAGGCTGGAAACACACCCAAGACCTTGCAGGCCTTATTCTGATACTGTAAAGCAGCTAAATACACTTTCCTGAGTATGTGAAGTGTTTTATTTTCACACTTCCATCCGGGGGTAAACCCTGAAATCTCACCCTGCGCGGAGCTCCATAACCCTGGGTAGAAGGTGCGACTTCATCCCCTTGAAGCCTAACCCCTGCAAATGTCACAAGTATCAGTAAACTGGTGCCAGGAGGCTGGAAGTAGGCCCAAGGCCTTGCAGGCCTTATTCTGATACTGTAAAGCACCTAATACACTTTCCTGAGTATGTGAAGTGTTTTATTTTCACACTTCCATCCAGGGGTAAACCCTGAAATCTTACCCTGCGCGGAGCTCCATAACCCTGGGTAGAAGGTGCGACTTCATCCCCTTGATGCCTAACACCTGCAAATGTCACAAGTATCAGTAAATTGGTGCCTGGAGGCTGGAAACACACCCAAGGCCTTGCAGGCCTTGTTCTGATGCTGTGAAGGAGTTAAATACACTTTACTGAGTCTGTGAAGTGTTTTGTTTTCACCCCTGCAGCCAGGGGTGAAACCTGAAATCTTACCCTGCGCGGAGCTCCATGACCCTGGGTAGAAGGCGCGACTTCATCCCCTTGAAGCCTAACAACTACAAATGTCACAAGTATCAGTAAAACTGGTGCCAGGAGGCTGGATGTAGGCCCAAGGCCTTGCAGGCCTTATTCTGATACTGTAAAGGAGTTAAATACACTTTCCTGAGTATGTGAAGTGTTTTATGTTCACACCTGCAGCCAGGGTTGAACCCTGAAATCTCACCCTGCGCGGAGCTCCATGACCCTGGGTAGAAGGTGCGACTTCATCCCCTTGAAGCCTAACACCTACAAATGTCACAAGTATCAGTAAAACTGGTGCCAGGAGGCTGGCAGTAGGCCCAAGGCCTTGCAGGCCTTATTCTGATACTGTAAAGGAGTTAAATACACTTTCCGGAGTATGTGAAGTGTTTTATTGTCACACCTCAAGCCTGGGGTGAACCCAGAAATCTCACCCTGCTCGGAACTCCATGACCCTGGGTAGAAGGTGCGACTTCATCCCCTTGAAGCCTAACACCTGCAAATGTCACAAGTATCAGTAAAACTGGTGCCAGGAGGCTGGAAGTAGGCCCAAGGCCTTGCAGGCCTTATTCTGACACTGTAAAGCAGCTAAATACACTTTCCTGAGTATGTGAAGTGTTTTATTCTCACACTTCCATCCAGGGGTGAACCCTGAAATCTCACCCTGCGCGGAGCTCCATAACCCTGGGTAGAAGGTGCGACTTCATCCCCTTGAAGCCTAACACCTGCAAATGTCACAAGTATCAGTAAAACTGGTGCCAGGAGGCTGGAAGTAGGCCCAAGGCCTTGCAGGCCTTATTCTGATACTGTAAAGCAGCTAAATACACTTTCCTGAGTATGTGAAGTGTTTTATTCTCACACTTCCATCCAGGGGTGAACCCTGAAATCTCACCCTGCGCGGAGCTCCATAACCCTGGGTAGAAGGTGCGACTTCATCCCCTTGAAGCCTAACACCTGCAAATGTCACAAGTATCAGAAAAACTGGTGCCAGGAGGCTGGAAGTAGGCCCAAGGCCTTGCAGGCCCTATTCTGATACTGGAAAGGAGATAAAAACACTTTCCTGAGAATGTGAAGTGTTTTATTTTCTCAGCTCAAGCCTGGGGTGAACCCTGAAATCTTACCCTGCGCGGAGCTCCATAAACCTGGGTAGAAGGTGCGACTTCATCCCCTTGAAGCCTAAAACCTGCAAATGTCACAAGTATCAGTAAAACTGGTGCCAGGATGCTGGAAGTAGGCCCAAGGCCTTGCAGGCCTTATTCTGATACTGTAAAGGAGCTAAATACACTTTCCTGAGTATGTGAAGTGTTTTATTTTCACACCTGCAGCCAGGGGTGAACCCTGAAATCTCACCCTGCGCGGAGCTCCATGACCCTGGGTAGAAGGTGCGACTTCATCCCCTTGAAGCCTGACAACTGCAAATGTCACAAGTATCAGTAAAACTGGTGCCAGGAGGCTGGAAGTAGGCCCAAGGCCTTGCAGGCCTTATTCTGATACTGTAAAGGAGTTAAATACACTTTCCTGAGTATGTGAAGTGTTTTATGTTCACACCTCAAGCCTGGGGTGAACCCTGAAATCTCACCCTGCGCGGAGTTCCATAACCCTGGGTAGAAGGTGCAACTTCATCCCCTTGAAGCCTAACACCTGCAAATGTCACAAGTATCAGTAAAACTGGTGCCAGGAGGCTCGAAGTAGGCCCAAGGACTTGCAGGCCTTATTCTGATACTGTAAAGGAGTTAAATACACTTTCCTGAGTATGTGAAGTGTTTTATTCTCACACTTCCATCCAGGGGTGAACCCTGAAATCTCACCCTGCGCGGAGCTCCATAACCCTGGGTAGAAGGTGTGACTTCATCCCCTTGAAGCTTAACACCTTAAAATGTCACAAAGTATCAGTAATACTGGTGCCTGGAGGCTGGAAACACACCCAAGGCCTTGCATGCCTTATTGTGATACTGTAAAGGAGTTAAATACACTTTCCTGAGTATCAGAAGTGTATTATTTTCACACCTGCAGCCAGGGGTGAACCCTGAAATCTCACCCTGAGCGGAGCTCCATGACCCTGGGTAGAAGGTGAGACTTCATCCCCTTGAAGCCTAACACCTACAAATGTCACAAGTATCAGTAAAACTGGTGCCAGGAGTCTGGAAGTAGGCCCAAGGCCTTGCAGGCCATATTCTGATACTGTAAAATAGCTAAATACACTTTCCTGGGTATGTGAAGTGTTTTATTTTCAGACCTGCAGCCAGGGGTAAACCCTGAAATCTCACCCTGCGCGGAGTTCCATAACCCTGGGTAGAAGGTGCGACTTCATCCCCTTGAAGCCTAACACCTGCAAATGTCACAAGTATCAGTAAAACTGGTGCCAGGAGGCTGGAAGTAGGCCCAAGGCCTTGCAGGCCTTATTCTGATACTGTAAAGGAGTTAAATACACTTTCCTGAGTGTGTGAAGGGTTTTATTTTCACTCCTCTAGCCTGGGGTGAAGCCTGAAATCTTACCCTGCGCGGAGCTCCATGAGCCTGGGTAGAAGGTGCGACTTCATCCCCTTGAAGCCTAACACCTGCAAATGTCACAAGTATCAGTAAAACTGGTGCCAGGAGGCTGGAAGTAGTCCCAAGGCCTTGCAGGCCTTATTCTGATACTGTAAAGCAGCTAAATACTCTTTCCTGAGTATGTGAAGTGTTTTATGTTCACACTTCCATCCAGGGGTGAACCCTGAAATCTCACCCTGCGCGGAGCTCCATAACCCTGGGTAGAAGGTGCGACTTCATCCCCATGATGCCTCACACCTGCAAATGTCACAAGTGTCAGTAAATTGGTGCCTGGAGGCTGGAAACACACCCAAGACCTTGCAGGCCTTGTTTTGATGCTGTGAAGGAGTTAAATACACTTTACTGAGTCTGTGAAGTGTTTTGTTTTCACACCTGCAGCCGGGGGTGAAACCTGAAATCTTACCCTGCGCGGAGCTCCATAAACCTGGGTAGAAGGTGCGACTTCATCCCCTTGAAGCCTAACACCTGCAAATGTCACAAGTATCAGTAAATTGGTGCCAGGAGGCGGGAAGTAGGCCCAAGGCCTTGCAGGCCTTGTTCTGATACTGTAAAGGAGTGAAATGCACTTTACTGAGTATGCGAAGTGTTTTGTTTTCACCCCTGCAGTCAGGGGTGAAACCTGAAATCTTACCCTGCTCGGAGCTCCTTAACCCTGGGTAGAAGGTGCGACTTCATCCCCTTGATGCCTAACACCTGCAAATGTCACAAGTATCAGTAAATTGGTGCCTGGAGGCTGGAAACACACCCAAGACCTTGCAGGCCTTGTTCTGATGCTGTGAAGGAGTTAAATACACTTTACTGAGTCTGTGAAGTGTTTTGTTTTCACCCCTGCAGCCAGGGGTGAAACCTGAAATCTTACCCTGCGCGGAGCTCCATAACCCTGGGTAGAAGGTGCGACTTCATCCCCTTGATGCCTAACACCTGCAAATGTCACAAGTATCAGTAAATTGGTGCCTGGAGGCTGGAAACACACCCAAGACCTTGCAGGCCTTTTTCTGATGCTGTGAAGGAGTTAAATACACTTTACTGAGTCTGTGAAGTGTTTTGTTTTCACCCCTGCAGCCAGGGGTGAAACCTGAAATCTTACCCTGCACCTGAAATCTTACCCTGCGCGGAGCTCCATAACCCTGGGTAGAAGGTGCGACTTCATCCCCATGATGCCTCACACCTGCAAATGTCACAAGTATCAGTAAATTGGTGCCTGGAGGCTGGAAACACACCCAAGACCTTGCAGGCCTTGTTCTGATGCTGTGAAGGAGTTAAATACACTTTACTGAGTCTGTGAAGTGTTTTGTTTTCACACCTGCAGCCGGGGGTGAAACCTGAAATCTTACCCTGCGCGGAGCTCCATAAACCTGGGTAGAAGGTGCGACTTCATCCCCTTGAAGCCTAACACCTGCAAATGTCACAAGTATCAGTAAAACTGGTGCCAGGAGTCTGGAAGTAGGCCCAAGGCCTTGCAGGCCTCATTCTGATACTGTAAAGGAGCTAAATACACTTTCCTGAGTATGTGAAGTGTTTTATTTTCCCACCTGCAGCCAGGGGTGAACCCTGAAATCTCACCCTGCGCGGAGCTCCATGACCCTGGGTAGAAGGTGCGCCTTCATCCCCTTGATGCCTAACACCTGCAAATGTCACAAGTATCAGTAAAACTGGTGCCAGGAGGCTGGAAGTAGGCCCAAGGCCTTGCATGCCTTATTCTGATACTGTAAAGCAGCTACATACACTTTCCTGAGTATGTGAAGTGTTTTATGTTCACACTTCCATCCAGGGGTAAACCCTGAAATCTCACCCTGCGCGGAGCTCCATAACCCTGGGTAGAAGGTGCGACTTCATCCCCTTGAAGCCTAACCCCTGCAAATGTCACAAGTATCAGTAAATTGGTGCCAGGAGGCTGGAAGTAGGCCCAAGGCCTTGCAGGCCTTGTTCTGATACTGTAAAGGAGTGAAATGCACTTTACTGAGTATGCAAAGTGTTTTGTTTTCACCCCTGCAGCCAGGGGTGAAACCGGAAATCTTACCCTGCGCGGAGCTCCATAACCCTGGGTAGAAGGTGCGACTTCATCCCCTTGATGCCTAACACCTGCAAATGTCACAAGTATCAGTAAATTGGTGCCTGGAGTCTGGAAACACACCCAAGACCTTGCAGGCCTTGTTCTGATGCTGTGAAGGAGTTAAATACACTTTACTGAGTCTGTGAAGTGTTTTGTTTTCACCCCTGCAGCCAGGGGTGAAACCTGAAATCTTACCCTGCGAGGAGCTCCATAACCCTGGGTAGAAGGTGCGACTTCATCCCCTTGAAGCTTAACACCTTAAAATGTCACAAGTATCAGTAAATTGGTGCCTGGAGGCTGGAAACACACCCAAGACCTTGCAGGCCTTGTTCTGATGCTGTGAAGGAGTTAAATACACTTTCCTGAGTCTGTGAAGTGTTTTGTTTTCACCCCTGCAGCCAGGGGTGAAACCTGTAATCTTACCCTGCGCGGAGCTCCATAACCCTGGGTAGAAGGTGCGACTTCATCCCCTTGATGCCTAACACCTGCAAATGTCACAAGTATCAGTAAATTGGTGCCTGGAGGCTGGAAACACACCCAAGACCTTGCAGGCCTTGTTCTGATGCTGTGAAGGAGTTAAATACACTTTACTGAGTCTGTGAAGTGTTTTGTTTTCACACCTGCAGCCAGGGGTGAAACATGAAACCTTACCCGGCGCGGAGCTCCATAACCCTGGGTAGAAGGTGCGACTTCATCCCCTCACAGCTTAACACCTTAAAATGTCACAAGTATCAGTAAATTGGTGCCTGGAGGCTGGAAACACACCCAAGACCTTGCAGGCCTTGTTCTGATGCTGTGAAGGAGTTAAATACACTTTCCTGAGTCTGTGAAGTGTTTTGTTTTCACCCCTGCAGCCAAGGGTGAAACCTGTAATCTTACCCTGCGCGGAGCTCCATAACCCTGGGTAGAAGGTGCGACTTCATCGCCTTGATGCCTAACACCTGCAAAATGTCACAAGTTTCAGTACAACTGGTGCCAGGAGGCTGAAAAGAGGCCCACGGCCTTGCAGGCCTTATTCTGATACTGTAAAGCAGCTAAATACACTTTCCTGAGTATGTGAAGTGTTTTATGTTCACACTTCCATCCAGGGGTAAACCCTGAAATCTCACCCTGCGCGGAGCTCCATAACCCTGGGTAGCAGGTGCGACTTCATCCCCATGATGCCTCACACCTGCAAATGTCACAAGTATCAGTAAATTGGTGCCTGGAGGCTGGAAACACACCCAAGACCTTGCAGGCCTTGTTTTGATGCTGTGAAGGAGTTAAATACACTTTACTGAGTCTGTGAAGTGTTTTGTTTTCACACCTACAGCCGGGGGTGAAACCTGAAATCTTACCCTGCGCGGAGCTCCATAAACCTGGGTAGAAGGTGCGACTTCATCCCCTTGAAGCCTAACACCTGCAAATGTCACAAGTATCAGTAAAACGGGTGCCAGGAGTCTGGAAGTAGGCCCAAGGCCTTGCAGGCCTCATTCTGATACTGTAAAGGAGCTAAATACACTTTCCTGAGTATGTGAAGTGTTTTATGTTCACACTTCCATCCAGGGGTAAACCCTGAAATCTCACCCTGCGCGGAGCTCCATAACCCTGGGTAGAAGGTGCGACTTCATCCCCTTGAAGCCTAACCCCTGCAAATGTCACAAGTATCAGTAAAACTGGTGCCAGGAGGCTGGAAGTAGTCCCAAGGCCTTGCAGGCCTTATTCTGATACTGTAAAGCAGCTAAATACTCTTTCCTGAGTATGTGAAGTGTTTTATGTTCACACTTCCATCCAGGGGTGAACCCTGAAATCTCACCCTGCGCGGAGTTCCATAACCCTGGATAGAAGGTGCGACTTCATCCCCTTGAAGCCTAACCCTGCAAATGTCACAAGTATCAGTAAATTGGTGCCAGGAGGCTGGAAGTAGGCCCAAGGCCTTGCAGGCCTTGTTCTGATACTGTAAAGGAGTGAAATGCACTTTACTGAGTATGTGAAGTGTTTTGTTTTCACCCCTGCAGCCAGGGGTGAAACCTGAAATCTTACCCTGCGCGGAGCTCCATAACCCTGGGTAGAAGGTGCGACTTCATCCCCTTGATGCCTAACACCTGCAAATGTCACAAGTATCAGTAAATTGGTGCCTGGAGGCTGGAAACACACCCAAGACCTTGCAGGCCTTGTTCTGATGCTGTGAAGGAGTTAAATACACTTTACTGAGTCTGTGAAGTGTTTTGTTTTCACCCCTGCAGCCAGGGGTGAAACCTGAAATCTTACCCTGCGCGGAGCTCCATGACCCTGGGTAGAAGGCGCGACTTCATCCCCTTGAAGCCTAACAACTACAAATGTCACAAGTATCAGTAAAACTGGTGCCAGGAGGCTGGATGTAGGCCCAAGGCCTTGCAGGCCTTATTCTGATACTGTAAAGGAGTTAAATACACTTTCCTGAGTATGTGATGTGTTTTCTTTTCACTCCTCCAGCCTGGGGCGAAGCCTGAAATCTTACCCTGCGTGGAGCTCCATGACCCTGGGTAGAAGGTGCGACTTCATCCCCTTGAAGCCTAACACCTGCAAATGTCACAAGTATCAGTAAAACTGGTGCCAGGAGGCTGGAAGTAGTCCCAAGGCCTTGCAGGCCTTATTCTGATACTGTAAAGCAGCTAAATACTCTTTCCTGAGTATGTGAAGTGTTTTATGTTCACACTTCCATCCAGGGGTGAACCCTGAAATCTCACCCTGCGCGGAGCTCCATAACCCTGGGTAGAAGGTGCGACTTCATCCCCATGATGCCTCACACCTGCAAATGTCACAAGTATCAGTAAATTGGTGCCTGGAGGCTGGAAACACACCCAAGACCTTGCAGGCCTTGTTCTGATGCTGTGAAGGAGTTAAATACACTTTACTGAGTCTGTGAAGTGTTTTGTTTTCACCCCTGCAGCCAGGGGTGAAACCTGAAATCTTACCCTGCGCGGAGCTCCATGACCCTGGGTAGAAGGCGCGACTTCATCCCCTTGAAGCCTAACAACTACAAATGTCACAAGTATCAGTAAAACTGGTGCCAGGAGGCTGGATGTAGGCCCAAGGCCTTGCAGGCCTTATTCTGATACTGTAAAGGAGTTAAATACACTTTCCTGAGTATGTGATGTGTTTTATTTTCACTCCTCCAGCCTGGGGCGAAGCCTGAAATCTTACCCTGCGTGGAGCTCCATGACCCTGGGTAGAAGGTGCGACTTCATCCCCTTGAAGCCTAACACCTGCAAATGTCACAAGTATCAGTAAAACTGGTGCCAGGAGGCTGGAAGTAGTCCCAAGGCCTTGCAGGCCTTATTCTGATACTGTAAAGCAGCTAAATACTCTTTCCTGAGTATGTGAAGTGTTTTATGTTCACACTTCCATCCAGGGGTGAACCCTGAAATCTCACCCTGCGCGGAGCTCCATAACCCTGGGTAGAAGGTGCGACTTCATCCCCATGATGCCTCACACCTGCAAATGTCACAAGTATCAGTAAATTGGTGCCTGGAGGCTGGAAACACACCCAAGACCTTGCAGGCCTTATTCTGATACTGTAAAGCAGCTAAATACACTTTCCTGAGTATGTGAAGTGTTTTATTTTCACACTTCCATCCGGGGGTAAACCCTGAAATCTCACCCTGCGCGGAGCTCCATAACCCTGGGTAGAAGGTGCGACTTCATCCCCTTGAAGCCTAACCCCTGCAAATGTCACAAGTATCAGTAAACTGGTGCCAGGAGGCTGGAAGTAGGCCCAAGGCCTTGCAGGCCTTATTCTGATACTGTAAAGCACCTAATACACTTTCCTGAGTATGTGAAGTGTTTTATTTTCACACTTCCATCCAGGGGTAAACCCTGAAATCTTACCCTGCGCGGAGCTCCATAACCCTGGGTAGAAGGTGCGACTTCATCCCCTTGATGCCTAACACCTGCAAATGTCACAAGTATCAGTAAATTGGTGCCAGGAGGCTGGAAGTAGGCCCAAGGCCTTGCAGGCCTTGTTCAGATACTGTAAAGGAGTGAAATGCACTTTACTGAGTATGCGAAGTGTTTTGTTTTCACCCCTGCAGCCAGGGGTGAAACCGGAAATCTTACCCTGCGCGGAGCTCCATAACCCTGGGTAGAAGGTGCGACTTCATCCCCTTGATGCCTAACACCTGCAAATGTCACAAGTATCAGTAAATTGGTGCCTGGAGTCTGGAAACACACCCAAGACCTTGCAGGCCTTGTTCTGATGCTGTGAAGGAGTTAAATACACTTTACTGAGTCTGTGAAGTGTTTTGTTTTCACCCCTGCAGCCAGGGGTGAAACCTGTAATCTTACCCTGCGCGGAGCTCCATAACCCTGGGTAGAAGGTGCGACTTCATCCCCTTGAAGCTTAACACCTTAAAATGTCACAAGTATCAGTAAATTGGTGCCTGGAGGCTGGAAACACACCCAAGACCTTGCAGGCCTTGTTCTGATGCTGTGAAGGAGTTAAATACACTTTCCTGAGTCTGTGAAGTGTTTTGTTTTCACCCCTGCAGCCAGGGGTGAAACCTGTAATCTTACCCTGCGCGGAGCTCCATAACCCTGGGTAGAAGGTGCGACTTCATCCCCTTGATGCCTAACACCTGCAAATGTCACAAGTATCAGTAAATTGGTGCCTGGAGGCTGGAAACACACCCAAGACCTTGCAGGCCTTGTTCTGATGCTGTGAAGGAGTTAAATACACTTTACTGAGTCTGTGAAGTGTTTTGTTTTCACCCCTGCAGCCAGGGGTGAAACATGAAATCTTACCCTGCGCGGAGCTCCATAACCCTGGGTAGAAGGTGCGACTTCATCCCCTCACAGCTTAACACCTTAAAATGTCACAAGTATCAGTAAATTGGTGCCTGGAGGCTGGAAACACACCCAAGACCTTGCAGGCCTTGTTCTGATGCTGTGAAGGAGTTAAATACACTTTCCTGAGTCTGTGAAGTGTTTTGTTTTCACCCCTGCAGCCAAGGGTGAAACATGTAATCTTACCCTGCGCGGAGCTCCATAACCCTGGGTAGAAGGTGCGACTTCATCCCCTTGATGCCTAACACCTGCAAAATGTCACAAGTATCAGTACAACTGGTGCCAGGAGGCTGAAAGTAGGCCCACGGCCTTGCAGGCCTTATTCTGATACTGTAAAGCAGCTAAATACACTTTCCTGAGTATGTGAAGTGTTTTATGTTCACACTTCCATCCAGGGGTAAACCCTGAAATCTCACCCTGCGCGGAGCTCCATAACCCTGGGTAGAAGGTGCGACTTCATCCCCATGATGCCTCACACCTGCAAATGTCACAAGTATCAGTAAATTGGTGCCTGGAGGCTGGAAACACACCCAAGACCTTGCAGGCCTTGTTTTGATGCTGTGAAGGAGTTAAATACACTTTACTGAGTCTGTGAAGTGTTTTGTTTTCACACCTGCAGCCGGGGGTGAAACCTGAAATCTTACCCTGCGCGGAGCTCCATAAACCTGGGTAGAAGGTGCGACTTCATCCCCTTGAAGCCTAACACCTGCAAATGTCACAAGTATCAGTAAAACGGGTGCCAGGAGTCTGGAAGTAGGCCCAAGGCCTTGCAGGCCTCATTCTGATACTGTAAAGGAGCTAAATACACTTTCCTGAGTATGTGAAGTGTTTTATGTTCACACTTCCATCCAGGGGTAAACCCTGAAATCTCACCCTGCGCGGAGCTCCATAACCCTGGGTAGAAGGTGCGACTTCATCCCCTTGAAGCCTAACCCCTGCAAATGTCACAAGTATCAGTAAAACTGGTGCCAGGAGGCTGGAAGTAGTCCCAAGGCCTTGCAGGCCTTATTCTGATACTGTAAAGCAGCTAAATACTTTTTCCTGAGAATGTGAAGTGTTTTATGTTCACACTTCCATCCAGGGGTGAACCCTGAAATCTCACCCTGCGCGGAGTTCCATAACCCTGGATAGAAGGTGCGACTTCATCCCCTTGAAGCCTAACCCTGCAAATGTCACAAGTATCAGTAAATTGGTGCCAGGAGGCTGGAAGTAGGCCCAAGGCCTTGCAGGCCTTGTTCTGATACTGTAAAGGAGTGAAATGCACTTTACTGAGTATGTGAAGTGTTTTGTTTTCACCCCTGCAGCCAGGGGTGAAACCTGAAATCTTACCCTGCGCGGAGCTCCATAACCCTGGGTAGAAGGTGCGACTTCATCCCCTTGATGCCTAACACCTGCAAATGTCACAAGTATCAGTAAATTGGTGCCTGGAGGCTGGAAACACACCCAAGACCTTGCAGGCCTTGTTCTGATGCTGTGAAGGAGTTAAATACACTTTACTGAGTCTGTGAAGTGTTTTGTTTTCACGCCTGCAGCCAGGGGTGAAACCTGAAATCTTACCCTGCGCGGAGCTCCATGACCCTGGGTAGAAGGCGCGACTTCATCCCCTTGAAGCCTAACAACTACAAATGTCACAAGTATCAGTAAAACTGGTGCCAGGAGGCTGGATGTAGGCCCAAGGCCTTGCAGGCCTTATTCTGATACTGTAAAGGAGTTAAATACACTTTCCTGAGTATGTGATGTGTTTTATTTTCACTCCTCCAGCCTGGGGCGAAGCCTGAAATCTTACCCTGCGTGGAGCTCCATGACCCTGGGTAGAAGGTGCGACTTCATCCCCTTGAAGCCTAACACCTGCAAATGTCACAAGTATCAGTAAAACTGGTGCCAGGAGGCTGGAAGTAGGCCCAAGGCCTTGCAGGCCTTGTTCTGATACTGTTAAGGGTTAAATAGACTTTACTGAGTATGTGAAGTGTTTTATTTTCGCACCACAGCCAGGGGTGAATCCTGAAATCTTACCCTGCGCGGAGCTCCATAACCCTGGGTAGAAGGTGCGACTTCATCCCCTTGAAGCCTAACCCCTGCAAATGTCACAAGTATCAGTAAAACTGGTGCCAGGAGGCTGGAAGTAGTCCCAAGGCCTTGCAGGCCTTATTCTGATACTCAGGAAAGAGTATTTAGCTGCTTTACAGTATGTGAAGTGTTTTATGTTCACACTTCCATCCAGGGGTGAACCCTGAAATCTCACCCTGCGCGGAGTTCCATAACCCTGGGTAGAAGGTGCGACTTCATCCCCTTGAAGCCTAACCCTGCAAATGTCACAAGTATCAGTAAATTGGTGCCAGGAGGCTGGAAGTAGGCCCAAGGCCTTGCAGGCCTTGTTCTGATACTGTAAAGGAGTGAAATGCACTTTACTGAGTATGTGAAGTGTTTTGTTTTCACCCCTGCAGCCAGGGGTGAAACCTGAAATCTTACCCTGCGCGGAGCTCCATAACCCTGGGTAGAAGGTGCGACTTCATCCCCTTGATGCCTAACACCTGCAAATGTCACAAGTATCAGTAAATTGGTGCCTGGAGGCTGGAAGTAGGCCCAAGGCCTTGCAGGCCTTATTCTGATACTGTAAAGCACCTAATACACTTTCCTGAGTATGTGAAGTGTTTTATTTTCACACTTCCATCCAGGGGTAAACCCTGAAATCTCACCCTGCGCGGAGCTCCATAACCCTGGGTAGAAGGTGCGACTTCATCCCCTTGAAGCCTAACCCCTGCAAATGTCACAAGTATCAGTAAAACTGGTGCCAGGAGTCTGGAAGTAGGCCCAAGGCCTTGCAGGCCTCTTTCTGATACTGTAAAGGAGCTAAATACACTTTCCTGAGTATGCGAAGTGTTTTATTTTCCCACCTGCAGCCAGGGGTGAACCCTGAAATCTCACCCTGCGCGGAGCTCCATGACCCTGGGTAGAAGGTGCGACTTCATCCCCTTGAAGCCTAACACCTGCAAATGTCACAAGTATCAGAAAAACTGGTGCCAGGAGGCTGGAAGTAGGCCCAAGGCCTTGCAGGCCCTATTCTGATACTGGAAAGGAGATAAAAACACTTTCCTGAGAATGTGAAGTGTTTTATTTTCTCAGCTCAAGCCTGGGGTGAACCCTGAAATCTTACCCTGCGCGGAGCTCCATAAACCTGGGTAGAAGGTGCGACTTCATCCCCTTGAAGCCTAAAACCTGCAAATGTCACAAGTATCAGTAAAACTGGTGCCAGGATGCTGGAAGTAGGCCCAAGGCCTTACAGGCCTTATTCTGATACTGTAAAGGAGCTAAATACACTTTCCTGAGTATGTGAAGTGTTTTATTTTCACACCTGCAGCCAGGGGTGAACCCTGAAATCTCACCCTGCGCGGAGCTCCATGACCCTGGGTAGAAGGTGCGACTTCATCCCCTTGAAGCCTAACACCTGCAAATGTCACACGTATCAGTAAAACTGGTGCCAGGAGGCTGGAAGTAGGCCCAAGGCCTTGCAGGCCTTATTCTGATACTGTAAAGGAGTTAAATACACTTTCCTGAGTATGTGAAGTGTTTTATGTTCACACCTGCAGCCAGGGTTGAACCCTGAAATCTCACCCTGCGCGGAGCTCCATGACCCTGGGTAGAAGGTGCGACTTCATCCCCTTGAAGCCTAACACCTACAAATGTCACAAGTATCAGTAAAACTGGTGCCAGGAGGCTGGCAGTAGGCCCAAGGCCTTGCAGGCCTTATTCTGATACTGTAAAGGAGTTAAATACACTTTCCGGAGTATGTGAAGTGTTTTATTGTCACACCTCAAGCCTGGGGTGAACCCAGAAATCTCAACCTGCTCGGAACTCCATGACCCTGGGTAGAAGGTGCGACTTCATCCCCTTGAAGCCTAACACCTGCAAATGTCACAAGTATCAGTAAAACTGGTGCCAGGAGGCTGGAAGTAGGCCCAAGGCCTTGCAGGCCTTATTCTGACACTGTAAAGCAGCTAAATACACTTTCCTGAGTATGTGAAGTGTTTTATTCTCACACTTCCATCCAGGGGTGAACCCTGAAATCTCACCCTGCGCGGAGCTCCATAACCCTGGGTAGAAGGTGCGACTTCATCCCCTTGAAGCCTAACACCTGCAAATGTCACAAGTATCAGTAAAACTGGTGCCAGGAGGCTGGAAGTAGGCCCAAGGCCTTGCAGGCCTTATTCTGATACTGTAAAGCAGCTAAATACACTTTCCTGAGTATGTGAAGTGTTTTATTCTCACACTTCCATCCAGGGGTGAACCCTGAAATCTCACCCTGCGCGGAGCTCCATAACCCTGGGTAGAAGGTGCGACTTCATCCCCTTGAAGCCTAACACCTGCAAATGTCACAAGTATCAGAAAAACTGGTGCCAGGAGGCTGGAAGTAGGCCCAAGGCCTTGCAGGCCCTATTCTGATACTGGAAAGGAGATAAAAACACTTTCCTGAGAATGTGAAGTGTTTTATTTTCTCAGCTCAAGCCTGGGGTGAACCCTGAAATCTTACCCTGCGCGGAGCTCCATAAACCTGGGTAGAAGGTGCGGCTTCATCCCCTTGAAGCCTAACCCCTGCAAATGTCACAAGTATCAGTAAATTGGTGCCAGGAGGCTGGAAGTAGGCCCAAGGCCTTGCAGGCCTTGTTCTGATACTGTAAAGGAGTGAAATGCACTTTACTGAGTATGCGAAGTGTTTTGTTTTCACCCCTGCAGCCAGGGGTGAAACCTGAAATCTTACCCTGCGCGGAGCTCCATAACCCTGGGTAGAAGGTGCGACTTCATCCCCTTGATGCCTAACACCTGCAAATGTCACAAGTATCAGTAAATTGGTGCCTGGAGGCTGGAAACACACCCAAGGCCTTGCAGGCCTTGTTCTGATGCTGTGAAGGAGTTAAATACACTTTACTGAGTCTGTGAAGTGTTTTGTTTTCACCCCTGCAGCCAGGGGTGAAACCTGAAATCTTACCCTGCGCGGAGCTCCATGACCCTGGGTAGAAGGCGCGACTTCATCCCCTTGAAGCCTAACAACTACAAATGTCACAAGTATCAGTAAAACTGGTGCCAGGAGGCTGGATGTAGGCCCAAGGCCTTGCAGGCCTTATTCTGATACTGTAAAGGAGTTAAATACACTTTCCTGAGTATGTGATGTGTTTTATTTTCACTCCTCCAGCCTGGGGCGAAGCCTGAAATCTTACCCTGCGTGGAGCTCCATGACCCTGGGTAGAAGGTGCGACTTCATCCCCTTGAAGCCTAACACCTGCAAATGTCACAAATATCAGTAAAACTGGTGCCAGGAGGCTGGAAGTAGTCCCAAGGCCTTGCAGGCCTTATTCTGATACTGTAAAGCAGCTAAATACTCTTTCCTGAGTATGTGAAGTGTTTTATGTTCACACTTCCATCCAGGGGTGAACCCTGAAATCTCACCCTGCGCGGAGCTCCATAACCCTGGGTAGAAGGTGCGACTTCATCCCCATGATGCCTCACACCTGCAAATGTCACAAGTATCAGTAAATTGGTGCCTGGAGGCTGGAAACACACCCAAGACCTTGCAGGCCTTGTTTTGATGCTGTGAAGGAGTTAAATACACTTTACTGAGTCTGTGAAGTGTTTTGTTTTCACACCTGCAGCCGGGGGTGAAACCTGAAATCTTACCCTGCGCGGAGCTCCATAAACCTGGGTAGAAGGTGCGACTTCATCCCCTTGAAGCCTAACACCTGCAAATGTCACAAGTATCAGTAAAACTGGTGCCAGGAGTCTGGAAGTAGGCCCAAGGCCTTGCAGGCCTCATTCTGATACTGTAAAGGAGCTAAATACACTTTCCTGAGTATGTGAAGTGTTTTATTTTCCCACCTGCAGCCAGGGGTGAACCCTGAAATCTCACCCTGCGCGGAGCTCCATGACCCTGGGTAGAAGGTGCGACTTCATCCCCTTGATGCCTAACACCTGCAAATGTCACAAGTATCAGTAAAACTGGTGCCAGGAGGCTGGAAGTAGGCCCAAGGCCTTGCATGCCTTATTCTGATACTGTAAAGCAGCTACATACACTTTCCTGAGTATGTGAAGTGTTTTATGTTCACACTTCCATCCAGGGGTAAACCCTGAAATCTCACCCTGCGCGGAGCTCCATAACCCTGGGTAGAAGGTGCGACTTCATCCCCTTGAAGCCTAACCCCTGCAAATGTCACAAGTATCAGTAAACTGGTGCCAGGAGGCTGGAAGTAGGCCCAAGGCCTTGCAGGCCTTATTCTGATACTGTAAAGCACCTAATACACTTTCCTGAGTATGTGAAGTGTTTTATTTTCACACTTCCATCCAGGGGTAAACCCTGAAATCTCACCCTGCGCGGAGCTCCATAACCCTGGGTAGAAGGTGCGACTTCATCCCCTTGAAGCCTAACCCCTGCAAATGTCACAAGTATCAGTAAAACTGGTGCCAGGAGTCTGGAAGTAGGCCCAAGGCCTTGCAGGCCTCATTCTGATACTGTAAAGGAGCTAAATACACTTTCCTGAGTATGTGAAGTGTTTTATTTTCCCACCTGCAGCCAGGGGTGAACCCTGAAATCTCACCCTGCGCGGAGCTCCATGACCCTGGGTAGAAGGTGCGACTTCATCCCCTTGATGCCTAACACCTGCAAATGTCACAAGTATCAGTAAATTGGTGCCAGGAGGCTGGAAGTAGGCCCAAGGCCTTGCAGGCCTTGTTCTGATACTGTAAAGGAGTGAAATGCACTTTACTGAGTATGCGAAGTGTTTTGTTTTCACCCCTGCAGCCAGGGGTGAAACCTGAAATCTTACCCTGCGCGGAGCTCCATAACCCTGGGTAGAAGGTGCGACTTCATCCCCTTGATGCCTAACACCTGCAAATGTCACAAGTATCAGTAAATTGGTGCCTGGAGGCTGGAAACACACCCAAGGCCTTGCAGGCCTTGTTCTGATGCTGTGAAGGAGTTAAATACACTTTACTGAGTCTGTGAAGTGTTTTGTTTTCACCCCTGCAGCCAGGGGTGAAACCTGAAATCTTACCCTGCGCGGAGCTCCATGACCCTGGGTAGAAGGCGCGACTTCATCCCCTTGAAGCCTAACAACTACAAATGTCACAAGTATCAGTAAAACTGGTGCCAGGAGGCTGGATGTAGGCCCAAGGCCTTGCAGGCCTTATTCTGATACTGTAAAGGAGTTAAATACACTTTCCTGAGTATGTGATGTGTTTTATTTTCACTCCTCCAGCCTGGGGCGAAGCCTGAAATCTTACCCTGCGTGGAGCTCCATGACCCTGGGTAGAAGGTGCGACTTCATCCCCTTGAAGCCTAACACCTGCAAATGTCACAAATATCAGTAAAACTGGTGCCAGGAGGCTGGAAGTAGTCCCAAGGCCTTGCAGGCCTTATTCTGATACTGTAAAGCAGCTAAATACTCTTTCCTGAGTATGTGAAGTGTTTTATGTTCACACTTCCATCCAGGGGTGAACCCTGAAATCTCACCCTGCGCGGAGCTCCATAACCCTGGGTAGAAGGTGCGACTTCATCCCCATGATGCCTCACACCTGCAAATGTCACAAGTATCAGTAAATTGGTGCCTGGAGGCTGGAAACACACCCAAGACCTTGCAGGCCTTGTTTTGATGCTGTGAAGGAGTTAAATACACTTTACTGAGTCTGTGAAGTGTTTTGTTTTCACACCTGCAGCCGGGGGTGAAACCTGAAATCTTACCCTGCGCGGAGCTCCATAAACCTGGGTAGAAGGTGCGACTTCATCCCCTTGAAGCCTAACACCTGCAAATGTCACAAGTATCAGTAAAACTGGTGCCAGGAGTCTGGAAGTAGGCCCAAGGCCTTGCAGGCCTCATTCTGATACTGTAAAGGAGCTAAATACACTTTCCTGAGTATGTGAAGTGTTTTATTTTCCCACCTGCAGCCAGGGGTAAACCCTGAAATCTCACCCTGCGCGGAGCTCCATAACCCTGGGTAGAAGGTGCGACTTCATCCCCTTGAAGCCTAACCCCTGCAAATGTCACAAGTATCAGTAAACTGGTGCCAGGAGGCTGGAAGTAGGCCCAAGGCCTTGCAGGCCTTATTCTGATACTGTAAAGCACCTAATACACTTTCCTGAGTATGTGAAGTGTTTTATTTTCACACTTCCATCCAGGGGTAAACCCTGAAATCTCACCCTGCGCGGAGCTCCATAACCCTGGGTAGAAGGTGCGACTTCATCCCCTTGAAGCCTAACCCCTGCAAATGTCACAAGTATCAGTAAAACTGGTGCCAGGAGTCTGGAAGTAGGCCCAAGGCCTTGCAGGCCTCATTCTGATACTGTAAAGGAGCTAAATACACTTTCCTGAGTATGTGAAGTGTTTTATTTTCCCACCTGCAGCCAGGGGTGAACCCTGAAATCTCACCCTGCGCGGAGCTCCATGACCCTGGGTAGAAGGTGCGACTTCATCCCCTTGATGCCTAACACCTGCAAATGTCACAAGTATCAGTAAAACTGGTGCCAGGAGGCTGGAAGTAGGCCCAAGGCCTTGCATGCCTTATTCTGATACTGTAAAGCAGCTACATACACTTTCCTGAGTATGTGAAGTGTTTTATGTTCACACTTCCATCCAGGGGTAAACCCTGAAATCTCACTCTGCGCGGAGCTCCATAACCCTGGGTAGAAGGTGCGGCTTCATTCCCTTGAAGCCTAACCACTGCAAATGTCACAAGTATCAGTAAATTGGTGCCAGGAGGCTGGAAGTAGGCCCAAGGCCTTGCAGGCCTTGTTCTGATACTGTAAAGGAGTGAAATGCACTTTACTGAGTATGCGAAGTGTTTTGTTTTCACCCCTGCAGCCAGGGGTGAAACCTGAAATCTTACCCTGCGCGGAGCTCCATAACCCTGGGTAGAAGGTGCGACTTCATCCCCTTGATGCCTAACACCTGCAAATGTCACAAGTATCAGTAAATTGGTGCCTGGAGGCTGGAAACACACCCAAGGCCTTGCAGGCCTTGTTCTGATGCTGTGAAGGAGTTAAATACACTTTACTGAGTCTGTGAAGTGTTTTGTTTTCACCCCTGCAGCCAGGGGTGAAACCTGAAATCTTACCCTGCGCGGAGCTCCATGACCCTGGGTAGAAGGCGCGACTTCATCCCCTTGAAGCCTAACAACTACAAATGTCACAAGTATCAGTAAAACTGGTGCCAGGAGGCTGGATGTAGGCCCAAGACCTTGCAGGCCTTATTCTGATACTGTAAAGGAGTTAAATACACTTTCCTGAGTATGTGATGTGTTTTATTTTCACTCCTCCAGCCTGGGGCGAAGCCTGAAATCTTACCCTGCGTGGAGCTCCATGACCCTGGGTAGAAGGTGCGACTTCATCCCCTTGAAGCCTAACACCTGCAAATGTCACAAGTATCAGTAAAACTGGTGCCAGGAGGCTGGAAGTAGTCCCAAGGCCTTGCAGGCCTTATTCTGATACTGTAAAGCAGCTAAATACTCTTTCCTGAGTATGTGAAGTGTTTTATGTTCACACTTCCATCCAGGGGTGAACCCTGAAATCTCACCCTGCGCGGAGCTCCATAACCCTGGGTAGAAGGTGCGACTTCATCCCCTTGAAGCCTAACCCCTGCAAATGTCACAAGTATCAGTAAACTGGTGCCAGGAGGCTGGAAGTAGGCCCAAGGCCTTGCAGGCCTTATTCTGATACTGTAAAGCACCTAATACACTTTCCTGAGTATGTGAAGTGTTTTATTTTCACACTTCCATCCAGGGGTAAACCCTGAAATCTTACCCTGCGCGGAGCTCCATAACCCTGGGTAGAAGGTGCGACTTCATCCCCTTGATGCCTAACACCTGCAAATGTCACAAGTATCAGTAAATTGGTGCCAGGAGGCTGGAAGTAGGCCCAAGGCCTTGCAGGCCTTGTTCAGATACTGTAAAGGAGTGAAATGCACTTTACTGAGTATGCGAAGTGTTTTGTTTTCACCCCTGCAGCCAGGGGTGAAACCGGAAATCTTACCCTGCGCGGAGCTCCATAACCCTGGGTAGAAGGTGCGACTTCATCCCCTTGATGCCTAACACCTGCAAATGTCACAAGTATCAGTAAATTGGTGCCTGGAGTCTGGAAACACACCCAAGACCTTGCAGGCCTTGTTCTGATGCTGTGAAGGAGTTAAATACACTTTACTGAGTCTGTGAAGTGTTTTGTTTTCACCCCTGCAGCCAGGGGTGAAACCTGTAATCTTACCCTGCGCGGAGCTCCATAACCCTGGGTAGAAGGTGCGACTTCATCCCCTTGAAGCTTAACACCTTAAAATGTCACAAGTATCAGTAAATTGGTGCCTGGAGGCTGGAAACACACCCAAGACCTTGCAGGCCTTGTTCTGATGCTGTGAAGGAGTTAAATACACTTTCCTGAGTCTGTGAAGTGTTTTGTTTTCACCCCTGCAGCCAGGGGTGAAACCTGTAATCTTACCCTGCGCGGAGCTCCATAACCCTGGGTAGAAGGTGCGACTTCATCCCCTTGATGCCTAACACCTGCAAATGTCACAAGTATCAGTAAATTGGTGCCTGGAGGCTGGAAACACACCCAAGACCTTGCAGGCCTTGTTCTGATGCTGTGAAGGAGTTAAATACACTTTACTGAGTCTGTGAAGTGTTTTGTTTTCACCCCTGCAGCCAGGGGTGAAACATGAAATCTTACCCTGCGCGGAGCTCCATAACCCTGGGTAGAAGGTGCGACTTCATCCCCTCACAGCTTAACACCTTAAAATGTCACAAGTATCAGTAAATTGGTGCCTGGAGGCTGGAAACACACCCAAGACCTTGCAGGCCTTGTTCTGATGCTGTGAAGGAGTTAAATACACTTTCCTGAGTCTGTGAAGTGTTTTGTTTTCACCCCTGCAGCCAAGGGTGAAACATGTAATCTTACCCTGCGCGGAGCTCCATAACCCTGGGTAGAAGGTGCGACTTCATCCCCTTGATGCCTAACACCTGCAAAATGTCACAAGTATCAGTACAACTGGTGCCAGGAGGCTGAAAGTAGGCCCACGGCCTTGCAGGCCTTATTCTGATACTGTAAAGCAGCTAAATACACTTTCCTGAGTATGTGAAGTGTTTTATGTTCACACTTCCATCCAGGGGTAAACCCTGAAATCTCACCCTGCGCGGAGCTCCATAACCCTGGGTAGAAGGTGCGACTTCATCCCCATGATGCCTCACACCTGCAAATGTCACAAGTATCAGTAAATTGGTGCCTGGAGGCTGGAAACACACCCAAGACCTTGCAGGCCTTGTTTTGATGCTGTGAAGGAGTTAAATACACTTTACTGAGTCTGTGAAGTGTTTTGTTTTCACACCTGCAGCCGGGGGTGAAACCTGAAATCTTACCCTGCGCGGAGCTCCATAAACCTGGGTAGAAGGTGCGACTTCATCCCCTTGAAGCCTAACACCTGCAAATGTCACAAGTATCAGTAAAACGGGTGCCAGGAGTCTGGAAGTAGGCCCAAGGCCTTGCAGGCCTCATTCTGATACTGTAAAGGAGCTAAATACACTTTCCTGAGTATGTGAAGTGTTTTATGTTCACACTTCCATCCAGGGGTAAACCCTGAAATCTCACCCTGCGCGGAGCTCCATAACCCTGGGTAGAAGGTGCGACTTCATCCCCTTGAAGCCTAACCCCTGCAAATGTCACAAGTATCAGTAAAACTGGTGCCAGGAGGCTGGAAGTAGTCCCAAGGCCTTGCAGGCCTTATTCTGATACTGTAAAGCAGCTAAATACTTTTTCCTGAGTATGTGAAGTGTTTTATGTTCACACTTCCATCCAGGGGTGAACCCTGAAATCTCACCCTGCGCGGAGTTCCATAACCCTGGATAGAAGGTGCGACTTCATCCCCTTGAAGCCTAACCCTGCAAATGTCACAAGTATCAGTAAATTGGTGCCAGGAGGCTGGAAGTAGGCCCAAGGCCTTGCAGGCCTTGTTCTGATACTGTAAAGGAGTGAAATGCACTTTACTGAGTATGTGAAGTGTTTTGTTTTCACCCCTGCAGCCAGGGGTGAAACCTGAAATCTTACCCTGCGCGGAGCTCCATAACCCTGGGTAGAAGGTGCGACTTCATCCCCTTGATGCCTAACACCTGCAAATGTCACAAGTATCAGTAAATTGGTGCCTGGAGGCTGGAAACACACCCAAGACCTTGCAGGCCTTGTTCTGATGCTGTGAAGGAGTTAAATACACTTTACTGAGTCTGTGAAGTGTTTTGTTTTCACGCCTGCAGCCAGGGGTGAAACCTGAAATCTTACCCTGCGCGGAGCTCCATGACCCTGGGTAGAAGGCGCGACTTCATCCCCTTGAAGCCTAACAACTACAAATGTCACAAGTATCAGTAAAACTGGTGCCAGGAGGCTGGATGTAGGCCCAAGGCCTTGCAGGCCTTATTCTGATACTGTAAAGGAGTTAAATACACTTTCCTGAGTATGTGATGTGTTTTATTTTCACTCCTCCAGCCTGGGGCGAAGCCTGAAATCTTACCCTGCGTGGAGCTCCATGACCCTGGGTAGAAGGTGCGACTTCATCCCCTTGAAGCCTAACACCTGCAAATGTCACAAGTATCAGTAAAACTGGTGCCAGGAGGCTGGAAGTAGGCCCAAGGCCTTGCAGGCCTTGTTCTGATACTGTTAAGGGTTAAATAGACTTTACTGAGTATGTGAAGTGTTTTATTTTCGCACCACAGCCAGGGGTGAATCCTGAAATCTTACCCTGCGCGGAGCTCCATAACCCTGGGTAGAAGGTGCGACTTCATCCCCTTGAAGCCTAACCCCTGCAAATGTCACAAGTATCAGTAAAACTGGTGCCAGGAGGCTGGAAGTAGTCCCAAGGCCTTGCAGGCCTTATTCTGATACTCAGGAAAGAGTATTTAGCTGCTTTACAGTATGTGAAGTGTTTTATGTTCACACTTCCATCCAGGGGTGAACCCTGAAATCTCACCCTGCGCGGAGTTCCATAACCCTGGGTAGAAGGTGCGACTTCATCCCCTTGAAGCCTAACCCTGCAAATGTCACAAGTATCAGTAAATTGGTGCCAGGAGGCTGGAAGTAGGCCCAAGGCCTTGCAGGCCTTGTTCTGATACTGTAAAGGAGTGAAATGCACTTTACTGAGTATGTGAAGTGTTTTGTTTTCACCCCTGCAGCCAGGGGTGAAACCTGAAATCTTACCCTGCGCGGAGCTCCATAACCCTGGGTAGAAGGTGCGACTTCATCCCCTTGATGCCTAACACCTGCAAATGTCACAAGTATCAGTAAATTGGTGCCTGGAGGCTGGAAGTAGGCCCAAGGCCTTGCAGGCCTTATTCTGATACTGTAAAGCACCTAATACACTTTCCTGAGTATGTGAAGTGTTTTATTTTCACACTTCCATCCAGGGGTAAACCCTGAAATCTCACCCTGCGCGGAGCTCCATAACCCTGGGTAGAAGGTGCGACTTCATCCCCTTGAAGCCTAACCCCTGCAAATGTCACAAGTATCAGTAAAACTGGTGCCAGGAGTCTGGAAGTAGGCCCAAGGCCTTGCAGGCCTCTTTCTGATACTGTAAAGGAGCTAAATACACTTTCCTGAGTATGCGAAGTGTTTTATTTTCCCACCTGCAGCCAGGGGTGAACCCTGAAATCTCACCCTGCGCGGAGCTCCATGACCCTGGGTAGAAGGTGCGACTTCATCCCCTTGAAGCCTAACACCTGCAAATGTCACAAGTATCAGAAAAACTGGTGCCAGGAGGCTGGAAGTAGGCCCAAGGCCTTGCAGGCCCTATTCTGATACTGGAAAGGAGATAAAAACACTTTCCTGAGAATGTGAAGTGTTTTATTTTCTCAGCTCAAGCCTGGGGTGAACCCTGAAATCTTACCCTGCGCGGAGCTCCATAAACCTGGGTAGAAGGTGCGACTTCATCCCCTTGAAGCCTAAAACCTGCAAATGTCACAAGTATCAGTAAAACTGGTGCCAGGATGCTGGAAGTAGGCCCAAGGCCTTACAGGCCTTATTCTGATACTGTAAAGGAGCTAAATACACTTTCCTGAGTATGTGAAGTGTTTTATTTTCACACCTGCAGCCAGGGGTGAACCCTGAAATCTCACCCTGCGCGGAGCTCCATGACCCTGGGTAGAAGGTGCGACTTCATCCCCTTGAAGCCTAACACCTGCAAATGTCACACGTATCAGTAAAACTGGTGCCAGGAGGCTGGAAGTAGGCCCAAGGCCTTGCAGGCCTTATTCTGATACTGTAAAGGAGTTAAATACACTTTCCTGAGTATGTGAAGTGTTTTATGTTCACACCTGCAGCCAGGGTTGAACCCTGAAATCTCACCCTGCGCGGAGCTCCATGACCCTGGGTAGAAGGTGCGACTTCATCCCCTTGAAGCCTAACACCTACAAATGTCACAAGTATCAGTAAAACTGGTGCCAGGAGGCTGGCAGTAGGCCCAAGGCCTTGCAGGCCTTATTCTGATACTGTAAAGGAGTTAAATACACTTTCCGGAGTATGTGAAGTGTTTTATTGTCACACCTCAAGCCTGGGGTGAACCCAGAAATCTCACCCTGCTCGGAACTCCATGACCCTGGGTAGAAGGTGCGACTTCATCCCCTTGAAGCCTAACACCTGCAAATGTCACAAGTATCAGTAAAACTGGTGCCAGGAGGCTGGAAGTAGGCCCAAGGCCTTGCAGGCCTTATTCTGACACTGTAAAGCAGCTAAATACACTTTCCTGAGTATGTGAAGTGTTTTATTCTCACACTTCCATCCAGGGGTGAACCCTGAAATCTCACCCTGCGCGGAGCTCCATAACCCTGGGTAGAAGGTGCGACTTCATCCCCTTGAAGCCTAACACCTGCAAATGTCACAAGTATCAGTAAAACTGGTGCCAGGAGGCTGGAAGTAGGCCCAAGGCCTTGCAGGCCTTATTCTGATACTGTAAAGCAGCTAAATACACTTTCCTGAGTATGTGAAGTGTTTTATTCTCACACTTCCATCCAGGGGTGAACCCTGAAATCTCACCCTGCGCGGAGCTCCATAACCCTGGGTAGAAGGTGCGACTTCATCCCCTTGAAGCCTAACACCTGCAAATGTCACAAGTATCAGAAAAACTGGTGCCAGGAGGCTGGAAGTAGGCCCAAGGCCTTGCAGGCCCTATTCTGATACTGGAAAGGAGATAAAAACACTTTCCTGAGAATGTGAAGTGTTTTATTTTCTCAGCTCAAGCCTGGGGTGAACCCTGAAATCTTACCCTGCGCGGAGCTCCATAAACCTGGGTAGAAGGTGCGGCTTCATCCCCTTGAAGCCTAACCCCTGCAAATGTCACAAGTATCAGTAAATTGGTGCCAGGAGGCTGGAAGTAGGCCCAAGGCCTTGCAGGCCTTGTTCTGATACTGTAAAGGAGTGAAATGCACTTTACTGAGTATGCGAAGTGTTTTGTTTTCACCCCTGCAGCCAGGGGTGAAACCTGAAATCTTACCCTGCGCGGAGCTCCATAACCCTGGGTAGAAGGTGCGACTTCATCCCCTTGATGCCTAACACCTGCAAATGTCACAAGTATCAGTAAATTGGTGCCTGGAGGCTGGAAACACACCCAAGGCCTTGCAGGCCTTGTTCTGATGCTGTGAAGGAGTTAAATACACTTTACTGAGTCTGTGAAGTGTTTTGTTTTCACCCCTGCAGCCAGGGGTGAAACCTGAAATCTTACCCTGCGCGGAGCTCCATGACCCTGGGTAGAAGGCGCGACTTCATCCCCTTGAAGCCTAACAACTACAAATGTCACAAGTATCAGTAAAACTGGTGCCAGGAGGCTGGATGTAGGCCCAAGGCCTTGCAGGCCTTATTCTGATACTGTAAAGGAGTTAAATACACTTTCCTGAGTATGTGATGTGTTTTATTTTCACTCCTCCAGCCTGGGGCGAAGCCTGAAATCTTACCCTGCGTGGAGCTCCATGACCCTGGGTAGAAGGTGCGACTTCATCCCCTTGAAGCCTAACACCTGCAAATGTCACAAATATCAGTAAAACTGGTGCCAGGAGGCTGGAAGTAGTCCCAAGGCCTTGCAGGCCTTATTCTGATACTGTAAAGCAGCTAAATACTCTTTCCTGAGTATGTGAAGTGTTTTATGTTCACACTTCCATCCAGGGGTGAACCCTGAAATCTCACCCTGCGCGGAGCTCCATAACCCTGGGTAGAAGGTGCGACTTCATCCCCATGATGCCTCACACCTGCAAATGTCACAAGTATCAGTAAATTGGTGCCTGGAGGCTGGAAACACACCCAAGACCTTGCAGGCCTTGTTTTGATGCTGTGAAGGAGTTAAATACACTTTACTGAGTCTGTGAAGTGTTTTGTTTTCACACCTGCAGCCGGGGGTGAAACCTGAAATCTTACCCTGCGCGGAGCTCCATAAACCTGGGTAGAAGGTGCGACTTCATCCCCTTGAAGCCTAACACCTGCAAATGTCACAAGTATCAGTAAAACTGGTGCCAGGAGTCTGGAAGTAGGCCCAAGGCCTTGCAGGCCTCATTCTGATACTGTAAAGGAGCTAAATACACTTTCCTGAGTATGTGAAGTGTTTTATTTTCCCACCTGCAGCCAGGGGTGAACCCTGAAATCTCACCCTGCGCGGAGCTCCATGACCCTGGGTAGAAGGTGCGACTTCATCCCCTTGATGCCTAACACCTGCAAATGTCACAAGTATCAGTAAAACTGGTGCCAGGAGGCTGGAAGTAGGCCCAAGGCCTTGCATGCCTTATTCTGATACTGTAAAGCAGCTACATACACTTTCCTGAGTATGTGAAGTGTTTTATGTTCACACTTCCATCCAGGGGTAAACCCTGAAATCTCACCCTGCGCGGAGCTCCATAACCCTGGGTAGAAGGTGCGACTTCATCCCCTTGAAGCCTAACCCCTGCAAATGTCACAAGTATCAGTAAACTGGTGCCAGGAGGCTGGAAGTAGGCCCAAGGCCTTGCAGGCCTTATTCTGATACTGTAAAGCACCTAATACACTTTCCTGAGTATGTGAAGTGTTTTATTTTCACACTTCCATCCAGGGGTAAACCCTGAAATCTCACCCTGCGCGGAGCTCCATAACCCTGGGTAGAAGGTGCGACTTCATCCCCTTGAAGCCTAACCCCTGCAAATGTCACAAGTATCAGTAAAACTGGTGCCAGGAGTCTGGAAGTAGGCCCAAGGCCTTGCAGGCCTCATTCTGATACTGTAAAGGAGCTAAATACACTTTCCTGAGTATGTGAAGTGTTTTATTTTCCCACCTGCAGCCAGGGGTGAACCCTGAAATCTCACCCTGCGCGGAGCTCCATGACCCTGGGTAGAAGGTGCGACTTCATCCCCTTGATGCCTAACACCTGCAAATGTCACAAGTATCAGTAAATTGGTGCCAGGAGGCTGGAAGTAGGCCCAAGGCCTTGCAGGCCTTGTTCTGATACTGTAAAGGAGTGAAATGCACTTTACTGAGTATGCGAAGTGTTTTGTTTTCACCCCTGCAGCCAGGGGTGAAACCTGAAATCTTACCCTGCGCGGAGCTCCATAACCCTGGGTAGAAGGTGCGACTTCATCCCCTTGATGCCTAACACCTGCAAATGTCACAAGTATCAGTAAATTGGTGCCTGGAGGCTGGAAACACACCCAAGGCCTTGCAGGCCTTGTTCTGATGCTGTGAAGGAGTTAAATACACTTTACTGAGTCTGTGAAGTGTTTTGTTTTCACCCCTGCAGCCAGGGGTGAAACCTGAAATCTTACCCTGCGCGGAGCTCCATGACCCTGGGTAGAAGGCGCGACTTCATCCCCTTGAAGCCTAACAACTACAAATGTCACAAGTATCAGTAAAACTGGTGCCAGGAGGCTGGATGTAGGCCCAAGGCCTTGCAGGCCTTATTCTGATACTGTAAAGGAGTTAAATACACTTTCCTGAGTATGTGATGTGTTTTATTTTCACTCCTCCAGCCTGGGGCGAAGCCTGAAATCTTACCCTGCGTGGAGCTCCATGACCCTGGGTAGAAGGTGCGACTTCATCCCCTTGAAGCCTAACACCTGCAAATGTCACAAATATCAGTAAAACTGGTGCCAGGAGGCTGGAAGTAGTCCCAAGGCCTTGCAGGCCTTATTCTGATACTGTAAAGCAGCTAAATACTCTTTCCTGAGTATGTGAAGTGTTTTATGTTCACACTTCCATCCAGGGGTGAACCCTGAAATCTCACCCTGCGCGGAGCTCCATAACCCTGGGTAGAAGGTGCGACTTCATCCCCATGATGCCTCACACCTGCAAATGTCACAAGTATCAGTAAATTGGTGCCTGGAGGCTGGAAACACACCCAAGACCTTGCAGGCCTTGTTTTGATGCTGTGAAGGAGTTAAATACACTTTACTGAGTCTGTGAAGTGTTTTGTTTTCACACCTGCAGCCGGGGGTGAAACCTGAAATCTTACCCTGCGCGGAGCTCCATAAACCTGGGTAGAAGGTGCGACTTCATCCCCTTGAAGCCTAACACCTGCAAATGTCACAAGTATCAGTAAAACTGGTGCCAGGAGTCTGGAAGTAGGCCCAAGGCCTTGCAGGCCTCATTCTGATACTGTAAAGGAGCTAAATACACTTTCCTGAGTATGTGAAGTGTTTTATTTTCCCACCTGCAGCCAGGGGTGAACCCTGAAATCTCACCCTGCGCGGAGCTCCATGACCCTGGGTAGAAGGTGCGACTTCATCCCCTTGATGCCTAACACCTGCAAATGTCACAAGTATCAGTAAAACTGGTGCCAGGAGGCTGGAAGTAGGCCCAAGGCCTTGCATGCCTTATTCTGATACTGTAAAGCAGCTACATACACTTTCCTGAGTATGTGAAGTGTTTTATGTTCACACTTCCATCCAGGGATAAACCCTGAAATCTCACCCTGCGCGGAGCTCCATAACCCTGGGTAGAAGGTGCGACTTCATCCCCTTGAAGCCTAACCCCTGCAAATGTCACAAGTATCAGTAAACTGGTGCCAGGAGGCTGGAAGTAGGCCCAAGGCCTTGCAGGCCTTATTCTGATACTGTAAAGCACCTAATACACTTTCCTGAGTATGTGAAGTGTTTTATTTTCACACTTCCATCCAGGGGTAAACCCTGAAATCTCACCCTGCGCGGAGCTCCATAACCCTGGGTAGAAGGTGCGACTTCATCCCCTTGAAGCCTAACCCCTGCAAATGTCACAAGTATCAGTAAAACTGGTGCCAGGAGTCTGGAAGTAGGCCCAAGGCCTTGCAGGCCTCATTCTGATACTGTAAAGGAGCTAAATACACTTTCCTGAGTATGTGAAGTGTTTTATTTTCCCACCTGCAGCCAGGGGTGAACCCTGAAATCTCACCCTGCGCGGAGCTCCATGACCCTGGGTAGAAGGTGCGACTTCATCCCCTTGATGCCTAACACCTGCAAATGTCACAAGTATCAGTAAAACTGGTGCCAGGAGGCTGGAAGTAGGCCCAAGGCCTTGCATGCCTTATTCTGATACTGTAAAGCAGCTACATACACTTTCCTGAGTATGTGAAGTGTTTTATGTTCACACTTCCATCCAGGGGTAAACCCTGAAATCTCACTCTGCGCGGAGCTCCATAACCCTGGGTAGAAGGTGCGGCTTCATTCCCTTGAAGCCTAACCACTGCAAATGTCACAAGTATCAGTAAATTGGTGCCAGGAGGCTGGAAGTAGGCCCAAGGCCTTGCAGGCCTTGTTCTGATACTGTAAAGGAGTGAAATGCACTTTACTGAGTATGCGAAGTGTTTTGTTTTCACCCCTGCAGCCAGGGGTGAAACCTGAAATCTTACCCTGCGCGGAGCTCCATAACCCTGGGTAGAAGGTGCGACTTCATCCCCTTGATGCCTAACACCTGCAAATGTCACAAGTATCAGTAAATTGGTGCCTGGAGGCTGGAAACACACCCAAGGCCTTGCAGGCCTTGTTCTGATGCTGTGAAGGAGTTAAATACACTTTACTGAGTCTGTGAAGTGTTTTGTTTTCACCCCTGCAGCCAGGGGTGAAACCTGAAATCTTACCCTGCGCGGAGCTCCATGACCCTGGGTAGAAGGCGCGACTTCATCCCCTTGAAGCCTAACAACTACAAATGTCACAAGTATCAGTAAAACTGGTGCCAGGAGGCTGGATGTAGGCCCAAGACCTTGCAGGCCTTATTCTGATACTGTAAAGGAGTTAAATACACTTTCCTGAGTATGTGATGTGTTTTATTTTCACTCCTCCAGCCTGGGGCGAAGCCTGAAATCTTACCCTGCGTGGAGCTCCATGACCCTGGGTAGAAGGTGCGACTTCATCCCCTTGAAGCCTAACACCTGCAAATGTCACAAGTATCAGTAAAACTGGTGCCAGGAGGCTGGAAGTAGTCCCAAGGCCTTGCAGGCCTTATTCTGATACTGTAAAGCAGCTAAATACTCTTTCCTGAGTATGTGAAGTGTTTTATGTTCACACTTCCATCCAGGGGTGAACCCTGAAATCTCACCCTGCGCGGAGCTCCATAACCCTGGGTAGAAGGTGCGACTTCATCCCCTTGAAGCCTAACCCCTGCAAATGTCACAAGTATCAGTAAACTGGTGCCAGGAGGCTGGAAGTAGGCCCAAGGCCTTGCAGGCCTTATTCTGATACTGTAAAGCACCTAATACACTTTCCTGAGTATGTGAAGTGTTTTATTTTCACACTTCCATCCAGGGGTAAACCCTGAAATCTTACCCTGCGCGGAGCTCCATAACCCTGGGTAGAAGGTGCGACTTCATCCCCTTGATGCCTAACACCTGCAAATGTCACAAGTATCAGTAAATTGGTGCCAGGAGGCTGGAAGTAGGCCCAAGGCCTTGCAGGCCTTGTTCAGATACTGTAAAGGAGTGAAATGCACTTTACTGAGTATGCGAAGTGTTTTGTTTTCACCCCTGCAGCCAGGGGTGAAACCGGAAATCTTACCCTGCGCGGAGCTCCATAACCCTGGGTAGAAGGTGCGACTTCATCCCCTTGATGCCTAAAACCTGCAAATGTCACAAGTATCAGTAAATTGGTGCCTGGAGTCTGGAAACACACCCAAGACCTTGCAGGCCTTGTTCTGATGCTGTGAAGGAGTTAAATACACTTTACTGAGTCTGTGAAGTGTTTTGTTTTCACCCCTGCAGCCAGGGGTGAAACCTGTAATCTTACCCTGCGCGGAGCTCCATAACCCTGGGTAGAAGGTGCGACTTCATCCCCTTGAAGCTTAACACCTTAAAATGTCACAAGTATCAGTAAATTGGTGCCTGGAGGCTGGAAACACACCCAAGACCTTGCAGGCCTTGTTCTGATGCTGTGAAGGAGTTAAATACACTTTCCTGAGTCTGTGAAGTGTTTTGTTTTCACCCCTGCAGCCAGGGGTGAAACCTGTAATCTTACCCTGCGCGGAGCTCCATAACCCTGGGTAGAAGGTGCGACTTCATCCCCTTGATGCCTAACACCTGCAAATGTCACAAGTATCAGTAAATTGGTGCCTGGAGGCTGGAAACACACCCAAGACCTTGCAGGCCTTGTTCTGATGCTGTGAAGGAGTTAAATACACTTTACTGAGTCTGTGAAGTGTTTTGTTTTCACCCCTGCAGCCAGGGGTGAAACATGAAATCTTACCCTGCGCGGAGCTCCATAACCCTGGGTAGAAGGTGCGACTTCATCCCCTCACAGCTTAACACCTTAAAATGTCACAAGTATCAGTAAATTGGTGCCTGGAGGCTGGAAACACACCCAAGACCTTGCAGGCCTTGTTCTGATGCTGTGAAGGAGTTAAATACACTTTCCTGAGTCTGTGAAGTGTTTTGTTTTCACCCCTGCAGCCAAGGGTGAAACATGTAATCTTACCCTGCGCGGAGCTCCATAACCCTGGGTAGAAGGTGCGACTTCATCCCCTTGATGCCTAACACCTGCAAAATGTCACAAGTATCAGTACAACTGGTGCCAGGAGGCTGAAAGTAGGCCCACGGCCTTGCAGGCCTTATTCTGATACTGTAAAGCAGCTAAATACACTTTCCTGAGTATGTGAAGTGTTTTATGTTCACACTTCCATCCAGGGGTAAACCCTGAAATCTCACCCTGCGCGGAGCTCCATAACCCTGGGTAGAAGGTGCGACTTCATCCCCATGATGCCTCACACCTGCAAATGTCACAAGTATCAGTAAATTGGTGCCTGGAGGCTGGAAACACACCCAAGACCTTGCAGGCCTTGTTTTGATGCTGTGAAGGAGTTAAATACACTTTACTGAGTCTGTGAAGTGTTTTGTTTTCACACCTGCAGCCGGGGGTGAAACCTGAAATCTTACCCTGCGCGGAGCTCCATAAACCTGGGTAGAAGGTGCGACTTCATCCCCTTGAAGCCTAACACCTGCAAATGTCACAAGTATCAGTAAAACGGGTGCCAGGAGTCTGGAAGTAGGCCCAAGGCCTTGCAGGCCTCATTCTGATACTGTAAAGGAGCTAAATACACTTTCCTGAGTATGTGAAGTGTTTTATGTTCACACTTCCATCCAGGGGTAAACCCTGAAATCTCACCCTGCGCGGAGCTCCATAACCCTGGGTAGAAGGTGCGACTTCATCCCCTTGAAGCCTAACCCCTGCAAATGTCACAAGTATCAGTAAAACTGGTGCCAGGAGGCTGGAAGTAGTCCCAAGGCCTTGCAGGCCTTATTCTGATACTGTAAAGCAGCTAAATACTTTTTCCTGAGTATGTGAAGTGTTTTATGTTCACACTTCCATCCAGGGGTGAACCCTGAAATCTCACCCTGCGCGGAGTTCCATAACCCTGGATAGAAGGTGCGACTTCATCCCCTTGAAGCCTAACCCTGCAAATGTCACAAGTATCAGTAAATTGGTGCCAGGAGGCTGGAAGTAGGCCCAAGGCCTTGCAGGCCTTGTTCTGATACTGTAAAGGAGTGAAATGCACTTTACTGAGTATGTGAAGTGTTTTGTTTTCACCCCTGCAGCCAGGGGTGAAACCTGAAATCTTACCCTGCGCGGAGCTCCATAACCCTGGGTAGAAGGTGCGACTTCATCCCCTTGATGCCTAACACCTGCAAATGTCACAAGTATCAGTAAATTGGTGCCTGGAGGCTGGAAACACACCCAAGACCTTGCAGGCCTTGTTCTGATGCTGTGAAGGAGTTAAATACACTTTACTGAGTCTGTGAAGTGTTTTGTTTTCACGCCTGCAGCCAGGGGTGAAACCTGAAATCTTACCCTGCGCGGAGCTCCATGACCCTGGGTAGAAGGCGCGACTTCATCCCCTTGAAGCCTAACAACTACAAATGTCACAAGTATCAGTAAAACTGGTGCCAGGAGGCTGGATGTAGGCCCAAGGCCTTGCAGGCCTTATTCTGATACTGTAAAGGAGTTAAATACACTTTCCTGAGTATGTGATGTGTTTTATTTTCACTCCTCCAGCCTGGGGCGAAGCCTGAAATCTTACCCTGCGTGGAGCTCCATGACCCTGGGTAGAAGGTGCGACTTCATCCCCTTGAAGCCTAACACCTGCAAATGTCACAAGTATCAGTAAAACTGGTGCCAGGAGGCTGGAAGTAGGCCCAAGGCCTTGCAGGCCTTGTTCTGATACTGTTAAGGGTTAAATAGACTTTACTGAGTATGTGAAGTGTTTTATTTTCGCACCACAGCCAGGGGTGAATCCTGAAATCTTACCCTGCGCGGAGCTCCATAACCCTGGGTAGAAGGTGCGACTTCATCCCCTTGAAGCCTAACCCCTGCAAATGTCACAAGTATCAGTAAAACTGGTGCCAGGAGGCTGGAAGTAGTCCCAAGGCCTTGCAGGCCTTATTCTGATACTCAGGAAAGAGTATTTAGCTGCTTTACAGTATGTGAAGTGTTTTATGTTCACACTTCCATCCAGGGGTGAACCCTGAAATCTCACCCTGCGCGGAGTTCCATAACCCTGGGTAGAAGGTGCGACTTCATCCCCTTGAAGCCTAACCCTGCAAATGTCACAAGTATCAGTAAATTGGTGCCAGGAGGCTGGAAGTAGGCCCAAGGCCTTGCAGGCCTTGTTCTGATACTGTAAAGGAGTGAAATGCACTTTACTGAGTATGTGAAGTGTTTTGTTTTCACCCCTGCAGCCAGGGGTGAAACCTGAAATCTTACCCTGCGCGGAGCTCCATAACCCTGGGTAGAAGGTGCGACTTCATCCCCTTGATGCCTAACACCTGCAAATGTCACAAGTATCAGTAAATTGGTGCCTGGAGGCTGGAAGTAGGCCCAAGGCCTTGCAGGCCTTATTCTGATACTGTAAAGCACCTAATACACTTTCCTGAGTATGTGAAGTGTTTTATTTTCACACTTCCATCCAGGGGTAAACCCTGAAATCTCACCCTGCGCGGAGCTCCATAACCCTGGGTAGAAGGTGCGACTTCATCCCCTTGAAGCCTAACCCCTGCAAATGTCACAAGTATCAGTAAAACTGGTGCCAGGAGTCTGGAAGTAGGCCCAAGGCCTTGCAGGCCTCATTCTGATACTGTAAAGGAGCTAAATACACTTTCCTGAGTATGCGAAGTGTTTTATTTTCCCACCTGCAGCCAGGGGTGAACCCTGAAATCTCACCCTGCGCGGAGCTCCATGACCCTGGGTAGAAGGTGCGACTTCATCCCCTTGAAGCCTAACACCTGCAAATGTCACAAGTATCAGAAAAACTGGTGCCAGGAGGCTGGAAGTAGGCCCAAGGCCTTGCAGGCCCTATTCTGATACTGGAAAGGAGATAAAAACACTTTCCTGAGAATGTGAAGTGTTTTATTTTCTCAGCTCAAGCCTGGGGTGAACCCTGAAATCTTACCCTGCGCGGAGCTCCATAAACCTGGGTAGAAGGTGCGACTTCATCCCCTTGAAGCCTAAAACCTGCAAATGTCACAAGTATCAGTAAAACTGGTGCCAGGATGCTGGAAGTAGGCCCAAGGCCTTACAGGCCTTATTCTGATACTGTAAAGGAGCTAAATACACTTTCCTGAGTATGTGAAGTGTTTTATTTTCACACCTGCAGCCAGGGGTGAACCCTGAAATCTCACCCTGCGCGGAGCTCCATGACCCTGGGTAGAAGGTGCGACTTCATCCCCTTGAAGCCTAACACCTGCAAATGTCACACGTATCAGTAAAACTGGTGCCAGGAGGCTGGAAGTAGGCCCAAGGCCTTGCAGGCCTTATTCTGATACTGTAAAGGAGTTAAATACACTTTCCTGAGTATGTGAAGTGTTTTATGTTCACACCTGCAGCCAGGGTTGAACCCTGAAATCTCACCCTGCGCGGAGCTCCATGACCCTGGGTAGAAGGTGCGACTTCATCCCCTTGAAGCCTAACACCTACAAATGTCACAAGTATCAGTAAAACTGGTGCCAGGAGGCTGGCAGTAGGCCCAAGGCCTTGCAGGCCTTATTCTGATACTGTAAAGGAGTTAAATACACTTTCCGGAGTATGTGAAGTGTTTTATTGTCACACCTCAAGCCTGGGGTGAACCCAGAAATCTCACCCTGCTCGGAACTCCATGACCCTGGGTAGAAGGTGCGACTTCATCCCCTTGAAGCCTAACACCTGCAAATGTCACAAGTATCAGTAAAACTGGTGCCAGGAGGCTGGAAGTAGGCCCAAGGCCTTGCAGGCCTTATTCTGACACTGTAAAGCAGCTAAATACACTTTCCTGAGTATGTGAAGTGTTTTATTCTCACACTTCCATCCAGGGGTGAACCCTGAAATCTCACCCTGCGCGGAGCTCCATAACCCTGGGTAGAAGGTGCGACTTCATCCCCTTGAAGCCTAACACCTGCAAATGTCACAAGTATCAGTAAAACTGGTGCCAGGAGGCTGGAAGTAGGCCCAAGGCCTTGCAGGCCTTATTCTGATACTGTAAAGCAGCTAAATACACTTTCCTGAGTATGTGAAGTGTTTTATTCTCACACTTCCATCCAGGGGTGAACCCTGAAATCTCACCCTGCGCGGAGCTCCATAACCCTGGGTAGAAGGTGCGACTTCATCCCCTTGAAGCCTAACACCTGCAAATGTCACAAGTATCAGAAAAACTGGTGCCAGGAGGCTGGAAGTAGGCCCAAGGCCTTGCAGGCCCTATTCTGATACTGGAAAGGAGATAAAAACACTTTCCTGAGAATGTGAAGTGTTTTATTTTCTCAGCTCAAGCCTGGGGTGAACCCTGAAATCTTACCCTGCGCGGAGCTCCATAAACCTGGGTAGAAGGTGCGGCTTCATCCCCTTGAAGCCTAACCCCTGCAAATGTCACAAGTATCAGTAAATTGGTGCCAGGAGGCTGGAAGTAGGCCCAAGGCCTTGCAGGCCTTGTTCTGATACTGTAAAGGAGTGAAATGCACTTTACTGAGTATGCGAAGTGTTTTGTTTTCACCCCTGCAGCCAGGGGTGAAACCTGAAATCTTACCCTGCGCGGAGCTCCATAACCCTGGGTAGAAGGTGCGACTTCATCCCCTTGATGCCTAACACCTGCAAATGTCACAAGTATCAGTAAATTGGTGCCTGGAGGCTGGAAACACACCCAAGGCCTTGCAGGCCTTGTTCTGATGCTGTGAAGGAGTTAAATACACTTTACTGAGTCTGTGAAGTGTTTTGTTTTCACCCCTGCAGCCAGGGGTGAAACCTGAAATCTTACCCTGCGCGGAGCTCCATGACCCTGGGTAGAAGGCGCGACTTCATCCCCTTGAAGCCTAACAACTACAAATGTCACAAGTATCAGTAAAACTGGTGCCAGGAGGCTGGATGTAGGCCCAAGGCCTTGCAGGCCTTATTCTGATACTGTAAAGGAGTTAAATACACTTTCCTGAGTATGTGATGTGTTTTATTTTCACTCCTCCAGCCTGGGGCGAAGCCTGAAATCTTACCCTGCGTGGAGCTCCATGACCCTGGGTAGAAGGTGCGACTTCATCCCCTTGAAGCCTAACACCTGCAAATGTCACAAATATCAGTAAAACTGGTGCCAGGAGGCTGGAAGTAGTCCCAAGGCCTTGCAGGCCTTATTCTGATACTGTAAAGCAGCTAAATACTCTTTCCTGAGTATGTGAAGTGTTTTATGTTCACACTTCCATCCAGGGGTGAACCCTGAAATCTCACCCTGCGCGGAGCTCCATAACCCTGGGTAGAAGGTGCGACTTCATCCCCATGATGCCTCACACCTGCAAATGTCACAAGTATCAGTAAATTGGTGCCTGGAGGCTGGAAACACACCCAAGACCTTGCAGGCCTTGTTTTGATGCTGTGAAGGAGTTAAATACACTTTACTGAGTCTGTGAAGTGTTTTGTTTTCACACCTGCAGCCGGGGGTGAAACCTGAAATCTTACCCTGCGCGGAGCTCCATAAACCTGGGTAGAAGGTGCGACTTCATCCCCTTGAAGCCTAACACCTGCAAATGTCACAAGTATCAGTAAAACTGGTGCCAGGAGTCTGGAAGTAGGCCCAAGGCCTTGCAGGCCTCATTCTGATACTGTAAAGGAGCTAAATACACTTTCCTGAGTATGTGAAGTGTTTTATTTTCCCACCTGCAGCCAGGGGTGAACCCTGAAATCTCACCCTGCGCGGAGCTCCATGACCCTGGGTAGAAGGTGCGACTTCATCCCCTTGATGCCTAACACCTGCAAATGTCACAAGTATCAGTAAAACTGGTGCCAGGAGGCTGGAAGTAGGCCCAAGGCCTTGCATGCCTTATTCTGATACTGTAAAGCAGCTACATACACTTTCCTGAGTATGTGAAGTGTTTTATGTTCACACTTCCATCCAGGGGTAAACCCTGAAATCTCACCCTGCGCGGAGCTCCATAACCCTGGGTAGAAGGTGCGACTTCATCCCCTTGAAGCCTAACCCCTGCAAATGTCACAAGTATCAGTAAACTGGTGCCAGGAGGCTGGAAGTAGGCCCAAGGCCTTGCAGGCCTTATTCTGATACTGTAAAGCACCTAATACACTTTCCTGAGTATGTGAAGTGTTTTATTTTCACACTTCCATCCAGGGGTAAACCCTGAAATCTCACCCTGCGCGGAGCTCCATAACCCTGGGTAGAAGGTGCGACTTCATCCCCTTGAAGCCTAACCCCTGCAAATGTCACAAGTATCAGTAAAACTGGTGCCAGGAGTCTGGAAGTAGGCCCAAGGCCTTGCAGGCCTCATTCTGATACTGTAAAGGAGCTAAATACACTTTCCTGAGTATGTGAAGTGTTTTATTTTCCCACCTGCAGCCAGGGGTGAACCCTGAAATCTCACCCTGCGCGGAGCTCCATGACCCTGGGTAGAAGGTGCGACTTCATCCCCTTGATGCCTAACACCTGCAAATGTCACAAGTATCAGTAAAACTGGTGCCAGGAGGCTGGAAGTAGGCCCAAGGCCTTGCATGCCTTATTCTGATACTGTAAAGCAGCTACATACACTTTCCTGAGTATGTGAAGTGTTTTATGTTCACACTTCCATCCAGGGGTAAACCCTGAAATCTCACTCTGCGCGGAGCTCCATAACCCTGGGTAGAAGGTGCGGCTTCATTCCCTTGAAGCCTAACCACTGCAAATGTCACAAGTATCAGTAAATTGGTGCCAGGAGGCTGGAAGTAGGCCCAAGGCCTTGCAGGCCTTGTTCTGATACTGTAAAGGAGTGAAATGCACTTTACTGAGTATGCGAAGTGTTTTGTTTTCACCCCTGCAGCCAGGGGTGAAACCTGAAATCTTACCCTGCGCGGAGCTCCATAACCCTGGGTAGAAGGTGCGACTTCATCCCCTTGATGCCTAACACCTGCAAATGTCACAAGTATCAGTAAATTGGTGCCTGGAGGCTGGAAACACACCCAAGGCCTTGCAGGCCTTGTTCTGATGCTGTGAAGGAGTTAAATACACTTTACTGAGTCTGTGAAGTGTTTTGTTTTCACCCCTGCAGCCAGGGGTGAAACCTGAAATCTTACCCTGCGCGGAGCTCCATGACCCTGGGTAGAAGGCGCGACTTCATCCCCTTGAAGCCTAACAACTACAAATGTCACAAGTATCAGTAAAACTGGTGCCAGGAGGCTGGATGTAGGCCCAAGACCTTGCAGGCCTTATTCTGATACTGTAAAGGAGTTAAATACACTTTCCTGAGTATGTGATGTGTTTTATTTTCACTCCTCCAGCCTGGGGCGAAGCCTGAAATCTTACCCTGCGTGGAGCTCCATGACCCTGGGTAGAAGGTGCGACTTCATCCCCTTGAAGCCTAACACCTGCAAATGTCACAAGTATCAGTAAAACTGGTGCCAGGAGGCTGGAAGTAGTCCCAAGGCCTTGCAGGCCTTATTCTGATACTGTAAAGCAGCTAAATACTCTTTCCTGAGTATGTGAAGTGTTTTATGTTCACACTTCCATCCAGGGGTGAACCCTGAAATCTCACCCTGCGCGGAGCTCCATAACCCTGGGTAGAAGGTGCGACTTCATCCCCTTGAAGCCTAACCCCTGCAAATGTCACAAGTATCAGTAAACTGGTGCCAGGAGGCTGGAAGTAGGCCCAAGGCCTTGCAGGCCTTATTCTGATACTGTAAAGCACCTAATACACTTTCCTGAGTATGTGAAGTGTTTTATTTTCACACTTCCATCCAGGGGTAAACCCTGAAATCTTACCCTGCGCGGAGCTCCATAACCCTGGGTAGAAGGTGCGACTTCATCCCCTTGATGCCTAACACCTGCAAATGTCACAAGTATCAGTAAATTGGTGCCAGGAGGCTGGAAGTAGGCCCAAGGCCTTGCAGGCCTTGTTCAGATACTGTAAAGGAGTGAAATGCACTTTACTGAGTATGCGAAGTGTTTTGTTTTCACCCCTGCAGCCAGGGGTGAAACCGGAAATCTTACCCTGCGCGGAGCTCCATAACCCTGGGTAGAAGGTGCGACTTCATCCCCTTGATGCCTAACACCTGCAAATGTCACAAGTATCAGTAAATTGGTGCCTGGAGTCTGGAAACACACCCAAGACCTTGCAGGCCTTGTTCTGATGCTGTGAAGGAGTTAAATACACTTTACTGAGTCTGTGAAGTGTTTTGTTTTCACCCCTGCAGCCAGGGGTGAAACCTGTAATCTTACCCTGCGCGGAGCTCCATAACCCTGGGTAGAAGGTGCGACTTCATCCCCTTGAAGCTTAACACCTTAAAATGTCACAAGTATCAGTAAATTGGTGCCTGGAGGCTGGAAACACACCCAAGACCTTGCAGGCCTTGTTCTGATGCTGTGAAGGAGTTAAATACACTTTCCTGAGTCTGTGAAGTGTTTTGTTTTCACCCCTGCAGCCAGGGGTGAAACCTGTAATCTTACCCTGCGCGGAGCTCCATAACCCTGGGTAGAAGGTGCGACTTCATCCCCTTGATGCCTAACACCTGCAAATGTCACAAGTATCAGTAAATTGGTGCCTGGAGGCTGGAAACACACCCAAGACCTTGCAGGCCTTGTTCTGATGCTGTGAAGGAGTTAAATACACTTTACTGAGTCTGTGAAGTGTTTTGTTTTCACCCCTGCAGCCAGGGGTGAAACATGAAATCTTACCCTGCGCGGAGCTCCATAACCCTGGGTAGAAGGTGCGACTTCATCCCCTCACAGCTTAACACCTTAAAATGTCACAAGTATCAGTAAATTGGTGCCTGGAGGCTGGAAACACACCCAAGACCTTGCAGGCCTTGTTCTGATGCTGTGAAGGAGTTAAATACACTTTCCTGAGTCTGTGAAGTGTTTTGTTTTCACCCCTGCAGCCAAGGGTGAAACATGTAATCTTACCCTGCGCGGAGCTCCATAACCCTGGGTAGAAGGTGCGACTTCATCCCCTTGATGCCTAACACCTGCAAAATGTCACAAGTATCAGTACAACTGGTGCCAGGAGGCTGAAAGTAGGCCCACGGCCTTGCAGGCCTTATTCTGATACTGTAAAGCAGCTAAATACACTTTCCTGAGTATGTGAAGTGTTTTATGTTCACACTTCCATCCAGGGGTAAACCCTGAAATCTCACCCTGCGCGGAGCTCCATAACCCTGGGTAGAAGGTGCGACTTCATCCCCATGATGCCTCACACCTGCAAATGTCACAAGTATCAGTAAATTGGTGCCTGGAGGCTGGAAACACACCCAAGACCTTGCAGGCCTTGTTTTGATGCTGTGAAGGAGTTAAATACACTTTACTGAGTCTGTGAAGTGTTTTGTTTTCACACCTGCAGCCGGGGGTGAAACCTGAAATCTTACCCTGCGCGGAGCTCCATAAACCTGGGTAGAAGGTGCGACTTCATCCCCTTGAAGCCTAACACCTGCAAATGTCACAAGTATCAGTAAAACGGGTGCCAGGAGTCTGGAAGTAGGCCCAAGGCCTTGCAGGCCTCATTCTGATACTGTAAAGGAGCTAAATACACTTTCCTGAGTATGTGAAGTGTTTTATGTTCACACTTCCATCCAGGGGTAAACCCTGAAATCTCACCCTGCGCGGAGCTCCATAACCCTGGGTAGAAGGTGCGACTTCATCCCCTTGAAGCCTAACCCCTGCAAATGTCACAAGTATCAGTAAAACTGGTGCCAGGAGGCTGGAAGTAGTCCCAAGGCCTTGCAGGCCTTATTCTGATACTGTAAAGCAGCTAAATACTTTTTCCTGAGTATGTGAAGTGTTTTATGTTCACACTTCCATCCAGGGGTGAACCCTGAAATCTCACCCTGCGCGGAGTTCCATAACCCTGGATAGAAGGTGCGACTTCATCCCCTTGAAGCCTAACCCTGCAAATGTCACAAGTATCAGTAAATTGGTGCCAGGAGGCTGGAAGTAGGCCCAAGGCCTTGCAGGCCTTGTTCTGATACTGTAAAGGAGTGAAATGCACTTTACTGAGTATGTGAAGTGTTTTGTTTTCACCCCTGCAGCCAGGGGTGAAACCTGAAATCTTACCCTGCGCGGAGCTCCATAACCCTGGGTAGAAGGTGCGACTTCATCCCCTTGATGCCTAACACCTGCAAATGTCACAAGTATCAGTAAATTGGTGCCTGGAGGCTGGAAACACACCCAAGACCTTGCAGGCCTTGTTCTGATGCTGTGAAGGAGTTAAATACACTTTACTGAGTCTGTGAAGTGTTTTGTTTTCACGCCTGCAGCCAGGGGTGAAACCTGAAATCTTACCCTGCGCGGAGCTCCATGACCCTGGGTAGAAGGCGCGACTTCATCCCCTTGAAGCCTAACAACTACAAATGTCACAAGTATCAGTAAAACTGGTGCCAGGAGGCTGGATGTAGGCCCAAGGCCTTGCAGGCCTTATTCTGATACTGTAAAGGAGTTAAATACACTTTCCTGAGTATGTGATGTGTTTTATTTTCACTCCTCCAGCCTGGGGCGAAGCCTGAAATCTTACCCTGCGTGGAGCTCCATGACCCTGGGTAGAAGGTGCGACTTCATCCCCTTGAAGCCTAACACCTGCAAATGTCACAAGTATCAGTAAAACTGGTGCCAGGAGGCTGGAAGTAGGCCCAAGGCCTTGCAGGCCTTGTTCTGATACTGTTAAGGGTTAAATAGACTTTACTGAGTATGTGAAGTGTTTTATTTTCGCACCACAGCCAGGGGTGAATCCTGAAATCTTACCCTGCGCGGAGCTCCATAACCCTGGGTAGAAGGTGCGACTTCATCCCCTTGAAGCCTAACCCCTGCAAATGTCACAAGTATCAGTAAAACTGGTGCCAGGAGGCTGGAAGTAGTCCCAAGGCCTTGCAGGCCTTATTCTGATACTCAGGAAAGAGTATTTAGCTGCTTTACAGTATGTGAAGTGTTTTATGTTCACACTTCCATCCAGGGGTGAACCCTGAAATCTCACCCTGCGCGGAGTTCCATAACCCTGGGTAGAAGGTGCGACTTCATCCCCTTGAAGCCTAACCCTGCAAATGTCACAAGTATCAGTAAATTGGTGCCAGGAGGCTGGAAGTAGGCCCAAGGCCTTGCAGGCCTTGTTCTGATACTGTAAAGGAGTGAAATGCACTTTACTGAGTATGTGAAGTGTTTTGTTTTCACCCCTGCAGCCAGGGGTGAAACCTGAAATCTTACCCTGCGCGGAGCTCCATAACCCTGGGTAGAAGGTGCGACTTCATCCCCTTGATGCCTAACACCTGCAAATGTCACAAGTATCAGTAAATTGGTGCCTGGAGGCTGGAAGTAGGCCCAAGGCCTTGCAGGCCTTATTCTGATACTGTAAAGCACCTAATACACTTTCCTGAGTATGTGAAGTGTTTTATTTTCACACTTCCATCCAGGGGTAAACCCTGAAATCTCACCCTGCGCGGAGCTCCATAACCCTGGGTAGAAGGTGCGACTTCATCCCCTTGAAGCCTAACCCCTGCAAATGTCACAAGTATCAGTAAAACTGGTGCCAGGAGTCTGGAAGTAGGCCCAAGGCCTTGCAGGCCTCTTTCTGATACTGTAAAGGAGCTAAATACACTTTCCTGAGTATGCGAAGTGTTTTATTTTCCCACCTGCAGCCAGGGGTGAACCCTGAAATCTCACCCTGCGCGGAGCTCCATGACCCTGGGTAGAAGGTGCGACTTCATCCCCTTGAAGCCTAACACCTGCAAATGTCACAAGTATCAGAAAAACTGGTGCCAGGAGGCTGGAAGTAGGCCCAAGGCCTTGCAGGCCCTATTCTGATACTGGAAAGGAGATAAAAACACTTTCCTGAGAATGTGAAGTGTTTTATTTTCTCAGCTCAAGCCTGGGGTGAACCCTGAAATCTTACCCTGCGCGGAGCTCCATAAACCTGGGTAGAAGGTGCGACTTCATCCCCTTGAAGCCTAAAACCTGCAAATGTCACAAGTATCAGTAAAACTGGTGCCAGGATGCTGGAAGTAGGCCCAAGGCCTTACAGGCCTTATTCTGATACTGTAAAGGAGCTAAATACACTTTCCTGAGTATGTGAAGTGTTTTATTTTCACACCTGCAGCCAGGGGTGAACCCTGAAATCTCACCCTGCGCGGAGCTCCATGACCCTGGGTAGAAGGTGCGACTTCATCCCCTTGAAGCCTAACACCTGCAAATGTCACACGTATCAGTAAAACTGGTGCCAGGAGGCTGGAAGTAGGCCCAAGGCCTTGCAGGCCTTATTCTGATACTGTAAAGGAGTTAAATACACTTTCCTGAGTATGTGAAGTGTTTTATGTTCACACCTGCAGCCAGGGTTGAACCCTGAAATCTCACCCTGCGCGGAGCTCCATGACCCTGGGTAGAAGGTGCGACTTCATCCCCTTGAAGCCTAACACCTACAAATGTCACAAGTATCAGTAAAACTGGTGCCAGGAGGCTGGCAGTAGGCCCAAGGCCTTGCAGGCCTTATTCTGATACTGTAAAGGAGTTAAATACACTTTCCGGAGTATGTGAAGTGTTTTATTGTCACACCTCAAGCCTGGGGTGAACCCAGAAATCTCACCCTGCTCGGAACTCCATGACCCTGGGTAGAAGGTGCGACTTCATCCCCTTGAAGCCTAACACCTGCAAATGTCACAAGTATCAGTAAAACTGGTGCCAGGAGGCTGGAAGTAGGCCCAAGGCCTTGCAGGCCTTATTCTGACACTGTAAAGCAGCTAAATACACTTTCCTGAGTATGTGAAGTGTTTTATTCTCACACTTCCATCCAGGGGTGAACCCTGAAATCTCACCCTGCGCGGAGCTCCATAACCCTGGGTAGAAGGTGCGACTTCATCCCCTTGAAGCCTAACACCTGCAAATGTCACAAGTATCAGTAAAACTGGTGCCAGGAGGCTGGAAGTAGGCCCAAGGCCTTGCAGGCCTTATTCTGATACTGTAAAGCAGCTAAATACACTTTCCTGAGTATGTGAAGTGTTTTATTCTCACACTTCCATCCAGGGGTGAACCCTGAAATCTCACCCTGCGCGGAGCTCCATAACCCTGGGTAGAAGGTGCGACTTCATCCCCTTGAAGCCTAACACCTGCAAATGTCACAAGTATCAGAAAAACTGGTGCCAGGAGGCTGGAAGTAGGCCCAAGGCCTTGCAGGCCCTATTCTGATACTGGAAAGGAGATAAAAACACTTTCCTGAGAATGTGAAGTGTTTTATTTTCTCAGCTCAAGCCTGGGGTGAACCCTGAAATCTTACCCTGCGCGGAGCTCCATAAACCTGGGTAGAAGGTGCGGCTTCATCCCCTTGAAGCCTAACCCCTGCAAATGTCACAAGTATCAGTAAATTGGTGCCAGGAGGCTGGAAGTAGGCCCAAGGCCTTGCAGGCCTTGTTCTGATACTGTAAAGGAGTGAAATGCACTTTACTGAGTATGCGAAGTGTTTTGTTTTCACCCCTGCAGCCAGGGGTGAAACCTGAAATCTTACCCTGCGCGGAGCTCCATAACCCTGGGTAGAAGGTGCGACTTCATCCCCTTGATGCCTAACACCTGCAAATGTCACAAGTATCAGTAAATTGGTGCCTGGAGGCTGGAAACACACCCAAGGCCTTGCAGGCCTTGTTCTGATGCTGTGAAGGAGTTAAATACACTTTACTGAGTCTGTGAAGTGTTTTGTTTTCACCCCTGCAGCCAGGGGTGAAACCTGAAATCTTACCCTGCGCGGAGCTCCATGACCCTGGGTAGAAGGCGCGACTTCATCCCCTTGAAGCCTAACAACTACAAATGTCACAAGTATCAGTAAAACTGGTGCCAGGAGGCTGGATGTAGGCCCAAGGCCTTGCAGGCCTTATTCTGATACTGTAAAGGAGTTAAATACACTTTCCTGAGTATGTGATGTGTTTTATTTTCACTCCTCCAGCCTGGGGCGAAGCCTGAAATCTTACCCTGCGTGGAGCTCCATGACCCTGGGTAGAAGGTGCGACTTCATCCCCTTGAAGCCTAACACCTGCAAATGTCACAAATATCAGTAAAACTGGTGCCAGGAGGCTGGAAGTAGTCCCAAGGCCTTGCAGGCCTTATTCTGATACTGTAAAGCAGCTAAATACTCTTTCCTGAGTATGTGAAGTGTTTTATGTTCACACTTCCATCCAGGGGTGAACCCTGAAATCTCACCCTGCGCGGAGCTCCATAACCCTGGGTAGAAGGTGCGACTTCATCCCCATGATGCCTCACACCTGCAAATGTCACAAGTATCAGTAAATTGGTGCCTGGAGGCTGGAAACACACCCAAGACCTTGCAGGCCTTGTTTTGATGCTGTGAAGGAGTTAAATACACTTTACTGAGTCTGTGAAGTGTTTTGTTTTCACACCTGCAGCCGGGGGTGAAACCTGAAATCTTACCCTGCGCGGAGCTCCATAAACCTGGGTAGAAGGTGCGACTTCATCCCCTTGAAGCCTAACACCTGCAAATGTCACAAGTATCAGTAAAACTGGTGCCAGGAGTCTGGAAGTAGGCCCAAGGCCTTGCAGGCCTCATTCTGATACTGTAAAGGAGCTAAATACACTTTCCTGAGTATGTGAAGTGTTTTATTTTCCCACCTGCAGCCAGGGGTGAACCCTGAAATCTCACCCTGCGCGGAGCTCCATGACCCTGGGTAGAAGGTGCGACTTCATCCCCTTGATGCCTAACACCTGCAAATGTCACAAGTATCAGTAAAACTGGTGCCAGGAGGCTGGAAGTAGGCCCAAGGCCTTGCATGCCTTATTCTGATACTGTAAAGCAGCTACATACACTTTCCTGAGTATGTGAAGTGTTTTATGTTCACACTTCCATCCAGGGGTAAACCCTGAAATCTCACCCTGCGCGGAGCTCCATAACCCTGGGTAGAAGGTGCGACTTCATCCCCTTGAAGCCTAACCCCTGCAAATGTCACAAGTATCAGTAAACTGGTGCCAGGAGGCTGGAAGTAGGCCCAAGGCCTTGCAGGCCTTATTCTGATACTGTAAAGCACCTAATACACTTTCCTGAGTATGTGAAGTGTTTTATTTTCACACTTCCATCCAGGGGTAAACCCTGAAATCTCACCCTGCGCGGAGCTCCATAACCCTGGGTAGAAGGTGCGACTTCATCCCCTTGAAGCCTAACCCCTGCAAATGTCACAAGTATCAGTAAAACTGGTGCCAGGAGTCTGGAAGTAGGCCCAAGGCCTTGCAGGCCTCATTCTGATACTGTAAAGGAGCTAAATACACTTTCCTGAGTATGTGAAGTGTTTTATTTTCCCACCTGCAGCCAGGGGTGAACCCTGAAATCTCACCCTGCGCGGAGCTCCATGACCCTGGGTAGAAGGTGCGACTTCATCCCCTTGATGCCTAACACCTGCAAATGTCACAAGTATCAGTAAATTGGTGCCAGGAGGCTGGAAGTAGGCCCAAGGCCTTGCAGGCCTTGTTCTGATACTGTAAAGGAGTGAAATGCACTTTACTGAGTATGCGAAGTGTTTTGTTTTCACCCCTGCAGCCAGGGGTGAAACCTGAAATCTTACCCTGCGCGGAGCTCCATAACCCTGGGTAGAAGGTGCGACTTCATCCCCTTGATGCCTAACACCTGCAAATGTCACAAGTATCAGTAAATTGGTGCCTGGAGGCTGGAAACACACCCAAGGCCTTGCAGGCCTTGTTCTGATGCTGTGAAGGAGTTAAATACACTTTACTGAGTCTGTGAAGTGTTTTGTTTTCACCCCTGCAGCCAGGGGTGAAACCTGAAATCTTACCCTGCGCGGAGCTCCATGACCCTGGGTAGAAGGCGCGACTTCATCCCCTTGAAGCCTAACAACTACAAATGTCACAAGTATCAGTAAAACTGGTGCCAGGAGGCTGGATGTAGGCCCAAGGCCTTGCAGGCCTTATTCTGATACTGTAAAGGAGTTAAATACACTTTCCTGAGTATGTGATGTGTTTTATTTTCACTCCTCCAGCCTGGGGCGAAGCCTGAAATCTTACCCTGCGTGGAGCTCCATGACCCTGGGTAGAAGGTGCGACTTCATCCCCTTGAAGCCTAACACCTGCAAATGTCACAAATATCAGTAAAACTGGTGCCAGGAGGCTGGAAGTAGTCCCAAGGCCTTGCAGGCCTTATTCTGATACTGTAAAGCAGCTAAATACTCTTTCCTGAGTATGTGAAGTGTTTTATGTTCACACTTCCATCCAGGGGTGAACCCTGAAATCTCACCCTGCGCGGAGCTCCATAACCCTGGGTAGAAGGTGCGACTTCATCCCCATGATGCCTCACACCTGCAAATGTCACAAGTATCAGTAAATTGGTGCCTGGAGGCTGGAAACACACCCAAGACCTTGCAGGCCTTGTTTTGATGCTGTGAAGGAGTTAAATACACTTTACTGAGTCTGTGAAGTGTTTTGTTTTCACACCTGCAGCCGGGGGTGAAACCTGAAATCTTACCCTGCGCGGAGCTCCATAAACCTGGGTAGAAGGTGCGACTTCATCCCCTTGAAGCCTAACACCTGCAAATGTCACAAGTATCAGTAAAACTGGTGCCAGGAGTCTGGAAGTAGGCCCAAGGCCTTGCAGGCCTCATTCTGATACTGTAAAGGAGCTAAATACACTTTCCTGAGTATGTGAAGTGTTTTATTTTCCCACCTGCAGCCAGGGGTAAACCCTGAAATCTCACCCTGCGCGGAGCTCCATAACCCTGGGTAGAAGGTGCGACTTCATCCCCTTGAAGCCTAACCCCTGCAAATGTCACAAGTATCAGTAAACTGGTGCCAGGAGGCTGGAAGTAGGCCCAAGGCCTTGCAGGCCTTATTCTGATACTGTAAAGCACCTAATACACTTTCCTGAGTATGTGAAGTGTTTTATTTTCACACTTCCATCCAGGGGTAAACCCTGAAATCTCACCCTGCGCGGAGCTCCATAACCCTGGGTAGAAGGTGCGACTTCATCCCCTTGAAGCCTAACCCCTGCAAATGTCACAAGTATCAGTAAAACTGGTGCCAGGAGTCTGGAAGTAGGCCCAAGGCCTTGCAGGCCTCATTCTGATACTGTAAAGGAGCTAAATACACTTTCCTGAGTATGTGAAGTGTTTTATTTTCCCACCTGCAGCCAGGGGTGAACCCTGAAATCTCACCCTGCGCGGAGCTCCATGACCCTGGGTAGAAGGTGCGACTTCATCCCCTTGATGCCTAACACCTGCAAATGTCACAAGTATCAGTAAAACTGGTGCCAGGAGGCTGGAAGTAGGCCCAAGGCCTTGCATGCCTTATTCTGATACTGTAAAGCAGCTACATACACTTTCCTGAGTATGTGAAGTGTTTTATGTTCACACTTCCATCCAGGGGTAAACCCTGAAATCTCACTCTGCGCGGAGCTCCATAACCCTGGGTAGAAGGTGCGGCTTCATTCCCTTGAAGCCTAACCACTGCAAATGTCACAAGTATCAGTAAATTGGTGCCAGGAGGCTGGAAGTAGGCCCAAGGCCTTGCAGGCCTTGTTCTGATACTGTAAAGGAGTGAAATGCACTTTACTGAGTATGCGAAGTGTTTTGTTTTCACCCCTGCAGCCAGGGGTGAAACCTGAAATCTTACCCTGCGCGGAGCTCCATAACCCTGGGTAGAAGGTGCGACTTCATCCCCTTGATGCCTAACACCTGCAAATGTCACAAGTATCAGTAAATTGGTGCCTGGAGGCTGGAAACACACCCAAGGCCTTGCAGGCCTTGTTCTGATGCTGTGAAGGAGTTAAATACACTTTACTGAGTCTGTGAAGTGTTTTGTTTTCACCCCTGCAGCCAGGGGTGAAACCTGAAATCTTACCCTGCGCGGAGCTCCATGACCCTGGGTAGAAGGCGCGACTTCATCCCCTTGAAGCCTAACAACTACAAATGTCACAAGTATCAGTAAAACTGGTGCCAGGAGGCTGGATGTAGGCCCAAGACCTTGCAGGCCTTATTCTGATACTGTAAAGGAGTTAAATACACTTTCCTGAGTATGTGATGTGTTTTATTTTCACTCCTCCAGCCTGGGGCGAAGCCTGAAATCTTACCCTGCGTGGAGCTCCATGACCCTGGGTAGAAGGTGCGACTTCATCCCCTTGAAGCCTAACACCTGCAAATGTCACAAGTATCAGTAAAACTGGTGCCAGGAGGCTGGAAGTAGTCCCAAGGCCTTGCGGGCCTTATTCTGATACTGTAAAGCAGCTAAATACTCTTTCCTGAGTATGTGAAGTGTTTTATGTTCACACTTCCATCCAGGGGTGAACCCTGAAATCTCACCCTGCGCGGAGCTCCATAACCCTGGGTAGAAGGTGCGACTTCATCCCCTTGAAGCCTAACCCCTGCAAATGTCACAAGTATCAGTAAACTGGTGCCAGGAGGCTGGAAGTAGGCCCAAGGCCTTGCAGGCCTTATTCTGATACTGTAAAGCACCTAATACACTTTCCTGAGTATGTGAAGTGTTTTATTTTCACACTTCCATCCAGGGGTAAACCCTGAAATCTTACCCTGCGCGGAGCTCCATAACCCTGGGTAGAAGGTGCGACTTCATCCCCTTGATGCCTAACACCTGCAAATGTCACAAGTATCAGTAAATTGGTGCCAGGAGGCTGGAAGTAGGCCCAAGGCCTTGCAGGCCTTGTTCAGATACTGTAAAGGAGTGAAATGCACTTTACTGAGTATGCGAAGTGTTTTGTTTTCACCCCTGCAGCCAGGGGTGAAACCGGAAATCTTACCCTGCGCGGAGCTCCATAACCCTGGGTAGAAGGTGCGACTTCATCCCCTTGATGCCTAACACCTGCAAATGTCACAAGTATCAGTAAATTGGTGCCTGGAGTCTGGAAACACACCCAAGACCTTGCAGGCCTTGTTCTGATGCTGTGAAGGAGTTAAATACACTTTACTGAGTCTGTGAAGTGTTTTGTTTTCACCCCTGCAGCCAGGGGTGAAACCTGTAATCTTACCCTGCGCGGAGCTCCATAACCCTGGGTAGAAGGTGCGACTTCATCCCCTTGAAGCTTAACACCTTAAAATGTCACAAGTATCAGTAAATTGGTGCCTGGAGGCTGGAAACACACCCAAGACCTTGCAGGCCTTGTTCTGATGCTGTGAAGGAGTTAAATACACTTTCCTGAGTCTGTGAAGTGTTTTGTTTTCACCCCTGCAGCCAGGGGTGAAACCTGTAATCTTACCCTGCGCGGAGCTCCATAACCCTGGGTAGAAGGTGCGACTTCATCCCCTTGATGCCTAACACCTGCAAATGTCACAAGTATCAGTAAATTGGTGCCTGGAGGCTGGAAACACACCCAAGACCTTGCAGGCCTTGTTCTGATGCTGTGAAGGAGTTAAATACACTTTACTGAGTCTGTGAAGTGTTTTGTTTTCACCCCTGCAGCCAGGGGTGAAACATGAAATCTTACCCTGCGCGGAGCTCCATAACCCTGGGTAGAAGGTGCGACTTCATCCCCTCACAGCTTAACACCTTAAAATGTCACAAGTATCAGTAAATTGGTGCCTGGAGGCTGGAAACACACCCAAGACCTTGCAGGCCTTGTTCTGATGCTGTGAAGGAGTTAAATACACTTTCCTGAGTCTGTGAAGTGTTTTGTTTTCACCCCTGCAGCCAAGGGTGAAACATGTAATCTTACCCTGCGCGGAGCTCCATAACCCTGGGTAGAAGGTGCGACTTCATCCCCTTGATGCCTAACACCTGCAAAATGTCACAAGTATCAGTACAACTGGTGCCAGGAGGCTGAAAGTAGGCCCACGGCCTTGCAGGCCTTATTCTGATACTGTAAAGCAGCTAAATACACTTTCCTGAGTATGTGAAGTGTTTTATGTTCACACTTCCATCCAGGGGTAAACCCTGAAATCTCACCCTGCGCGGAGCTCCATAACCCTGGGTAGAAGGTGCGACTTCATCCCCATGATGCCTCACACCTGCAAATGTCACAAGTATCAGTAAATTGGTGCCTGGAGGCTGGAAACACACCCAAGACCTTGCAGGCCTTGTTTTGATGCTGTGAAGGAGTTAAATACACTTTACTGAGTCTGTGAAGTGTTTTGTTTTCACACCTGCAGCCGGGGGTGAAACCTGAAATCTTACCCTGCGCGGAGCTCCATAAACCTGGGTAGAAGGTGCGACTTCATCCCCTTGAAGCCTAACACCTGCAAATGTCACAAGTATCAGTAAAACGGGTGCCAGGAGTCTGGAAGTAGGCCCAAGGCCTTGCAGGCCTCATTCTGATACTGTAAAGGAGCTAAATACACTTTCCTGAGTATGTGAAGTGTTTTATGTTCACACTTCCATCCAGGGGTAAACCCTGAAATCTCACCCTGCGCGGAGCTCCATAACCCTGGGTAGAAGGTGCGACTTCATCCCCTTGAAGCCTAACCCCTGCAAATGTCACAAGTATCAGTAAAACTGGTGCCAGGAGGCTGGAAGTAGTCCCAAGGCCTTGCAGGCCTTATTCTGATACTGTAAAGCAGCTAAATACTTTTTCCTGAGTATGTGAAGTGTTTTATGTTCACACTTCCATCCAGGGGTGAACCCTGAAATCTCACCCTGCGCGGAGTTCCATAACCCTGGATAGAAGGTGCGACTTCATCCCCTTGAAGCCTAACCCTGCAAATGTCACAAGTATCAGTAAATTGGTGCCAGGAGGCTGGAAGTAGGCCCAAGGCCTTGCAGGCCTTGTTCTGATACTGTAAAGGAGTGAAATGCACTTTACTGAGTATGTGAAGTGTTTTGTTTTCACCCCTGCAGCCAGGGGTGAAACCTGAAATCTTACCCTGCGCGGAGCTCCATAACCCTGGGTAGAAGGTGCGACTTCATCCCCTTGATGCCTAACACCTGCAAATGTCACAAGTATCAGTAAATTGGTGCCTGGAGGCTGGAAACACACCCAAGACCTTGCAGGCCTTGTTCTGATGCTGTGAAGGAGTTAAATACACTTTACTGAGTCTGTGAAGTGTTTTGTTTTCACGCCTGCAGCCAGGGGTGAAACCTGAAATCTTACCCTGCGCGGAGCTCCATGACCCTGGGTAGAAGGCGCGACTTCATCCCCTTGAAGCCTAACAACTACAAATGTCACAAGTATCAGTAAAACTGGTGCCAGGAGGCTGGATGTAGGCCCAAGGCCTTGCAGGCCTTATTCTGATACTGTAAAGGAGTTAAATACACTTTCCTGAGTATGTGATGTGTTTTATTTTCACTCCTCCAGCCTGGGGCGAAGCCTGAAATCTTACCCTGCGTGGAGCTCCATGACCCTGGGTAGAAGGTGCGACTTCATCCCCTTGAAGCCTAACACCTGCAAATGTCACAAGTATCAGTAAAACTGGTGCCAGGAGGCTGGAAGTAGGCCCAAGGCCTTGCAGGCCTTGTTCTGATACTGTTAAGGGTTAAATAGACTTTACTGAGTATGTGAAGTGTTTTATTTTCGCACCACAGCCAGGGGTGAATCCTGAAATCTTACCCTGCGCGGAGCTCCATAACCCTGGGTAGAAGGTGCGACTTCATCCCCTTGAAGCCTAACCCCTGCAAATGTCACAAGTATCAGTAAAACTGGTGCCAGGAGGCTGGAAGTAGTCCCAAGGCCTTGCAGGCCTTATTCTGATACTCAGGAAAGAGTATTTAGCTGCTTTACAGTATGTGAAGTGTTTTATGTTCACACTTCCATCCAGGGGTGAACCCTGAAATCTCACCCTGCGCGGAGTTCCATAACCCTGGGTAGAAGGTGCGACTTCATCCCCTTGAAGCCTAACCCTGCAAATGTCACAAGTATCAGTAAATTGGTGCCAGGAGGCTGGAAGTAGGCCCAAGGCCTTGCAGGCCTTGTTCTGATACTGTAAAGGAGTGAAATGCACTTTACTGAGTATGTGAAGTGTTTTGTTTTCACCCCTGCAGCCAGGGGTGAAACCTGAAATCTTACCCTGCGCGGAGCTCCATAACCCTGGGTAGAAGGTGCGACTTCATCCCCTTGATGCCTAACACCTGCAAATGTCACAAGTATCAGTAAATTGGTGCCTGGAGGCTGGAAGTAGGCCCAAGGCCTTGCAGGCCTTATTCTGATACTGTAAAGCACCTAATACACTTTCCTGAGTATGTGAAGTGTTTTATTTTCACACTTCCATCCAGGGGTAAACCCTGAAATCTCACCCTGCGCGGAGCTCCATAACCCTGGGTAGAAGGTGCGACTTCATCCCCTTGAAGCCTAACCCCTGCAAATGTCACAAGTATCAGTAAAACTGGTGCCAGGAGTCTGGAAGTAGGCCCAAGGCCTTGCAGGCCTCATTCTGATACTGTAAAGGAGCTAAATACACTTTCCTGAGTATGCGAAGTGTTTTATTTTCCCACCTGCAGCCAGGGGTGAACCCTGAAATCTCACCCTGCGCGGAGCTCCATGACCCTGGGTAGAAGGTGCGACTTCATCCCCTTGAAGCCTAACACCTGCAAATGTCACAAGTATCAGAAAAACTGGTGCCAGGAGGCTGGAAGTAGGCCCAAGGCCTTGCAGGCCCTATTCTGATACTGGAAAGGAGATAAAAACACTTTCCTGAGAATGTGAAGTGTTTTATTTTCTCAGCTCAAGCCTGGGGTGAACCCTGAAATCTTACCCTGCGCGGAGCTCCATAAACCTGGGTAGAAGGTGCGACTTCATCCCCTTGAAGCCTAAAACCTGCAAATGTCACAAGTATCAGTAAAACTGGTGCCAGGATGCTGGAAGTAGGCCCAAGGCCTTACAGGCCTTATTCTGATACTGTAAAGGAGCTAAATACACTTTCCTGAGTATGTGAAGTGTTTTATTTTCACACCTGCAGCCAGGGGTGAACCCTGAAATCTCACCCTGCGCGGAGCTCCATGACCCTGGGTAGAAGGTGCGACTTCATCCCCTTGAAGCCTAACACCTGCAAATGTCACACGTATCAGTAAAACTGGTGCCAGGAGGCTGGAAGTAGGCCCAAGGCCTTGCAGGCCTTATTCTGATACTGTAAAGGAGTTAAATACACTTTCCTGAGTATGTGAAGTGTTTTATGTTCACACCTGCAGCCAGGGTTGAACCCTGAAATCTCACCCTGCGCGGAGCTCCATGACCCTGGGTAGAAGGTGCGACTTCATCCCCTTGAAGCCTAACACCTACAAATGTCACAAGTATCAGTAAAACTGGTGCCAGGAGGCTGGCAGTAGGCCCAAGGCCTTGCAGGCCTTATTCTGATACTGTAAAGGAGTTAAATACACTTTCCGGAGTATGTGAAGTGTTTTATTGTCACACCTCAAGCCTGGGGTGAACCCAGAAATCTCACCCTGCTCGGAACTCCATGACCCTGGGTAGAAGGTGCGACTTCATCCCCTTGAAGCCTAACACCTGCAAATGTCACAAGTATCAGTAAAACTGGTGCCAGGAGGCTGGAAGTAGGCCCAAGGCCTTGCAGGCCTTATTCTGACACTGTAAAGCAGCTAAATACACTTTCCTGAGTATGTGAAGTGTTTTATTCTCACACTTCCATCCAGGGGTGAACCCTGAAATCTCACCCTGCGCGGAGCTCCATAACCCTGGGTAGAAGGTGCGACTTCATCCCCTTGAAGCCTAACACCTGCAAATGTCACAAGTATCAGTAAAACTGGTGCCAGGAGGCTGGAAGTAGGCCCAAGGCCTTGCAGGCCTTATTCTGATACTGTAAAGCAGCTAAATACACTTTCCTGAGTATGTGAAGTGTTTTATTCTCACACTTCCATCCAGGGGTGAACCCTGAAATCTCACCCTGCGCGGAGCTCCATAACCCTGGGTAGAAGGTGCGACTTCATCCCCTTGAAGCCTAACACCTGCAAATGTCACAAGTATCAGAAAAACTGGTGCCAGGAGGCTGGAAGTAGGCCCAAGGCCTTGCAGGCCCTATTCTGATACTGGAAAGGAGATAAAAACACTTTCCTGAGAATGTGAAGTGTTTTATTTTCTCAGCTCAAGCCTGGGGTGAACCCTGAAATCTTACCCTGCGCGGAGCTCCATAAACCTGGGTAGAAGGTGCGGCTTCATCCCCTTGAAGCCTAACCCCTGCAAATGTCACAAGTATCAGTAAATTGGTGCCAGGAGGCTGGAAGTAGGCCCAAGGCCTTGCAGGCCTTGTTCTGATACTGTAAAGGAGTGAAATGCACTTTACTGAGTATGCGAAGTGTTTTGTTTTCACCCCTGCAGCCAGGGGTGAAACCTGAAATCTTACCCTGCGCGGAGCTCCATAACCCTGGGTAGAAGGTGCGACTTCATCCCCTTGATGCCTAACACCTGCAAATGTCACAAGTATCAGTAAATTGGTGCCTGGAGGCTGGAAACACACCCAAGGCCTTGCAGGCCTTGTTCTGATGCTGTGAAGGAGTTAAATACACTTTACTGAGTCTGTGAAGTGTTTTGTTTTCACCCCTGCAGCCAGGGGTGAAACCTGAAATCTTACCCTGCGCGGAGCTCCATGACCCTGGGTAGAAGGCGCGACTTCATCCCCTTGAAGCCTAACAACTACAAATGTCACAAGTATCAGTAAAACTGGTGCCAGGAGGCTGGATGTAGGCCCAAGGCCTTGCAGGCCTTATTCTGATACTGTAAAGGAGTTAAATACACTTTCCTGAGTATGTGATGTGTTTTATTTTCACTCCTCCAGCCTGGGGCGAAGCCTGAAATCTTACCCTGCGTGGAGCTCCATGACCCTGGGTAGAAGGTGCGACTTCATCCCCTTGAAGCCTAACACCTGCAAATGTCACAAATATCAGTAAAACTGGTGCCAGGAGGCTGGAAGTAGTCCCAAGGCCTTGCAGGCCTTATTCTGATACTGTAAAGCAGCTAAATACTCTTTCCTGAGTATGTGAAGTGTTTTATGTTCACACTTCCATCCAGGGGTGAACCCTGAAATCTCACCCTGCGCGGAGCTCCATAACCCTGGGTAGAAGGTGCGACTTCATCCCCATGATGCCTCACACCTGCAAATGTCACAAGTATCAGTAAATTGGTGCCTGGAGGCTGGAAACACACCCAAGACCTTGCAGGCCTTGTTTTGATGCTGTGAAGGAGTTAAATACACTTTACTGAGTCTGTGAAGTGTTTTGTTTTCACACCTGCAGCCGGGGGTGAAACCTGAAATCTTACCCTGCGCGGAGCTCCATAAACCTGGGTAGAAGGTGCGACTTCATCCCCTTGAAGCCTAACACCTGCAAATGTCACAAGTATCAGTAAAACTGGTGCCAGGAGTCTGGAAGTAGGCCCAAGGCCTTGCAGGCCTCATTCTGATACTGTAAAGGAGCTAAATACACTTTCCTGAGTATGTGAAGTGTTTTATTTTCCCACCTGCAGCCAGGGGTGAACCCTGAAATCTCACCCTGCGCGGAGCTCCATGACCCTGGGTAGAAGGTGCGACTTCATCCCCTTGATGCCTAACACCTGCAAATGTCACAAGTATCAGTAAAACTGGTGCCAGGAGGCTGGAAGTAGGCCCAAGGCCTTGCATGCCTTATTCTGATACTGTAAAGCAGCTACATACACTTTCCTGAGTATGTGAAGTGTTTTATGTTCACACTTCCATCCAGGGGTAAACCCTGAAATCTCACCCTGCGCGGAGCTCCATAACCCTGGGTAGAAGGTGCGACTTCATCCCCTTGAAGCCTAACCCCTGCAAATGTCACAAGTATCAGTAAACTGGTGCCAGGAGGCTGGAAGTAGGCCCAAGGCCTTGCAGGCCTTATTCTGATACTGTAAAGCACCTAATACACTTTCCTGAGTATGTGAAGTGTTTTATTTTCACACTTCCATCCAGGGGTAAACCCTGAAATCTCACCCTGCGCGGAGCTCCATAACCCTGGGTAGAAGGTGCGACTTCATCCCCTTGAAGCCTAACCCCTGCAAATGTCACAAGTATCAGTAAAACTGGTGCCAGGAGTCTGGAAGTAGGCCCAAGGCCTTGCAGGCCTCATTCTGATACTGTAAAGGAGCTAAATACACTTTCCTGAGTATGTGAAGTGTTTTATTTTCCCACCTGCAGCCAGGGGTGAACCCTGAAATCTCACCCTGCGCGGAGCTCCATGACCCTGGGTAGAAGGTGCGACTTCATCCCCTTGATGCCTAACACCTGCAAATGTCACAAGTATCAGTAAAACTGGTGCCAGGAGGCTGGAAGTAGGCCCAAGGCCTTGCATGCCTTATTCTGATACTGTAAAGCAGCTACATACACTTTCCTGAGTATGTGAAGTGTTTTATGTTCACACTTCCATCCAGGGGTAAACCCTGAAATCTCACTCTGCGCGGAGCTCCATAACCCTGGGTAGAAGGTGCGGCTTCATTCCCTTGAAGCCTAACCACTGCAAATGTCACAAGTATCAGTAAATTGGTGCCAGGAGGCTGGAAGTAGGCCCAAGGCCTTGCAGGCCTTGTTCTGATACTGTAAAGGAGTGAAATGCACTTTACTGAGTATGCGAAGTGTTTTGTTTTCACCCCTGCAGCCAGGGGTGAAACCTGAAATCTTACCCTGCGCGGAGCTCCATAACCCTGGGTAGAAGGTGCGACTTCATCCCCTTGATGCCTAACACCTGCAAATGTCACAAGTATCAGTAAATTGGTGCCTGGAGGCTGGAAACACACCCAAGGCCTTGCAGGCCTTGTTCTGATGCTGTGAAGGAGTTAAATACACTTTACTGAGTCTGTGAAGTGTTTTGTTTTCACCCCTGCAGCCAGGGGTGAAACCTGAAATCTTACCCTGCGCGGAGCTCCATGACCCTGGGTAGAAGGCGCGACTTCATCCCCTTGAAGCCTAACAACTACAAATGTCACAAGTATCAGTAAAACTGGTGCCAGGAGGCTGGATGTAGGCCCAAGACCTTGCAGGCCTTATTCTGATACTGTAAAGGAGTTAAATACACTTTCCTGAGTATGTGATGTGTTTTATTTTCACTCCTCCAGCCTGGGGCGAAGCCTGAAATCTTACCCTGCGTGGAGCTCCATGACCCTGGGTAGAAGGTGCGACTTCATCCCCTTGAAGCCTAACACCTGCAAATGTCACAAGTATCAGTAAAACTGGTGCCAGGAGGCTGGAAGTAGTCCCAAGGCCTTGCAGGCCTTATTCTGATACTGTAAAGCAGCTAAATACTCTTTCCTGAGTATGTGAAGTGTTTTATGTTCACACTTCCATCCAGGGGTGAACCCTGAAATCTCACCCTGCGCGGAGCTCCATAACCCTGGGTAGAAGGTGCGACTTCATCCCCTTGAAGCCTAACCCCTGCAAATGTCACAAGTATCAGTAAACTGGTGCCAGGAGGCTGGAAGTAGGCCCAAGGCCTTGCAGGCCTTATTCTGATACTGTAAAGCACCTAATACACTTTCCTGAGTATGTGAAGTGTTTTATTTTCACACTTCCATCCAGGGGTAAACCCTGAAATCTTACCCTGCGCGGAGCTCCATAACCCTGGGTAGAAGGTGCGACTTCATCCCCTTGATGCCTAACACCTGCAAATGTCACAAGTATCAGTAAATTGGTGCCAGGAGGCTGGAAGTAGGCCCAAGGCCTTGCAGGCCTTGTTCAGATACTGTAAAGGAGTGAAATGCACTTTACTGAGTATGCGAAGTGTTTTGTTTTCACCCCTGCAGCCAGGGGTGAAACCGGAAATCTTACCCTGCGCGGAGCTCCATAACCCTGGGTAGAAGGTGCGACTTCATCCCCTTGATGCCTAACACCTGCAAATGTCACAAGTATCAGTAAATTGGTGCCTGGAGTCTGGAAACACACCCAAGACCTTGCAGGCCTTGTTCTGATGCTGTGAAGGAGTTAAATACACTTTACTGAGTCTGTGAAGTGTTTTGTTTTCACCCCTGCAGCCAGGGGTGAAACCTGTAATCTTACCCTGCGCGGAGCTCCATAACCCTGGGTAGAAGGTGCGACTTCATCCCCTTGAAGCTTAACACCTTAAAATGTCACAAGTATCAGTAAATTGGTGCCTGGAGGCTGGAAACACACCCAAGACCTTGCAGGCCTTGTTCTGATGCTGTGAAGGAGTTAAATACACTTTCCTGAGTCTGTGAAGTGTTTTGTTTTCACCCCTGCAGCCAGGGGTGAAACCTGTAATCTTACCCTGCGCGGAGCTCCATAACCCTGGGTAGAAGGTGCGACTTCATCCCCTTGATGCCTAACACCTGCAAATGTCACAAGTATCAGTAAATTGGTGCCTGGAGGCTGGAAACACACCCAAGACCTTGCAGGCCTTGTTCTGATGCTGTGAAGGAGTTAAATACACTTTACTGAGTCTGTGAAGTGTTTTGTTTTCACCCCTGCAGCCAGGGGTGAAACATGAAATCTTACCCTGCGCGGAGCTCCATAACCCTGGGTAGAAGGTGCGACTTCATCCCCTCACAGCTTAACACCTTAAAATGTCACAAGTATCAGTAAATTGGTGCCTGGAGGCTGGAAACACACCCAAGACCTTGCAGGCCTTGTTCTGATGCTGTGAAGGAGTTAAATACACTTTCCTGAGTCTGTGAAGTGTTTTGTTTTCACCCCTGCAGCCAAGGGTGAAACATGTAATCTTACCCTGCGCGGAGCTCCATAACCCTGGGTAGAAGGTGCGACTTCATCCCCTTGATGCCTAACACCTGCAAAATGTCACAAGTATCAGTACAACTGGTGCCAGGAGGCTGAAAGTAGGCCCACGGCCTTGCAGGCCTTATTCTGATACTGTAAAGCAGCTAAATACACTTTCCTGAGTATGTGAAGTGTTTTATGTTCACACTTCCATCCAGGGGTAAACCCTGAAATCTCACCCTGCGCGGAGCTCCATAACCCTGGGTAGAAGGTGCGACTTCATCCCCATGATGCCTCACACCTGCAAATGTCACAAGTATCAGTAAATTGGTGCCTGGAGGCTGGAAACACACCCAAGACCTTGCAGGCCTTGTTTTGATGCTGTGAAGGAGTTAAATACACTTTACTGAGTCTGTGAAGTGTTTTGTTTTCACACCTGCAGCCGGGGGTGAAACCTGAAATCTTACCCTGCGCGGAGCTCCATAAACCTGGGTAGAAGGTGCGACTTCATCCCCTTGAAGCCTAACACCTGCAAATGTCACAAGTATCAGTAAAACGGGTGCCAGGAGTCTGGAAGTAGGCCCAAGGCCTTGCAGGCCTCATTCTGATACTGTAAAGGAGCTAAATACACTTTCCTGAGTATGTGAAGTGTTTTATGTTCACACTTCCATCCAGGGGTAAACCCTGAAATCTCACCCTGCGCGGAGCTCCATAACCCTGGGTAGAAGGTGCGACTTCATCCCCTTGAAGCCTAACCCCTGCAAATGTCACAAGTATCAGTAAAACTGGTGCCAGGAGGCTGGAAGTAGTCCCAAGGCCTTGCAGGCCTTATTCTGATACTGTAAAGCAGCTAAATACTTTTTCCTGAGTATGTGAAGTGTTTTATGTTCACACTTCCATCCAGGGGTGAACCCTGAAATCTCACCCTGCGCGGAGTTCCATAACCCTGGATAGAAGGTGCGACTTCATCCCCTTGAAGCCTAACCCTGCAAATGTCACAAGTATCAGTAAATTGGTGCCAGGAGGCTGGAAGTAGGCCCAAGGCCTTGCAGGCCTTGTTCTGATACTGTAAAGGAGTGAAATGCACTTTACTGAGTATGTGAAGTGTTTTGTTTTCACCCCTGCAGCCAGGGGTGAAACCTGAAATCTTACCCTGCGCGGAGCTCCATAACCCTGGGTAGAAGGTGCGACTTCATCCCCTTGATGCCTAACACCTGCAAATGTCACAAGTATCAGTAAATTGGTGCCTGGAGGCTGGAAACACACCCAAGACCTTGCAGGCCTTGTTCTGATGCTGTGAAGGAGTTAAATACACTTTACTGAGTCTGTGAAGTGTTTTGTTTTCACGCCTGCAGCCAGGGGTGAAACCTGAAATCTTACCCTGCGCGGAGCTCCATGACCCTGGGTAGAAGGCGCGACTTCATCCCCTTGAAGCCTAACAACTACAAATGTCACAAGTATCAGTAAAACTGGTGCCAGGAGGCTGGATGTAGGCCCAAGGCCTTGCAGGCCTTATTCTGATACTGTAAAGGAGTTAAATACACTTTCCTGAGTATGTGATGTGTTTTATTTTCACTCCTCCAGCCTGGGGCGAAGCCTGAAATCTTACCCTGCGTGGAGCTCCATGACCCTGGGTAGAAGGTGCGACTTCATCCCCTTGAAGCCTAACACCTGCAAATGTCACAAGTATCAGTAAAACTGGTGCCAGGAGGCTGGAAGTAGGCCCAAGGCCTTGCAGGCCTTGTTCTGATACTGTTAAGGGTTAAATAGACTTTACTGAGTATGTGAAGTGTTTTATTTTCGCACCACAGCCAGGGGTGAATCCTGAAATCTTACCCTGCGCGGAGCTCCATAACCCTGGGTAGAAGGTGCGACTTCATCCCCTTGAAGCCTAACCCCTGCAAATGTCACAAGTATCAGTAAAACTGGTGCCAGGAGGCTGGAAGTAGTCCCAAGGCCTTGCAGGCCTTATTCTGATACTCAGGAAAGAGTATTTAGCTGCTTTACAGTATGTGAAGTGTTTTATGTTCACACTTCCATCCAGGGGTGAACCCTGAAATCTCACCCTGCGCGGAGTTCCATAACCCTGGGTAGAAGGTGCGACTTCATCCCCTTGAAGCCTAACCCTGCAAATGTCACAAGTATCAGTAAATTGGTGCCAGGAGGCTGGAAGTAGGCCCAAGGCCTTGCAGGCCTTGTTCTGATACTGTAAAGGAGTGAAATGCACTTTACTGAGTATGTGAAGTGTTTTGTTTTCACCCCTGCAGCCAGGGGTGAAACCTGAAATCTTACCCTGCGCGGAGCTCCATAACCCTGGGTAGAAGGTGCGACTTCATCCCCTTGATGCCTAACACCTGCAAATGTCACAAGTATCAGTAAATTGGTGCCTGGAGGCTGGAAGTAGGCCCAAGGCCTTGCAGGCCTTATTCTGATACTGTAAAGCACCTAATACACTTTCCTGAGTATGTGAAGTGTTTTATTTTCACACTTCCATCCAGGGGTAAACCCTGAAATCTCACCCTGCGCGGAGCTCCATAACCCTGGGTAGAAGGTGCGACTTCATCCCCTTGAAGCCTAACCCCTGCAAATGTCACAAGTATCAGTAAAACTGGTGCCAGGAGTCTGGAAGTAGGCCCAAGGCCTTGCAGGCCTCTTTCTGATACTGTAAAGGAGCTAAATACACTTTCCTGAGTATGCGAAGTGTTTTATTTTCCCACCTGCAGCCAGGGGTGAACCCTGAAATCTCACCCTGCGCGGAGCTCCATGACCCTGGGTAGAAGGTGCGACTTCATCCCCTTGAAGCCTAACACCTGCAAATGTCACAAGTATCAGAAAAACTGGTGCCAGGAGGCTGGAAGTAGGCCCAAGGCCTTGCAGGCCCTATTCTGATACTGGAAAGGAGATAAAAACACTTTCCTGAGAATGTGAAGTGTTTTATTTTCTCAGCTCAAGCCTGGGGTGAACCCTGAAATCTTACCCTGCGCGGAGCTCCATAAACCTGGGTAGAAGGTGCGACTTCATCCCCTTGAAGCCTAAAACCTGCAAATGTCACAAGTATCAGTAAAACTGGTGCCAGGATGCTGGAAGTAGGCCCAAGGCCTTACAGGCCTTATTCTGATACTGTAAAGGAGCTAAATACACTTTCCTGAGTATGTGAAGTGTTTTATTTTCACACCTGCAGCCAGGGGTGAACCCTGAAATCTCACCCTGCGCGGAGCTCCATGACCCTGGGTAGAAGGTGCGACTTCATCCCCTTGAAGCCTAACACCTGCAAATGTCACACGTATCAGTAAAACTGGTGCCAGGAGGCTGGAAGTAGGCCCAAGGCCTTGCAGGCCTTATTCTGATACTGTAAAGGAGTTAAATACACTTTCCTGAGTATGTGAAGTGTTTTATGTTCACACCTGCAGCCAGGGTTGAACCCTGAAATCTCACCCTGCGCGGAGCTCCATGACCCTGGGTAGAAGGTGCGACTTCATCCCCTTGAAGCCTAACACCTACAAATGTCACAAGTATCAGTAAAACTGGTGCCAGGAGGCTGGCAGTAGGCCCAAGGCCTTGCAGGCCTTATTCTGATACTGTAAAGGAGTTAAATACACTTTCCGGAGTATGTGAAGTGTTTTATTGTCACACCTCAAGCCTGGGGTGAACCCAGAAATCTCACCCTGCTCGGAACTCCATGACCCTGGGTAGAAGGTGCGACTTCATCCCCTTGAAGCCTAACACCTGCAAATGTCACAAGTATCAGTAAAACTGGTGCCAGGAGGCTGGAAGTAGGCCCAAGGCCTTGCAGGCCTTATTCTGACACTGTAAAGCAGCTAAATACACTTTCCTGAGTATGTGAAGTGTTTTATTCTCACACTTCCATCCAGGGGTGAACCCTGAAATCTCACCCTGCGCGGAGCTCCATAACCCTGGGTAGAAGGTGCGACTTCATCCCCTTGAAGCCTAACACCTGCAAATGTCACAAGTATCAGTAAAACTGGTGCCAGGAGGCTGGAAGTAGGCCCAAGGCCTTGCAGGCCTTATTCTGATACTGTAAAGCAGCTAAATACACTTTCCTGAGTATGTGAAGTGTTTTATTCTCACACTTCCATCCAGGGGTGAACCCTGAAATCTCACCCTGCGCGGAGCTCCATAACCCTGGGTAGAAGGTGCGACTTCATCCCCTTGAAGCCTAACACCTGCAAATGTCACAAGTATCAGAAAAACTGGTGCCAGGAGGCTGGAAGTAGGCCCAAGGCCTTGCAGGCCCTATTCTGATACTGGAAAGGAGATAAAAACACTTTCCTGAGAATGTGAAGTGTTTTATTTTCTCAGCTCAAGCCTGGGGTGAACCCTGAAATCTTACCCTGCGCGGAGCTCCATAAACCTGGGTAGAAGGTGCGGCTTCATCCCCTTGAAGCCTAACCCCTGCAAATGTCACAAGTATCAGTAAATTGGTGCCAGGAGGCTGGAAGTAGGCCCAAGGCCTTGCAGGCCTTGTTCTGATACTGTAAAGGAGTGAAATGCACTTTACTGAGTATGCGAAGTGTTTTGTTTTCACCCCTGCAGCCAGGGGTGAAACCTGAAATCTTACCCTGCGCGGAGCTCCATAACCCTGGGTAGAAGGTGCGACTTCATCCCCTTGATGCCTAACACCTGCAAATGTCACAAGTATCAGTAAATTGGTGCCTGGAGGCTGGAAACACACCCAAGGCCTTGCAGGCCTTGTTCTGATGCTGTGAAGGAGTTAAATACACTTTACTGAGTCTGTGAAGTGTTTTGTTTTCACCCCTGCAGCCAGGGGTGAAACCTGAAATCTTACCCTGCGCGGAGCTCCATGACCCTGGGTAGAAGGCGCGACTTCATCCCCTTGAAGCCTAACAACTACAAATGTCACAAGTATCAGTAAAACTGGTGCCAGGAGGCTGGATGTAGGCCCAAGGCCTTGCAGGCCTTATTCTGATACTGTAAAGGAGTTAAATACACTTTCCTGAGTATGTGATGTGTTTTATTTTCACTCCTCCAGCCTGGGGCGAAGCCTGAAATCTTACCCTGCGTGGAGCTCCATGACCCTGGGTAGAAGGTGCGACTTCATCCCCTTGAAGCCTAACACCTGCAAATGTCACAAATATCAGTAAAACTGGTGCCAGGAGGCTGGAAGTAGTCCCAAGGCCTTGCAGGCCTTATTCTGATACTGTAAAGCAGCTAAATACTCTTTCCTGAGTATGTGAAGTGTTTTATGTTCACACTTCCATCCAGGGGTGAACCCTGAAATCTCACCCTGCGCGGAGCTCCATAACCCTGGGTAGAAGGTGCGACTTCATCCCCATGATGCCTCACACCTGCAAATGTCACAAGTATCAGTAAATTGGTGCCTGGAGGCTGGAAACACACCCAAGACCTTGCAGGCCTTGTTTTGATGCTGTGAAGGAGTTAAATACACTTTACTGAGTCTGTGAAGTGTTTTGTTTTCACACCTGCAGCCGGGGGTGAAACCTGAAATCTTACCCTGCGCGGAGCTCCATAAACCTGGGTAGAAGGTGCGACTTCATCCCCTTGAAGCCTAACACCTGCAAATGTCACAAGTATCAGTAAAACTGGTGCCAGGAGTCTGGAAGTAGGCCCAAGGCCTTGCAGGCCTCATTCTGATACTGTAAAGGAGCTAAATACACTTTCCTGAGTATGTGAAGTGTTTTATTTTCCCACCTGCAGCCAGGGGTGAACCCTGAAATCTCACCCTGCGCGGAGCTCCATGACCCTGGGTAGAAGGTGCGACTTCATCCCCTTGATGCCTAACACCTGCAAATGTCACAAGTATCAGTAAAACTGGTGCCAGGAGGCTGGAAGTAGGCCCAAGGCCTTGCATGCCTTATTCTGATACTGTAAAGCAGCTACATACACTTTCCTGAGTATGTGAAGTGTTTTATGTTCACACTTCCATCCAGGGGTAAACCCTGAAATCTCACCCTGCGCGGAGCTCCATAACCCTGGGTAGAAGGTGCGACTTCATCCCCTTGAAGCCTAACCCCTGCAAATGTCACAAGTATCAGTAAACTGGTGCCAGGAGGCTGGAAGTAGGCCCAAGGCCTTGCAGGCCTTATTCTGATACTGTAAAGCACCTAATACACTTTCCTGAGTATGTGAAGTGTTTTATTTTCACACTTCCATCCAGGGGTAAACCCTGAAATCTCACCCTGCGCGGAGCTCCATAACCCTGGGTAGAAGGTGCGACTTCATCCCCTTGAAGCCTAACCCCTGCAAATGTCACAAGTATCAGTAAAACTGGTGCCAGGAGTCTGGAAGTAGGCCCAAGGCCTTGCAGGCCTCATTCTGATACTGTAAAGGAGCTAAATACACTTTCCTGAGTATGTGAAGTGTTTTATTTTCCCACCTGCAGCCAGGGGTGAACCCTGAAATCTCACCCTGCGCGGAGCTCCATGACCCTGGGTAGAAGGTGCGACTTCATCCCCTTGATGCCTAACACCTGCAAATGTCACAAGTATCAGTAAATTGGTGCCAGGAGGCTGGAAGTAGGCCCAAGGCCTTGCAGGCCTTGTTCTGATACTGTAAAGGAGTGAAATGCACTTTACTGAGTATGCGAAGTGTTTTGTTTTCACCCCTGCAGCCAGGGGTGAAACCTGAAATCTTACCCTGCGCGGAGCTCCATAACCCTGGGTAGAAGGTGCGACTTCATCCCCTTGATGCCTAACACCTGCAAATGTCACAAGTATCAGTAAATTGGTGCCTGGAGGCTGGAAACACACCCAAGGCCTTGCAGGCCTTGTTCTGATGCTGTGAAGGAGTTAAATACACTTTACTGAGTCTGTGAAGTGTTTTGTTTTCACCCCTGCAGCCAGGGGTGAAACCTGAAATCTTACCCTGCGCGGAGCTCCATGACCCTGGGTAGAAGGCGCGACTTCATCCCCTTGAAGCCTAACAACTACAAATGTCACAAGTATCAGTAAAACTGGTGCCAGGAGGCTGGATGTAGGCCCAAGGCCTTGCAGGCCTTATTCTGATACTGTAAAGGAGTTAAATACACTTTCCTGAGTATGTGATGTGTTTTATTTTCACTCCTCCAGCCTGGGGCGAAGCCTGAAATCTTACCCTGCGTGGAGCTCCATGACCCTGGGTAGAAGGTGCGACTTCATCCCCTTGAAGCCTAACACCTGCAAATGTCACAAATATCAGTAAAACTGGTGCCAGGAGGCTGGAAGTAGTCCCAAGGCCTTGCAGGCCTTATTCTGATACTGTAAAGCAGCTAAATACTCTTTCCTGAGTATGTGAAGTGTTTTATGTTCACACTTCCATCCAGGGGTGAACCCTGAAATCTCACCCTGCGCGGAGCTCCATAACCCTGGGTAGAAGGTGCGACTTCATCCCCATGATGCCTCACACCTGCAAATGTCACAAGTATCAGTAAATTGGTGCCTGGAGGCTGGAAACACACCCAAGACCTTGCAGGCCTTGTTTTGATGCTGTGAAGGAGTTAAATACACTTTACTGAGTCTGTGAAGTGTTTTGTTTTCACACCTGCAGCCGGGGGTGAAACCTGAAATCTTACCCTGCGCGGAGCTCCATAAACCTGGGTAGAAGGTGCGACTTCATCCCCTTGAAGCCTAACACCTGCAAATGTCACAAGTATCAGTAAAACTGGTGCCAGGAGTCTGGAAGTAGGCCCAAGGCCTTGCAGGCCTCATTCTGATACTGTAAAGGAGCTAAATACACTTTCCTGAGTATGTGAAGTGTTTTATTTTCCCACCTGCAGCCAGGGGTAAACCCTGAAATCTCACCCTGCGCGGAGCTCCATAACCCTGGGTAGAAGGTGCGACTTCATCCCCTTGAAGCCTAACCCCTGCAAATGTCACAAGTATCAGTAAACTGGTGCCAGGAGGCTGGAAGTAGGCCCAAGGCCTTGCAGGCCTTATTCTGATACTGTAAAGCACCTAATACACTTTCCTGAGTATGTGAAGTGTTTTATTTTCACACTTCCATCCAGGGGTAAACCCTGAAATCTCACCCTGCGCGGAGCTCCATAACCCTGGGTAGAAGGTGCGACTTCATCCCCTTGAAGCCTAACCCCTGCAAATGTCACAAGTATCAGTAAAACTGGTGCCAGGAGTCTGGAAGTAGGCCCAAGGCCTTGCAGGCCTCATTCTGATACTGTAAAGGAGCTAAATACACTTTCCTGAGTATGTGAAGTGTTTTATTTTCCCACCTGCAGCCAGGGGTGAACCCTGAAATCTCACCCTGCGCGGAGCTCCATGACCCTGGGTAGAAGGTGCGACTTCATCCCCTTGATGCCTAACACCTGCAAATGTCACAAGTATCAGTAAAACTGGTGCCAGGAGGCTGGAAGTAGGCCCAAGGCCTTGCATGCCTTATTCTGATACTGTAAAGCAGCTACATACACTTTCCTGAGTATGTGAAGTGTTTTATGTTCACACTTCCATCCAGGGGTAAACCCTGAAATCTCACTCTGCGCGGAGCTCCATAACCCTGGGTAGAAGGTGCGGCTTCATTCCCTTGAAGCCTAACCACTGCAAATGTCACAAGTATCAGTAAATTGGTGCCAGGAGGCTGGAAGTAGGCCCAAGGCCTTGCAGGCCTTGTTCTGATACTGTAAAGGAGTGAAATGCACTTTACTGAGTATGCGAAGTGTTTTGTTTTCACCCCTGCAGCCAGGGGTGAAACCTGAAATCTTACCCTGCGCGGAGCTCCATAACCCTGGGTAGAAGGTGCGACTTCATCCCCTTGATGCCTAACACCTGCAAATGTCACAAGTATCAGTAAATTGGTGCCTGGAGGCTGGAAACACACCCAAGGCCTTGCAGGCCTTGTTCTGATGCTGTGAAGGAGTTAAATACACTTTACTGAGTCTGTGAAGTGTTTTGTTTTCACCCCTGCAGCCAGGGGTGAAACCTGAAATCTTACCCTGCGCGGAGCTCCATGACCCTGGGTAGAAGGCGCGACTTCATCCCCTTGAAGCCTAACAACTACAAATGTCACAAGTATCAGTAAAACTGGTGCCAGGAGGCTGGATGTAGGCCCAAGACCTTGCAGGCCTTATTCTGATACTGTAAAGGAGTTAAATACACTTTCCTGAGTATGTGATGTGTTTTATTTTCACTCCTCCAGCCTGGGGCGAAGCCTGAAATCTTACCCTGCGTGGAGCTCCATGACCCTGGGTAGAAGGTGCGACTTCATCCCCTTGAAGCCTAACACCTGCAAATGTCACAAGTATCAGTAAAACTGGTGCCAGGAGGCTGGAAGTAGTCCCAAGGCCTTGCGGGCCTTATTCTGATACTGTAAAGCAGCTAAATACTCTTTCCTGAGTATGTGAAGTGTTTTATGTTCACACTTCCATCCAGGGGTGAACCCTGAAATCTCACCCTGCGCGGAGCTCCATAACCCTGGGTAGAAGGTGCGACTTCATCCCCTTGAAGCCTAACCCCTGCAAATGTCACAAGTATCAGTAAACTGGTGCCAGGAGGCTGGAAGTAGGCCCAAGGCCTTGCAGGCCTTATTCTGATACTGTAAAGCACCTAATACACTTTCCTGAGTATGTGAAGTGTTTTATTTTCACACTTCCATCCAGGGGTAAACCCTGAAATCTTACCCTGCGCGGAGCTCCATAACCCTGGGTAGAAGGTGCGACTTCATCCCCTTGATGCCTAACACCTGCAAATGTCACAAGTATCAGTAAATTGGTGCCAGGAGGCTGGAAGTAGGCCCAAGGCCTTGCAGGCCTTGTTCAGATACTGTAAAGGAGTGAAATGCACTTTACTGAGTATGCGAAGTGTTTTGTTTTCACCCCTGCAGCCAGGGGTGAAACCGGAAATCTTACCCTGCGCGGAGCTCCATAACCCTGGGTAGAAGGTGCGACTTCATCCCCTTGATGCCTAACACCTGCAAATGTCACAAGTATCAGTAAATTGGTGCCTGGAGTCTGGAAACACACCCAAGACCTTGCAGGCCTTGTTCTGATGCTGTGAAGGAGTTAAATACACTTTACTGAGTCTGTGAAGTGTTTTGTTTTCACCCCTGCAGCCAGGGGTGAAACCTGTAATCTTACCCTGCGCGGAGCTCCATAACCCTGGGTAGAAGGTGCGACTTCATCCCCTTGAAGCTTAACACCTTAAAATGTCACAAGTATCAGTAAATTGGTGCCTGGAGGCTGGAAACACACCCAAGACCTTGCAGGCCTTGTTCTGATGCTGTGAAGGAGTTAAATACACTTTCCTGAGTCTGTGAAGTGTTTTGTTTTCACCCCTGCAGCCAGGGGTGAAACCTGTAATCTTACCCTGCGCGGAGCTCCATAACCCTGGGTAGAAGGTGCGACTTCATCCCCTTGATGCCTAACACCTGCAAATGTCACAAGTATCAGTAAATTGGTGCCTGGAGGCTGGAAACACACCCAAGACCTTGCAGGCCTTGTTCTGATGCTGTGAAGGAGTTAAATACACTTTACTGAGTCTGTGAAGTGTTTTGTTTTCACCCCTGCAGCCAGGGGTGAAACATGAAATCTTACCCTGCGCGGAGCTCCATAACCCTGGGTAGAAGGTGCGACTTCATCCCCTCACAGCTTAACACCTTAAAATGTCACAAGTATCAGTAAATTGGTGCCTGGAGGCTGGAAACACACCCAAGACCTTGCAGGCCTTGTTCTGATGCTGTGAAGGAGTTAAATACACTTTCCTGAGTCTGTGAAGTGTTTTGTTTTCACCCCTGCAGCCAAGGGTGAAACATGTAATCTTACCCTGCGCGGAGCTCCATAACCCTGGGTAGAAGGTGCGACTTCATCCCCTTGATGCCTAACACCTGCAAAATGTCACAAGTATCAGTACAACTGGTGCCAGGAGGCTGAAAGTAGGCCCACGGCCTTGCAGGCCTTATTCTGATACTGTAAAGCAGCTAAATACACTTTCCTGAGTATGTGAAGTGTTTTATGTTCACACTTCCATCCAGGGGTAAACCCTGAAATCTCACCCTGCGCGGAGCTCCATAACCCTGGGTAGAAGGTGCGACTTCATCCCCATGATGCCTCACACCTGCAAATGTCACAAGTATCAGTAAATTGGTGCCTGGAGGCTGGAAACACACCCAAGACCTTGCAGGCCTTGTTTTGATGCTGTGAAGGAGTTAAATACACTTTACTGAGTCTGTGAAGTGTTTTGTTTTCACACCTGCAGCCGGGGGTGAAACCTGAAATCTTACCCTGCGCGGAGCTCCATAAACCTGGGTAGAAGGTGCGACTTCATCCCCTTGAAGCCTAACACCTGCAAATGTCACAAGTATCAGTAAAACGGGTGCCAGGAGTCTGGAAGTAGGCCCAAGGCCTTGCAGGCCTCATTCTGATACTGTAAAGGAGCTAAATACACTTTCCTGAGTATGTGAAGTGTTTTATGTTCACACTTCCATCCAGGGGTAAACCCTGAAATCTCACCCTGCGCGGAGCTCCATAACCCTGGGTAGAAGGTGCGACTTCATCCCCTTGAAGCCTAACCCCTGCAAATGTCACAAGTATCAGTAAAACTGGTGCCAGGAGGCTGGAAGTAGTCCCAAGGCCTTGCAGGCCTTATTCTGATACTGTAAAGCAGCTAAATACTTTTTCCTGAGTATGTGAAGTGTTTTATGTTCACACTTCCATCCAGGGGTGAACCCTGAAATCTCACCCTGCGCGGAGTTCCATAACCCTGGATAGAAGGTGCGACTTCATCCCCTTGAAGCCTAACCCTGCAAATGTCACAAGTATCAGTAAATTGGTGCCAGGAGGCTGGAAGTAGGCCCAAGGCCTTGCAGGCCTTGTTCTGATACTGTAAAGGAGTGAAATGCACTTTACTGAGTATGTGAAGTGTTTTGTTTTCACCCCTGCAGCCAGGGGTGAAACCTGAAATCTTACCCTGCGCGGAGCTCCATAACCCTGGGTAGAAGGTGCGACTTCATCCCCTTGATGCCTAACACCTGCAAATGTCACAAGTATCAGTAAATTGGTGCCTGGAGGCTGGAAACACACCCAAGACCTTGCAGGCCTTGTTCTGATGCTGTGAAGGAGTTAAATACACTTTACTGAGTCTGTGAAGTGTTTTGTTTTCACGCCTGCAGCCAGGGGTGAAACCTGAAATCTTACCCTGCGCGGAGCTCCATGACCCTGGGTAGAAGGCGCGACTTCATCCCCTTGAAGCCTAACAACTACAAATGTCACAAGTATCAGTAAAACTGGTGCCAGGAGGCTGGATGTAGGCCCAAGGCCTTGCAGGCCTTATTCTGATACTGTAAAGGAGTTAAATACACTTTCCTGAGTATGTGATGTGTTTTATTTTCACTCCTCCAGCCTGGGGCGAAGCCTGAAATCTTACCCTGCGTGGAGCTCCATGACCCTGGGTAGAAGGTGCGACTTCATCCCCTTGAAGCCTAACACCTGCAAATGTCACAAGTATCAGTAAAACTGGTGCCAGGAGGCTGGAAGTAGGCCCAAGGCCTTGCAGGCCTTGTTCTGATACTGTTAAGGGTTAAATAGACTTTACTGAGTATGTGAAGTGTTTTATTTTCGCACCACAGCCAGGGGTGAATCCTGAAATCTTACCCTGCGCGGAGCTCCATAACCCTGGGTAGAAGGTGCGACTTCATCCCCTTGAAGCCTAACCCCTGCAAATGTCACAAGTATCAGTAAAACTGGTGCCAGGAGGCTGGAAGTAGTCCCAAGGCCTTGCAGGCCTTATTCTGATACTCAGGAAAGAGTATTTAGCTGCTTTACAGTATGTGAAGTGTTTTATGTTCACACTTCCATCCAGGGGTGAACCCTGAAATCTCACCCTGCGCGGAGTTCCATAACCCTGGGTAGAAGGTGCGACTTCATCCCCTTGAAGCCTAACCCTGCAAATGTCACAAGTATCAGTAAATTGGTGCCAGGAGGCTGGAAGTAGGCCCAAGGCCTTGCAGGCCTTGTTCTGATACTGTAAAGGAGTGAAATGCACTTTACTGAGTATGTGAAGTGTTTTGTTTTCACCCCTGCAGCCAGGGGTGAAACCTGAAATCTTACCCTGCGCGGAGCTCCATAACCCTGGGTAGAAGGTGCGACTTCATCCCCTTGATGCCTAACACCTGCAAATGTCACAAGTATCAGTAAATTGGTGCCTGGAGGCTGGAAGTAGGCCCAAGGCCTTGCAGGCCTTATTCTGATACTGTAAAGCACCTAATACACTTTCCTGAGTATGTGAAGTGTTTTATTTTCACACTTCCATCCAGGGGTAAACCCTGAAATCTCACCCTGCGCGGAGCTCCATAACCCTGGGTAGAAGGTGCGACTTCATCCCCTTGAAGCCTAACCCCTGCAAATGTCACAAGTATCAGTAAAACTGGTGCCAGGAGTCTGGAAGTAGGCCCAAGGCCTTGCAGGCCTCTTTCTGATACTGTAAAGGAGCTAAATACACTTTCCTGAGTATGCGAAGTGTTTTATTTTCCCACCTGCAGCCAGGGGTGAACCCTGAAATCTCACCCTGCGCGGAGCTCCATGACCCTGGGTAGAAGGTGCGACTTCATCCCCTTGAAGCCTAACACCTGCAAATGTCACAAGTATCAGAAAAACTGGTGCCAGGAGGCTGGAAGTAGGCCCAAGGCCTTGCAGGCCCTATTCTGATACTGGAAAGGAGATAAAAACACTTTCCTGAGAATGTGAAGTGTTTTATTTTCTCAGCTCAAGCCTGGGGTGAACCCTGAAATCTTACCCTGCGCGGAGCTCCATAAACCTGGGTAGAAGGTGCGACTTCATCCCCTTGAAGCCTAAAACCTGCAAATGTCACAAGTATCAGTAAAACTGGTGCCAGGATGCTGGAAGTAGGCCCAAGGCCTTACAGGCCTTATTCTGATACTGTAAAGGAGCTAAATACACTTTCCTGAGTATGTGAAGTGTTTTATTTTCACACCTGCAGCCAGGGGTGAACCCTGAAATCTCACCCTGCGCGGAGCTCCATGACCCTGGGTAGAAGGTGCGACTTCATCCCCTTGAAGCCTAACACCTGCAAATGTCACACGTATCAGTAAAACTGGTGCCAGGAGGCTGGAAGTAGGCCCAAGGCCTTGCAGGCCTTATTCTGATACTGTAAAGGAGTTAAATACACTTTCCTGAGTATGTGAAGTGTTTTATGTTCACACCTGCAGCCAGGGTTGAACCCTGAAATCTCACCCTGCGCGGAGCTCCATGACCCTGGGTAGAAGGTGCGACTTCATCCCCTTGAAGCCTAACACCTACAAATGTCACAAGTATCAGTAAAACTGGTGCCAGGAGGCTGGCAGTAGGCCCAAGGCCTTGCAGGCCTTATTCTGATACTGTAAAGGAGTTAAATACACTTTCCGGAGTATGTGAAGTGTTTTATTGTCACACCTCAAGCCTGGGGTGAACCCAGAAATCTCACCCTGCTCGGAACTCCATGACCCTGGGTAGAAGGTGCGACTTCATCCCCTTGAAGCCTAACACCTGCAAATGTCACAAGTATCAGTAAAACTGGTGCCAGGAGGCTGGAAGTAGGCCCAAGGCCTTGCAGGCCTTATTCTGACACTGTAAAGCAGCTAAATACACTTTCCTGAGTATGTGAAGTGTTTTATTCTCACACTTCCATCCAGGGGTGAACCCTGAAATCTCACCCTGCGCGGAGCTCCATAACCCTGGGTAGAAGGTGCGACTTCATCCCCTTGAAGCCTAACACCTGCAAATGTCACAAGTATCAGTAAAACTGGTGCCAGGAGGCTGGAAGTAGGCCCAAGGCCTTGCAGGCCTTATTCTGATACTGTAAAGCAGCTAAATACACTTTCCTGAGTATGTGAAGTGTTTTATTCTCACACTTCCATCCAGGGGTGAACCCTGAAATCTCACCCTGCGCGGAGCTCCATAACCCTGGGTAGAAGGTGCGACTTCATCCCCTTGAAGCCTAACACCTGCAAATGTCACAAGTATCAGAAAAACTGGTGCCAGGAGGCTGGAAGTAGGCCCAAGGCCTTGCAGGCCCTATTCTGATACTGGAAAGGAGATAAAAACACTTTCCTGAGAATGTGAAGTGTTTTATTTTCTCAGCTCAAGCCTGGGGTGAACCCTGAAATCTTACCCTGCGCGGAGCTCCATAAACCTGGGTAGAAGGTGCGGCTTCATCCCCTTGAAGCCTAACCCCTGCAAATGTCACAAGTATCAGTAAATTGGTGCCAGGAGGCTGGAAGTAGGCCCAAGGCCTTGCAGGCCTTGTTCTGATACTGTAAAGGAGTGAAATGCACTTTACTGAGTATGCGAAGTGTTTTGTTTTCACCCCTGCAGCCAGGGGTGAAACCTGAAATCTTACCCTGCGCGGAGCTCCATAACCCTGGGTAGAAGGTGCGACTTCATCCCCTTGATGCCTAACACCTGCAAATGTCACAAGTATCAGTAAATTGGTGCCTGGAGGCTGGAAACACACCCAAGGCCTTGCAGGCCTTGTTCTGATGCTGTGAAGGAGTTAAATACACTTTACTGAGTCTGTGAAGTGTTTTGTTTTCACCCCTGCAGCCAGGGGTGAAACCTGAAATCTTACCCTGCGCGGAGCTCCATGACCCTGGGTAGAAGGCGCGACTTCATCCCCTTGAAGCCTAACAACTACAAATGTCACAAGTATCAGTAAAACTGGTGCCAGGAGGCTGGATGTAGGCCCAAGGCCTTGCAGGCCTTATTCTGATACTGTAAAGGAGTTAAATACACTTTCCTGAGTATGTGATGTGTTTTATTTTCACTCCTCCAGCCTGGGGCGAAGCCTGAAATCTTACCCTGCGTGGAGCTCCATGACCCTGGGTAGAAGGTGCGACTTCATCCCCTTGAAGCCTAACACCTGCAAATGTCACAAATATCAGTAAAACTGGTGCCAGGAGGCTGGAAGTAGTCCCAAGGCCTTGCAGGCCTTATTCTGATACTGTAAAGCAGCTAAATACTCTTTCCTGAGTATGTGAAGTGTTTTATGTTCACACTTCCATCCAGGGGTGAACCCTGAAATCTCACCCTGCGCGGAGCTCCATAACCCTGGGTAGAAGGTGCGACTTCATCCCCATGATGCCTCACACCTGCAAATGTCACAAGTATCAGTAAATTGGTGCCTGGAGGCTGGAAACACACCCAAGACCTTGCAGGCCTTGTTTTGATGCTGTGAAGGAGTTAAATACACTTTACTGAGTCTGTGAAGTGTTTTGTTTTCACACCTGCAGCCGGGGGTGAAACCTGAAATCTTACCCTGCGCGGAGCTCCATAAACCTGGGTAGAAGGTGCGACTTCATCCCCTTGAAGCCTAACACCTGCAAATGTCACAAGTATCAGTAAAACTGGTGCCAGGAGTCTGGAAGTAGGCCCAAGGCCTTGCAGGCCTCATTCTGATACTGTAAAGGAGCTAAATACACTTTCCTGAGTATGTGAAGTGTTTTATTTTCCCACCTGCAGCCAGGGGTGAACCCTGAAATCTCACCCTGCGCGGAGCTCCATGACCCTGGGTAGAAGGTGCGACTTCATCCCCTTGATGCCTAACACCTGCAAATGTCACAAGTATCAGTAAAACTGGTGCCAGGAGGCTGGAAGTAGGCCCAAGGCCTTGCATGCCTTATTCTGATACTGTAAAGCAGCTACATACACTTTCCTGAGTATGTGAAGTGTTTTATGTTCACACTTCCATCCAGGGGTAAACCCTGAAATCTCACCCTGCGCGGAGCTCCATAACCCTGGGTAGAAGGTGCGACTTCATCCCCTTGAAGCCTAACCCCTGCAAATGTCACAAGTATCAGTAAACTGGTGCCAGGAGGCTGGAAGTAGGCCCAAGGCCTTGCAGGCCTTATTCTGATACTGTAAAGCACCTAATACACTTTCCTGAGTATGTGAAGTGTTTTATTTTCACACTTCCATCCAGGGGTAAACCCTGAAATCTCACCCTGCGCGGAGCTCCATAACCCTGGGTAGAAGGTGCGACTTCATCCCCTTGAAGCCTAACCCCTGCAAATGTCACAAGTATCAGTAAAACTGGTGCCAGGAGTCTGGAAGTAGGCCCAAGGCCTTGCAGGCCTCATTCTGATACTGTAAAGGAGCTAAATACACTTTCCTGAGTATGTGAAGTGTTTTATTTTCCCACCTGCAGCCAGGGGTGAACCCTGAAATCTCACCCTGCGCGGAGCTCCATGACCCTGGGTAGAAGGTGCGACTTCATCCCCTTGATGCCTAACACCTGCAAATGTCACAAGTATCAGTAAATTGGTGCCAGGAGGCTGGAAGTAGGCCCAAGGCCTTGCAGGCCTTGTTCTGATACTGTAAAGGAGTGAAATGCACTTTACTGAGTATGCGAAGTGTTTTGTTTTCACCCCTGCAGCCAGGGGTGAAACCTGAAATCTTACCCTGCGCGGAGCTCCATAACCCTGGGTAGAAGGTGCGACTTCATCCCCTTGATGCCTAACACCTGCAAATGTCACAAGTATCAGTAAATTGGTGCCTGGAGGCTGGAAACACACCCAAGGCCTTGCAGGCCTTGTTCTGATGCTGTGAAGGAGTTAAATACACTTTACTGAGTCTGTGAAGTGTTTTGTTTTCACCCCTGCAGCCAGGGGTGAAACCTGAAATCTTACCCTGCGCGGAGCTCCATGACCCTGGGTAGAAGGCGCGACTTCATCCCCTTGAAGCCTAACAACTACAAATGTCACAAGTATCAGTAAAACTGGTGCCAGGAGGCTGGATGTAGGCCCAAGGCCTTGCAGGCCTTATTCTGATACTGTAAAGGAGTTAAATACACTTTCCTGAGTATGTGATGTGTTTTATTTTCACTCCTCCAGCCTGGGGCGAAGCCTGAAATCTTACCCTGCGTGGAGCTCCATGACCCTGGGTAGAAGGTGCGACTTCATCCCCTTGAAGCCTAACACCTGCAAATGTCACAAATATCAGTAAAACTGGTGCCAGGAGGCTGGAAGTAGTCCCAAGGCCTTGCAGGCCTTATTCTGATACTGTAAAGCAGCTAAATACTCTTTCCTGAGTATGTGAAGTGTTTTATGTTCACACTTCCATCCAGGGGTGAACCCTGAAATCTCACCCTGCGCGGAGCTCCATAACCCTGGGTAGAAGGTGCGACTTCATCCCCATGATGCCTCACACCTGCAAATGTCACAAGTATCAGTAAATTGGTGCCTGGAGGCTGGAAACACACCCAAGACCTTGCAGGCCTTGTTTTGATGCTGTGAAGGAGTTAAATACACTTTACTGAGTCTGTGAAGTGTTTTGTTTTCACACCTGCAGCCGGGGGTGAAACCTGAAATCTTACCCTGCGCGGAGCTCCATAAACCTGGGTAGAAGGTGCGACTTCATCCCCTTGAAGCCTAACACCTGCAAATGTCACAAGTATCAGTAAAACTGGTGCCAGGAGTCTGGAAGTAGGCCCAAGGCCTTGCAGGCCTCATTCTGATACTGTAAAGGAGCTAAATACACTTTCCTGAGTATGTGAAGTGTTTTATTTTCCCACCTGCAGCCAGGGGTAAACCCTGAAATCTCACCCTGCGCGGAGCTCCATAACCCTGGGTAGAAGGTGCGACTTCATCCCCTTGAAGCCTAACCCCTGCAAATGTCACAAGTATCAGTAAACTGGTGCCAGGAGGCTGGAAGTAGGCCCAAGGCCTTGCAGGCCTTATTCTGATACTGTAAAGCACCTAATACACTTTCCTGAGTATGTGAAGTGTTTTATTTTCACACTTCCATCCAGGGGTAAACCCTGAAATCTCACCCTGCGCGGAGCTCCATAACCCTGGGTAGAAGGTGCGACTTCATCCCCTTGAAGCCTAACCCCTGCAAATGTCACAAGTATCAGTAAAACTGGTGCCAGGAGTCTGGAAGTAGGCCCAAGGCCTTGCAGGCCTCATTCTGATACTGTAAAGGAGCTAAATACACTTTCCTGAGTATGTGAAGTGTTTTATTTTCCCACCTGCAGCCAGGGGTGAACCCTGAAATCTCACCCTGCGCGGAGCTCCATGACCCTGGGTAGAAGGTGCGACTTCATCCCCTTGATGCCTAACACCTGCAAATGTCACAAGTATCAGTAAAACTGGTGCCAGGAGGCTGGAAGTAGGCCCAAGGCCTTGCATGCCTTATTCTGATACTGTAAAGCAGCTACATACACTTTCCTGAGTATGTGAAGTGTTTTATGTTCACACTTCCATCCAGGGGTAAACCCTGAAATCTCACTCTGCGCGGAGCTCCATAACCCTGGGTAGAAGGTGCGGCTTCATTCCCTTGAAGCCTAACCACTGCAAATGTCACAAGTATCAGTAAATTGGTGCCAGGAGGCTGGAAGTAGGCCCAAGGCCTTGCAGGCCTTGTTCTGATACTGTAAAGGAGTGAAATGCACTTTACTGAGTATGCGAAGTGTTTTGTTTTCACCCCTGCAGCCAGGGGTGAAACCTGAAATCTTACCCTGCGCGGAGCTCCATAACCCTGGGTAGAAGGTGCGACTTCATCCCCTTGATGCCTAACACCTGCAAATGTCACAAGTATCAGTAAATTGGTGCCTGGAGGCTGGAAACACACCCAAGGCCTTGCAGGCCTTGTTCTGATGCTGTGAAGGAGTTAAATACACTTTACTGAGTCTGTGAAGTGTTTTGTTTTCACCCCTGCAGCCAGGGGTGAAACCTGAAATCTTACCCTGCGCGGAGCTCCATGACCCTGGGTAGAAGGCGCGACTTCATCCCCTTGAAGCCTAACAACTACAAATGTCACAAGTATCAGTAAAACTGGTGCCAGGAGGCTGGATGTAGGCCCAAGACCTTGCAGGCCTTATTCTGATACTGTAAAGGAGTTAAATACACTTTCCTGAGTATGTGATGTGTTTTATTTTCACTCCTCCAGCCTGGGGCGAAGCCTGAAATCTTACCCTGCGTGGAGCTCCATGACCCTGGGTAGAAGGTGCGACTTCATCCCCTTGAAGCCTAACACCTGCAAATGTCACAAGTATCAGTAAAACTGGTGCCAGGAGGCTGGAAGTAGTCCCAAGGCCTTGCAGGCCTTATTCTGATACTGTAAAGCAGCTAAATACTCTTTCCTGAGTATGTGAAGTGTTTTATGTTCACACTTCCATCCAGGGGTGAACCCTGAAATCTCACCCTGCGCGGAGCTCCATAACCCTGGGTAGAAGGTGCGACTTCATCCCCTTGAAGCCTAACACCTTTAAATGTCACAAGTATCAGTAAAACTGGTGCCAGGAGGCTGGAAGTAGGCCCAAGGCCTTGCAGGCCTTGTTCTGATACTGTTAAGGGTTAAATAGACTTTACTGAGTATGTGAAGTGTTTTATTTTCGCACCACAGCCAGGGGTGAATCCTGAAATCTTACCCTGCGCGGAGCTCCATAACCCTGGGTAGAAGGTGCGACTTCATCCCCTTGAAGCCTAACACCTGCAAATGTCACAAGTATCAGTAAAATTGGTGCCTGGAGGCTGGAGGTAGGCCCAAGGCCTTGTTCTGATACTGTAAAGGGGTTAAATACACTTTGCTGAGTATGTGAAGTGTTGCGTTTTCACATCTCCAGCCCGGGGCGAAACTTGAAATCTTACCCTGCGCGGAGCTCCATAGCCCTGGGTAGAACGAGCTACTGTGTCCCCATAAACCTGTAAATTTCAAAATGTCATAAAAAGAATAAAACAAGCGCCTGGAGGCTAGAAATGGGCCCGAGACACTGAAGTCTTGGATCTGATAATGTAAAGGGCTTTATGTACCCTTTGAGTGAAGTATTTTTCCCACCTCCAGTCGAGGGGTAAATCCTGAAATATTACCCCAATTGGAGCACCCTGTGTAGAAAAAGTGACTTCGTCCCATTTGACCTAAAATTTTAGTATTTTTATTTTTATTTTTTATTAAACATTGTTAAAGGGGTGACTGGAGGCTACAAAATGGACCAGATACTGTGAAGGACGTTATTTCATTTTTGGGTGAAAAAAAATAAAAATATATGTATTTTATTAGGATTACGATTTTTTTTTTTTTTGGGGGCCCATCTCCAGCTGAGGGGGAAAACCTGAAATGTTACCCGAAGTGGAGCTCCATTGCCCCGGGTAGAAGTAGTGCCATGGTCCCCTTGAACCAAAATGTCAACAAAACAATAATAAAAAAAAAAAAGCACTAAAACAGGTGCTTAGAGTCCCGAAATCGGTCACAAAAAAAAATGAGGATCGCACACCCCATGGGCCTGCATGGGAACGCTCTATTTTACCGACTATTAAGCCCCCACGAAGTGGGGGCTTACAGCGCCCGAGCGAGAGACAAAAGTTAGAGGTAGCGCGGCCGTTCCGCCGCCCGGCCATCTGGTCGCGCAGCTCCGTGGGCCATCTGGTCGCGCAAATCGGCGACCAGATGGCCGGCCGCGCGGCCGCCGCCGCTAGCTCGAACCTTTGTCCCTCATTCGTGTTCTGTAAGCCCCCACTACGTGGGGGCTTAATAGTCGAGGGAAATGACCGGCCCTGGGCCGGGCCAAACTCGCCGTGGGTCCACAGTCCAGGGCTCCAGGATGGCGGGCCCCCGGGCCGGGCTATACCCGCCTTAGGTCCCAAGTACAGAGCTCCAGAATGGCGGGCCCCTGGGCCGGGCTATACCCGCCTTAGGTGGCCAGTACAGGGCTTCAGGACAGCGGGCCCCGTGGGCGGGACTAGGATGGACGCGGGGCTCCAGGAAGGTGCCCTGGCCCCAGGACAGTGCCTTGCATGGCGGTTTCGGAGAAATGCCCCCCTCACCCGACCGGCTGTGGGCCTACAAAGCAGGCCTGCCCTGCGGGATCCCTAGTGCATAGATACAGCTCTCCCATGACATCGTGGTCGGCTCTTAAAAGAGCCTTTGGGTTGGTGTTTTTTTTTCTCTTTCTTTCCGTGGGCAAGTCGAGAGTTTAACCGCCGAATCCGTAGAGGGTGCGGCCCTGGCGCTTCAGGGCGTAAACGACATCCATGGCGGTGACGGTCTTCCTCTTGGCGTGCTCGGTGTAGGTGACGGCGTCCCGGATCACATTCTCCAGGAAAACCTTCAGCACCCCGCGGGTCTCCTCGTAGATGAGGCCGGAGATGCGCTTGACCCCGCCACGGCGCGCCAGGCGGCGAATGGCCGGCTTGGTGATGCCCTGGATGTTGTCCCGGAGCACCTTGCGGTGCCTCTTGGCGCCGCCTTTGCCGAGCCCCTTCCCTCCTTTGCCGCGTCCAGACATGTTGTCCTGTCGGTACTGTGACTGAGCAGAAATGAGGAAACAGCCAGCGACGGCTGCTTATATGGAGGAGCTGCGGCGGACCGGCTAGGGCGCTCCAAGCGGCCCACGTGACTCAACGGAAGGCGAGGGGGAGCCCGCCCCTGGACCGCCCTCTGCAGGGAGCGGGGGGCTGGAGCGGCCGTTGCCGTTTGAAAAAGAGCGCGCTCCCAGCCGCCTCTTTGTCGTGGGCTCAGCAGCTGCCGCCGGGGCACGGATCACAGTCAAGCACACACACACGCCTCCCTTCCCGGCCCCCACTCATCACCGCGGCCCGCCTAACCCTGGCGCTCGGTGCCCGCTCCCACTATGAACAGCAGGCTCTGAAATGTTTTAATGGAGCCAACACATTAACGGCCTCACCGGCACCACCCCGCTGTGTGCGGCCGCCCGCAACCCCGTAACACTGTCCACAGGTCAGGCCCGGTCGTGGCAAGTCTGTAAACTGCCCCTATAAACACGTATTTATTTATTTTTACAAAAAGATTATTCTCGTCGGCCTCAAGCTCGGTTTTGGGACGGGGGCAGCATTTATGTGTCCGTCCGAGGGCTTGGGCATCCCTCCTATGTAGCGACGGTGCGGGCGCTGCCGCGACTATGAAGCCTGCCAGAGTAACACCTTGGCACGGATACGCTCTTTGATGGAGTCTGTGGTTGGCCCTGAAAAGAGCCTTTGTGTTTAGGGTGTGTTTCCACGGTGGTCTGCGGGCCTTTACTTGCTTGCTTTGCCCCCTGCCTTGTGGCTCTCGGTTTTCTTGGGCAGCAGCACGGCCTGGATGTTGGGCAGGACTCCTCCCTGGGCGATGGTGACTCGGCCCAGCAGCTTATTCAGCTCCTCGTCGTTGCGGATGGCCAGCTGGAGGTGTCTGGGGATGATGCGGGTCTTCTTGTTGTCACGGGCAGCGTTGCCGGCCAGCTCCAGGATCTCAGCGGTCAGGTACTCCAGGACTGCAGCCAAATAGACGGGGGCACCGGCGCCCACCCTCTCGGCGTAGCTTCCCTTCCGGAGTAACCTGTGCACACGGCCCACGGGGAACTGGAGCCCGGCTCTGGAAGAGCGTGTCTTGGCCTTAGCGCGGGCCTTTCCTCCTTGCTTTCCGCGTCCAGACATGGCGATCGATGCAGGGGCTCACTCACACAACAGAGAGATTAGTACTGCTGTTCGGCTCGACTCCGGCGATATAAAGACTTCGGGTGCGTCTGATTGGTTGACAGCTAGGCGCTGATAGTACTTCTCATTGGAGGGAGGAGGGCTTCTGTTTCACCAATCAGAGACCCAGAACCGCAGTACACTAGGAGGTGGGGGGCTTGCCTTTGCCTGCCAATGAGAAGGGAGAGCAGAGAAGCAGCTACTTTACACGCCCAGCCTATAAATACAAGTGCCGGGCTCGCCTGGCCTTATTTCTCTCGGCTCCACAGGAAGCGGTGCAGATTGTCGACCATGCCTGAACCAGCCAAGTCCGCGCCGGCTCCCAAGAAGGGCTCCAAGAAAGCGCTCTCCAAGCCGCCCAAGAAGGACGGGAAGAAGCGCAAGAGGAGCAGGAAGGAAAGCTATGCAATCTACATTTACAAAGTGATGAAGCAGGTGCACCCGGACACCGGCATCTCCTCTAAGGCCATGGGCATCATGAACTCCTTCGTGAACGACATCTTCGAGCGCATCGCCGGGGAGGCTTCCCGCCTGGCCCACTACAACTCGCGGCGCACCATCACCTCCCGGGAGATCCAGACCGCAGTGCGTCTGCTGCTGCCCGGAGAGCTGGCCAAGCACGCCGTGTCGGAGGGCACCAAGGCCGTCACCAAGTACACCAGCGCCAAGTAAGGCTTCGAGGCGCATCCCCAACTAACACAACGGCTCTTTTAAGGGCCAACCACGTCCTCCCCTAAGAGCTAATGTGCTTCTATTATGACCGGAGAAATAAGTGTTTTAAAAGGTAATGTTGAGCGCACAAGACCCGCTCTCACGGGTCTTGCTGCAGACCGAGGGACGATGGAGCAGGCAACCCGTTTTTAATAAACATGTTTATATGAATGAGCCCTCTCTTTGGGACCAAGTCTCACGTAAGCACTGTAATGTAACGATGACGTTAAATGAGCGAGGGACGATGGAGCAGGCAACCCGTTTTGCCTGTTTAAATAAACCTGTTTATATGAATGAGCCCTCTCTTTGGTACCAAGTGTCACATAAGCACTGTAATGTAACGATGACGTTAAATGAGCCCACGGGCTTATTGTTTTCGGCGACCAGTTTTAGTGTGTGCGGGTGTCACGTTGTGTTTGTACTTTAAGACCAAGGGCAACGGCAATAATCCGCCCCTGGGCAAGCGCTCCCGAAATCGGACACATGAACCCGATGTACCGGGAGCACAGATGCCCCACAGCGCTGGCTTGTGACCAGCGGATCCCAACACAACCCTCCACCCAAACAAAGCTCTTTATTAAACGATGGACACATTGAAGATGCGATTGTGCACTGTGAACACGGAGTGCTCTGGTCACCCAGTGCCGGTATAAGTTACCCAGTACTCGTGGTACTCTCAGCCAGCCCACCCACCCTAACCTGTAGAACATGCCATGGCAGATAAGAGAAGCTCGTAGGTGACAGGGTGGTGGCCCTTAAAAGAGCCGTTGTGGTGGTTGTTCGGGTCGGCGTGTCTCCTTAGGCCCTCTCGCCTCGGATACGACGGGCCAGCTGGATGTCCTTGGGCATGATGGTCACCCTCTTGGCGTGGATGGCGCACAGGTTGGTGTCCTCGAAGAGCCCCACCAGGTAGGCCTCGCTGGCCTCTTGCAGGGCCATGACGGCGGAGCTCTGGAAGCGCAGGTCGGTCTTGAAGTCCTGGGCGATCTCCCTCACCAAGCGCTGGAAGGGCAGCTTGCGGATGAGGAGCTCGGTGGACTTCTGGTAGCGGCGGATCTCGCGGAGAGCCACAGTGCCGGGTCGGTAGCGGTGAGGCTTCTTGACGCCGCCGGTGGCAGGCGCGCTCTTGCGGGCAGCCTTGGTGGCCAGCTGCTTGCGAGGCGCTTTGCCGCCGGTGGACTTGCGGGCTGTCTGCTTGGTGCGGGCCATGGCGGGAGCGGTCTCTCTCAGCGACAAGCGAGGAAGAATGGAGTTCAAGCAGGCAAGAGCCCTATTTATGCACTCGAAGACGGAGGGCTGCTCTGGTTGGCTGAAGCGACCGCCCCACGTTTGAAAATAGCCCGCGGTGTGCAATGATTGGCCAATGAACCGGAGGCTGCAGCCTGTCTCTCCAATGAGCTGTGGAGAAAAAGACACCCTCCGATTGGATGATGTACGTTGGAGCCGTAGCCCGCGCTTGGGTCAGCCTTTGTCTCCGTGTCCATCCATAGTCACACGAACCACTCGCCCCCGGTCAACTGGGCGAGGAGCCCAGGATTTTATAAGTGTACTGCCCTTGGTCACCCTGGAACACGCCGCCGTTAACTGCGCTCGATTTCACGTTCACAATCGTCTGCTTTATGCAGACACCACTTCGAATCTGCCCGGATACAGTGAAAGCACCAAGGCACACGTTATTTCACATTTATTATAAACGGAGGTCTAATAAACTCCCAGACCCCCTTCTTTATTTGGTACACAGATTTCAATCCACGCAGCACCAAAAGAGCCGTTTACATGACCAAGATCACACACGGCACTCGCGTGCGGAAAGGTGCGCTATGGATTTACTGTGCCGTTTATTATTATAGAGAAGTGTGCACGCGGGGTGCAAGGGTGGGGACGAACAAGCTCTCTTCTGGACCGGGTGGATGGCTCTTAAAAGAGCCGTTGTGTTTGCAGTGTCTTGGTGCAAGCCCTTACTTCTTCTTGGGCGCTGCCTTCTTGGGCTTGGCTGCTTTGGGCTTGGCTGCCTTGGGTTTGACTACCTTGGCAGGGCTTTTCTTGGCCACTTTGGGCTTCGCCGCCTTGGCTTTCGCTGGGCTCTTGGCAGCCTTCTTGGCGGGGGCAGCCTTGGGCTTCTTGGGGCTCTTTGCTGCCGCAGGCTTCTTGACCTTCTTCGGGCTCTTCTTGACCCCCGCCGGAGCCTTTTTGGGCTTCTTGGCGGCAGGGGCAGCTTTCTTGGCCGCTGGTTTCTTGGTCTTGGCGGCCGCCTTCTTGGCCGCCTTCTTGCCCTCCAGCTGCTTCTTGTTCACCTTGAAGGATCCGGAGGCCCCGGTGCCCTTCAGCTGGGCCAGGGCGCCTTTGCTGACCAGGCTCTTGAGGGAGGCCTTGACCCGGCTCTTGTTCTTGTCCACATCGTAGCCCTCGGCGACCAGCCCCTTCTTCATGGCCGACAGGGAGACTCCCTTCCTCTCGGCAGAGGCGGTCACCACCTTCAGGATCAGATCGGCCACGCTGGGGCCGGAAGGCTTCTTGGCCTTGGAGGCCCCCGCTGTCTTCGTCTTCTTCTTCTGCTGCTGCTGCTGCTGCTGCTTTTTCTTGGGGGCGACCTCAGCGGGAGGCGCCGCGGCGGCTGGAGCGGTTTCGGCCATTGTAATGCGAGTCTCGGCGCGGGCGCTGTCACTGAACAGAAATGTCCCTCCCAAACCCGAGCCCCGTGAATATATACAGGGAGGAGCCGGCCTCTGATTGGTCCCGAGCAGACAGGGCTGTGCGAGGCACACTCGGCTCTTTGCTCCCAGCTGACTTTTGTGTTTCCTACCTTCGGATTATCCACGTTTTAAAACACAATCAGTTAAACACGCGCTTCCACGCATACATGACCAGGAGCCCAGCTTCGGCCCTCTCCCGGGCCTGCCCCCGTTTCGAATCCACCCCTCATCCCTGGCTTGTGATCCGCGGGGAGACTCGGCGCTCCCCCGACGGCGGGCGCCTCCATGCCTGAAATCCCGGGCTCCGGACCCCTTTTCCCCGGTCCACTCTCGACTCCTGCGGCCGGGAGCGGCGGCCCGCGGGAGGGAGGGGGCTCCTGCAGGGAGCGGGCCCTGTGGCGTCACAGTGGGGCTGCGGGGGCCGCGGGGAGCGCGTTCTGGAACGGGCCGAAGTAACACAGGGCTCCGCCGGCCGAGCGCGGGGTGGAAACAATGCCAGGGAGCCCCTGGCACGGGGGCCAGGGGGCCCTCCCCGCGCGCCTGCACCCTCGGCTGTGGCACCCTCGGCTCGGGGCTTACAAGCAGCGGGGCACGGCCCTGGCTCCAGCCTCGCACGCATCACCAGGCGGCCGTGTGCTGGCAGCTTCACATGCAGGCAGAGAGCATTCACTGCCGAGCGCCGAGCCAGAGGAGGCGGGTGCAGACTCAATACAATAAATACACAGTGACACAATGAAGGAAGGCGGCCGAGTTAGGCCTACATGTTTTAAGACACCCCAAGTGAGAGCAGAGGGTGTGAATGCACCTGAAATGGTGACCCCAGTACCGGCATGGAGGCACTCTGCTGAGCTGATTTTTACAGCTGGAGCTAGGTGTACCTCTGAGGTGACATCTGTAGACAGAGTGAGTTACTGTATGTCAGACGCTGAGCCTATGACCGGGGAGGCCCACTGCGGAACTGAATAGTACAGTACAGAGTGAGGCCTGTGACTACCACTGTTCTACTGAGCCCTATCGCTGGAGTGGGGACCACTCCTGAATCCAATGGTATGTCACGAGGGAGACCTGAGACCAGAAATCATATTCTGCGCACTGTAGCCTGATCGAGGCCTGCTGCTAATTTGGATGGAGGTAGGGGAAGAAAACAAAACACTTCACAAAGTCCAGAACGCACATGAACACCATTCACAGTATCAGATCTTAGCCTTCAGGATCTCCGGCCCATCCCTAGCTTCCAGGTACATGTTTTAGTAATATTTGTGACATTTGGAGGTTTACAGCTTCAAGGGGATGAAGTCGCACCTTCTACCCAGGGTTATGGAGCTCCGCGCAGGGTGAGATTTCAGGGTTCACCCCTGGCTGGAGGTGTGAAAACAAAACAATCCACATAGTCACACCTCCAGCCAGGGGTGAACCCTGAAATCTCACCCTGCGCATAGCTCCATAACCCTGGGTAGAAGGTGCAACTACGTCCCCTTGAAGCTTATCTCCTCCAAAGGTCACAAAGTATCAGTAAAACTGGTGCCTGGAGGCTAGAAACACACCCAAGGCCATGCAGGTCTTGTTCTGATACTGTAACGGAGTTCACACCTCCAAACCTGAAATCGTACCCTGCGCGGAGCTCCATGACCCTGGGTACAAGGTGCGACTTCATCCCTTGAAGCCTAACACCTTAAAATGTCACAAAGTATCAGTAATACTGGTGCCTGGAGGCTGGAAGTAGGCCCAAGGCCTTGCAGGCCTTATTCTGATACTGTAAAGGAGTTAAATACACTTTCCTGAGTATGTGAAGTGTTTTATTTTCACTCCTCCAGCCTGGGGTGAAGCCTGAAATCTTACCCTGCGCGGAGCTCCATGACACTGGGTACAAGGTGTGACTTCATCCCCTTGAAGCTTAACACCTTAAAATGTCACAAAGTATCAGTAATACTGGTGCCTGGAGGCTGGAAGTAGGCCCAAGGCCTTGCAGGCCTTATTCTGATACGGTAAAGGAGTTAATTACACTTTCCGGAGTATGTGAAGTGTTTTATTGTCACACATCAAGCCTGGGGTGAACCCTGAAATCTCACCCTGCGCGGAGCTCCATGACCCTGGGTAGAAGGTGCAACTTCATCCCCTTGAAGCCTAACACCTGCAAATGTCACAAGTATCAGTAAAACTGGTGCCAGGAGGCTCGAAGTAGGCCCAAGGACTTGCAGGCCTTATTCTGATACTGTAAAGGAGATAAATACACTTTCCTGAGTATGTGAAGTGTTTTATTTTCACTCCTCCAGCCTGGGGTGAAGCCTGAAATCTTACCCTGCGCGGAGCTCCATGACCCTGGGTACAAGGTGTGACTTCATCCACTTGAAGCTTAACACCTTAAAATGTCACAAAGTATCAGTAATACTGGTGCCTGGAGGCTGGAAACACACCCAAGGCCTTGCAGGCCTTATTGTGATACTGTGAAGGAGTTAAATACACTTTCCTGAGTATGTGAACTGTTTTATTTTCACACCTGCAGCCAGGGGTAAACCCTGAAATCTCACCCTGCGCAGAGCTCCAAGACCCTGGGTAGAAGGTGCGACTTCATCCCCTTGAAGCCTAACACCTACAAATGTCACAAGTATCAGTAAAACTGGTGCCAGGAGGCTGGAAGTAGGCCCAAGGCCTTGCAGGCCTTATTCTAATACTTTAAAGGAGTTAAATACACTTTCCTGAGTGTGTGAAGTGTTTTATTTTCACTCCTCCAGCCTGGGGTGAAGCCTGAAATCTTACCCTGCGCGGAGCTCCATGACCCTGGGTACAAGGTGTGACTTCATCCCCTTGAAGCTTAACACCTTAAAATGTCACAAAGTATCAGTAATACTGGTGCCTGGAGGCTAGAAACACACACACGGCCTTGCAGGCCTTATTCTGATACTGTAAAGGAGTTAAATACACTTTCCTGAGTATGTGAAGTGTTTTATTTTCACTCCTCGAGCCTGGGGTGAAGCCTGAAATCTTACCCTGCGCGGAGCTCCATGACCCTGGGTACAAGGTGTGACTTCATCCCCTTGAAGCTTAACACCTTAAAATGTCACAAAGTATCAGTAATACTGGTGCCTGGAGGCTGGAAACACACCCAAGGCCTTGCAGGCCTTATTGTGATACTGTAAAGGAGTTAAATACACTTTCCTGAGTATGTGAAGTGTATTATTTTCACACATGCAGCCAGGGGTGAACCCTGAAATCTCACCCTGCGCGGAGCTCCATGACCCTGGATAGAAGGTGCGACTTCATCCCCTTGAAGCCTAACACCTACAAATGTCACAAGTATCAGTAAAGCTGGTGCCAGGAGGCTGGAAGTGGGCCCAAGGCCTTGCAGGCCTTGTTCTGATACTGTTAGGGGTTAAATAGACTTTACTGAGTATGTGAAGTGATTTGTTTTCACACCTCCAGCCAGGGGTGAATCCTGAAATCTTACCCTGCGCGGAGCTCCATAACCCTGGGTAGAAAGTGCGACTTCATCCCCTTGAAGCCTAAAACCTGCAAATGTCACAAGTATCAGTAAATTGGTGCCTGGAGTCTGGAAACACACCCAAGACCTTGCAGGCCTTGTTCTGATGCTGTGAGGAGTTAAATACACTTTACTGAGTCTGTGAAGTGTTTTGTTTTCACCCCTGCAGCCAGGGGTGAAACCTGAAATCTTACCCTGCGAGGAGCTCCATAACCCTGGGTAGAAGGTGCGACTTCATCCCCTTGAAGCTTAACACCTTAAAATGTCACAAGTATCAGTAAATTGGTGCCTGGAGGCTGGAAACACACCCAAGACCTTGCAGGCCTTGTTCTGATGCTGTGAAGGAGTTAAATACACTTTCCTGAGTCTGTGAAGTGTTTTGTTTTCACCCCTGCAGCCAGGGGTGAAACCTGTAATCTTACCCTGCGCGGAGCTCCATAACCCTGGGTAGAAGGTGCGACTTCATCCCCTTGATGCCTAACACCTGCAAATGTCACAAGTATCAGTAAATTGGTGCCTGGAGGCTGGAAACACACCCAAGACCTTGCAGGCCTTGTTCTGATGCTGTGAAGGAGTTAAATACACTTTACTGAGTCTGTGAAGTGTTTTGTTTTCACACCTGCAGCCAGGGGTGAAACATGAAATCTTACCCTGCGCGGAGCTCCATAACCCTGGGTAGAAGGTGCGACTTCATCCCCTCACAGCTTAACACCTTAAAATGTCACAAGTATCAGTAAATTGGTGCCTGGAGGCTGGAAACACACCCAAGACCTTGCAGGCCTTGTTCTGATGCTGTGAAGGAGTTAAATACACTTTCCTGAGTCTGTGAAGTGTTTTGTTTTCACCCCTGCAGCCAAGGGTGAAACATGTAATCTTACCCTGCGCGGAGCTCCATAACCCTGGGTAGAAGGTGCGACTTCATCCCCTTGATGCCTAACACCTGCAAAATGTCACAAGTATCAGTACAACTGGTGCCAGGAGGCTGAAAGTAGGCCCACGGCCTTGCAGGCCTTATTCTGATACTGTAAAGCAGCTAAATACACTTTCCTGAGTATGTGAAGTGTTTTATGTTCACACTTCCATCCAGGGGTAAACCCTGAAATCTCACCCTGCGCGGAGCTCCATAACCCTGGGTAGAAGGTGCGACTTCATCCCCATGATGCCTCACACCTGCAAATGTCACAAGTATCAGTAAATTGGTGCCTGGAGGCTGGAAACACACCCAAGACCTCGCAGGCCTTGTTTTGATGCTGTGAAGGAGTTAAATACACTTTACTGAGTCTGTGAAGTGTTTTGTTTTCACACCTGCAGCCGGGGGTGAAACCTGAAATCTTACCCTGCGCGGAGCTCCATAAACCTGGGTAGAAGGTGCGACTTCATCCCCTTGAAGCCTAACACCTGCAAATGTCACAAGTATCAGTAAAACGGGTGCCAGGAGTCTGGAAGTAGGCCCAAGGCCTTGCAGGCCTCATTCTGATACTGTAAAGGAGCTAAATACACTTTCCTGAGTATGTGAAGTGTTTTATGTTCACACTTCCATCCAGGGCTAAACCCTGAAATCTCCCCCTGCGCGGAGCTCCATAACCCTGGGTAGAAGGTGCGACTTCATCCCCTTGAAGCCTAACCCCTGCAAATGTCACAAGTATCAGTAAAACTGGTGCCAGGAGGCTGGAAGTAGTCCCAAGGCCTTGCAGGCCTTATTCTGATACTGTAAAGCAGCTAAATACTTTTTCCTGAGTATGTGAAGTGTTTTATGTTCATACTTCCATCCAGGGGTGAACCCTGAAATCTCACCCTGCGCGGAGTTCCATAACCCTGGATAGAAGGTGCGACTTCATCCCCTTGAAGCCTAACCCTGCAAATGTCACAAGTATCAGTAAATTGGTGCCAGGAGGCTGGAAGTAGGCCCAAGGCCTTGCAGGCCTTGTTCTGATACTGTAAAGGAGTGAAATGCACTTTACTGAGTATGTGAAGTGTTTTGTTTTCACCCCTGCAGCCAGGGGTGAAACCTGAAATCTTACCCTGCGCGGAGCTCCATAACCCTGGGTAGAAGGTGCGACTTCATCCCCTTGATGCCTAACACCTGCAAATGTCACAAGTATCAGTAAATTGGTGCCTGGAGGCTGGAAACACACCCAAGACCTTGCAGGCCTTGTTCTGATGCTGTGAAGGAGTTAAATACACTTTACTGAGTCTGTGAAGTGTTTTGTTTTCACGCCTGCAGCCAGGGGTGAAACCTGAAATCTTACCCTGCGCGGAGCTCCATGACCCTGGGTAGAAGGCGCGACTTCATCCCCTTGAAGCCTAACACCTGCAAATGTCACAAGTATCAGTAAAACTGGTGCCAGGAGGCTGGAAGTAGTCCCAAGGCCTTGCAGGCCTTATTCTGATACTGTAAAGCAGCTAAATACTCTTTCCTGAGTATGTGAAGTGTTTTATGTTCACACTTCCATCCAGGGGTGAACCCTGAAATCTCACCCTGCGCGGAGCTCCATAACCCTGGGTAGAAGGTGCGACTTCATCCCCATGATGCCTCACACCTGCAAATGTCACAAGTATCAGTAAATTGGTGCCTGGAGGCTGGAAACACACCCAAGACCTTGCAGGCCTTGTTTTGATGCTGTGAAGGAGTTAAATACACTTTACTGAGTCTGTGAAGTGTTTTGTTTTCACACCTGCAGCCGGGGGTGAAACCGGAAATCTTACCCTGCGCGGAGCTCCATAAACCTGGGTAGAAGGTGCGACTTCATCCCCTTGAAGCCTAACACCTGCAAATGTCACAAGTATCAGTAAAACTGGTGCCAGGAGTCTGGAAGTAGGCCCAAGGCCTTGCAGGCCTCATTCTGATACTGTAAAGGAGCTAAATACACTTTCCTGAGTATGTGAAGTGTTTTATTTTCCCACCTGCAGCCAGGGGTGAACCCTGAAATCTCACCCTGCGCGGAGCTCCATGACCCTGGGTAGAAGGTGCGACTTCATCCCCTTGATGCCTAACACCTGCAAATGTCACAAGTATCAGTAAAACTGGTGCCAGGAGGCTGGAAGTAGTCCCAAGGCCTTGCAGGCCTTATTCTGATACTGTAAAGCAGCTACATACACTTTCCTGAGTATGTGAAGTGTTTTATGTTCACACTTCCATCCAGGGGTAAACCCTGAAATCTCACTCTGCGCGGAGCTCCATAACCCTGGGTAGAAGGTGCGGCTTCATCCCCTTGAAGCCTAACCCCTGCAAATGTCACAAGTATCAGTAAATTGGTGCCAGGAGGCTGGAAGTAGGCCCAAGGCCTTGCAGGCCTTGTTCTGATACTGTAAAGGAGTGAAATGCACTTTACTGAGTATGCGAAGTGTTTTGTTTTCACCCCTGCAGCCAGGGGTGAAACCTGAAATCTTACCCTGCGCGGAGCTCCATAACCCTGGGTAGAAGGTGCGACTTCATCCCCTTGATGCCTAACACCTGCAAATGTCACAAGTATCAGTAAATTGGTGCCTGGAGGCTGGAAACACACCCAAGGCCTTGCAGGCCTTGTTCTGATGCTGTGAAGGAGTTAAATACACTTTACTGAGTCTGTGAAGTGTTTTGTTTTCACCCCTGCAGCCAGGGGTGAAACCTGAAATCTTACCCTGCGCGGAGCTCCATGACCCTGTGTAGAAGGCGCGACTTCATCCCCTTGAAGCCTAACAACTACAAATGTCACAAGTATCAGTAAAACTGGTGCCAGGAGGCTGGATGTAGGCCCAAGGCCTTGCAGGCCTTATTCTGATACTGTAAAGGAGTTAAATACACTTTCCTGAGTATGTGATGTGTTTTATTTTCACTGCTCCAGCCTGGGGCGAAGCCTGAAATCTTACCCTGCGTGGAGCTCCATGACCCTGGGTAGAAGGTGCGACTTCATCCCCTTGAAGCCTAACACCTGCAAATGTCACAAGTATCAGTAAAACTGGTGCCAGGAGGCTGGAAGTAGTCCCAAAGCCTTGCAGGCCTTATTCTGATACTGTAAAGCAGCTAAATACTCTTTCCTGAGTATGTGAAGTGTTTTATGTTCACACTTCCATCCAGGGGTGAACCCTGAAATCTCACCCTGCGCGGAGCTCCATAACCCTGGGTAGAAGGTGCGACTTCATCCCCATGATGCCTCACACCTGCAAATGTCACAAGTATCAGTAAATTGGTGCCTGGAGGCTGGAAACACACCCAAGACCTTGCAGGCCTTATTCTGATACTGTAAAGCAGCTAAATACACTTTCCTGAGTATGTGAAGTGTTTTATTTTCACACTTCCATCCGGGGGTAAACCCTGAAATCTCACCCTGCGCGGAGCTCCATAACCCTGGGTAGAAGGTGCGACTTCATCCCCTTGGAGCCTAACCCCTGCAAATGTCACAAGTATCAGTAAACTGGTGCCAGGAGGCTGGAAGTAGGCCCAAGGCCTTGCAGGCCTTATTCTGATACTGTAAAGCACCTAATACACTTTCCTGAGTATGTGAAGTGTTTTATTGTCACACTTCCATCCAGGGGTAAACCCTGAAATCTTACCCTGCGCGGAGCTCCATAACCCTGGGTAGAAGGTGCGACTTCATCCCCTTGATGCCTAACACCTGCAAATGTCACAAGTATCAGTAAATTGGTGCCTGGAGGCTGGAAACACACCCAAGGCCTTGCAGGCCTTGTTCTGATGCTGTGAAGGAGTTAAATACACTTTACTGAGTCTGTGAAGTGTTTTGTTTTCACCCCTGCAGCCAGGGGTGAAACCTGAAATCTTACCCTGCGCGGAGCTCCATGACCCTGGGTAGAAGGCGCGACTTCATCCCCTTGAAGCCTAACAACTACAAATGTCACAAGTATCAGTAAAACTGGTGCCAGGAGGCTGGATGTAGGCCCAAGGCCTTGCAGGCCTTATTCTGATACTGTAAAGGAGTTAAATACACTTACCTGAGTATGTGATGTGTTTTATTTTCACTCCTCCAGCCTGGGGCGAAGCCTGAAATCTTACCCTGCGTGGAGCTCCATGACCCTGGGTAGAAGGTGCGACTTCATCCCCTTGAAGCCTAACACCTGCAAATGTCACAAGTATCAGTAAAACTGGTGCCAGGAGGCTGGAAGTAGTCCCAAGGCCTTGCAGGCCTTATTCTGATACTGTAAAGCAGCTAAATACTCTTTCCTGAGTATGTGAAGTGTTTTATGTTCACACTTCCATCCAGGGGTGAACCCTGAAATCTCACCCTGCGCGGAGCTCCATAACCCTGGGTAGAACGTGCGACTTCATCCCCATGATGCCTCACACCTGCAAATGTCACAAGTATCAGTAAATTGGTGCCTGGAGGCTGGAAACACACCCAAGACCTTGCAGGCCTTGTTTTGATGCTGTGAACGAGTTAAATACACTTTACTGAGTCTGTGAAGTGTTTTGTTTTCACACCTGCAGCCGGGGGTGAAACCGGAAATCTTACCCTGCGCGGAGCTCATAAACCTGGGTAGAAGGTGCGACTTCATCCCCTTGAAGCCTAACACCTGCAAATGTCACAAGTATCAGTAAAACTGGTGCCAGGAGTCTGGAAGTAGGCCCAAGGCCTTGCAGGCCTCATTCTGATACTGTAAAGGAGCTAAATACACTTTCCTGAGTATGTGAAGTGTTTTATTTTCCCACCTGCAGCCAGGGGTGAACCCTGAAATCTCACCCTGCGCGGAGCTCCATGACCCTGGGTTGAAGGTGCGACTTCATCCCCTTGATGCCTAACACCTGCAAATGTCACAAGTATCAGTAAAACTGGTGCCAGGAGGCTGGAAGTAGGCCCAAGGCCTTGCATGCCTTATTCTGATACTGTAAAGCAGCTACATACACTTTCCTGAGTATGTGAAGTGTTTTATGTTCACACTTCCATCCAGGGGTAAACCCTGAAATCTCACTCTGCGCGGAGCTCCATAACCCTGGGTAGAAGGTGCGGCTTCATCCCCTTGAAGCCTAACCCCTGCAAATGTCACAAGTATCAGTAAATTGGTGCCAGGAGGCTGGAAGTAGGCCCAAGGCCTTGCAGGCCTTGTTCTGATACTGTAAAGGAGTGAAATGCACTTTACTGAGTATGCGAAGTGTTTTGTTTTCACCCCTGCAGCCAGGGGTGAAACCTGAAATCTTACCCTGCGCGGAGCTCCATAACCCTGGGTAGAAGGTGCGACTTCATCCCCTTGATGCCTAACACCTGCAAATGTCACAAGTATCAGTAAATTGGTGCCTGGAGGCTGGAAACACACCCAAGGCCTTGCAGGCCTTGTTCTGATGCTGTGAAGGAGTTAAATACACTTTACTGAGTCTGTGAAGTGTTTTGTTTTCACCCCTGCAGCCAGGGGTGAAACCTGAAATCTTACCCTGCGCGGAGCTCCATGACCCTGGGTAGAAGGCGCGACTTCATCCCCTTGAAGCCTAACAACTACAAATGTCACAAGTATCAGTAAAACTGGTGCCAGGAGGCTGGATGTAGGCCCAAGACCTTGCAGGCCTTATTCTGATACTGTAAAGGAGTTAAATACACTTTCCTGAGTATGTGATGTGTTTTATTTTCACTCCTCCAGCCTGGGGCGAAGCCTGAAATCTTACCCTGCGTGGAGCTCCATGACCCTGGGTAGAAGGTGCGACTTCATCCCCTTGAAGCCTAACACCTGCAAATGTCACAAGTATCAGTAAAACTGGTGCCAGGAGGCTGGAAGTAGGCCCAAGGCCTTGCAGGCCTTATTCTGATACTGTAAAGCAGCTAAATACACTTTCCTTAGTATGTGAAGTGTTTTATTTTCACACTTCCATCCGGGGGTAAACCCTGAAATCTCACCCTGCGCGGAGCTCCATAACCCTGGGTAGAAGGTGCGACTTCATCCCCATGATGCCTCACACCTGCAAATGTCACAAGTATCAGTACATTGGTGCCTGGAGGCTGGAAACACACCCAAGACCTTGCAGGCCTTATTCTGATACTGTAAAGCAGCTAAATACACTTTCCTGAGTATGTGAAGTGTTTTATTTTCACACTTCCATCCGGGGGTAAACCCTGAAATCTCACCCTGCGCGGAGCTCCATAACCCTGGGTAGAAGGTGCGACTTCATCCCCTTGAAGCCTAACCCCTGCAAATGTCACAAGTATCAGTAAACTGGTGCCAGGAGGCTGGAAGTAGGCCCAAGGCCTTGCAGGCCTTATTCTGATACTGTAAAGCACCTAATACACTTTCCTGAGTATGTGAAGTGTTTTATTTTCACACTTCCATCCAGGGGTAAACCCTGAAATCTTACCCTGCGCGGAGCTCCATAACCCTGGGTAGAAGGTGCGACTTCATCCCCTTGATGCCTAACACCTGCAAATGTCACAAGTATCAGTAAATTGGTGCCTGGAGGCTGGAAACACACCCAAGGCCTTGCAGGCCTTGTTCTGATGCTGTGAAGGAGTTAAATACACTTTACTGAGTCTGTGAAGTGTTTTGTTTTCACCCCTGCAGCCAGGGGTGAAACCTGAAATCTTACCCTGCGCGGAGCTCCATGACCCTGGGTAGAAGGCGCGACTTCATCCCCTTGAAGCCTAACAACTACAAATGTCACAAGTATCAGTAAAACTGGTGCCAGGAGGCTGGATGTAGGCCCAAGGCCTTGCAGGCCTTATTCTGATACTGTAAAGGAGTTAAATACACTTTCCTGAGTATGTGAAGTGTTTTATGTTCACACCTGCAGCCAGGGTTGAACCCTGAAATCTCACCCTGCGCGGAGCTCCATGACCCTGGGTAGAAGGTGCGACTTCATCCCCTTGAAGCCTAACACCTACAAATGTCACAAGTATCAGTAAAACTGGTGCCAGGAGGCTGGCAGTAGGCCCAAGGCCTTGCAGGCCTTATTCTGATACTGTAAAGGAGTTAAATACACTTTCCGGAGTATGTGAAGTGTTTTATTGTCACACCTCAAGCCTGGGGTGAACCCAGAAATCTCACCCTGCTCGGAACTCCATGACCCTGGGTAGAAGGTGCGACTTCATCCCCTTGAAGCCTAACACCTGCAAATGTCACAAGTATCAGTAAAACTGGTGCCAGGAGGCTGGAAGTAGGCCCAAGGCCTTGCAGGCCTTATTCTGACACTGTAAAGCAGCTAAATACACTTTCCTGAGTATGTGAAGTGTTTTATTCTCACACTTCCATCCAGGGGTGAACCCTGAAATCTCACCCTGCGCGGAGCTCCATAACCCTGGGTAGAAGGTGCGACTTCATCCCCTTGAAGCCTAACACCTGCAAATGTCACAAGTATCAGTAAAACTGGTGCCAGGAGGCTGGAAGTAGGCCCAAGGCCTTGCAGGCCTTATTCTGATACTGTAAAGCAGCTAAATACACTTTCCTGAGTATGTGAAGTGTTTTATTCTCACACTTCCATCCAGGGGTGAACCCTGAAATCTCACCCTGCGCGGAGCTCCATAACCCTGGGTAGAAGGTGCGACTTCATCCCCTTGAAGCCTAACACCTGCAAATGTCACAAGTATCAGAAAAACTGGTGCCAGGAGGCTGGAAGTAGGCCCAAGGCCTTGCAGGCCCTATTCTGATACTGGAAAGGAGATAAAAACACTTTCCTGAGAATGTGAAGTGTTTTATTTTCTCAGCTCAAGCCTGGGGTGAACCCTGAAATCTTACCCTGCGCGGAGCTCCATAAACCTGGGTAGAAGGTGCGACTTCATCCCCTTGAAGCCTAAAACCTGCAAATGTCACAAGTATCAGTAAAACTGGTGCCAGGATGCTGGAAGTAGGCCCAAGGCCTTGCAGGCCTTATTCTGATACTGTAAAGGAGCTAAATACACTTTCCTGAGTATGTGAAGTGTTTTATTTTCACACCTGCAGCCAGGGGTGAACCCTGAAATCTCACCCTGCGCGGAGCTCCATGACCCTGGGTAGAAGGTGCGACTTCATCCCCTTGAAGCCTGACAACTGCAAATGTCACAAGTATCAGTAAAACTGGTGCCAGGAGGCTGGAAGTAGGCCCAAGGCCTTGCAGGCCTTATTCTGATACTGTAAAGGAGTTAAATACACTTTCCTGAGTATGTGAAGTGTTTTATGTTCACACCTCAAGCCTGGGGTGAACCCTGAAATCTCACCCTGCGCGGAGTTCCATAACCCTGGGTAGAAGGTGCAACTTCATCCCCTTGAAGCCTAACACCTGCAAATGTCACAAGTATCAGTAAAACTGGTGCCAGGAGGCTCGAAGTAGGCCCAAGGACTTGCAGGCCTTATTCTGATACTGTAAAGGAGTTAAATACACTTTCCTGAGTATGTGAAGTGTTTTATTCTCACACTTCCATCCAGGGGTGAACCCTGAAATCTCACCCTGCGCGGAGCTCCATAACCCTGGGTAGAAGGTGTGACTTCATCCCCTTGAAGCTTAACACCTTAAAATGTCACAAAGTATCAGTAATACTGGTGCCTGGAGGCTGGAAACACACCCAAGGCCTTGCATGCCTTATTGTGATACTGTAAAGGAGTTAAATACACTTTCCTGAGTATCAGAAGTGTATTATTTTCACACCTGCAGCCAGGGGTGAACCCTGAAATCTCACCCTGAGCGGAGCTCCATGACCCTGGGTAGAAGGTGAGACTTCATCCCCTTGAAGCCTAACACCTACAAATGTCACAAGTATCAGTAAAACTGGTGCCAGGAGTCTGGAAGTAGGCCCAAGGCCTTGCAGGCCATATTCTGATACTGTAAAATAGCTAAATACACTTTCCTGGGTATGTGAAGTGTTTTATTTTCAGACCTGCAGCCAGGGGTAAACCCTGAAATCTCACCCTGCGCGGAGTTCCATAACCCTGGGTAGAAGGTGCGACTTCATCCCCTTGAAGCCTAACACCTGCAAATGTCACAAGTATCAGTAAAACTGGTGCCAGGAGGCTGGAAGTAGGCCCAAGGCCTTGCAGGCCTTATTCTGATACTGTAAAGGAGTTAAATACACTTTCCTGAGTGTGTGAAGGGTTTTATTTTCACTCCTCTAGCCTGGGGTGAAGCCTGAAATCTTACCCTGCGCGGAGCTCCATGAGCCTGGGTAGAAGGTGCGACTTCATCCCCTTGAAGCCTAACACCTGCAAATGTCACAAGTATCAGTAAAACTGGTGCCAGGAGGCTGGAAGTAGTCCCAAGGCCTTGCAGGCCTTATTCTGATACTGTAAAGCAGCTAAATACTCTTTCCTGAGTATGTGAAGTGTTTTATGTTCACACTTCCATCCAGGGGTGAACCCTGAAATCTCACCCTGCGCGAGCTCCATAACCCTGGGTAGAAGGTGCGACTTCATCCCCATGATGCCTCACACCTGCAAATGTCACAAGTGTCAGTAAATTGGTGCCTGGAGGCTGGAAACACACCCAAGACCTTGCAGGCCTTGTTTTGATGCTGTGAAGGAGTTAAATACACTTTACTGAGTCTGTGAAGTGTTTTGTTTTCACACCTGCAGCCGGGGGTGAAACCTGAAATCTTACCCTGCGCGGAGCTCCATAAACCTGGGTAGAAGGTGCGACTTCATCCCCTTGAAGCCTAACACCTGCAAATGTCACAAGTATCAGTAAATTGGTGCCAGGAGGCGGGAAGTAGGCCCAAGGCCTTGCAGGCCTTGTTCTGATACTGTAAAGGAGTGAAATGCACTTTACTGAGTATGCGAAGTGTTTTGTTTTCACCCCTGCAGTCAGGGGTGAAACCTGAAATCTTACCCTGCTCGGAGCTCCTTAACCCTGGGTAGAAGGTGCGACTTCATCCCCTTGATGCCTAACACCTGCAAATGTCACAAGTATCAGTAAATTGGTGCCTGGAGGCTGGAAACACACCCAAGACCTTGCAGGCCTTGTTCTGATGCTGTGAAGGAGTTAAATACACTTTACTGAGTCTGTGAAGTGTTTTGTTTTCACCCCTGCAGCCAGGGGTGAAACCTGAAATCTTACCCTGCGCGGAGCTCCATAACCCTGGGTAGAAGGTGCGACTTCATCCCCTTGATGCCTAACACCTGCAAATGTCACAAGTATCAGTAAATTGGTGCCTGGAGGCTGGAAACACACCCAAGACCTTGCAGGCCTTTTTCTGATGCTGTGAAGGAGTTAAATACACTTTACTGAGTCTGTGAAGTGTTTTGTTTTCACCCCTGCAGCCAGGGGTGAAACCTGAAATCTTACCCTGCACCTGAAATCTTACCCTGCGCGGAGCTCCATAACCCTGGGTAGAAGGTGCGACTTCATCCCCATGATGCCTCACACCTGCAAATGTCACAAGTATCAGTAAATTGGTGCCTGGAGGCTGGAAACACACCCAAGACCTTGCAGGCCTTGTTCTGATGCTGTGAAGGAGTTAAATACACTTTACTGAGTCTGTGAAGTGTTTTGTTTTCACACCTGCAGCCGGGGGTGAAACCTGAAATCTTACCCTGCGCGGAGCTCCATAAACCTGGGTAGAAGGTGCGACTTCATCCCCTTGAAGCCTAACACCTGCAAATGTCACAAGTATCAGTAAAACTGGTGCCAGGAGTCTGGAAGTAGGCCCAAGGCCTTGCAGGCCTCATTCTGATACTGTAAAGGAGCTAAATACACTTTCCTGAGTATGTGAAGTGTTTTATTTTCCCACCTGCAGCCAGGGGTGAACCCTGAAATCTCACCCTGCGCGGAGCTCCATGACCCTGGGTAGAAGGTGCGCCTTCATCCCCTTGATGCCTAACACCTGCAAATGTCACAAGTATCAGTAAAACTGGTGCCAGGAGGCTGGAAGTAGGCCCAAGGCCTTGCATGCCTTATTCTGATACTGTAAAGCAGCTACATACACTTTCCTGAGTATGTGAAGTGTTTTATGTTCACACTTCCATCCAGGGGTAAACCCTGAAATCTCACCCTGCGCGGAGCTCCATAACCCTGGGTAGAAGGTGCGACTTCATCCCCTTGAAGCCTAACCCCTGCAAATGTCACAAGTATCAGTAAATTGGTGCCAGGAGGCTGGAAGTAGGCCCAAGGCCTTGCAGGCCTTGTTCTGATACTGTAAAGGAGTGAAATGCACTTTACTGAGTATGCAAAGTGTTTTGTTTTCACCCCTGCAGCCAGGGGTGAAACCGGAAATCTTACCCTGCGCGGAGCTCCATAACCCTGGGTAGAAGGTGCGACTTCATCCCCTTGATGCCTAACACCTGCAAATGTCACAAGTATCAGTAAATTGGTGCCTGGAGTCTGGAAACACACCCAAGACCTTGCAGGCCTTGTTCTGATGCTGTGAAGGAGTTAAATACACTTTACTGAGTCTGTGAAGTGTTTTGTTTTCACCCCTGCAGCCAGGGGTGAAACCTGAAATCTTACCCTGCGAGGAGCTCCATAACCCTGGGTAGAAGGTGCGACTTCATCCCCTTGAAGCTTAACACCTTAAAATGTCACAAGTATCAGTAAATTGGTGCCTGGAGGCTGGAAACACACCCAAGACCTTGCAGGCCTTGTTCTGATGCTGTGAAGGAGTTAAATACACTTTCCTGAGTCTGTGAAGTGTTTTGTTTTCACCCCTGCAGCCAGGGGTGAAACCTGTAATCTTACCCTGCGCGGAGCTCCATAACCCTGGGTAGAAGGTGCGACTTCATCCCCTTGATGCCTAACACCTGCAAATGTCACAAGTATCAGTAAATTGGTGCCTGGAGGCTGGAAACACACCCAAGACCTTGCAGGCCTTGTTCTGATGCTGTGAAGGAGTTAAATACACTTTACTGAGTCTGTGAAGTGTTTTGTTTTCACACCTGCAGCCAGGGGTGAAACATGAAACCTTACCCGGCGCGGAGCTCCATAACCCTGGGTAGAAGGTGCGACTTCATCCCCTCACAGCTTAACACCTTAAAATGTCACAAGTATCAGTAAATTGGTGCCTGGAGGCTGGAAACACACCCAAGACCTTGCAGGCCTTGTTCTGATGCTGTGAAGGAGTTAAATACACTTTCCTGAGTCTGTGAAGTGTTTTGTTTTCACCCCTGCAGCCAAGGGTGAAACCTGTAATCTTACCCTGCGCGGAGCTCCATAACCCTGGGTAGAAGGTGCGACTTCATCGCCTTGATGCCTAACACCTGCAAAATGTCACAAGTTTCAGTACAACTGGTGCCAGGAGGCTGAAAAGAGGCCCACGGCCTTGCAGGCCTTATTCTGATACTGTAAAGCAGCTAAATACACTTTCCTGAGTATGTGAAGTGTTTTATGTTCACACTTCCATCCAGGGGTAAACCCTGAAATCTCACCCTGCGCGGAGCTCCATAACCCTGGGTAGCAGGTGCGACTTCATCCCCATGATGCCTCACACCTGCAAATGTCACAAGTATCAGTAAATTGGTGCCTGGAGGCTGGAAACACACCCAAGACCTTGCAGGCCTTGTTTTGATGCTGTGAAGGAGTTAAATACACTTTACTGAGTCTGTGAAGTGTTTTGTTTTCACACCTGCAGCCGGGGGTGAAACCTGAAATCTTACCCTGCGCGGAGCTCCATAAACCTGGGTAGAAGGTGCGACTTCATCCCCTTGAAGCCTAACACCTGCAAATGTCACAAGTATCAGTAAAACGGGTGCCAGGAGTCTGGAAGTAGGCCCAAGGCCTTGCAGGCCTCATTCTGATACTGTAAAGGAGCTAAATACACTTTCCTGAGTATGTGAAGTGTTTTATGTTCACACTTCCATCCAGGGGTAAACCCTGAAATCTCACCCTGCGCGGAGCTCCATAACCCTGGGTAGAAGGTGCGACTTCATCCCCTTGAAGCCTAACCCCTGCAAATGTCACAAGTATCAGTAAAACTGGTGCCAGGAGGCTGGAAGTAGTCCCAAGGCCTTGCAGGCCTTATTCTGATACTGTAAAGCAGCTAAATACTCTTTCCTGAGTATGTGAAGTGTTTTATGTTCACACTTCCATCCAGGGGTGAACCCTGAAATCTCACCCTGCGCGGAGTTCCATAACCCTGGATAGAAGGTGCGACTTCATCCCCTTGAAGCCTAACCCTGCAAATGTCACAAGTATCAGTAAATTGGTGCCAGGAGGCTGGAAGTAGGCCCAAGGCCTTGCAGGCCTTGTTCTGATACTGTAAAGGAGTGAAATGCACTTTACTGAGTATGTGAAGTGTTTTGTTTTCACCCCTGCAGCCAGGGGTGAAACCTGAAATCTTACCCTGCGCGGAGCTCCATAACCCTGGGTAGAAGGTGCGACTTCATCCCCTTGATGCCTAACACCTGCAAATGTCACAAGTATCAGTAAATTGGTGCCTGGAGGCTGGAAACACACCCAAGACCTTGCAGGCCTTGTTCTGATGCTGTGAAGGAGTTAAATACACTTTACTGAGTCTGTGAAGTGTTTTGTTTTCACCCCTGCAGCCAGGGGTGAAACCTGAAATCTTACCCTGCGCGGAGCTCCATGACCCTGGGTAGAAGGCGCGACTTCATCCCCTTGAAGCCTAACAACTACAAATGTCACAAGTATCAGTAAAACTGGTGCCAGGAGGCTGGATGTAGGCCCAAGGCCTTGCAGGCCTTATTCTGATACTGTAAAGGAGTTAAATACACTTTCCTGAGTATGTGATGTGTTTTCTTTTCACTCCTCCAGCCTGGGGCGAAGCCTGAAATCTTACCCTGCGTGGAGCTCCATGACCCTGGGTAGAAGGTGCGACTTCATCCCCTTGAAGCCTAACACCTGCAAATGTCACAAGTATCAGTAAAACTGGTGCCAGGAGGCTGGAAGTAGTCCCAAGGCCTTGCAGGCCTTATTCTGATACTGTAAAGCAGCTAAATACTCTTTCCTGAGTATGTGAAGTGTTTTATGTTCACACTTCCATCCAGGGGTGAACCCTGAAATCTCACCCTGCGCGGAGCTCCATAACCCTGGGTAGAAGGTGCGACTTCATCCCCATGATGCCTCACACCTGCAAATGTCACAAGTATCAGTAAATTGGTGCCTGGAGGCTGGAAACACACCCAAGACCTTGCAGGCCTTGTTCTGATGCTGTGAAGGAGTTAAATACACTTTACTGAGTCTGTGAAGTGTTTTGTTTTCACCCCTGCAGCCAGGGGTGAAACCTGAAATCTTACCCTGCGCGGAGCTCCATGACCCTGGGTAGAAGGCGCGACTTCATCCCCTTGAAGCCTAACAACTACAAATGTCACAAGTATCAGTAAAACTGGTGCCAGGAGGCTGGATGTAGGCCCAAGGCCTTGCAGGCCTTATTCTGATACTGTAAAGGAGTTAAATACACTTTCCTGAGTATGTGATGTGTTTTATTTTCACTCCTCCAGCCTGGGGCGAAGCCTGAAATCTTACCCTGCGTGGAGCTCCATGACCCTGGGTAGAAGGTGCGACTTCATCCCCTTGAAGCCTAACACCTGCAAATGTCACAAGTATCAGTAAAACTGGTGCCAGGAGGCTGGAAGTAGTCCCAAGGCCTTGCAGGCCTTATTCTGATACTGTAAAGCAGCTAAATACTCTTTCCTGAGTATGTGAAGTGTTTTATGTTCACACTTCCATCCAGGGGTGAACCCTGAAATCTCACCCTGCGCGGAGCTCCATAACCCTGGGTAGAAGGTGCGACTTCATCCCCATGATGCCTCACACCTGCAAATGTCACAAGTATCAGTAAATTGGTGCCTGGAGGCTGGAAACACACCCAAGACCTTGCAGGCCTTGTTCTGATGCTGTGAAGGAGTTAAATACACTTTACTGAGTCTGTGAAGTGTTTTGTTTTCACCCCTGCAGCCAGGGGTGAAACCTGAAATCTTACCCTGCGCGGAGCTCCATGACCCTGGGTAGAAGGCGCGACTTCATCCCCTTGAAGCCTAACAACTACAAATGTCACAAGTATCAGTAAAACTGGTGCCAGGAGGCTGGATGTAGGCCCAAGGCCTTGCAGGCCTTATTCTGATACTGTAAAGGAGTTAAATACACTTTCCTGAGTATGTGATGTGTTTTATTTTCACTCCTCCAGCCTGGGGCGAAGCCTGAAATCTTACCCTGCGTGGAGCTCCATGACCCTGGGTAGAAGGTGCGACTTCATCCCCTTGAAGCCTAACACCTGCAAATGTCACAAGTATCAGTAAAACTGGTGCCAGGAGGCTGGAAGTAGTCCCAAGGCCTTGCAGGCCTTATTCTGATACTGTAAAGCAGCTAAATACTCTTTCCTGAGTATGTGAAGTGTTTTATGTTCACACTTCCATCCAGGGGTGAACCCTGAAATCTCACCCTGCGCGGAGCTCCATAACCCTGGGTAGAAGGTGCGACTTCATCCCCATGATGCCTCACACCTGCAAATGTCACAAGTATCAGTAAATTGGTGCCTGGAGGCTGGAAACACACCCAAGACCTTGCAGGCCTTATTCTGATACTGTAAAGCAGCTAAATACACTTTCCTGAGTATGTGAAGTGTTTTATTTTCACACTTCCATCCGGGGGTAAACCCTGAAATCTCACCCTGCGCGGAGCTCCATAACCCTGGGTAGAAGGTGCGACTTCATCCCCTTGAAGCCTAACCCCTGCAAATGTCACAAGTATCAGTAAACTGGTGCCAGGAGGCTGGAAGTAGGCCCAAGGCCTTGCAGGCCTTATTCTGATACTGTAAAGCACCTAATACACTTTCCTGAGTATGTGAAGTGTTTTATTTTCACACTTCCATCCAGGGGTAAACCCTGAAATCTTACCCTGCGCGGAGCTCCATAACCCTGGGTAGAAGGTGCGACTTCATCCCCTTGATGCCTAACACCTGCAAATGTCACAAGTATCAGTAAATTGGTGCCAGGAGGCTGGAAGTAGGCCCAAGGCCTTGCAGGCCTTGTTCAGATACTGTAAAGGAGTGAAATGCACTTTACTGAGTATGCGAAGTGTTTTGTTTTCACCCCTGCAGCCAGGGGTGAAACCGGAAATCTTACCCTGCGCGGAGCTCCATAACCCTGGGTAGAAGGTGCGACTTCATCCCCTTGATGCCTAACACCTGCAAATGTCACAAGTATCAGTAAATTGGTGCCTGGAGTCTGGAAACACACCCAAGACCTTGCAGGCCTTGTTCTGATGCTGTGAAGGAGTTAAATACACTTTACTGAGTCTGTGAAGTGTTTTGTTTTCACCCCTGCAGCCAGGGGTGAAACCTGTAATCTTACCCTGCGCGGAGCTCCATAACCCTGGGTAGAAGGTGCGACTTCATCCCCTTGAAGCTTAACACCTTAAAATGTCACAAGTATCAGTAAATTGGTGCCTGGAGGCTGGAAACACACCCAAGACCTTGCAGGCCTTGTTCTGATGCTGTGAAGGAGTTAAATACACTTTCCTGAGTCTGTGAAGTGTTTTGTTTTCACCCCTGCAGCCAGGGGTGAAACCTGTAATCTTACCCTGCGCGGAGCTCCATAACCCTGGGTAGAAGGTGCGACTTCATCCCCTTGATGCCTAACACCTGCAAATGTCACAAGTATCAGTAAATTGGTGCCTGGAGGCTGGAAACACACCCAAGACCTTGCAGGCCTTGTTCTGATGCTGTGAAGGAGTTAAATACACTTTACTGAGTCTGTGAAGTGTTTTGTTTTCACCCCTGCAGCCAGGGGTGAAACATGAAATCTTACCCTGCGCGGAGCTCCATAACCCTGGGTAGAAGGTGCGACTTCATCCCCTCACAGCTTAACACCTTAAAATGTCACAAGTATCAGTAAATTGGTGCCTGGAGGCTGGAAACACACCCAAGACCTTGCAGGCCTTGTTCTGATGCTGTGAAGGAGTTAAATACACTTTCCTGAGTCTGTGAAGTGTTTTGTTTTCACCCCTGCAGCCAAGGGTGAAACATGTAATCTTACCCTGCGCGGAGCTCCATAACCCTGGGTAGAAGGTGCGACTTCATCCCCTTGATGCCTAACACCTGCAAAATGTCACAAGTATCAGTACAACTGGTGCCAGGAGGCTGAAAGTAGGCCCACGGCCTTGCAGGCCTTATTCTGATACTGTAAAGCAGCTAAATACACTTTCCTGAGTATGTGAAGTGTTTTATGTTCACACTTCCATCCAGGGGTAAACCCTGAAATCTCACCCTGCGCGGAGCTCCATAACCCTGGGTAGAAGGTGCGACTTCATCCCCATGATGCCTCACACCTGCAAATGTCACAAGTATCAGTAAATTGGTGCCTGGAGGCTGGAAACACACCCAAGACCTTGCAGGCCTTGTTTTGATGCTGTGAAGGAGTTAAATACACTTTACTGAGTCTGTGAAGTGTTTTGTTTTCACACCTGCAGCCGGGGGTGAAACCTGAAATCTTACCCTGCGCGGAGCTCCATAAACCTGGGTAGAAGGTGCGACTTCATCCCCTTGAAGCCTAACACCTGCAAATGTCACAAGTATCAGTAAAACGGGTGCCAGGAGTCTGGAAGTAGGCCCAAGGCCTTGCAGGCCTCATTCTGATACTGTAAAGGAGCTAAATACACTTTCCTGAGTATGTGAAGTGTTTTATGTTCACACTTCCATCCAGGGGTAAACCCTGAAATCTCACCCTGCGCGGAGCTCCATAACCCTGGGTAGAAGGTGCGACTTCATCCCCTTGAAGCCTAACCCCTGCAAATGTCACAAGTATCAGTAAAACTGGTGCCAGGAGGCTGGAAGTAGTCCCAAGGCCTTGCAGGCCTTATTCTGATACTGTAAAGCAGCTAAATACTTTTTCCTGAGAATGTGAAGTGTTTTATGTTCACACTTCCATCCAGGGGTGAACCCTGAAATCTCACCCTGCGCGGAGTTCCATAACCCTGGATAGAAGGTGCGACTTCATCCCCTTGAAGCCTAACCCTGCAAATGTCACAAGTATCAGTAAATTGGTGCCAGGAGGCTGGAAGTAGGCCCAAGGCCTTGCAGGCCTTGTTCTGATACTGTAAAGGAGTGAAATGCACTTTACTGAGTATGTGAAGTGTTTTGTTTTCACCCCTGCAGCCAGGGGTGAAACCTGAAATCTTACCCTGCGCGGAGCTCCATAACCCTGGGTAGAAGGTGCGACTTCATCCCCTTGATGCCTAACACCTGCAAATGTCACAAGTATCAGTAAATTGGTGCCTGGAGGCTGGAAACACACCCAAGACCTTGCAGGCCTTGTTCTGATGCTGTGAAGGAGTTAAATACACTTTACTGAGTCTGTGAAGTGTTTTGTTTTCACGCCTGCAGCCAGGGGTGAAACCTGAAATCTTACCCTGCGCGGAGCTCCATGACCCTGGGTAGAAGGCGCGACTTCATCCCCTTGAAGCCTAACAACTACAAATGTCACAAGTATCAGTAAAACTGGTGCCAGGAGGCTGGATGTAGGCCCAAGGCCTTGCAGGCCTTATTCTGATACTGTAAAGGAGTTAAATACACTTTCCTGAGTATGTGATGTGTTTTATTTTCACTCCTCCAGCCTGGGGCGAAGCCTGAAATCTTACCCTGCGTGGAGCTCCATGACCCTGGGTAGAAGGTGCGACTTCATCCCCTTGAAGCCTAACACCTGCAAATGTCACAAGTATCAGTAAAACTGGTGCCAGGAGGCTGGAAGTAGGCCCAAGGCCTTGCAGGCCTTGTTCTGATACTGTTAAGGGTTAAATAGACTTTACTGAGTATGTGAAGTGTTTTATTTTCGCACCACAGCCAGGGGTGAATCCTGAAATCTTACCCTGCGCGGAGCTCCATAACCCTGGGTAGAAGGTGCGACTTCATCCCCTTGAAGCCTAACCCCTGCAAATGTCACAAGTATCAGTAAAACTGGTGCCAGGAGGCTGGAAGTAGTCCCAAGGCCTTGCAGGCCTTATTCTGATACTCAGGAAAGAGTATTTAGCTGCTTTACAGTATGTGAAGTGTTTTATGTTCACACTTCCATCCAGGGGTGAACCCTGAAATCTCACCCTGCGCGGAGTTCCATAACCCTGGGTAGAAGGTGCGACTTCATCCCCTTGAAGCCTAACCCTGCAAATGTCACAAGTATCAGTAAATTGGTGCCAGGAGGCTGGAAGTAGGCCCAAGGCCTTGCAGGCCTTGTTCTGATACTGTAAAGGAGTGAAATGCACTTTACTGAGTATGTGAAGTGTTTTGTTTTCACCCCTGCAGCCAGGGGTGAAACCTGAAATCTTACCCTGCGCGGAGCTCCATAACCCTGGGTAGAAGGTGCGACTTCATCCCCTTGATGCCTAACACCTGCAAATGTCACAAGTATCAGTAAATTGGTGCCTGGAGGCTGGAAGTAGGCCCAAGGCCTTGCAGGCCTTATTCTGATACTGTAAAGCACCTAATACACTTTCCTGAGTATGTGAAGTGTTTTATTTTCACACTTCCATCCAGGGGTAAACCCTGAAATCTCACCCTGCGCGGAGCTCCATAACCCTGGGTAGAAGGTGCGACTTCATCCCCTTGAAGCCTAACCCCTGCAAATGTCACAAGTATCAGTAAAACTGGTGCCAGGAGTCTGGAAGTAGGCCCAAGGCCTTGCAGGCCTCTTTCTGATACTGTAAAGGAGCTAAATACACTTTCCTGAGTATGCGAAGTGTTTTATTTTCCCACCTGCAGCCAGGGGTGAACCCTGAAATCTCACCCTGCGCGGAGCTCCATGACCCTGGGTAGAAGGTGCGACTTCATCCCCTTGAAGCCTAACACCTGCAAATGTCACAAGTATCAGAAAAACTGGTGCCAGGAGGCTGGAAGTAGGCCCAAGGCCTTGCAGGCCCTATTCTGATACTGGAAAGGAGATAAAAACACTTTCCTGAGAATGTGAAGTGTTTTATTTTCTCAGCTCAAGCCTGGGGTGAACCCTGAAATCTTACCCTGCGCGGAGCTCCATAAACCTGGGTAGAAGGTGCGACTTCATCCCCTTGAAGCCTAAAACCTGCAAATGTCACAAGTATCAGTAAAACTGGTGCCAGGATGCTGGAAGTAGGCCCAAGGCCTTACAGGCCTTATTCTGATACTGTAAAGGAGCTAAATACACTTTCCTGAGTATGTGAAGTGTTTTATTTTCACACCTGCAGCCAGGGGTGAACCCTGAAATCTCACCCTGCGCGGAGCTCCATGACCCTGGGTAGAAGGTGCGACTTCATCCCCTTGAAGCCTAACACCTGCAAATGTCACACGTATCAGTAAAACTGGTGCCAGGAGGCTGGAAGTAGGCCCAAGGCCTTGCAGGCCTTATTCTGATACTGTAAAGGAGTTAAATACACTTTCCTGAGTATGTGAAGTGTTTTATGTTCACACCTGCAGCCAGGGTTGAACCCTGAAATCTCACCCTGCGCGGAGCTCCATGACCCTGGGTAGAAGGTGCGACTTCATCCCCTTGAAGCCTAACACCTACAAATGTCACAAGTATCAGTAAAACTGGTGCCAGGAGGCTGGCAGTAGGCCCAAGGCCTTGCAGGCCTTATTCTGATACTGTAAAGGAGTTAAATACACTTTCCGGAGTATGTGAAGTGTTTTATTGTCACACCTCAAGCCTGGGGTGAACCCAGAAATCTCAACCTGCTCGGAACTCCATGACCCTGGGTAGAAGGTGCGACTTCATCCCCTTGAAGCCTAACACCTGCAAATGTCACAAGTATCAGTAAAACTGGTGCCAGGAGGCTGGAAGTAGGCCCAAGGCCTTGCAGGCCTTATTCTGACACTGTAAAGCAGCTAAATACACTTTCCTGAGTATGTGAAGTGTTTTATTCTCACACTTCCATCCAGGGGTGAACCCTGAAATCTCACCCTGCGCGGAGCTCCATAACCCTGGGTAGAAGGTGCGACTTCATCCCCTTGAAGCCTAACACCTGCAAATGTCACAAGTATCAGTAAAACTGGTGCCAGGAGGCTGGAAGTAGGCCCAAGGCCTTGCAGGCCTTATTCTGATACTGTAAAGCAGCTAAATACACTTTCCTGAGTATGTGAAGTGTTTTATTCTCACACTTCCATCCAGGGGTGAACCCTGAAATCTCACCCTGCGCGGAGCTCCATAACCCTGGGTAGAAGGTGCGACTTCATCCCCTTGAAGCCTAACACCTGCAAATGTCACAAGTATCAGAAAAACTGGTGCCAGGAGGCTGGAAGTAGGCCCAAGGCCTTGCAGGCCCTATTCTGATACTGGAAAGGAGATAAAAACACTTTCCTGAGAATGTGAAGTGTTTTATTTTCTCAGCTCAAGCCTGGGGTGAACCCTGAAATCTTACCCTGCGCGGAGCTCCATAAACCTGGGTAGAAGGTGCGGCTTCATCCCCTTGAAGCCTAACCCCTGCAAATGTCACAAGTATCAGTAAATTGGTGCCAGGAGGCTGGAAGTAGGCCCAAGGCCTTGCAGGCCTTGTTCTGATACTGTAAAGGAGTGAAATGCACTTTACTGAGTATGCGAAGTGTTTTGTTTTCACCCCTGCAGCCAGGGGTGAAACCTGAAATCTTACCCTGCGCGGAGCTCCATAACCCTGGGTAGAAGGTGCGACTTCATCCCCTTGATGCCTAACACCTGCAAATGTCACAAGTATCAGTAAATTGGTGCCTGGAGGCTGGAAACACACCCAAGGCCTTGCAGGCCTTGTTCTGATGCTGTGAAGGAGTTAAATACACTTTACTGAGTCTGTGAAGTGTTTTGTTTTCACCCCTGCAGCCAGGGGTGAAACCTGAAATCTTACCCTGCGCGGAGCTCCATGACCCTGGGTAGAAGGCGCGACTTCATCCCCTTGAAGCCTAACAACTACAAATGTCACAAGTATCAGTAAAACTGGTGCCAGGAGGCTGGATGTAGGCCCAAGGCCTTGCAGGCCTTATTCTGATACTGTAAAGGAGTTAAATACACTTTCCTGAGTATGTGATGTGTTTTATTTTCACTCCTCCAGCCTGGGGCGAAGCCTGAAATCTTACCCTGCGTGGAGCTCCATGACCCTGGGTAGAAGGTGCGACTTCATCCCCTTGAAGCCTAACACCTGCAAATGTCACAAATATCAGTAAAACTGGTGCCAGGAGGCTGGAAGTAGTCCCAAGGCCTTGCAGGCCTTATTCTGATACTGTAAAGCAGCTAAATACTCTTTCCTGAGTATGTGAAGTGTTTTATGTTCACACTTCCATCCAGGGGTGAACCCTGAAATCTCACCCTGCGCGGAGCTCCATAACCCTGGGTAGAAGGTGCGACTTCATCCCCATGATGCCTCACACCTGCAAATGTCACAAGTATCAGTAAATTGGTGCCTGGAGGCTGGAAACACACCCAAGACCTTGCAGGCCTTGTTTTGATGCTGTGAAGGAGTTAAATACACTTTACTGAGTCTGTGAAGTGTTTTGTTTTCACACCTGCAGCCGGGGGTGAAACCTGAAATCTTACCCTGCGCGGAGCTCCATAAACCTGGGTAGAAGGTGCGACTTCATCCCCTTGAAGCCTAACACCTGCAAATGTCACAAGTATCAGTAAAACTGGTGCCAGGAGTCTGGAAGTAGGCCCAAGGCCTTGCAGGCCTCATTCTGATACTGTAAAGGAGCTAAATACACTTTCCTGAGTATGTGAAGTGTTTTATTTTCCCACCTGCAGCCAGGGGTGAACCCTGAAATCTCACCCTGCGCGGAGCTCCATGACCCTGGGTAGAAGGTGCGACTTCATCCCCTTGATGCCTAACACCTGCAAATGTCACAAGTATCAGTAAAACTGGTGCCAGGAGGCTGGAAGTAGGCCCAAGGCCTTGCATGCCTTATTCTGATACTGTAAAGCAGCTACATACACTTTCCTGAGTATGTGAAGTGTTTTATGTTCACACTTCCATCCAGGGGTAAACCCTGAAATCTCACCCTGCGCGGAGCTCCATAACCCTGGGTAGAAGGTGCGACTTCATCCCCTTGAAGCCTAACCCCTGCAAATGTCACAAGTATCAGTAAACTGGTGCCAGGAGGCTGGAAGTAGGCCCAAGGCCTTGCAGGCCTTATTCTGATACTGTAAAGCACCTAATACACTTTCCTGAGTATGTGAAGTGTTTTATTTTCACACTTCCATCCAGGGGTAAACCCTGAAATCTCACCCTGCGCGGAGCTCCATAACCCTGGGTAGAAGGTGCGACTTCATCCCCTTGAAGCCTAACCCCTGCAAATGTCACAAGTATCAGTAAAACTGGTGCCAGGAGTCTGGAAGTAGGCCCAAGGCCTTGCAGGCCTCATTCTGATACTGTAAAGGAGCTAAATACACTTTCCTGAGTATGTGAAGTGTTTTATTTTCCCACCTGCAGCCAGGGGTGAACCCTGAAATCTCACCCTGCGCGGAGCTCCATGACCCTGGGTAGAAGGTGCGACTTCATCCCCTTGATGCCTAACACCTGCAAATGTCACAAGTATCAGTAAATTGGTGCCAGGAGGCTGGAAGTAGGCCCAAGGCCTTGCAGGCCTTGTTCTGATACTGTAAAGGAGTGAAATGCACTTTACTGAGTATGCGAAGTGTTTTGTTTTCACCCCTGCAGCCAGGGGTGAAACCTGAAATCTTACCCTGCGCGGAGCTCCATAACCCTGGGTAGAAGGTGCGACTTCATCCCCTTGATGCCTAACACCTGCAAATGTCACAAGTATCAGTAAATTGGTGCCTGGAGGCTGGAAACACACCCAAGGCCTTGCAGGCCTTGTTCTGATGCTGTGAAGGAGTTAAATACACTTTACTGAGTCTGTGAAGTGTTTTGTTTTCACCCCTGCAGCCAGGGGTGAAACCTGAAATCTTACCCTGCGCGGAGCTCCATGACCCTGGGTAGAAGGCGCGACTTCATCCCCTTGAAGCCTAACAACTACAAATGTCACAAGTATCAGTAAAACTGGTGCCAGGAGGCTGGATGTAGGCCCAAGGCCTTGCAGGCCTTATTCTGATACTGTAAAGGAGTTAAATACACTTTCCTGAGTATGTGATGTGTTTTATTTTCACTCCTCCAGCCTGGGGCGAAGCCTGAAATCTTACCCTGCGTGGAGCTCCATGACCCTGGGTAGAAGGTGCGACTTCATCCCCTTGAAGCCTAACACCTGCAAATGTCACAAATATCAGTAAAACTGGTGCCAGGAGGCTGGAAGTAGTCCCAAGGCCTTGCAGGCCTTATTCTGATACTGTAAAGCAGCTAAATACTCTTTCCTGAGTATGTGAAGTGTTTTATGTTCACACTTCCATCCAGGGGTGAACCCTGAAATCTCACCCTGCGCGGAGCTCCATAACCCTGGGTAGAAGGTGCGACTTCATCCCCATGATGCCTCACACCTGCAAATGTCACAAGTATCAGTAAATTGGTGCCTGGAGGCTGGAAACACACCCAAGACCTTGCAGGCCTTGTTTTGATGCTGTGAAGGAGTTAAATACACTTTACTGAGTCTGTGAAGTGTTTTGTTTTCACACCTGCAGCCGGGGGTGAAACCTGAAATCTTACCCTGCGCGGAGCTCCATAAACCTGGGTAGAAGGTGCGACTTCATCCCCTTGAAGCCTAACACCTGCAAATGTCACAAGTATCAGTAAAACTGGTGCCAGGAGTCTGGAAGTAGGCCCAAGGCCTTGCAGGCCTCATTCTGATACTGTAAAGGAGCTAAATACACTTTCCTGAGTATGTGAAGTGTTTTATTTTCCCACCTGCAGCCAGGGGTAAACCCTGAAATCTCACCCTGCGCGGAGCTCCATAACCCTGGGTAGAAGGTGCGACTTCATCCCCTTGAAGCCTAACCCCTGCAAATGTCACAAGTATCAGTAAACTGGTGCCAGGAGGCTGGAAGTAGGCCCAAGGCCTTGCAGGCCTTATTCTGATACTGTAAAGCACCTAATACACTTTCCTGAGTATGTGAAGTGTTTTATTTTCACACTTCCATCCAGGGGTAAACCCTGAAATCTCACCCTGCGCGGAGCTCCATAACCCTGGGTAGAAGGTGCGACTTCATCCCCTTGAAGCCTAACCCCTGCAAATGTCACAAGTATCAGTAAAACTGGTGCCAGGAGTCTGGAAGTAGGCCCAAGGCCTTGCAGGCCTCATTCTGATACTGTAAAGGAGCTAAATACACTTTCCTGAGTATGTGAAGTGTTTTATTTTCCCACCTGCAGCCAGGGGTGAACCCTGAAATCTCACCCTGCGCGGAGCTCCATGACCCTGGGTAGAAGGTGCGACTTCATCCCCTTGATGCCTAACACCTGCAAATGTCACAAGTATCAGTAAAACTGGTGCCAGGAGGCTGGAAGTAGGCCCAAGGCCTTGCATGCCTTATTCTGATACTGTAAAGCAGCTACATACACTTTCCTGAGTATGTGAAGTGTTTTATGTTCACACTTCCATCCAGGGGTAAACCCTGAAATCTCACTCTGCGCGGAGCTCCATAACCCTGGGTAGAAGGTGCGGCTTCATTCCCTTGAAGCCTAACCACTGCAAATGTCACAAGTATCAGTAAATTGGTGCCAGGAGGCTGGAAGTAGGCCCAAGGCCTTGCAGGCCTTGTTCTGATACTGTAAAGGAGTGAAATGCACTTTACTGAGTATGCGAAGTGTTTTGTTTTCACCCCTGCAGCCAGGGGTGAAACCTGAAATCTTACCCTGCGCGGAGCTCCATAACCCTGGGTAGAAGGTGCGACTTCATCCCCTTGATGCCTAACACCTGCAAATGTCACAAGTATCAGTAAATTGGTGCCTGGAGGCTGGAAACACACCCAAGGCCTTGCAGGCCTTGTTCTGATGCTGTGAAGGAGTTAAATACACTTTACTGAGTCTGTGAAGTGTTTTGTTTTCACCCCTGCAGCCAGGGGTGAAACCTGAAATCTTACCCTGCGCGGAGCTCCATGACCCTGGGTAGAAGGCGCGACTTCATCCCCTTGAAGCCTAACAACTACAAATGTCACAAGTATCAGTAAAACTGGTGCCAGGAGGCTGGATGTAGGCCCAAGACCTTGCAGGCCTTATTCTGATACTGTAAAGGAGTTAAATACACTTTCCTGAGTATGTGATGTGTTTTATTTTCACTCCTCCAGCCTGGGGCGAAGCCTGAAATCTTACCCTGCGTGGAGCTCCATGACCCTGGGTAGAAGGTGCGACTTCATCCCCTTGAAGCCTAACACCTGCAAATGTCACAAGTATCAGTAAAACTGGTGCCAGGAGGCTGGAAGTAGTCCCAAGGCCTTGCAGGCCTTATTCTGATACTGTAAAGCAGCTAAATACTCTTTCCTGAGTATGTGAAGTGTTTTATGTTCACACTTCCATCCAGGGGTGAACCCTGAAATCTCACCCTGCGCGGAGCTCCATAACCCTGGGTAGAAGGTGCGACTTCATCCCCTTGAAGCCTAACCCCTGCAAATGTCACAAGTATCAGTAAACTGGTGCCAGGAGGCTGGAAGTAGGCCCAAGGCCTTGCAGGCCTTATTCTGATACTGTAAAGCACCTAATACACTTTCCTGAGTATGTGAAGTGTTTTATTTTCACACTTCCATCCAGGGGTAAACCCTGAAATCTTACCCTGCGCGGAGCTCCATAACCCTGGGTAGAAGGTGCGACTTCATCCCCTTGATGCCTAACACCTGCAAATGTCACAAGTATCAGTAAATTGGTGCCAGGAGGCTGGAAGTAGGCCCAAGGCCTTGCAGGCCTTGTTCAGATACTGTAAAGGAGTGAAATGCACTTTACTGAGTATGCGAAGTGTTTTGTTTTCACCCCTGCAGCCAGGGGTGAAACCGGAAATCTTACCCTGCGCGGAGCTCCATAACCCTGGGTAGAAGGTGCGACTTCATCCCCTTGATGCCTAACACCTGCAAATGTCACAAGTATCAGTAAATTGGTGCCTGGAGTCTGGAAACACACCCAAGACCTTGCAGGCCTTGTTCTGATGCTGTGAAGGAGTTAAATACACTTTACTGAGTCTGTGAAGTGTTTTGTTTTCACCCCTGCAGCCAGGGGTGAAACCTGTAATCTTACCCTGCGCGGAGCTCCATAACCCTGGGTAGAAGGTGCGACTTCATCCCCTTGAAGCTTAACACCTTAAAATGTCACAAGTATCAGTAAATTGGTGCCTGGAGGCTGGAAGTAGGCCCAAGGCCTTGCAGGCCTTGTTCTGATACTGTTAAGGGTTAAATAGACTTTACTGAGTATGTGAAGTGTTTTATTTTCGCACCACAGCCAGGGGTGAATCCTGAAATCTTACCCTGCGCGGAGCTCCATAACCCTGGGTAGAAGGTGCGACTTCATCCCCTTGAAGCCTAACACCTGCAAATGTCACAAGTATCAGTAAAATTGGTGCCTGGAGGCTGGAGGTAGGCCCAAGGCCTTGTTCTGATACTGTAAAGGGGTTAAATACACTTTGCTGAGTATGTGAAGTGTTGCGTTTTCACATCTCCAGCCCGGGGCGAAACTTGAAATCTTACCCTGCGCGGAGCTCCATAGCCCTGGGTAGAACGAGCTACTGTGTCCCCATAAACCTGTAAATTTCAAAATGTCATAAAAAGAACAAAACAAGCGCCTGGAGGCTAGAAATGGGCCCGAGACACTGAAGTCTTGGATCTGATAATGTAAAGGGCTTTATGTACCCTTTGAGTGAAGTATTTTTCCCACCTCCAGTCGAGGGGTAAATCCTGAAATATTACCCCAATTGGAGCACCCTGTGTAGAAAAAGTGACTTCGTCCCATTTGACCTAAAATTTTAGTATTTTTATTTTTATTTTTTATTAAACATTGTTAAAGGGGTGACTGGAGGCTACAAAATGGACCAGATACTGTGAAGGACGTTATTTCATTTTTGGGTGAAAAAAAATAAAAATATATGTATTTTATTAGGATTACGATTTTTTTTTTTTTGGGGGGCCCATCTCCAGCTGAGGGGGAAAACCTGAAATGTTACCCGAAGTGGAGCTCCATTGCCCCGGGTAGAAGTAGTGCCGTGGTCCCCTTGAACCAAAATGTCAACAAAACAATAATAAAAAAAAAAAAGCACTAAAACAGGTGCTTAGAGTCCCGAAATCGGTCACAAAAAAAAATGAGGATCGCACACCCCATGGGCCTGCATGGGAACGCTCTATTTTACCGACTATTAAGCCCCCACGAAGTGGGGGCTTACAGCGCCCGAGCGAGAGACAAAAGTTAGAGGTAGCGCGGCCGTTCCGCCGCCCGGCCATCTGGTCGCGCAGCTCCGTGGGCCATCTGGTCGCGCAAATCGGCGACCAGATGGCCGGCCGCGCGGCCGCCGCCGCTAGCTCGAACCTTTGTCCCTCATTCGTGTTCTGTAAGCCCCCACTACGTGGGGGCTTAATAGTCGAGGGAAATGACCGGCCCTGGGCCGGGCCAAACTCGCCATGGGTCCCCAGTCCAGGGCTCCAGGATGGCGGGCCCCCGGGCCGGGCTATACCCGCCTTAGGTCCCAAGTACAGAGCTCCAGAATGGCGGGCCCCTGGGCCGGGCTATACCCGCCTTAGGTGGCCAGTACAGGGCTTCAGGACAGCGGGCCCCGTGGGCGGGACTAGGATGGACGCGGGGCTCCAGGAAGGTGCCCTGGCCCCAGGACAGTGCCTTGCATGGCGGTTTCGGAGAAATGCCCCCCTCACCCGACCGGCTGTGGGCCTACAAAGCAGGCCTGCCCTGCGGGATCCCTAGTGCATAGATACAGCTCTCCCATGACATCGTGGTCGGCTCTTAAAAGAGCCTTTGGGTTGGTGTTTTTTTTTCTCTTTCTTTCCGTGGGCAAGTCGAGAGTTTAACCGCCGAATCCGTAGAGGGTGCGGCCCTGGCGCTTCAGGGCGTAAACGACATCCATGGCGGTGACGGTCTTCCTCTTGGCGTGCTCGGTGTAGGTGACGGCGTCCCGGATCACATTCTCCAGGAAAACCTTCAGCACCCCGCGGGTCTCCTCGTAGATGAGGCCGGAGATGCGCTTGACCCCGCCACGGCGCGCCAGGCGGCGAATGGCCGGCTTGGTGATGCCCTGGATGTTGTCCCGGAGCACCTTGCGGTGCCTCTTGGCGCCGCCTTTGCCGAGCCCCTTCCCTCCTTTGCCGCGTCCAGACATGTTGTCCTGTCGGTACTGTGACTGAGCAGAAATGAGGAAACAGCCAGCGACGGCTGCTTATATGGAGGAGCTGCGGCGGACCGGCTAGGGCGCTCCAAGCGGCCCACGTGACTCAACGGAAGGCGAGGGGGAGCCCGCCCCTGGACCGCCCTCTGCAGGGAGCGGGGGGCTGGAGCGGCCGTTGCCGTTTGAAAAAGAGCGCGCTCCCAGCCGCCTCTTTGTCGTGGGCTCAGCAGCTGCCGCCGGGGCACGGATCACAGTCAAGCACACACACACGCCTCCCTTCCCGGCCCCCACTCATCACCGCGGCCCGCCTAACCCTGGCGCTCGGTGCCCGCTCCCACTATGAACAGCAGGCTCTGAAATGTTTTAATGGAGCCAACACATTAACGGCCTCACCGGCACCACCCCGCTGTGTGCGGCCGCCCGCAACCCCGTAACACTGTCCACAGGTCAGGCCCGGTCGTGGCAAGTCTGTAAACTGCCCCTATAAACACGTATTTATTTATTTTTACAAAAAGATTATTCTCGTCGGCCTCAAGCTCGGTTTTGGGACGGGGGCAGCATTTATGTGTCCGTCCGAGGGCTTGGGCATCCCTCCTATGTAGCGACGGTGCGGGCGCTGCCGCGACTATGAAGCCTGCCAGAGTAACACCTTGGCACGGATACGCTCTTTGATGGAGTCTGTGGTTGGCCCTGAAAAGAGCCTTTGTGTTTAGGGTGTGTTTCCACGGTGGTCTGCGGGCCTTTACTTGCTTGCTTTGCCCCCTGCCTTGTGGCTCTCGGTTTTCTTGGGCAGCAGCACGGCCTGGATGTTGGGCAGGACTCCTCCCTGGGCGATGGTGACTCGGCCCAGCAGCTTATTCAGCTCCTCGTCGTTGCGGATGGCCAGCTGGAGGTGTCTGGGGATGATGCGGGTCTTCTTGTTGTCACGGGCAGCGTTGCCGGCCAGCTCCAGGATCTCAGCGGTCAGGTACTCCAGGACTGCAGCCAAATAGACGGGGGCACCGGCGCCCACCCTCTCGGCGTAGCTTCCCTTCCGGAGTAACCTGTGCACACGGCCCACGGGGAACTGGAGCCCGGCTCTGGAAGAGCGTGTCTTGGCCTTAGCGCGGGCCTTTCCTCCTTGCTTTCCGCGTCCAGACATGGCGATCGATGCAGGGGCTCACTCACACAACAGAGAGATTAGTACTGCTGTTCGGCTCGACTCCGGCGATATAAAGACTTCGGGTGCGTCTGATTGGTTGACAGCTAGGCGCTGATAGTACTTCTCATTGGAGGGAGGAGGGCTTCTGTTTCACCAATCAGAGACCCAGAACCGCAGTACACTAGGAGGTGGGGGGCTTGCCTTTGCCTGCCAATGAGAAGGGAGAGCAGAGAAGCAGCTACTTTACACGCCCAGCCTATAAATACAAGTGCCGGGCTCGCCTGGCCTTATTTCTCTCGGCTCCACAGGAAGCGGTGCAGATTGTCGACCATGCCTGAACCAGCCAAGTCCGCGCCGGCTCCCAAGAAGGGCTCCAAGAAAGCGCTCTCCAAGCCGCCCAAGAAGGACGGGAAGAAGCGCAAGAGGAGCAGGAAGGAAAGCTATGCAACCTACATTTACAAAGTGATGAAGCAGGTGCACCCGGACACCGGCATCTCCTCTAAGGCCATGGGCATCATGAACTCCTTCGTGAACGACATCTTCGAGCGCATCGCCGGGGAGGCTTCCCGCCTGGCCCACTACAACTCGCGGCGCACCATCACCTCCCGGGAGATCCAGACCGCAGTGCGTCTGCTGCTGCCCGGAGAGCTGGCCAAGCACGCCGTGTCGGAGGGCACCAAGGCCGTCACCAAGTACACCAGCGCCAAGTAAGGCTTCGAGGCGCATCCCCAACTAACACAACGGCTCTTTTAAGGGCCAACCACGTCCTCCCCTAAGAGCTAATGTGCTTCTATTATGACCGGAGAAATAAGTGTTTTAAAAGGTAATGTTGAGCGCACAAGACCCGCTCTCACGGGTCTTGCTGCAGACCGAGGGACGATGGAGCAGGCAACCCGTTTTTAATAAACATGTTTATATGAATGAGCCCTCTCTTTGGGACCAAGTCTCACGTAAGCACTGTAATGTAACGATGACGTTAAATGAGCGAGGGACGATGGAGCAGGCAACCCGTTTTGCCTGTTTAAATAAACCTGTTTATATGAATGAGCCCTCTCTTTGGTACCAAGTGTCACATAAGCACTGTAATGTAACGATGACGTTAAATGAGCCCACGGGCTTATTGTTTTCGGCGACCAGTTTTAGTGTGTGCGGGTGTCACGTTGTGTTTGTACTTTAAGACCAAGGGCAACGGCAATAATCCGCCCCTGGGCAAGCGCTCCCGAAATCGGACACATGAACCCGATGTACCGGGAGCACAGATGCCCCACAGCGCTGGCTTGTGACCAGCGGATCCCAACACAACCCTCCACCCAAACAAAGCTCTTTATTAAACGATGGACACATTGAAGATGCGATTGTGCACTGTGAACACGGAGTGCTCTGGTCACCCAGTGCCGGTATAAGTTACCCAGTACTCGTGGTACTCTCAGCCAGCCCACCCACCCTAACCTGTAGAACATGCCATGGCAGATAAGAGAAGCTCGTATGTGACAGGGTGGTGGCCCTTAAAAGAGCCGTTGTGGTGGTTGTTCGGGTCGGCGTGTCTCCTTAGGCCCTCTCGCCTCGGATACGACGGGCCAGCTGGATGTCCTTGGGCATGATGGTCACCCTCTTGGCGTGGATGGCGCACAGGTTGGTGTCCTCGAAGAGCCCCACCAGGTAGGCCTCGCTGGCCTCTTGCAGGGCCATGACGGCGGAGCTCTGGAAGCGCAGGTCGGTCTTGAAGTCCTGGGCGATCTCCCTCACCAAGCGCTGGAAGGGCAGCTTGCGGATGAGGAGCTCGGTGGACTTCTGGTAGCGGCGGATCTCGCGGAGAGCCACAGTGCCGGGTCGGTAGCGGTGAGGCTTCTTGACGCCGCCGGTGGCAGGCGCGCTCTTGCGGGCAGCCTTGGTGGCCAGCTGCTTGCGAGGCGCTTTGCCGCCGGTGGACTTGCGGGCTGTCTGCTTGGTGCGGGCCATGGCGGGAGCGGTCTCTCTCAGCGACAAGCGAGGAAGAATGGAGTTCAAGCAGGCAAGAGCCCTATTTATGCACTCGAAGACGGAGGGCTGCTCTGGTTGGCTGAAGCGACCGCCCCACGTTTGAAAATAGCCCGCGGTGTGCAATGATTGGCCAATGAACCGGAGGCTGCAGCCTGTCTCTCCAATGAGCTGTGGAGAAAAAGACACCCTCCGATTGGATGATGTACGTTGGAGCCGTAGCCCGCGCTTGGGTCAGCCTTTGTCTCCGTGTCCATCCATAGTCACACGAACCACTCGCCCCCGGTCAACTGGGCGAGGAGCCCAGGATTTTATAAGTGTACTGCCCTTGGTCACCCTGGAACACGCCGCCGTTAACTGCGCTCGATTTCACGTTCACAATCGTCTGCTTTATGCAGACACCACTTCGAATCTGCCCGGATACAGTGAAAGCACCAAGGCACACGTTATTTCACATTTATTATAAACGGAGGTCTAATAAACTCCCAGACCCCCTTCTTTATTTGGTACACAGATTTCAATCCACGCAGCACCAAAAGAGCCGTTTACATGACCAAGATCACACACGGCACTCGCGTGCGGAAAGGTGCGCTATGGATTTACTGTGCCGTTTATTATTATAGAGAAGTGTGCACGCGGGGTGCAAGGGTGGGGACGAACAAGCTCTCTTCTGGACCGGGTGGATGGCTCTTAAAAGAGCCGTTGTGTTTGCAGTGTCTTGGTGCAAGCCCTTACTTCTTCTTGGGCGCTGCCTTCTTGGGCTTGGCTGCTTTGGGCTTGGCTGCCTTGGGTTTGACTACCTTGGCAGGGCTTTTCTTGGCCACTTTGGGCTTCGCCGCCTTGGCTTTCGCTGGGCTCTTGGCAGCCTTCTTGGCGGGGGCAGCCTTGGGCTTCTTGGGGCTCTTTGCTGCCGCAGGCTTCTTGACCTTCTTCGGGCTCTTCTTGACCCCCGCGGGAGCCTTTTTGGGCTTCTTGGCGGCAGGGGCAGCTTTCTTGGCCGCTGGTTTCTTGGTCTTGGCGGCCGCCTTCTTGGCCGCCTTCTTGCCCTCCAGCTGCTTCTTGTTCACCTTGAAGGATCCGGAGGCCCCGGTGCCCTTCAGCTGGGCCAGGGCGCCTTTGCTGACCAGGCTCTTGAGGGAGGCCTTGACCCGGCTCTTGTTCTTGTCCACATCGTAGCCCTCGGCGACCAGCCCCTTCTTCATGGCCGACAGGGAGACTCCCTTCCTCTCGGCAGAGGCGGTCACCACCTTCAGGATCAGATCGGCCACGCTGGGGCCGGAAGGCTTCTTGGCCTTGGAGGCCCCCGCTGTCTTCTTCTGCTGCTTTTTCTTGGGGGCGACCTCAGCGGGAGGCGCCGCGGCGGCTGGAGCGGTTTCGGCCATTGTAATGCGAGTCTCGGCGCGGGCGCTGTCACTGAACAGAAATGTCCCTCCCAAACCCGAGCCCCGTGAATATATACAGGGAGGAGCCGGCCTCTGATTGGTCCCGAGCAGACAGGGCTGTGCGAGGCACACTCGGCTCTTTGCTCCCAGCTGACTTTTGTGTTTCCTACCTTCGGATTATCCACGTTTTAAAACACAATCAGTTAAACACGCGCTTCCACGCATACATGACCAGGAGCCCAGCTTCGGCCCTCTCCCGGGCCTGCCCCCGTTTCGGATCCACCCCTCATCCCTGGCTTGTGATCCGCGGGGAGAATCGGCGCTCCCCCGACGGCGGGCGCCTCCATGCCTGAAATCCCGGGCTCCGGACCCCTTTTCCCCGGTCCTCTCTCGACTCCTGCGGCCGGGAGCGGCGGCCCGCGGGAGGGAGGGGGCTCCTGCAGGGAGCGGGCCCTGTGGCGTCACAGTGGGGCTGCGGGGGCCGCGGGGAGCGCGTTCTGGAACGGGCCGAAGTAACACAGGGCTCCGCCGGCCGAGCGCGGGGTGGAAACAATGCCAGGGAGCCCCTGGCACGGGGGCCAGGGGGCCCTCCCCGCGCGCCTGCACCCTCGGCTGTGGCACCCTCGGCTCGGGGCTTACAAGCAGCGGGGCACGGCCCTGGCTCCAGCCTCGCACGCATCACCAGGCGGCCGTGTGCTGGCAGCTTCACATGCAGGCAGAGAGCATTCACTGCCGAGCGCCGAGCCAGAGGAGGCGGGTGCAGACTCAATACAATAAATACACAGTGACACAATGAAGGAAGGCGGCCGAGTTAGGCCTACATGTTTTAAGACACCCCAAGTGAGAGCAGAGGGTGTGAATGCACCTGAAATGGTGACCCCAGTACCGGCATGGAGGCACTCTGCTGAGCTGATTTTTACAGCTGGAGCTAGGTGTACCTCTGAGGTGACATCTGTAGACAGAGTGAGTTACTGTATGTCAGACGCTGAGCCTATGACCGGGGAGGCCCACTGCGGAACTGAATAGTACAGTACAGAGTGAGGCCTGTGACTACCACTGTTCTACTGAGCCCTATCGCTGGAGTGGGGACCACTCCTGAATCCAATGGTATGTCACGAGGGAGACCTGAGACCAGAAATCATATTCTGCGCACTGTAGCCTGATCGAGGCCTGCTGCTAATTTGGATGGAGGTAGGGGAAGAAAACAAAACACTTCACAAAGTCCAGAACGCACATGAACACCATTCACAGTATCAGATCTTAGCCTTCAGGATCTCCGGCCCATCCCTAGCTTCCAGGTACATGTTTTAGTAATATTTGTGACATTTGGAGGTTTACAGCTTCAAGGGGATGAAGTCGCACCTTCTACCCAGGGTTATGGAGCTCCGCGCAGGGTGAGATTTCAGGGTTCACCCCTGGCTGGAGGTGTGAAAACAAAACAATCCACATAGTCACACCTCCAGCCAGGGGTGAACCCTGAAATCTCACCCTGCGCATAGCTCCATAACCCTGGGTAGAAGGTGCAACTACGTCCCCTTGAAGCTTATCTCCTCCAAAGGTCACAAAGTATCAGTAAAACTGGTGCCTGGAGGCTAGAAACACACCCAAGGCCATGCAGGTCTTGTTCTGATACTGTAACGGAGTTCACACCTCCAAACCTCAAATCGTACCCTGCGCGGAGCTCCATGACCCTGGGTACAAGGTGCGACTTCATCCCCTTGAAGCCTAACACCTTAAAATGTCACAAAGTATCAGTAATACTGGTGCCTGGAGGCTGGAAGTAGGCCCAAGGCCTTGCAGGCCTTATTCTGATACTGTAAAGGAGTTAAATACACTTTCCTGAGTATGTGAAGTGTTTTATTTTCACTCCTCCAGCCTGGGGTGAAGCCTGAAATCTTACCCTGCGCGGAGCTCCATGACACTGGGTACAAGGTGTGACTTCATCCCCTTGAAGCTTAACACCTTAAAATGTCACAAAGTATCAGTAATACTGGTGCCTGGAGGCTGGAAGTAGGCCCAAGGCCTTGCAGGCCTTATTCTGATACGGTAAAGGAGTTAATTACACTTTCCGGAGTATGTGAAGTGTTTTATTGTCACACCTCAAGCCTGGGGTGAACCCTGAAATCTCACCCTGCGCGGAGCTCCATGACCCTGGGTAGAAGGTGCAACTTCATCCCCTTGAAGCCTAACACCTGCAAATGTCACAAGTATCAGTAAAACTGGTGCCAGGAGGCTCGAAGTAGGCCCAAGGACTTGCAGGCCTTATTCTGATACTGTAAAGGAGATAAATACACTTTCCTGAGTATGTGAAGTGTTTTATTTTCACTCCTCCAGCCTGGGGTAAACCCTGAAATCTCACTCTGCGCGGAGCTCCATAACCCTGGGTAGAAGGTGCGGCTTCATCCCCTTGAAGCCTAACCCCTGCAAATGTCACAAGTATCAGTAAATTGGTGCCAGGAGGCTGGAAGTAGGCCCAAGGCCTTGCAGGCCTTGTTCTGATACTGTAAAGGAGTGAAATGCACTTTACTGAGTATGCGAAGTGTTTTGTTTTCACCCCTGCAGCCAGGGGTGAAACCTGAAATCTTACCCTGCGCGGAGCTCCATAACCCTGGGTAGAAGGTGCGACTTCATCCCCTTGATGCCTAACACCTGCAAATGTCACAAGTATCAGTAAATTGGTGCCTGGAGGCTGGAAACACACCCAAGGCCTTGCAGGCCTTGTTCTGATGCTGTGAAGGAGTTAAATACACTTTACTGAGTCTGTGAAGTGTTTTGTTTTCACCCCTGCAGCCAGGGGTGAAACCTGAAATCTTACCCTGCGCGGAGCTCCATAACCCTGGGTAGAAGGTGCGACTTCATCCCCTTGAAGCCTAACACCTTTAAATGTCACAAGTATCAGTAAAACTGGTGCCAGGAGGCTGGAAGTAGGCCCAAGGCCTTGCAGGCCTTGTTCTGATACTGTTAAGGGTTAAATAGACTGTACTGAGTATGTGAAGTGTTTTATTTTCGCACCACAGCCAGGGGTGAATCCTGAAATCTTACCCTGCGCGGAGCTCCATAACCCTGGGTAGAAGGTGCGACTTCATCCCCTTGAAGCCTAACACCTGCAAATGTCACAAGTATCAGTAAAATTGGTGCCTGGAGGCTGGAGGTAGGCCCAAGGCCTTGTTCTGATACTGTAAAGGGGTTAAATACACTTTGCTGAGTATGTGAAGTGTTGCGTTTTCACATCTCCAGCCCGGGGCGAAACTTGAAATCTTACCCTGCGCGGAGCTCCATAGCCCTGGGTAGAACGAGCTACTGTGTCCCCATAAACCTGTAAATTTCAAAATGTCATAAAAAGAACAAAACAAGCGCCTGGAGGCTAGAAATGGGCCCGAGACACTGAAGTCTTGGATCTGATAATGTAAAGGGCTTTATGTACCCTTTGAGTGAAGTATTTTTCCCACCTCCAGTCGAGGGGTAAATCCTGAAATATTACCCCAATTGGAGCACCCTGTGTAGAAAAAGTGACTTCGTCCCATTTGACCTAAAATTTTAGTATTTTTATTTTTATTTTTTATTAAACATTGTTAAAGGGGTGACTGGAGGCTACAAAATGGACCAGATACTGTGAAGGACGTTATTTCATTTTTGGGTGAAAAAAAATAAAAATATATGTATTTTATTAGGATTACGATTTTTTTTTTTTTGGGGGGCCCATCTCCAGCTGAGGGGGAAAACCTGAAATGTTACCCGAAGTGGAGCTCCATTGCCCCGGGTAGAAGTAGTGCCGTGGTCCCCTTGAACCAAAATGTCAACAAAACAATAATAAAAAAAAAAAAGCACTAAAACAGGTGCTTAGAGTCCCGAAATCGGTCACAAAAAAAAATGAGGATCGCACACCCCATGGGCCTGCATGGGAACGCTCTATTTTACCGACTATTAAGCCCCCACGAAGTGGGGGCTTACAGCGCCCGAGCGAGAGACAAAAGTTAGAGGTAGCGCGGCCGTTCCGCCGCCCGGCCATCTGGTCGCGCAGCTCCGTGGGCCATCTGGTCGCGCAAATCGGCGACCAGATGGCCGGCCGCGCGGCCGCCGCCGCTAGCTCGAACCTTTGTCCCTCATTCGTGTTCTGTAAGCCCCCACTACGTGGGGGCTTAATAGTCGAGGGAAATGACCGGCCCTGGGCCGGGCCAAACTCGCCATGGGTCCCCAGTCCAGGGCTCCAGGATGGCGGGCCCCCGGGCCGGGCTATACCCGCCTTAGGTCCCAAGTACAGAGCTCCAGAATGGCGGGCCCCTGGGCCGGGCTATACCCGCCTTAGGTGGCCAGTACAGGGCTTCAGGACAGCGGGCCCCGTGGGCGGGACTAGGATGGACGCGGGGCTCCAGGAAGGTGCCCTGGCCCCAGGACAGTGCCTTGCATGGCGGTTTCGGAGAAATGCCCCCCTCACCCGACCGGCTGTGGGCCTACAAAGCAGGCCTGCCCTGCGGGATCCCTAGTGCATAGATACAGCTCTCCCATGACATCGTGGTCGGCTCTTAAAAGAGCCTTTGGGTTGGTGTTTTTTTTTCTCTTTCTTTCCGTGGGCAAGTCGAGAGTTTAACCGCCGAATCCGTAGAGGGTGCGGCCCTGGCGCTTCAGGGCGTAAACGACATCCATGGCGGTGACGGTCTTCCTCTTGGCGTGCTCGGTGTAGGTGACGGCGTCCCGGATCACATTCTCCAGGAAAACCTTCAGCACCCCGCGGGTCTCCTCGTAGATGAGGCCGGAGATGCGCTTGACCCCGCCACGGCGCGCCAGGCGGCGAATGGCCGGCTTGGTGATGCCCTGGATGTTGTCCCGGAGCACCTTGCGGTGCCTCTTGGCGCCGCCTTTGCCGAGCCCCTTCCCTCCTTTGCCGCGTCCAGACATGTTGTCCTGTCGGTACTGTGACTGAGCAGAAATGAGGAAACAGCCAGCGACGGCTGCTTATATGGAGGAGCTGCGGCGGACCGGCTAGGGCGCTCCAAGCGGCCCACGTGACTCAACGGAAGGCGAGGGGGAGCCCGCCCCTGGACCGCCCTCTGCAGGGAGCGGGGGGCTGGAGCGGCCGTTGCCGTTTGAAAAAGAGCGCGCTCCCAGCCGCCTCTTTGTCGTGGGCTCAGCAGCTGCCGCCGGGGCACGGATCACAGTCAAGCACACACACACGCCTCCCTTCCCGGCCCCCACTCATCACCGCGGCCCGCCTAACCCTGGCGCTCGGTGCCCGCTCCCACTATGAACAGCAGGCTCTGAAATGTTTTAATGGAGCCAACACATTAACGGCCTCACCGGCACCACCCCGCTGTGTGCGGCCGCCCGCAACCCCGTAACACTGTCCACAGGTCAGGCCCGGTCGTGGCAAGTCTGTAAACTGCCCCTATAAACACGTATTTATTTATTTTTACAAAAAGATTATTCTCGTCGGCCTCAAGCTCGGTTTTGGGACGGGGGCAGCATTTATGTGTCCGTCCGAGGGCTTGGGCATCCCTCCTATGTAGCGACGGTGCGGGCGCTGCCGCGACTATGAAGCCTGCCAGAGTAACACCTTGGCACGGATACGCTCTTTGATGGAGTCTGTGGTTGGCCCTGAAAAGAGCCTTTGTGTTTAGGGTGTGTTTCCACGGTGGTCTGCGGGCCTTTACTTGCTTGCTTTGCCCCCTGCCTTGTGGCTCTCGGTTTTCTTGGGCAGCAGCACGGCCTGGATGTTGGGCAGGACTCCTCCCTGGGCGATGGTGACTCGGCCCAGCAGCTTATTCAGCTCCTCGTCGTTGCGGATGGCCAGCTGGAGGTGTCTGGGGATGATGCGGGTCTTCTTGTTGTCACGGGCAGCGTTGCCGGCCAGCTCCAGGATCTCAGCGGTCAGGTACTCCAGGACTGCAGCCAAATAGACGGGGGCACCGGCGCCCACCCTCTCGGCGTAGCTTCCCTTCCGGAGTAACCTGTGCACACGGCCCACGGGGAACTGGAGCCCGGCTCTGGAAGAGCGTGTCTTGGCCTTAGCGCGGGCCTTTCCTCCTTGCTTTCCGCGTCCAGACATGGCGATCGATGCAGGGGCTCACTCACACAACAGAGAGATTAGTACTGCTGTTCGGCTCGACTCCGGCGATATAAAGACTTCGGGTGCGTCTGATTGGTTGACAGCTAGGCGCTGATAGTACTTCTCATTGGAGGGAGGAGGGCTTCTGTTTCACCAATCAGAGACCCAGAACCGCAGTACACTAGGAGGTGGGGGGCTTGCCTTTGCCTGCCAATGAGAAGGGAGAGCAGAGAAGCAGCTACTTTACACGCCCAGCCTATAAATACAAGTGCCGGGCTCGCCTGGCCTTATTTCTCTCGGCTCCACAGGAAGCGGTGCAGATTGTCGACCATGCCTGAACCAGCCAAGTCCGCGCCGGCTCCCAAGAAGGGCTCCAAGAAAGCGCTCTCCAAGCCGCCCAAGAAGGACGGGAAGAAGCGCAAGAGGAGCAGGAAGGAAAGCTATGCAACCTACATTTACAAAGTGATGAAGCAGGTGCACCCGGACACCGGCATCTCCTCTAAGGCCATGGGCATCATGAACTCCTTCGTGAACGACATCTTCGAGCGCATCGCCGGGGAGGCTTCCCGCCTGGCCCACTACAACTCGCGGCGCACCATCACCTCCCGGGAGATCCAGACCGCAGTGCGTCTGCTGCTGCCCGGAGAGCTGGCCAAGCACGCCGTGTCGGAGGGCACCAAGGCCGTCACCAAGTACACCAGCGCCAAGTAAGGCTTCGAGGCGCATCCCCAACTAACACAACGGCTCTTTTAAGGGCCAACCACGTCCTCCCCTAAGAGCTAATGTGCTTCTATTATGACCGGAGAAATAAGTGTTTTAAAAGGTAATGTTGAGCGCACAAGACCCGCTCTCACGGGTCTTGCTGCAGACCGAGGGACGATGGAGCAGGCAACCCGTTTTTAATAAACATGTTTATATGAATGAGCCCTCTCTTTGGGACCAAGTCTCACGTAAGCACTGTAATGTAACGATGACGTTAAATGAGCGAGGGACGATGGAGCAGGCAACCCGTTTTGCCTGTTTAAATAAACCTGTTTATATGAATGAGCCCTCTCTTTGGTACCAAGTGTCACATAAGCACTGTAATGTAACGATGACGTTAAATGAGCCCACGGGCTTATTGTTTTCGGCGACCAGTTTTAGTGTGTGCGGGTGTCACGTTGTGTTTGTACTTTAAGACCAAGGGCAACGGCAATAATCCGCCCCTGGGCAAGCGCTCCCGAAATCGGACACATGAACCCGATGTACCGGGAGCACAGATGCCCCACAGCGCTGGCTTGTGACCAGCGGATCCCAACACAACCCTCCACCCAAACAAAGCTCTTTATTAAACGATGGACACATTGAAGATGCGATTGTGCACTGTGAACACGGAGTGCTCTGGTCACCCAGTGCCGGTATAAGTTACCCAGTACTCGTGGTACTCTCAGCCAGCCCACCCACCCTAACCTGTAGAACATGCCATGGCAGATAAGAGAAGCTCGTATGTGACAGGGTGGTGGCCCTTAAAAGAGCCGTTGTGGTGGTTGTTCGGGTCGGCGTGTCTCCTTAGGCCCTCTCGCCTCGGATACGACGGGCCAGCTGGATGTCCTTGGGCATGATGGTCACCCTCTTGGCGTGGATGGCGCACAGGTTGGTGTCCTCGAAGAGCCCCACCAGGTAGGCCTCGCTGGCCTCTTGCAGGGCCATGACGGCGGAGCTCTGGAAGCGCAGGTCGGTCTTGAAGTCCTGGGCGATCTCCCTCACCAAGCGCTGGAAGGGCAGCTTGCGGATGAGGAGCTCGGTGGACTTCTGGTAGCGGCGGATCTCGCGGAGAGCCACAGTGCCGGGTCGGTAGCGGTGAGGCTTCTTGACGCCGCCGGTGGCAGGCGCGCTCTTGCGGGCAGCCTTGGTGGCCAGCTGCTTGCGAGGCGCTTTGCCGCCGGTGGACTTGCGGGCTGTCTGCTTGGTGCGGGCCATGGCGGGAGCGGTCTCTCTCAGCGACAAGCGAGGAAGAATGGAGTTCAAGCAGGCAAGAGCCCTATTTATGCACTCGAAGACGGAGGGCTGCTCTGGTTGGCTGAAGCGACCGCCCCACGTTTGAAAATAGCCCGCGGTGTGCAATGATTGGCCAATGAACCGGAGGCTGCAGCCTGTCTCTCCAATGAGCTGTGGAGAAAAAGACACCCTCCGATTGGATGATGTACGTTGGAGCCGTAGCCCGCGCTTGGGTCAGCCTTTGTCTCCGTGTCCATCCATAGTCACACGAACCACTCGCCCCCGGTCAACTGGGCGAGGAGCCCAGGATTTTATAAGTGTACTGCCCTTGGTCACCCTGGAACACGCCGCCGTTAACTGCGCTCGATTTCACGTTCACAATCGTCTGCTTTATGCAGACACCACTTCGAATCTGCCCGGATACAGTGAAAGCACCAAGGCACACGTTATTTCACATTTATTATAAACGGAGGTCTAATAAACTCCCAGACCCCCTTCTTTATTTGGTACACAGATTTCAATCCACGCAGCACCAAAAGAGCCGTTTACATGACCAAGATCACACACGGCACTCGCGTGCGGAAAGGTGCGCTATGGATTTACTGTGCCGTTTATTATTATAGAGAAGTGTGCACGCGGGGTGCAAGGGTGGGGACGAACAAGCTCTCTTCTGGACCGGGTGGATGGCTCTTAAAAGAGCCGTTGTGTTTGCAGTGTCTTGGTGCAAGCCCTTACTTCTTCTTGGGCGCTGCCTTCTTGGGCTTGGCTGCTTTGGGCTTGGCTGCCTTGGGTTTGACTACCTTGGCAGGGCTTTTCTTGGCCACTTTGGGCTTCGCCGCCTTGGCTTTCGCTGGGCTCTTGGCAGCCTTCTTGGCGGGGGCAGCCTTGGGCTTCTTGGGGCTCTTTGCTGCCGCAGGCTTCTTGACCTTCTTCGGGCTCTTCTTGACCCCCGCGGGAGCCTTTTTGGGCTTCTTGGCGGCAGGGGCAGCTTTCTTGGCCGCTGGTTTCTTGGTCTTGGCGGCCGCCTTCTTGGCCGCCTTCTTGCCCTCCAGCTGCTTCTTGTTCACCTTGAAGGATCCGGAGGCCCCGGTGCCCTTCAGCTGGGCCAGGGCGCCTTTGCTGACCAGGCTCTTGAGGGAGGCCTTGACCCGGCTCTTGTTCTTGTCCACATCGTAGCCCTCGGCGACCAGCCCCTTCTTCATGGCCGACAGGGAGACTCCCTTCCTCTCGGCAGAGGCGGTCACCACCTTCAGGATCAGATCGGCCACGCTGGGGCCGGAAGGCTTCTTGGCCTTGGAGGCCCCCGCTGTCTTCTTCTGCTGCTTTTTCTTGGGGGCGACCTCAGCGGGAGGCGCCGCGGCGGCTGGAGCGGTTTCGGCCATTGTAATGCGAGTCTCGGCGCGGGCGCTGTCACTGAACAGAAATGTCCCTCCCAAACCCGAGCCCCGTGAATATATACAGGGAGGAGCCGGCCTCTGATTGGTCCCGAGCAGACAGGGCTGTGCGAGGCACACTCGGCTCTTTGCTCCCAGCTGACTTTTGTGTTTCCTACCTTCGGATTATCCACGTTTTAAAACACAATCAGTTAAACACGCGCTTCCACGCATACATGACCAGGAGCCCAGCTTCGGCCCTCTCCCGGGCCTGCCCCCGTTTCGGATCCACCCCTCATCCCTGGCTTGTGATCCGCGGGGAGAATCGGCGCTCCCCCGACGGCGGGCGCCTCCATGCCTGAAATCCCGGGCTCCGGACCCCTTTTCCCCGGTCCTCTCTCGACTCCTGCGGCCGGGAGCGGCGGCCCGCGGGAGGGAGGGGGCTCCTGCAGGGAGCGGGCCCTGTGGCGTCACAGTGGGGCTGCGGGGGCCGCGGGGAGCGCGTTCTGGAACGGGCCGAAGTAACACAGGGCTCCGCCGGCCGAGCGCGGGGTGGAAACAATGCCAGGGAGCCCCTGGCACGGGGGCCAGGGGGCCCTCCCCGCGCGCCTGCACCCTCGGCTGTGGCACCCTCGGCTCGGGGCTTACAAGCAGCGGGGCACGGCCCTGGCTCCAGCCTCGCACGCATCACCAGGCGGCCGTGTGCTGGCAGCTTCACATGCAGGCAGAGAGCATTCACTGCCGAGCGCCGAGCCAGAGGAGGCGGGTGCAGACTCAATACAATAAATACACAGTGACACAATGAAGGAAGGCGGCCGAGTTAGGCCTACATGTTTTAAGACACCCCAAGTGAGAGCAGAGGGTGTGAATGCACCTGAAATGGTGACCCCAGTACCGGCATGGAGGCACTCTGCTGAGCTGATTTTTACAGCTGGAGCTAGGTGTACCTCTGAGGTGACATCTGTAGACAGAGTGAGTTACTGTATGTCAGACGCTGAGCCTATGACCGGGGAGGCCCACTGCGGAACTGAATAGTACAGTACAGAGTGAGGCCTGTGACTACCACTGTTCTACTGAGCCCTATCGCTGGAGTGGGGACCACTCCTGAATCCAATGGTATGTCACGAGGGAGACCTGAGACCAGAAATCATATTCTGCGCACTGTAGCCTGATCGAGGCCTGCTGCTAATTTGGATGGAGGTAGGGGAAGAAAACAAAACACTTCACAAAGTCCAGAACGCACATGAACACCATTCACAGTATCAGATCTTAGCCTTCAGGATCTCCGGCCCATCCCTAGCTTCCAGGTACATGTTTTAGTAATATTTGTGACATTTGGAGGTTTACAGCTTCAAGGGGATGAAGTCGCACCTTCTACCCAGGGTTATGGAGCTCCGCGCAGGGTGAGATTTCAGGGTTCACCCCTGGCTGGAGGTGTGAAAACAAAACAATCCACATAGTCACACCTCCAGCCAGGGGTGAACCCTGAAATCTCACCCTGCGCATAGCTCCATAACCCTGGGTAGAAGGTGCAACTACGTCCCCTTGAAGCTTATCTCCTCCAAAGGTCACAAAGTATCAGTAAAACTGGTGCCTGGAGGCTAGAAACACACCCAAGGCCATGCAGGTCTTGTTCTGATACTGTAACGGAGTTCACACCTCCAAACCTCAAATCGTACCCTGCGCGGAGCTCCATGACCCTGGGTACAAGGTGCGACTTCATCCCCTTGAAGCCTAACACCTTAAAATGTCACAAAGTATCAGTAATACTGGTGCCTGGAGGCTGGAAGTAGGCCCAAGGCCTTGCAGGCCTTATTCTGATACTGTAAAGGAGTTAAATACACTTTCCTGAGTATGTGAAGTGTTTTATTTTCACTCCTCCAGCCTGGGGTGAAGCCTGAAATCTTACCCTGCGCGGAGCTCCATGACACTGGGTACAAGGTGTGACTTCATCCCCTTGAAGCTTAACACCTTAAAATGTCACAAAGTATCAGTAATACTGGTGCCTGGAGGCTGGAAGTAGGCCCAAGGCCTTGCAGGCCTTATTCTGATACGGTAAAGGAGTTAATTACACTTTCCGGAGTATGTGAAGTGTTTTATTGTCACACCTCAAGCCTGGGGTGAACCCTGAAATCTCACCCTGCGCGGAGCTCCATGACCCTGGGTAGAAGGTGCAACTTCATCCCCTTGAAGCCTAACACCTGCAAATGTCACAAGTATCAGTAAAACTGGTGCCAGGAGGCTCGAAGTAGGCCCAAGGACTTGCAGGCCTTATTCTGATACTGTAAAGGAGATAAATACACTTTCCTGAGTATGTGAAGTGTTTTATTTTCACTCCTCCAGCCTGGGGTAAACCCTGAAATCTCACTCTGCGCGGAGCTCCATAACCCTGGGTAGAAGGTGCGGCTTCATCCCCTTGAAGCCTAACCCCTGCAAATGTCACAAGTATCAGTAAATTGGTGCCAGGAGGCTGGAAGTAGGCCCAAGGCCTTGCAGGCCTTGTTCTGATACTGTAAAGGAGTGAAATGCACTTTACTGAGTATGCGAAGTGTTTTGTTTTCACCCCTGCAGCCAGGGGTGAAACCTGAAATCTTACCCTGCGCGGAGCTCCATAACCCTGGGTAGAAGGTGCGACTTCATCCCCTTGATGCCTAACACCTGCAAATGTCACAAGTATCAGTAAATTGGTGCCTGGAGGCTGGAAACACACCCAAGGCCTTGCAGGCCTTGTTCTGATGCTGTGAAGGAGTTAAATACACTTTACTGAGTCTGTGAAGTGTTTTGTTTTCACCCCTGCAGCCAGGGGTGAAACCTGAAATCTTACCCTGCGCGGAGCTCCATGACCCTGGGTAGAAGGCGCGACTTCATCCCCTTGAAGCCTAACAACTACAAATGTCACAAGTATCAGTAAAACTGGTGCCAGGAGGCTGGATGTAGGCCCAAGGCCTTGCAGGCCTTATTCTGATACTGTAAAGGAGTTAAATACACTTTCCTGAGTATGTGATGTGTTTTATTTTCACTCCTCCAGCCTGGGGCGAAGCCTGAAATCTTACCCTGCGTGGAGCTCCATGACCCTGGGTAGAAGGTGCGACTTCATCCCCTTGAAGCCTAACACCTGCAAATGTCACAAGTATCAGTAAAACTGGTGCCAGGAGGCTGGAAGTAGTCCCAAGGCCTTGCAGGCCTTATTCTGATACTGTAAAGCAGCTAAATACTCTTTCCTGAGTATGTGAAGTGTTTTATGTTCACACTTCCATCCAGGGGTGAACCCTGAAATCTCACCCTGCGCGGAGCTCCATAACCCTGGGTAGAAGGTGCGACTTCATCCCCATGATGCCTCACACCTGCAAATGTCACAAGTATCAGTAAATTGGTGCCTGGAGGCTGGAAACACACCCAAGACCTTGCAGGCCTTGTTTTGATGCTGTGAAGGAGTTAAATACACTTTACTGAGTCTGTGAAGTGTTTTGTTTTCACACCTGCAGCCGGGGGTGAAACCTGAAATCTTACCCTGCGCGGAGCTCCATAAACCTGGGTAGAAGGTGCGACTTCATCCCCTTGAAGCCTAACACCTGCAAATGTCACAAGTATCAGTAAAACTGGTGCCAGGAGTCTGGAAGTAGGCCCAAGGCCTTGCAGGCCTCATTCTGATACTGTAAAGGAGCTAAATACACTTTCCTGAGTATGTGAAGTGTTTTATTTTCCCACCTGCAGCCAGGGGTGAACCCTGAAATCTCACCCTGCGCGGAGCTCCATGACCCTGGGTAGAAGGTGCGACTTCATCCCCTTGATGCCTAACACCTGCAAATGTCACAAGTATCAGTAAAACTGGTGCCAGGAGGCTGGAAGTAGGCCCAAGGCCTTGCATGCCTTATTCTGATACTGTAAAGCAGCTACATACACTTTCCTGAGTATGTGAAGTGTTTTATGTTCACACTTCCATCCAGGGGTAAACCCTGAAATCTCACCCTGCGCGGAGCTCCATAACCCTGGGTAGAAGGTGCGACTTCATCCCCTTGAAGCCTAACCCCTGCAAATGTCACAAGTATCAGTAAACTGGTGCCAGGAGGCTGGAAGTAGGCCCAAGGCCTTGCAGGCCTTATTCTGATACTGTAAAGCACCTAATACACTTTCCTGAGTATGTGAAGTGTTTTATTTTCACACTTCCATCCAGGGGTAAACCCTGAAATCTCACCCTGCGCGGAGCTCCATAACCCTGGGTAGAAGGTGCGACTTCATCCCCTTGAAGCCTAACCCCTGCAAATGTCACAAGTATCAGTAAAACTGGTGCCAGGAGTCTGGAAGTAGGCCCAAGGCCTTGCAGGCCTCATTCTGATACTGTAAAGGAGCTAAATACACTTTCCTGAGTATGTGAAGTGTTTTATTTTCCCACCTGCAGCCAGGGGTGAACCCTGAAATCTCACCCTGCGCGGAGCTCCATGACCCTGGGTAGAAGGTGCGACTTCATCCCCTTGATGCCTAACACCTGCAAATGTCACAAGTATCAGTAAAACTGGTGCCAGGAGGCTGGAAGTAGGCCCAAGGCCTTGCATGCCTTATTCTGATACTGTAAAGCAGCTACATACACTTTCCTGAGTATGTGAAGTGTTTTATGTTCACACTTCCATCCAGGGGTAAACCCTGAAATCTCACTCTGCGCGGAGCTCCATAACCCTGGGTAGAAGGTGCGGCTTCATCCCCTTGAAGCCTAACCCCTGCAAATGTCACAAGTATCAGTAAATTGGTGCCAGGAGGCTGGAAGTAGGCCCAAGGCCTTGCAGGCCTTGTTCTGATACTGTAAAGGAGTGAAATGCACTTTACTGAGTATGCGAAGTGTTTTGTTTTCACCCCTGCAGCCAGGGGTGAAACCTGAAATCTTACCCTGCGCGGAGCTCCATAACCCTGGGTAGAAGGTGCGACTTCATCCCCTTGATGCCTAACACCTGCAAATGTCACAAGTATCAGTAAATTGGTGCCTGGAGGCTGGAAACACACCCAAGGCCTTGCAGGCCTTGTTCTGATGCTGTGAAGGAGTTAAATACACTTTACTGAGTCTGTGAAGTGTTTTGTTTTCACCCCTGCAGCCAGGGGTGAAACCTGAAATCTTACCCTGCGCGGAGCTCCATGACCCTGGGTAGAAGGCGCGACTTCATCCCCTTGAAGCCTAACACCTGCAAATGTCACAAGTATCAGAAAAACTGGTGCCAGGAGGCTGGAAGTAGGCCCAAGGCCTTGCAGGCCCTATTCTGATACTGGAAAGGAGATAAAAACACTTTCCTGAGAATGTGAAGTGTTTTATTTTCTCAGCTCAAGCCTGGGGTGAACCCTGAAATCTTACCCTGCGCGGAGCTCCATAAACCTGGGTAGAAGGTGCGACTTCATCCCCTTGAAGCCTAAAACCTGCAAATGTCACAAAGTATCAGTAAAACTAGTGCCAGGATGCTGGAAACACACACACGGCCTTGCAGGCCTCATTCTGATACTGTAAAGGAGCTAAATACACTTTCCTGAGTATGTGAAGTGTTTTATTTTCCCACCTGCAGCCAGGGGTGAACCCTGAAATCTCACCCTGCGCGGAGCTCCATGACCCTGGGTAGAAGGTGCGACTTCATCCCCTTGATGCCTAACACCTGCAAATGTCACAAGTATCAGTAAAACTGGTGCCAGGAGGCTGGAAGTAGGCCCAAGGCCTTGCATGCCTTATTCTGATACTGTAAAGCAGCTACATACACTTTCCTGAGTATGTGAAGTGTTTTATGTTCACACTTCCATCCAGGGGTAAACCCTGAAATCTCACCCTGCGCGGAGCTCCATAACCCTGGGTAGAAGGTGCGACTTCATCCCCTTGAAGCCTAACCCCTGCAAATGTCACAAGTATCAGTAAACTGGTGCCAGGAGGCTGGAAGTAGGCCCAAGGCCTTGCAGGCCTTATTCTGATACTGTAAAGCACCTAATACACTTTCCTGAGTATGTGAAGTGTTTTATTTTCACACTTCCATCCAGGGGTAAACCCTGAAATCTCACCCTGCGCGGAGCTCCATAACCCTGGGTAGAAGGTGCGACTTCATCCCCTTGAAGCCTAACCCCTGCAAATGTCACAAGTATCAGTAAAACTGGTGCCAGGAGTCTGGAAGTAGGCCCAAGGCCTTGCAGGCCTCATTCTGATACTGTAAAGGAGCTAAATACACTTTCCTGAGTATGTGAAGTGTTTTATTTTCCCACCTGCAGCCAGGGGTGAACCCTGAAATCTCACCCTGCGCGGAGCTCCATGACCCTGGGTAGAAGGTGCGACTTCATCCCCTTGATGCCTAACACCTGCAAATGTCACAAGTATCAGTAAAACTGGTGCCAGGAGGCTGGAAGTAGGCCCAAGGCCTTGCATGCCTTATTCTGATACTGTAAAGCAGCTACATACACTTTCCTGAGTATGTGAAGTGTTTTATGTTCACACTTCCATCCAGGGGTAAACCCTGAAATCTCACTCTGCGCGGAGCTCCATAACCCTGGGTAGAAGGTGCGGCTTCATCCCCTTGAAGCCTAACCCCTGCAAATGTCACAAGTATCAGTAAATTGGTGCCAGGAGGCTGGAAGTAGGCCCAAGGCCTTGCAGGCCTTGTTCTGATACTGTAAAGGAGTGAAATGCACTTTACTGAGTATGCGAAGTGTTTTGTTTTCACCCCTGCAGCCAGGGGTGAAACCTGAAATCTTACCCTGCGCGGAGCTCCATAACCCTGGGTAGAAGGTGCGACTTCATCCCCTTGATGCCTAACACCTGCAAATGTCACAAGTATCAGTAAATTGGTGCCTGGAGGCTGGAAACACACCCAAGGCCTTGCAGGCCTTGTTCTGATGCTGTGAAGGAGTTAAATACACTTTACTGAGTCTGTGAAGTGTTTTGTTTTCACCCCTGCAGCCAGGGGTGAAACCTGAAATCTTACCCTGCGCGGAGCTCCATGACCCTGGGTAGAAGGCGCGACTTCATCCCCTTGAAGCCTAACACCTGCAAATGTCACAAGTATCAGAAAAACTGGTGCCAGGAGGCTGGAAGTAGGCCCAAGGCCTTGCAGGCCCTATTCTGATACTGGAAAGGAGATAAAAACACTTTCCTGAGAATGTGAAGTGTTTTATTTTCTCAGCTCAAGCCTGGGGTGAACCCTGAAATCTTACCCTGCGCGGAGCTCCATAAACCTGGGTAGAAGGTGCGACTTCATCCCCTTGAAGCCTAAAACCTGCAAATGTCACAAAGTATCAGTAAAACTAGTGCCAGGATGCTGGAAACACACACACGGCCTTGCAGGCCTCATTCTGATACTGTAAAGGAGCTAAATACACTTTCCTGAGTATGTGAAGTGTTTTATTTTCCCACCTGCAGCCAGGGGTGAACCCTGAAATCTCACCCTGCGCGGAGCTCCATGACCCTGGGTAGAAGGTGCGACTTCATCCCCTTGATGCCTAACACCTGCAAATGTCACAAGTATCAGTAAAACTGGTGCCAGGAGGCTGGAAGTAGGCCCAAGGCCTTGCATGCCTTATTCTGATACTGTAAAGCAGCTACATACACTTTCCTGAGTATGTGAAGTGTTTTATGTTCACACTTCCATCCAGGGGTAAACCCTGAAATCTCACCCTGCGCGGAGCTCCATAACCCTGGGTAGAAGGTGCGACTTCATCCCCTTGAAGCCTAACCCCTGCAAATGTCACAAGTATCAGTAAACTGGTGCCAGGAGGCTGGAAGTAGGCCCAAGGCCTTGCAGGCCTTATTCTGATACTGTAAAGCACCTAATACACTTTCCTGAGTATGTGAAGTGTTTTATTTTCACACTTCCATCCAGGGGTAAACCCTGAAATCTCACCCTGCGCGGAGCTCCATAACCCTGGGTAGAAGGTGCGACTTCATCCCCTTGAAGCCTAACCCCTGCAAATGTCACAAGTATCAGTAAAACTGGTGCCAGGAGTCTGGAAGTAGGCCCAAGGCCTTGCAGGCCTCATTCTGATACTGTAAAGGAGCTAAATACACTTTCCTGAGTATGTGAAGTGTTTTATTTTCCCACCTGCAGCCAGGGGTGAACCCTGAAATCTCACCCTGCGCGGAGCTCCATGACCCTGGGTAGAAGGTGCGACTTCATCCCCTTGATGCCTAACACCTGCAAATGTCACAAGTATCAGTAAAACTGGTGCCAGGAGGCTGGAAGTAGGCCCAAGGCCTTGCATGCCTTATTCTGATACTGTAAAGCAGCTACATACACTTTCCTGAGTATGTGAAGTGTTTTATGTTCACACTTCCATCCAGGGGTAAACCCTGAAATCTCACTCTGCGCGGAGCTCCATAACCCTGGGTAGAAGGTGCGGCTTCATCCCCTTGAAGCCTAACCCCTGCAAATGTCACAAGTATCAGTAAATTGGTGCCAGGAGGCTGGAAGTAGGCCCAAGGCCTTGCAGGCCTTGTTCTGATACTGTAAAGGAGTGAAATGCACTTTACTGAGTATGCGAAGTGTTTTGTTTTCACCCCTGCAGCCAGGGGTGAAACCTGAAATCTTACCCTGCGCGGAGCTCCATAACCCTGGGTAGAAGGTGCGACTTCATCCCCTTGATGCCTAACACCTGCAAATGTCACAAGTATCAGTAAATTGGTGCCTGGAGGCTGGAAACACACCCAAGGCCTTGCAGGCCTTGTTCTGATGCTGTGAAGGAGTTAAATACACTTTACTGAGTCTGTGAAGTGTTTTGTTTTCACCCCTGCAGCCAGGGGTGAAACCTGAAATCTTACCCTGCGCGGAGCTCCATGACCCTGGTTAGAAGGCGCGACTTCATCCCCTTGAAGCCTAACAACTACGAATGTCACAAGTATCAGTAAAACTGGTGCCAGGAGGCTGGATGTAGGCCCAAGGCCTTGCAGGCCTTATTCTGATACTGTAAAGGAGTTAAATACACTTTCCTGAGTATGTGATGTGTTTTATTTTCACTCCTCCAGCCTGGGGCGAAGCCTGAAATCTTACCCTGCGTGGAGCTCCATGACCCTGGGTAGAAGGTGCGACTTCATCCCCTTGAAGCCTAACACCTGCAAATGTCACAAGTATCAGTAAAACTGGTGCCAGGAGGCTGGAAGTAGTCCCAAGGCCTTGCAGGCCTTATTCTGATACTGTAAAGCAGCTAAATACTCTTTCCTGAGTATGTGAAGTGTTTTATGTTCACACTTCCATCCAGGGGTGAACCCTGAAATCTCACCCTGCGCGGAGCTCCATAACCCTGGGTAGAAGGTGCGACTTCATCCCCATGATGCCTCACACCTGCAAATGTCACAAGTATCAGTAAATTGGTGCCTGGAGGCTGGAAACACACCCAAGACCTTGCAGGCCTTATTCTGATACTGTAAAGCAGCTAAATACACTTTCCTGAGTATGTGAAGTGTTTTATTTTCACACTTCCATCCGGGGGTAAACCCTGAAATCTCACCCTGCGCGGAGCTCCATAACCCTGGGTAGAAGGTGCGGCTTCATCCCCTTGAAGCCTAACCCCTGCAAATGTCACAAGTATCAGTAAATTGGTGCCTGGAGGCTGGAAACACACCCAAGGCCTTGCAGGCCTTGTTCTGATGCTGTGAAGGAGTTAAATACACTTTACTGAGTCTGTGAAGTGTTTTGTTTTCACCCCTGCAGCCAGGGGTGAAACCTGAAATCTTACCCTGCGCGGAGCTCCATAACCCTGGGTAGAAGGTGCGACTTCATCCCCTTGAAGCCTAACACCTTTAAATGTCACAAGTATCAGTAAAACTGGTGCCAGGAGGCTGGAAGTAGGCCCAAGGCCTTGCAGGCCTTGTTCTGATACTGTTAAGGGTTAAATAGACTGTACTGAGTATGTGAAGTGTTTTATTTTCGCACCACAGCCAGGGGTGAATCCTGAAATCTTACCCTGCGCGGAGCTCCATAACCCTGGGTAGAAGGTGCGACTTCATCCCCTTGAAGCCTAACACCTGCAAATGTCACAAGTATCAGTAAAATTGGTGCCTGGAGGCTGGAGGTAGGCCCAAGGCCTTGTTCTGATACTGTAAAGGGGTTAAATACACTTTGCTGAGTATGTGAAGTGTTGCGTTTTCACATCTCCAGCCCGGGGCGAAACTTGAAATCTTACCCTGCGCGGAGCTCCATAGCCCTGGGTAGAACGAGCTACTGTGTCCCCATAAACCTGTAAATTTCAAAATGTCATAAAAAGAACAAAACAAGCGCCTGGAGGCTAGAAATGGGCCCGAGACACTGAAGTCTTGGATCTGATAATGTAAAGGGCTTTATGTACCCTTTGAGTGAAGTATTTTTCCCACCTCCAGTCGAGGGGTAAATCCTGAAATATTACCCCAATTGGAGCACCCTGTGTAGAAAAAGTGACTTCGTCCCATTTGACCTAAAATTTTAGTATTTTTATTTTTATATTTTTTTTTAAACATTGTTAAAGGGGTGACTGGAGGCTACAAAATGGACCAGATACTGTGAAGGACGTTATTTCATTTTTGGGTGAAAAAAAATAAAAATATATGTATTTTATTAGGATTACGATTTTTTTTTTTTTGGGGGGCCCATCTCCAGCTGAGGGGGAAAACCTGAAATGTTACCCGAAGTGGAGCTCCATTGCCCCGGGTAGAAGTAGTGCCGTGGTCCCCTTGAACCAAAATGTCAACAAAACAATAATAAAAAAAAAAAAGCACTAAAACAGGTGCTTAGAGTCCCGAAATCGGTCACAAAAAAAATGAGGATCGCACACCCCATGGGCCTGCATGGGAACGCTCTATTTTACCGACTATTAAGCCCCCACGAAGTGGGGGCTTACAGCGCCCGAGCGAGAGACAAAAGTTAGAGGTAGCGCGGCCGTTCCGCCGCCCGGCCATCTGGTCGCGCAGCTCCGTGGGCCATCTGGTCGCGCAAATCGGCGACAAGATGGCCGGCCGCGCGGCCGCCGCCGCTAGCTCGAACCTTTGTCCCTCATTCGTGTTCTGTAAGCCCCCACTACGTGGGGGCTTAATAGTCGAGGGAAATGACCGGCCCTGGGCCGGGCCAAACTCGCCATGGGTCCCCAGTCCAGGGCTCCAGGATGGCGGGCCCCCGGGCCGGGCTATACCCGCCTTAGGTCCCAAGTACAGAGCTCCAGAATGGCGGGCCCCTGGGCCGGGCTATACCCGCCTTAGGTGGCCAGTACAGGGCTTCAGGACAGCGGGCCCCGTGGGCGGGACTAGGATGGACGCGGGGCTCCAGGAAGGTGCCCTGGCCCCAGGACAGTGCCTTGCATGGCGGTTTCGGAGAAATGCCCCCCTCACCCGACCGGCTGTGGGCCTACAAAGCAGGCCTGCCCTGCGGGATCCCTAGTGCATAGATACAGCTCTCCCATGACATCGTGGTCGGCTCTTAAAAGAGCCTTTGGGTTGGTGTTTTTTTTTCTCTTTCTTTCCGTGGGCAAGTCGAGAGTTTAACCGCCGAATCCGTAGAGGGTGCGGCCCTGGCGCTTCAGGGCGTAAACGACATCCATGGCGGTGACGGTCTTCCTCTTGGCGTGCTCGGTGTAGGTGACGGCGTCCCGGATCACATTCTCCAGGAAAACCTTCAGCACCCCGCGGGTCTCCTCGTAGATGAGGCCGGAGATGCGCTTGACCCCGCCACGGCGCGCCAGGCGGCGAATGGCCGGCTTGGTGATGCCCTGGATGTTGTCCCGGAGCACCTTGCGGTGCCTCTTGGCGCCGCCTTTGCCGAGCCCCTTCCCTCCTTTGCCGCGTCCAGACATGTTGTCCTGTCGGTACTGTGACTGAGCAGAAATGAGGAAACAGCCAGCGACGGCTGCTTATATGGAGGAGCTGCGGCGGACCGGCTAGGGCGCTCCAAGCGGCCCACGTGACTCAACGGAAGGCGAGGGGGAGCCCGCCCCTGGACCGCCCTCTGCAGGGAGCGGGGGGCTGGAGCGGCCGTTGCCGTTTGAAAAAGAGCGCGCTCCCAGCCGCCTCTTTGTCGTGGGCTCAGCAGCTGCCGCCGGGGCACGGATCACAGTCAAGCACACACACACGCCTCCCTTCCCGGCCCCCACTCATCACCGCGGCCCGCCTAACCCTGGCGCTCGGTGCCCGCTCCCACTATGAACAGCAGGCTCTGAAATGTTTTAATGGAGCCAACACATTAACGGCCTCACCGGCACCACCCCGCTGTGTGCGGCCGCCCGCAACCCCGTAACACTGTCCACAGGTCAGGCCCGGTCGTGGCAAGTCTGTAAACTGCCCCTATAAACACGTATTTATTTATTTTTACAAAAAGATTATTCTCGTCGGCCTCAAGCTCGGTTTTGGGACGGGGGCAGCATTTATGTGTCCGTCCGAGGGCTTGGGCATCCCTCCTATGTAGCGACGGTGCGGGCGCTGCCGCGACTATGAAGCCTGCCAGAGTAACACCTTGGCACGGATACGCTCTTTGATGGAGTCTGTGGTTGGCCCTGAAAAGAGCCTTTGTGTTTAGGGTGTGTTTCCACGGTGGTCTGCGGGCCTTTACTTGCTTGCTTTGCCCCCTGCCTTGTGGCTCTCGGTTTTCTTGGGCAGCAGCACGGCCTGGATGTTGGGCAGGACTCCTCCCTGGGCGATGGTGACTCGGCCCAGCAGCTTATTCAGCTCCTCGTCGTTGCGGATGGCCAGCTGGAGGTGTCTGGGGATGATGCGGGTCTTCTTGTTGTCACGGGCAGCGTTGCCGGCCAGCTCCAGGATCTCAGCGGTCAGGTACTCCAGGACTGCAGCCAAATAGACGGGGGCACCGGCGCCCACCCTCTCGGCGTAGCTTCCCTTCCGGAGTAACCTGTGCACACGGCCCACGGGGAACTGGAGCCCGGCTCTGGAAGAGCGTGTCTTGGCCTTAGCGCGGGCCTTTCCTCCTTGCTTTCCGCGTCCAGACATGGCGATCGATGCAGGGGCTCACTCACACAACAGAGAGATTAGTACTGCTGTTCGGCTCGACTCCGGCGATATAAAGACTTCGGGTGCGTCTGATTGGTTGACAGCTAGGCGCTGATAGTACTTCTCATTGGAGGGAGGAGGGCTTCTGTTTCACCAATCAGAGACCCAGAACCGCAGTACACTAGGAGGTGGGGGGCTTGCCTTTGCCTGCCAATGAGAAGGGAGAGCAGAGAAGCAGCTACTTTACACGCCCAGCCTATAAATACAAGTGCCGGGCTCGCCTGGCCTTATTTCTCTCGGCTCCACAGGAAGCGGTGCAGATTGTCGACCATGCCTGAACCAGCCAAGTCCGCGCCGGCTCCCAAGAAGGGCTCCAAGAAAGCGCTCTCCAAGCCGCCCAAGAAGGACGGGAAGAAGCGCAAGAGGAGCAGGAAGGAAAGCTATGCAATCTACATTTACAAAGTGATGAAGCAGGTGCACCCGGACACCGGCATCTCCTCTAAGGCCATGGGCATCATGAACTCCTTCGTGAACGACATCTTCGAGCGCATCGCCGGGGAGGCTTCCCGCCTGGCCCACTACAACTCGCGGCGCACCATCACCTCCCGGGAGATCCAGACCGCAGTGCGTCTGCTGCTGCCCGGAGAGCTGGCCAAGCACGCCGTGTCGGAGGGCACCAAGGCCGTCACCAAGTACACCAGCGCCAAGTAAGGCTTCGAGGCGCATCCCCAACTAACACAACGGCTCTTTTAAGGGCCAACCACGTCCTCCCCTAAGAGCTAATGTGCTTCTATTATGACCGGAGAAATAAGTGTTTTAAAAGGTAATGTTGAGCGCACAAGACCCGCTCTCACGGGTCTTGCTGCAGACCGAGGGACGATGGAGCAGGCAACCCGTTTTTAATAAACATGTTTATATGAATGAGCCCTCTCTTTGGGACCAAGTCTCACGTAAGCACTGTAATGTAACGATGACGTTAAATGAGCGAGGGACGATGGAGCAGGCAACCCGTTTTGCCTGTTTAAATAAACCTGTTTATATGAATGAGCCCTCTCTTTGGTACCAAGTGTCACATAAGCACTGTAATGTAACGATGACGTTAAATGAGCCCACGGGCTTATTGTTTTCGGCGACCAGTTTTAGTGTGTGCGGGTGTCACGTTGTGTTTGTACTTTAAGACCAAGGGCAACGGCAATAATCCGCCCCTGGGCAAGCGCTCCCGAAATCGGACACATGAACCCGATGTACCGGGAGCACAGATGCCCCACAGCGCTGGCTTGTGACCAGCGGATCCCAACACAACCCTCCACCCAAACAAAGCTCTTTATTAAACGATGGACACATTGAAGATGCGATTGTGCACTGTGAACACGGAGTGCTCTGGTCACCCAGTGCCGGTATAAGTTACCCAGTACTCGTGGTACTCTCAGCCAGCCCACCCACCCTAACCTGTAGAACATGCCATGGCAGATAAGAGAAGCTCGTATGTGACAGGGTGGTGGCCCTTAAAAGAGCCGTTGTGGTGGTTGTTCGGGTCGGCGTGTCTCCTTAGGCCCTCTCGCCTCGGATACGACGGGCCAGCTGGATGTCCTTGGGCATGATGGTCACCCTCTTGGCGTGGATGGCGCACAGGTTGGTGTCCTCGAAGAGCCCCACCAGGTAGGCCTCGCTGGCCTCTTGCAGGGCCATGACGGCGGAGCTCTGGAAGCGCAGGTCGGTCTTGAAGTCCTGGGCGATCTCCCTCACCAAGCGCTGGAAGGGCAGCTTGCGGATGAGGAGCTCGGTGGACTTCTGGTAGCGGCGGATCTCGCGGAGAGCCACAGTGCCGGGTCGGTAGCGGTGAGGCTTCTTGACGCCGCCGGTGGCAGGCGCGCTCTTGCGGGCAGCCTTGGTGGCCAGCTGCTTGCGAGGCGCTTTGCCGCCGGTGGACTTGCGGGCTGTCTGCTTGGTGCGGGCCATGGCGGGAGCGGTCTCTCTCAGCGACAAGCGAGGAAGAATGGAGTTCAAGCAGGCAAGAGCCCTATTTATGCACTCGAAGACGGAGGGCTGCTCTGGTTGGCTGAAGCGACCGCCCCACGTTTGAAAATAGCCCGCGGTGTGCAATGATTGGCCAATGAACCGGAGGCTGCAGCCTGTCTCTCCAATGAGCTGTGGAGAAAAAGACACCCTCCGATTGGATGATGTACGTTGGAGCCGTAGCCCGCGCTTGGGTCAGCCTTTGTCTCCGTGTCCATCCATAGTCACACGAACCACTCGCCCCCGGTCAACTGGGCGAGGAGCCCAGGATTTTATAAGTGTACTGCCCTTGGTCACCCTGGAACACGCCGCCGTTAACTGCGCTCGATTTCACGTTCACAATCGTCTGCTTTATGCAGACACCACTTCGAATCTGCCCGGATACAGTGAAAGCACCAAGGCACACGTTATTTCACATTTATTATAAACGGAGGTCTAATAAACTCCCAGACCCCCTTCTTTATTTGGTACACAGATTTCAATCCACGCAGCACCAAAAGAGCCGTTTACATGACCAAGATCACACACGGCACTCGCGTGCGGAAAGGTGCGCTATGGATTTACTGTGCCGTTTATTATTATAGAGAAGTGTGCACGCGGGGTGCAAGGGTGGGGACGAACAAGCTCTCTTCTGGACCGGGTGGATGGCTCTTAAAAGAGCCGTTGTGTTTGCAGTGTCTTGGTGCAAGCCCTTACTTCTTCTTGGGCGCTGCCTTCTTGGGCTTGGCTGCTTTGGGCTTGGCTGCCTTGGGTTTGACTACCTTGGCAGGGCTTTTCTTGGCCACTTTGGGCTTCGCCGCCTTGGCTTTCGCTGGGCTCTTGGCAGCCTTCTTGGCGGGGGCAGCCTTGGGCTTCTTGGGGCTCTTTGCTGCCGCAGGCTTCTTGACCTTCTTCGGGCTCTTCTTGACCCCCGCGGGAGCCTTTTTGGGCTTCTTGGCGGCAGGGGCAGCTTTCTTGGCCGCTGGTTTCTTGGTCTTGGCGGCCGCCTTCTTGGCCGCCTTCTTGCCCTCCAGCTGCTTCTTGTTCACCTTGAAGGATCCGGAGGCCCCGGTGCCCTTCAGCTGGGCCAGGGCGCCTTTGCTGACCAGGCTCTTGAGGGAGGCCTTGACCCGGCTCTTGTTCTTGTCCACATCGTAGCCCTCGGCGACCAGCCCCTTCTTCATGGCCGACAGGGAGACTCCCTTCCTCTCGGCAGAGGCGGTCACCACCTTCAGGATCAGATCGGCCACGCTGGGGCCGGAAGGCTTCTTGGCCTTGGAGGCCCCCGCTGTCTTCTTCTGCTGCTTTTTCTTGGGGGCGACCTCAGCGGGAGGCGCCGCGGCGGCTGGAGCGGTTTCGGCCATTGTAATGCGAGTCTCGGCGCGGGCGCTGTCACTGAACAGAAATGTCCCTCCCAAACCCGAGCCCCGTGAATATATACAGGGAGGAGCCGGCCTCTGATTGGTCCCGAGCAGACAGGGCTGTGCGAGGCACACTCGGCTCTTTGCTCCCAGCTGACTTTTGTGTTTCCTACCTTCGGATTATCCACGTTTTAAAACACAATCAGTTAAACACGCGCTTCCACGCATACATGACCAGGAGCCCAGCTTCGGCCCTCTCCCGGGCCTGCCCCCGTTTCGGATCCACCCCTCATCCCTGGCTTGTGATCCGCGGGGAGAATCGGCGCTCCCCCGACGGCGGGCGCCTCCATGCCTGAAATCCCGGGCTCCGGACCCCTTTTCCCCGGTCCTCTCTCGACTCCTGCGGCCGGGAGCGGCGGCCCGCGGGAGGGAGGGGGCTCCTGCAGGGAGCGGGCCCTGTGGCGTCACAGTGGGGCTGCGGGGGCCGCGGGGAGCGCGTTCTGGAACGGGCCGAAGTAACACAGGGCTCCGCCGGCCGAGCGCGGGGTGGAAACAATGCCAGGGAGCCCCTGGCACGGGGGCCAGGGGGCCCTCCCCGCGCGCCTGCACCCTCGGCTGTGGCACCCTCGGCTCGGGGCTTACAAGCAGCGGGGCACGGCCCTGGCTCCAGCCTCGCACGCATCACCAGGCGGCCGTGTGCTGGCAGCTTCACATGCAGGCAGAGAGCATTCACTGCCGAGCGCCGAGCCAGAGGAGGCGGGTGCAGACTCAATACAATAAATACACAGTGACACAATGAAGGAAGGCGGCCGAGTTAGGCCTACATGTTTTAAGACACCCCAAGTGAGAGCAGAGGGTGTGAATGCACCTGAAATGGTGACCCCAGTACCGGCATGGAGGCACTCTGCTGAGCTGATTTTTACAGCTGGAGCTAGGTGTACCTCTGAGGTGACATCTGTAGACAGAGTGAGTTACTGTATGTCAGACGCTGAGCCTATGACCGGGGAGGCCCACTGCGGAACTGAATAGTACAGTACAGAGTGAGGCCTGTGACTACCACTGTTCTACTGAGCCCTATCGCTGGAGTGGGGACCACTCCTGAATCCAATGGTATGTCACGAGGGAGACCTGAGACCAGAAATCATATTCTGCGCACTGTAGCCTGATCGAGGCCTGCTGCTAATTTGGATGGAGGTAGGGGAAGAAAACAAAACACTTCACAAAGTCCAGAACGCACATGAACACCATTCACAGTATCAGATCTTAGCCTTCAGGATCTCCGGCCCATCCCTAGCTTCCAGGTACATGTTTTAGTAATATTTGTGACATTTGGAGGTTTACAGCTTCAAGGGGATGAAGTCGCACCTTCTACCCAGGGTTATGGAGCTCCGCGCAGGGTGAGATTTCAGGGTTCACCCCTGGCTGGAGGTGTGAAAACAAAACAATCCACATAGTCACACCTCCAGCCAGGGGTGAACCCTGAAATCTCACCCTGCGCATAGCTCCATAACCCTGGGTAGAAGGTGCAACTACGTCCCCTTGAAGCTTATCTCCTCCAAAGGTCACAAAGTATCAGTAAAACTGGTGCCTGGAGGCTAGAAACACACCCAAGGCCATGCAGGTCTTGTTCTGATACTGTAACGGAGTTCACACCTCCAAACCTGAAATCGTACCCTGCGCGGAGCTCCATGACCCTGGGTACAAGGTGCGACTTCATCCCCTTGAAGCCTAACACCTTAAAATGTCACAAAGTATCAGTAATACTGGTGCCTGGAGGCTGGAAGTAGGCCCAAGGCCTTGCAGGCCTTATTCTGATACTGTAAAGGAGTTAAATACACTTTCCTGAGTATGTGAAGTGTTTTATTTTCACTCCTCCAGCCTGGGGTGAAGCCTGAAATCTTACCCTGCGCGGAGCTCCATGACACTGGGTACAAGGTGTGACTTCATCCCCTTGAAGCTTAACACCTTAAAATGTCACAAAGTATCAGTAATACTGGTGCCTGGAGGCTGGAAGTAGGCCCAAGGCCTTGCAGGCCTTATTCTGATACGGTAAAGGAGTTAATTACACTTTCCGGAGTATGTGAAGTGTTTTATTGTCACACCTCAAGCCTGGGGTGAACCCTGAAATCTCACCCTGCGCGGAGCTCCATGACCCTGGGTAGAAGGTGCAACTTCATCCCCTTGAAGCCTAACACCTGCAAATGTCACAAGTATCAGTAAAACTGGTGCCAGGAGGCTCGAAGTAGGCCCAAGGACTTGCAGGCCTTATTCTGATACTGTAAAGGAGATAAATACACTTTCCTGAGTATGTGAAGTGTTTTATTTTCACTCCTCCAGCCTGGGGTAAACCCTGAAATCTCACTCTGCGCGGAGCTCCATAACCCTGGGTAGAAGGTGCGGCTTCATCCCCTTGAAGCCTAACCCCTGCAAATGTCACAAGTATCAGTAAATTGGTGCCAGGAGGCTGGAAGTAGGCCCAAGGCCTTGCAGGCCTTGTTCTGATACTGTAAAGGAGTGAAATGCACTTTACTGAGTATGCGAAGTGTTTTGTTTTCACCCCTGCAGCCAGGGGTGAAACCTGAAATCTTACCCTGCGCGGAGCTCCATAACCCTGGGTAGAAGGTGCGACTTCATCCCCTTGATGCCTAACACCTGCAAATGTCACAAGTATCAGTAAATTGGTGCCTGGAGGCTGGAAACACACCCAAGGCCTTGCAGGCCTTGTTCTGATGCTGTGAAGGAGTTAAATACACTTTACTGAGTCTGTGAAGTGTTTTGTTTTCACCCCTGCAGCCAGGGGTGAAACCTGAAATCTTACCCTGCGCGGAGCTCCATGACCCTGGGTAGAAGGCGCGACTTCATCCCCTTGAAGCCTAACAACTACAAATGTCACAAGTATCAGTAAAACTGGTGCCAGGAGGCTGGATGTAGGCCCAAGGCCTTGCAGGCCTTATTCTGATACTGTAAAGGAGTTAAATACACTTTCCTGAGTATGTGATGTGTTTTATTTTCACTCCTCCAGCCTGGGGCGAAGCCTGAAATCTTACCCTGCGTGGAGCTCCATGACCCTGGGTAGAAGGTGCGACTTCATCCCCTTGAAGCCTAACACCTGCAAATGTCACAAGTATCAGTAAAACTGGTGCCAGGAGGCTGGAAGTAGTCCCAAGGCCTTGCAGGCCTTATTCTGATACTGTAAAGCAGCTAAATACTCTTTCCTGAGTATGTGAAGTGTTTTATGTTCACACTTCCATCCAGGGGTGAACCCTGAAATCTCACCCTGCGCGGAGCTCCATAACCCTGGGTAGAAGGTGCGACTTCATCCCCATGATGCCTCACACCTGCAAATGTCACAAGTATCAGTAAATTGGTGCCTGGAGGCTGGAAACACACCCAAGACCTTGCAGGCCTTGTTTTGATGCTGTGAAGGAGTTAAATACACTTTACTGAGTCTGTGAAGTGTTTTGTTTTCACACCTGCAGCCGGGGGTGAAACCTGAAATCTTACCCTGCGCGGAGCTCCATAAACCTGGGTAGAAGGTGCGACTTCATCCCCTTGAAGCCTAACACCTGCAAATGTCACAAGTATCAGTAAAACTGGTGCCAGGAGTCTGGAAGTAGGCCCAAGGCCTTGCAGGCCTCATTCTGATACTGTAAAGGAGCTAAATACACTTTCCTGAGTATGTGAAGTGTTTTATTTTCCCACCTGCAGCCAGGGGTGAACCCTGAAATCTCACCCTGCGCGGAGCTCCATGACCCTGGGTAGAAGGTGCGACTTCATCCCCTTGATGCCTAACACCTGCAAATGTCACAAGTATCAGTAAAACTGGTGCCAGGAGGCTGGAAGTAGGCCCAAGGCCTTGCATGCCTTATTCTGATACTGTAAAGCAGCTACATACACTTTCCTGAGTATGTGAAGTGTTTTATGTTCACACTTCCATCCAGGGGTAAACCCTGAAATCTCACCCTGCGCGGAGCTCCATAACCCTGGGTAGAAGGTGCGACTTCATCCCCTTGAAGCCTAACCCCTGCAAATGTCACAAGTATCAGTAAACTGGTGCCAGGAGGCTGGAAGTAGGCCCAAGGCCTTGCAGGCCTTATTCTGATACTGTAAAGCACCTAATACACTTTCCTGAGTATGTGAAGTGTTTTATTTTCACACTTCCATCCAGGGGTAAACCCTGAAATCTCACCCTGCGCGGAGCTCCATAACCCTGGGTAGAAGGTGCGACTTCATCCCCTTGAAGCCTAACCCCTGCAAATGTCACAAGTATCAGTAAAACTGGTGCCAGGAGTCTGGAAGTAGGCCCAAGGCCTTGCAGGCCTCATTCTGATACTGTAAAGGAGCTAAATACACTTTCCTGAGTATGTGAAGTGTTTTATTTTCCCACCTGCAGCCAGGGGTGAACCCTGAAATCTCACCCTGCGCGGAGCTCCATGACCCTGGGTAGAAGGTGCGACTTCATCCCCTTGATGCCTAACACCTGCAAATGTCACAAGTATCAGTAAAACTGGTGCCAGGAGGCTGGAAGTAGGCCCAAGGCCTTGCATGCCTTATTCTGATACTGTAAAGCAGCTACATACACTTTCCTGAGTATGTGAAGTGTTTTATGTTCACACTTCCATCCAGGGGTAAACCCTGAAATCTCACTCTGCGCGGAGCTCCATAACCCTGGGTAGAAGGTGCGGCTTCATCCCCTTGAAGCCTAACCCCTGCAAATGTCACAAGTATCAGTAAATTGGTGCCAGGAGGCTGGAAGTAGGCCCAAGGCCTTGCAGGCCTTGTTCTGATACTGTAAAGGAGTGAAATGCACTTTACTGAGTATGCGAAGTGTTTTGTTTTCACCCCTGCAGCCAGGGGTGAAACCTGAAATCTTACCCTGCGCGGAGCTCCATAACCCTGGGTAGAAGGTGCGACTTCATCCCCTTGATGCCTAACACCTGCAAATGTCACAAGTATCAGTAAATTGGTGCCTGGAGGCTGGAAACACACCCAAGGCCTTGCAGGCCTTGTTCTGATGCTGTGAAGGAGTTAAATACACTTTACTGAGTCTGTGAAGTGTTTTGTTTTCACCCCTGCAGCCAGGGGTGAAACCTGAAATCTTACCCTGCGCGGAGCTCCATGACCCTGGGTAGAAGGCGCGACTTCATCCCCTTGAAGCCTAACACCTGCAAATGTCACAAGTATCAGAAAAACTGGTGCCAGGAGGCTGGAAGTAGGCCCAAGGCCTTGCAGGCCCTATTCTGATACTGGAAAGGAGATAAAAACACTTTCCTGAGAATGTGAAGTGTTTTATTTTCTCAGCTCAAGCCTGGGGTGAACCCTGAAATCTTACCCTGCGCGGAGCTCCATAAACCTGGGTAGAAGGTGCGACTTCATCCCCTTGAAGCCTAAAACCTGCAAATGTCACAAAGTATCAGTAAAACTAGTGCCAGGATGCTGGAAACACACACACGGCCTTGCAGGCCTCATTCTGATACTGTAAAGGAGCTAAATACACTTTCCTGAGTATGTGAAGTGTTTTATTTTCCCACCTGCAGCCAGGGGTGAACCCTGAAATCTCACCCTGCGCGGAGCTCCATGACCCTGGGTAGAAGGTGCGACTTCATCCCCTTGATGCCTAACACCTGCAAATGTCACAAGTATCAGTAAAACTGGTGCCAGGAGGCTGGAAGTAGGCCCAAGGCCTTGCATGCCTTATTCTGATACTGTAAAGCAGCTACATACACTTTCCTGAGTATGTGAAGTGTTTTATGTTCACACTTCCATCCAGGGGTAAACCCTGAAATCTCACCCTGCGCGGAGCTCCATAACCCTGGGTAGAAGGTGCGACTTCATCCCCTTGAAGCCTAACCCCTGCAAATGTCACAAGTATCAGTAAACTGGTGCCAGGAGGCTGGAAGTAGGCCCAAGGCCTTGCAGGCCTTATTCTGATACTGTAAAGCACCTAATACACTTTCCTGAGTATGTGAAGTGTTTTATTTTCACACTTCCATCCAGGGGTAAACCCTGAAATCTCACCCTGCGCGGAGCTCCATAACCCTGGGTAGAAGGTGCGACTTCATCCCCTTGAAGCCTAACCCCTGCAAATGTCACAAGTATCAGTAAAACTGGTGCCAGGAGTCTGGAAGTAGGCCCAAGGCCTTGCAGGCCTCATTCTGATACTGTAAAGGAGCTAAATACACTTTCCTGAGTATGTGAAGTGTTTTATTTTCCCACCTGCAGCCAGGGGTGAACCCTGAAATCTCACCCTGCGCGGAGCTCCATGACCCTGGGTAGAAGGTGCGACTTCATCCCCTTGATGCCTAACACCTGCAAATGTCACAAGTATCAGTAAAACTGGTGCCAGGAGGCTGGAAGTAGGCCCAAGGCCTTGCATGCCTTATTCTGATACTGTAAAGCAGCTACATACACTTTCCTGAGTATGTGAAGTGTTTTATGTTCACACTTCCATCCAGGGGTAAACCCTGAAATCTCACTCTGCGCGGAGCTCCATAACCCTGGGTAGAAGGTGCGGCTTCATCCCCTTGAAGCCTAACCCCTGCAAATGTCACAAGTATCAGTAAATTGGTGCCAGGAGGCTGGAAGTAGGCCCAAGGCCTTGCAGGCCTTGTTCTGATACTGTAAAGGAGTGAAATGCACTTTACTGAGTATGCGAAGTGTTTTGTTTTCACCCCTGCAGCCAGGGGTGAAACCTGAAATCTTACCCTGCGCGGAGCTCCATAACCCTGGGTAGAAGGTGCGACTTCATCCCCTTGATGCCTAACACCTGCAAATGTCACAAGTATCAGTAAATTGGTGCCTGGAGGCTGGAAACACACCCAAGGCCTTGCAGGCCTTGTTCTGATGCTGTGAAGGAGTTAAATACACTTTACTGAGTCTGTGAAGTGTTTTGTTTTCACCCCTGCAGCCAGGGGTGAAACCTGAAATCTTACCCTGCGCGGAGCTCCATGACCCTGGGTAGAAGGCGCGACTTCATCCCCTTGAAGCCTAACACCTGCAAATGTCACAAGTATCAGAAAAACTGGTGCCAGGAGGCTGGAAGTAGGCCCAAGGCCTTGCAGGCCCTATTCTGATACTGGAAAGGAGATAAAAACACTTTCCTGAGAATGTGAAGTGTTTTATTTTCTCAGCTCAAGCCTGGGGTGAACCCTGAAATCTTACCCTGCGCGGAGCTCCATAAACCTGGGTAGAAGGTGCGACTTCATCCCCTTGAAGCCTAAAACCTGCAAATGTCACAAAGTATCAGTAAAACTAGTGCCAGGATGCTGGAAACACACACACGGCCTTGCAGGCCTCATTCTGATACTGTAAAGGAGCTAAATACACTTTCCTGAGTATGTGAAGTGTTTTATTTTCCCACCTGCAGCCAGGGGTGAACCCTGAAATCTCACCCTGCGCGGAGCTCCATGACCCTGGGTAGAAGGTGCGACTTCATCCCCTTGATGCCTAACACCTGCAAATGTCACAAGTATCAGTAAAACTGGTGCCAGGAGGCTGGAAGTAGGCCCAAGGCCTTGCATGCCTTATTCTGATACTGTAAAGCAGCTACATACACTTTCCTGAGTATGTGAAGTGTTTTATGTTCACACTTCCATCCAGGGGTAAACCCTGAAATCTCACCCTGCGCGGAGCTCCATAACCCTGGGTAGAAGGTGCGACTTCATCCCCTTGAAGCCTAACCCCTGCAAATGTCACAAGTATCAGTAAACTGGTGCCAGGAGGCTGGAAGTAGGCCCAAGGCCTTGCAGGCCTTATTCTGATACTGTAAAGCACCTAATACACTTTCCTGAGTATGTGAAGTGTTTTATTTTCACACTTCCATCCAGGGGTAAACCCTGAAATCTCACCCTGCGCGGAGCTCCATAACCCTGGGTAGAAGGTGCGACTTCATCCCCTTGAAGCCTAACCCCTGCAAATGTCACAAGTATCAGTAAAACTGGTGCCAGGAGTCTGGAAGTAGGCCCAAGGCCTTGCAGGCCTCATTCTGATACTGTAAAGGAGCTAAATACACTTTCCTGAGTATGTGAAGTGTTTTATTTTCCCACCTGCAGCCAGGGGTGAACCCTGAAATCTCACCCTGCGCGGAGCTCCATGACCCTGGGTAGAAGGTGCGACTTCATCCCCTTGATGCCTAACACCTGCAAATGTCACAAGTATCAGTAAAACTGGTGCCAGGAGGCTGGAAGTAGGCCCAAGGCCTTGCATGCCTTATTCTGATACTGTAAAGCAGCTACATACACTTTCCTGAGTATGTGAAGTGTTTTATGTTCACACTTCCATCCAGGGGTAAACCCTGAAATCTCACTCTGCGCGGAGCTCCATAACCCTGGGTAGAAGGTGCGGCTTCATCCCCTTGAAGCCTAACCCCTGCAAATGTCACAAGTATCAGTAAATTGGTGCCAGGAGGCTGGAAGTAGGCCCAAGGCCTTGCAGGCCTTGTTCTGATACTGTAAAGGAGTGAAATGCACTTTACTGAGTATGCGAAGTGTTTTGTTTTCACCCCTGCAGCCAGGGGTGAAACCTGAAATCTTACCCTGCGCGGAGCTCCATAACCCTGGGTAGAAGGTGCGACTTCATCCCCTTGATGCCTAACACCTGCAAATGTCACAAGTATCAGTAAATTGGTGCCTGGAGGCTGGAAACACACCCAAGGCCTTGCAGGCCTTGTTCTGATGCTGTGAAGGAGTTAAATACACTTTACTGAGTCTGTGAAGTGTTTTGTTTTCACCCCTGCAGCCAGGGGTGAAACCTGAAATCTTACCCTGCGCGGAGCTCCATGACCCTGGGTAGAAGGCGCGACTTCATCCCCTTGAAGCCTAACACCTGCAAATGTCACAAGTATCAGAAAAACTGGTGCCAGGAGGCTGGAAGTAGGCCCAAGGCCTTGCAGGCCCTATTCTGATACTGGAAAGGAGATAAAAACACTTTCCTGAGAATGTGAAGTGTTTTATTTTCTCAGCTCAAGCCTGGGGTGAACCCTGAAATCTTACCCTGCGCGGAGCTCCATAAACCTGGGTAGAAGGTGCGACTTCATCCCCTTGAAGCCTAAAACCTGCAAATGTCACAAAGTATCAGTAAAACTAGTGCCAGGATGCTGGAAACACACACACGGCCTTGCAGGCCTTATTCTGATACTGTAAAGGAGTTAAATACACTTTCCTGAGTATGTGAAGTGTTTTATTTTCACTCCTCGAGCCTGGGGTGAAGCCTGAAATCTTACCCTGCGCGGAGCTCCATGACCCTGGGTACAAGGTGTGACTTCATCCCCTTGAAGCTTAACACCTTAAAATGTCACAAGTATCAGTAAATTGGTGCCTGGAGGCTGGAAACACACACACAGCCTTGCAGGCCTTATTCTGATACTGTAAAGGAGTTAAATACACTTTACTGAGTCTGTGAAGTGTTTTGTTTTCACCCCTGCAGCCAGGGGTGAAACCTGAAATCTTACCCTGCGCGGAGCTCCATAACCCTGGGTAGAAGGTGCGACTTCATCCCCATGATGCCTCACACCTGCAAATGTCACAAGTATCAGTAAATTGGTGCCTGGAGGCTGGAAACACACCCAAGACCTTGCAGGCCTTGTTCTGATGCTGTGAAGGAGTTAAATACACTTTACTGAGTCTGTGAAGTGTTTTGTTTTCACACCTGCAGCCGGGGGTGAAACCTGAAATCTTACCCTGCGCGGAGCTCCATAAACCTGGGTAGAAGGTGCGACTTCATCCCCTTGAAGCCTAACACCTGCAAATGTCACAAGTATCAGTAAAACTGGTGCCAGGAGTCTGGAAGTAGGCCCAAGGCCTTGCAGGCCTCATTCTGATACTGTAAAGGAGCTAAATACACTTTCCTGAGTATGTGAAGTGTTTTATTTTCCTACCTGCAGCCAGGGGTGAACCCTGAAATCTCACCCTGCGCGGAGCTCCATGACCCTGGGTAGAAGGTGCGCCTTCATCCCCTTGATGCCTAACACCTGCAAATGTCACAAGTATCAGTAAAACTGGTGCCAGGAGGCTGGAAGTAGGCCCAAGGCCTTGCATGCCTTATTCTGATACTGTAAAGCAGCTACATACACTTTCCTGAGTATGTGAAGTGTTTTATGTTCACACTTCCATCCAGGGGTAAACCCTGAAATCTCACCCTGCGCGGAGCTCCATAACCCTGGGTAGAAGGTGCGACTTCATCCCCTTGAAGCCTAACCCCTGCAAATGTCACAAGTATCAGTAAATTGGTGCCAGGAGGCTGGAAGTAGGCCCAAGGCCTTGCAGGCCTTGTTCTGATACTGTAAAGGAGTGAAATGCACTTTACTGAGTATGCGAAGTGTTTTGTTTTCACCCCTGCAGCCAGGGGTGAAACCGGAAATCTTACCCTGCGCGGAGCTCCATAACCCTGGGTAGAAGGTGCGACTTCATCCCCTTGATGCCTAACACCTGCAAATGTCACAAGTATCAGTAAATTGGTGCCTGGAGTCTGGAAACACACCCAAGACCTTGCAGGCCTTGTTCTGATGCTGTGAAGGAGTTAAATACACTTTACTGAGTCTGTGAAGTGTTTTGTTTTCACCCCTGCAGCCAGGGGTGAAACCTGAAATCTTACCCTGCGCGGAGCTCCATAACCCTGGGTAGAAGGTGCGACTTCATCCCCATGATGCCTCACACCTGCAAATGTCACAAGTATCAGTAAATTGGTGCCTGGAGGCTGGAAACACACCCAAGACCTTGCAGGCCTTGTTCTGATGCTGTGAAGGAGTTAAATACACTTTACTGAGTCTGTGAAGTGTTTTGTTTTCACACCTGCAGCCGGGGGTGAAACCTGAAATCTTACCCTGCGCGGAGCTCCATAAACCTGGGTAGAAGGTGCGACTTCATCCCCTTGAAGCCTAACACCTGCAAATGTCACAAGTATCAGTAAAACTGGTGCCAGGAGTCTGGAAGTAGGCCCAAGGCCTTGCAGGCCTCATTCTGATACTGTAAAGGAGCTAAATACACTTTCCTGAGTATGTGAAGTGTTTTATTTTCCCACCTGCAGCCAGGGGTGAACCCTGAAATCTCACCCTGCGCGGAGCTCCATGACCCTGGGTAGAAGGTGCGCCTTCATCCCCTTGATGCCTAACACCTGCAAATGTCACAAGTATCAGTAAAACTGGTGCCAGGAGGCTGGAAGTAGGCCCAAGGCCTTGCATGCCTTATTCTGATACTGTAAAGCAGCTACATACACTTTCCTGAGTATGTGAAGTGTTTTATGTTCACACTTCCATCCAGGGGTAAACCCTGAAATCTCACCCTGCGCGGAGCTCCATAACCCTGGGTAGAAGGTGCGACTTCATCCCCTTGAAGCCTAACCCCTGCAAATGTCACAAGTATCAGTAAATTGGTGCCAGGAGGCTGGAAGTAGGCCCAAGGCCTTGCAGGCCTTGTTCTGATACTGTAAAGGAGTGAAATGCACTTTACTGAGTATGCGAAGTGTTTTGTTTTCACCCCTGCAGTCAGGGGTGAAACCGGAAATCTTACCCTGCGCGGAGCTCCATAACCCTGGGTAGAAGGTGCGACTTCATCCCCTTGATGCCTAACACCTGCAAATGTCACAAGTATCAGTAAATTGGTGCCTGGAGTCTGGAAACACACCCAAGACCTTGCAGGCCTTGTTCTGATGCTGTGAAGGAGTTAAATACACTTTACTGAGTCTGTGAAGTGTTTTGTTTTCACCCCTGCAGCCAGGGGTGAAACCTGAAATCTTACCCTGCGAGGAGCTCCATAACCCTGGGTAGAAGGTGCGACTTCATCCCCTTGAAGCTTAACACCTTAAAATGTCACAAGTATCAGTAAATTGGTGCCTGGAGGCTGGAAACACACCCAAGACCTTGCAGGCCTTGTTCTGATGCTGTGAAGGAGTTAAATACACTTTCCTGAGTCTGTGAAGTGTTTTGTTTTCACCCCTGCAGCCAGGGGTGAAACCTGTAATCTTACCCTGCGCGGAGCTCCATAACCCTGGGTAGAAGGTGCGACTTCATCCCCTTGATGCCTAACACCTGCAAATGTCACAAGTATCAGTAAATTGGTGCCTGGAGGCTGGAAACACACCCAAGACCTTGCAGGCCTTGTTCTGATGCTGTGAAGGAGTTAAATACACTTTACTGAGTCTGTGAAGTGTTTTGTTTTCACACCTGCAGCCAGGGGTGAAACATGAAACCTTACCCTGCGCGGAGCTCCATAACCCTGGGTAGAAGGTGCGACTTCATCCCCTCACAGCTTAACACCTTAAAATGTCACAAGTATCAGTAAATTGGTGCCTGGAGGCTGGAAACACACCCAAGACCTTGCAGGCCTTGTTCTGATGCTGTGAAGGAGTTAAATACACTTTCCTGAGTCTGTGAAGTGTTTTGTTTTCACCCCTGCAGCCAAGGGTGAAACCTGTAATCTTACCCTGCGCGGAGCTCCATAACCCTGGGTAGAAGGTGCGACTTCATCCCCTTGATGCCTAACACCTGCAAAATGTCACAAGTTTCAGTACAACTGGTGCCAGGAGGCTGAAAAGAGGCCCACGGCCTTGCAGGCCTTATTCTGATACTGTAAAGCAGCTAAATACACTTTCCTGAGTATGTGAAGTGTTTTATGTTCACACTTCCATCCAGGGGTAAACCCTGAAATCTCACCCTGCGCGGAGCTCCATAACCCTGGGTAGCAGGTGCGACTTCATCCCCATGATGCCTCACACCTGCAAATGTCACAAGTATCAGTAAATTGGTGCCTGGAGGCTGGAAACACACCCAAGACTAACCCCGGGCGTAGCACTACGCTTCGCCCACGTAGTGTACGTAGCGCTGCCTGCTTCGCACTTTCCGAAGTAGGCGAAGCAGGGCAGCGCTACGCACACGCCGAGGGCGAAGCGTAGCTGCTTGCCACCCGCCACCCACCTCCCGCCCGCCCTTCTTTTAAATATATGAGCAATGAAAAATAAAGTAAAGTAAGTCGACTTACCCGTAAGCGCGGCGTCTCCGGGGCTCCCTCTTTCAGTTTCTAATTTCTTCTGGCAAATGCGCATGCGCGGACACCCGCGCATGCGCATTTCTCGCGAGAAATGCGCATGCGCGGGCGTCCGCGCATGCGCATTTGCCAGAAGAAATTAGAAACTGAAAGAGGGAGCCCCGGAGACGCCGCGCTTACGGGTAAGTCGACTTACTTTTACTTTATTTTTCATTGCTTATAATATTTAAAAGAATGGCGGGTGGGAGGTGGGTGGCACGTAGTGGGGCTACGCGAAGCGCGTAGTGTGCGTAGATTTGGGCACACTACGTGCTGCTTCACGTAGCCCCACTACGCCCACTACGCCCACCCTTACCCAAGACCTTGCAGGCCTTGTTTTGATGCTGTGAAGGAGTTAAATACACTTTACTGAGTCTGTGAAGTGTTTTGTTTTCACACCTGCAGCCGGGGGTGAAACCTGAAATCTTACCCTGCGCGGAGCTCCATAAACCTGGGTAGAAGGTGCGACTTCATCCCCTTGAAGCCTAACACCTGCAAATGTCACAAGTATCAGTAAAACGGGTGCCAGGAGTCTGGAAGTAGGCCCAAGGCCTTGCAGGCCTCATTCTGATACTGTAAAGGAGCTAAATACACTTTCCTGAGTATGTGAAGTGTTTTATGTTCACACTTCCATCCAGGGGTAAACCCTGAAATCTCACCCTGCGCGGAGCTCCATAACCCTGGGTAGAAGGTGCGACTTCATCCCCTTGAAGCCTAACCCCTGCAAATGTCACAAGTATCAGTAAAACTGGTGCCAGGAGGCTGGAAGTAGTCCCAAGGCCTTGCAGGCCTTATTCTGATACTGTAAAGCAGCTAAATACTCTTTCCTGAGTATGTGAAGTGTTTTATGTTCACACTTCCATCCAGGGGTGAACCCTGAAATCTCACCCTGCGCGGAGTTCCATAACCCTGGATAGAAGGTGCAACTTCATCCCCTTGAAGCCTAACCCTGCAAATGTCACAAGTATCAGTAAATTGGTGCCAGGAGGCTGGAAGTAGGCCCAAGGCCTTGCAGGCCTTGTTCTGATACTGTAAAGGAGTGAAATGCACTTTACTGAGTATGTGAAGTGTTTTGTTTTCACCCCTGCAGCCAGGGGTGAAACCTGAAATCTTACCCTGCGCGGAGCTCCATAACCCTGGGTAGAAGGTGCGACTTCATCCCCTTGATGCCTAACACCTGCAAATGTCACAAGTATCAGTAAATTGGTGCCTGGAGGCTGGAAACACACCCAAGACCTTGCAGGCCTTGTTCTGATACTGTAAAGTAGCTAAATACACTTTACTGAGTCTGTGAAGTGTTTTGTTTTCACCCCTGCAGCCAGGGGTGAAACCTGAAATCTTACCCTGCGAGGAGCTCCATAACCCTGGGTAGAAGGTGCGACTTCATCCCCTTGAAGCTTAACACCTTAAAATGTCACAAGTATCAGTAAATTGGTGCCTGGAGGCTGGAAACACACCCAAGACCTTGCAGGCCTTGTTCTGATGCTGTGAAGGAGTTAAATACACTTTCCTGAGTCTGTGAAGTGTTTTGTTTTCACCCCTGCAGCCAGGGGTGAAACCTGTAATCTTACCCTGCGCGGAGCTCCATAACCCTGGGTAGAAGGTGCGACTTCATCCCCTTGATGCCTAACACCTGCAAATGTCACAAGTATCAGTAAATTGGTGCCTGGAGGCTGGAAACACACCCAAGACCTTGCAGGCCTTGTTCTGATGCTGTGAAGGAGTTAAATACACTTTACTGAGTCTGTGAAGTGTTTTGTTTTCACACCTGCAGCCAGGGGTGAAACATGAAACCTTACCCTGCGCGGAGCTCCATAACCCTGGGTAGAAGGTGCGACTTCATCCCCTCACAGCTTAACACCTTAAAATGTCACAAGTATCAGTAAATTGGTGCCTGGAGGCTGGAAACACACCCAAGACCTTGCAGGCCTTGTTCTGATGCTGTGAAGGAGTTAAATACACTTTCCTGAGTCTGTGAAGTGTTTTGTTTTCACCCCTGCAGCCAAGGGTGAAACCTGTAATCTTACCCTGCGCGGAGCTCCATAACCCTGGGTAGAAGGTGCGACTTCATCCCCTTGATGCCTAACACCTGCAAAATGTCACAAGTTTCAGTACAACTGGTGCCAGGAGGCTGAAAAGAGGCCCACGGCCTTGCAGGCCTTATTCTAAAACTGTAAAGCAGCTAAATACACTTTCCTGAGTATGTGAAGTGTTTTATGTTCACACTTCCATCCAGGGGTAAACCCTGAAATCTCACCCTGCGCGGAGCTCCATAACCCTGGGTAGCAGGTGCGACTTCATCCCCATGATGCCTCACACCTGCAAATGTCACAAGTATCAGTAAATTGGTGCCTGGAGGCTGGAAACACACCCAAGACTAACCCCGGGCGTAGCACTACGCTTCGCCCACGTAGTGTACGTAGCGCTGCCTGCTTCGCACTTTCCGAAGTAGGCGAAGCAGGGCAGCGCTACGCACACGCCGAGGGCGAAGCGTAGCTGCTTGCCACCCGCCACCCACCTCCCGCCCGCCCTTCTTTTAAATATATGAGCAATGAAAAATAAAGTAAAGTAAGTCGACTTACCCGTAAGCGCGGCGTCTCCGGGGCTCCCTCTTTCAGTTTCTAATTTCTTCTGGCAAATGCGCATGCGCGGACACCCGCGCATGCGCATTTCTCGCGAGAAATGCGCATGCGCGGGCGTCCGCGCATGCGCATTTGCCAGAAGAAATTAGAAACTGAAAGAGGGAGCCCCGGAGACGCCGCGCTTACGGGTAAGTCGACTTACTTTTACTTTATTTTTCATTGCTTATAATATTTAAAAGAATGGCGGGTGGGAGGTGGGTGGCACGTAGTGGGGCTACGCGAAGCGCGTAGTGTGCGTAGATTTGGGCACACTACGTGCTGCTTCACGTAGCCCCACTACGCCCACTACGCCCACCCTTACCCAAGACCTTGCAGGCCTTGTTTTGATGCTGTGAAGGAGTTAAATACACTTTACTGAGTCTGTGAAGTGTTTTGTTTTCACACCTGCAGCCGGGGGTGAAACCTGAAATCTTACCCTGCGCGGAGCTCCATAAACCTGGGTAGAAGGTGCGACTTCATCCCCTTGAAGCCTAACACCTGCAAATGTCACAAGTATCAGTAAAACGGGTGCCAGGAGTCTGGAAGTAGGCCCAAGGCCTTGCAGGCCTCATTCTGATACTGTAAAGGAGCTAAATACACTTTCCTGAGTATGTGAAGTGTTTTATGTTCACACTTCCATCCAGGGGTAAACCCTGAAATCTCACCCTGCGCGGAGCTCCATAACCCTGGGTAGAAGGTGCGACTTCATCCCCTTGAAGCCTAACCCCTGCAAATGTCACAAGTATCAGTAAAACTGGTGCCAGGAGGCTGGAAGTAGTCCCAAGGCCTTGCAGGCCTTATTCTGATACTGTAAAGCAGCTAAATACTCTTTCCTGAGTATGTGAAGTGTTTTATGTTCACACTTCCATCCAGGGGTGAACCCTGAAATCTCACCCTGCGCGGAGTTCCATAACCCTGGATAGAAGGTGCGACTTCATCCCCTTGAAGCCTAACCCTGCAAATGTCACAAGTATCAGTAAATTGGTGCCAGGAGGCTGGAAGTAGGCCCAAGGCCTTGCAGGCCTTGTTCTGATACTGTAAAGGAGTGAAATGCACTTTACTGAGTATGTGAAGTGTTTTGTTTTCACCCCTGCAGCCAGGGGTGAAACCTGAAATCTTACCCTGCGCGGAGCTCCATAACCCTGGGTAGAAGGTGCGACTTCATCCCCTTGATGCCTAACACCTGCAAATGTCACAAGTATCAGTAAATTGGTGCCTGGAGGCTGGAAACACACCCAAGACCTTGCAGGCCTTGTTCTGATGCTGTGAAGGAGTTAAATACACTTTACTGAGTCTGTGAAGTGTTTTGTTTTCACCCCTGCAGCCAGGGGTGAAACCTGAAATCTTACCCTGCGCGGAGCTCCATGACCCTGGGTAGAAGGCGCGACTTCATCCCCTTGAAGCCTAACAACTACAAATGTCACAAGTATCAGTAAAACTGGTGCCAGGAGGCTGGATGTAGGCCCAAGGCCTTGCAGGCCTTATTCTGATACTGTAAAGGAGTTAAATACACTTTCCTGAGTATGTGATGTGTTTTATTTTCACTCCTCCAGCCTGGGGCGAAGCCTGAAATCTTACCCTGCGTGGAGCTCCATGACCCTGGGTAGAAGGTGCGACTTCATCCCCTTGAAGCCTAACACCTGCAAATGTCACAAGTATCAGTAAAACTGGTGCCAGGAGGCTGGAAGTAGTCCCAAGGCCTTGCAGGCCTTATTCTGATACTGTAAAGCAGCTAAATACTCTTTCCTGAGTATGTGAAGTGTTTTATGTTCACACTTCCATCCAGGGGTGAACCCTGAAATCTCACCCTGCGCGGAGCTCCATAACCCTGGGTAGAAGGTGCGACTTCATCCCCATGATGCCTCACACCTGCAAATGTCACAAGTATCAGTAAATTGGTGCCTGGAGGCTGGAAACACACCCAAGACCTTGCAGGCCTTGTTCTGATGCTGTGAAGGAGTTAAATACACTTTACTGAGTCTGTGAAGTGTTTTGTTTTCACCCCTGCAGCCAGGGGTGAAACCTGAAATCTTACCCTGCGCGGAGCTCCATGACCCTGGGTAGAAGGCGCGACTTCATCCCCTTGAAGCCTAACAACTACAAATGTCACAAGTATCAGTAAAACTGGTGCCAGGAGGCTGGATGTAGGCCCAAGGCCTTGCAGGCCTTATTCTGATACTGTAAAGGAGTTAAATACACTTTCCTGAGTATGTGATGTGTTTTATTTTCACTCCTCCAGCCTGGGGCGAAGCCTGAAATCTTACCCTGCGTGGAGCTCCATGACCCTGGGTAGAAGGTGCGACTTCATCCCCTTGAAGCCTAACACCTGCAAATGTCACAAGTATCAGTAAAACTGGTGCCAGGAGGCTGGAAGTAGTCCCAAGGCCTTGCAGGCCTTATTCTGATACTGTAAAGCAGCTAAATACTCTTTCCTGAGTATGTGAAGTGTTTTATGTTCACACTTCCATCCAGGGGTGAACCCTGAAATCTCACCCTGCGCGGAGCTCCATAACCCTGGGTAGAAGGTGCGACTTCATCCCCATGATGCCTCACACCTGCAAATGTCACAAGTATCAGTAAATTGGTGCCTGGAGGCTGGAAACACACCCAAGACCTTGCAGGCCTTATTCTGATACTGTAAAGCAGCTAAATACACTTTCCTGAGTATGTGAAGTGTTTTATTTTCACACTTCCATCCGGGGGTAAACCCTGAAATCTCACCCTGCGCGGAGCTCCATAACCCTGGGTAGAAGGTGCGACTTCATCCCCTTGAAGCCTAACCCCTGCAAATGTCACAAGTATCAGTAAACTGGTGCCAGGAGGCTGGAAGTAGGCCCAAGGCCTTGCAGGCCTTATTCTGATACTGTAAAGCACCTAATACACTTTCCTGAGTATGTGAAGTGTTTTATTTTCACACTTCCATCCAGGGGTAAACCCTGAAATCTTACCCTGCGCGGAGCTCCATAACCCTGGGTAGAAGGTGCGACTTCATCCCCTTGATGCCTAACACCTGCAAATGTCACAAGTATCAGTAAATTGGTGCCTGGAGGCTGGAAACACACCCAAGGCCTTGCAGGCCTTGTTCTGATGCTGTGAAAGAGTTAAATACACTTTACTGAGTCTGTGAAGTGTTTTGTTTTCACCCCTGCAGCCAGGGGTGAAACCTGAAATCTTACCCTGCGCGGAGCTCCATGACCCTGGGTAGAAGGTGCTACTTCATCCCCTTGAAGCCTAACACCTGCAAATGTCACAAGTATCAGTAAAACTGGTGCCAGGAGTCTGGAAGTAGGCCCAAGGCCTTGCAGGCCTCATTCTGATACTGTAAAGGAGCTAAATACACTTTCCTGAGTATGTGAAGTGTTTTATTTTCCCACCTGCAGCCAGGGGTGAACCCTGAAATCTCACCCTGCGCGGAGCTCCATGACCCTGGGTAGAAGGTGCGACTTCATCCCCTTGATGCCTAACACCTGCAAATGTCACAAGTATCAGTAAAACTGGTGCCAGGAGGCTGGAAGTAGTCCCAAGGCCTTGCAGGCCTTATTCTGATACTGTAAAGCAGCTACATACACTTTCCTGAGTATGTGAAGTGTTTTATGTTCACACTTCCATCCAGGGGTAAACCCTGAAATCTCACTCTGCGCGGAGCTCCATAACCCTGGGTAGAAGGTGCGGCTTCATCCCCTTGAAGCCTAACCCCTGCAAATGTCACAAGTATCAGTAAATTGGTGCCAGGAGGCTGGAAGTAGGCCCAAGGCCTTGCAGGCCTTGTTCTGATACTGTAAAGGAGTGAAATGCACTTTACTGAGTATGCGAAGTGTTTTGTTTTCACCCCTGCAGCCAGGGGTGAAACCTGAAATCTTACCCTGCGCGGAGCTCCATAACCCTGGGTAGAAGGTGCGACTTCATCCCCTTGATGCCTAACACCTGCAAATGTCACAAGTATCAGTAAATTGGTGCCTGGAGGCTGGAAACACACCCAAGGCCTTGCAGGCCTTGTTCTGATGCTGTGAAGGAGTTAAATACACTTTACTGAGTCTGTGAAGTGTTTTGTTTTCACCCCTGCAGCCAGGGGTGAAACCTGAAATCTTACCCTGCGCGGAGCTCCATGACCCTGGGTAGAAGGCGCGACTTCATCCCCTTGAAGCCTAACAACTACAAATGTCACAAGTATCAGTAAAACTGGTGCCAGGAGGCTGGATGTAGGCCCAAGGCCTTGCAGGCCTTATTCTGATACTGTAAAGGAGTTAAATACACTTTCCTGAGTATGTGATGTGTTTTATTTTCACTCCTCCAGCCTGGGGCGAAGCCTGAAATCTTACCCTGCGTGGAGCTCCATGACCCTGGGTAGAAGGTGCGACTTCATCCCCTTGAAGCCTAACACCTGCAAATGTCACAAGTATCAGTAAAACTGGTGCCAGGAGGCTGGAAGTAGTCCCAAGGCCTTGCAGGCCTTATTCTGATACTGTAAAGCAGCTAAATACTCTTTCCTGAGTATGTGAAGTGTTTTATGTTCACACTTCCATCCAGGGGTGAACCCTGAAATCTCACCCTGCGCGGAGCTCCATAACCCTGGGTAGAAGGTGCGACTTCATCCCCATGATGCCTCACACCTGCAAATGTCACAAGTATCAGTAAATTGGTGCCTGGAGGCTGGAAACACACCCAAGACCTTGCAGGCCTTGTTTTGATGCTGTGAAGGAGTTAAATACACTTTACTGAGTCTGTGAAGTGTTTTGTTTTCACACCTGCAGCCGGGGGTGAAACCTGAAATCTTACCCTGCGCGGAGCTCCATAAACCTGGGTAGAAGGTGCGACTTCATCCCCTTGAAGCCTAACACCTGCAAATGTCACAAGTATCAGTAAAACTGGTGCCAGGAGTCTGGAAGTAGGCCCAAGGCCTTGCAGGCCTCATTCTGATACTGTAAAGGAGCTAAATACACTTTCCTGAGTATGTGAAGTGTTTTATTTTCCCACCTGCAGCCAGGGGTGAACCCTGAAATCTCACCCTGCGCGGAGCTCCATAACCCTGGGTAGAAGGTGCGACTTCATCCCCTTGAAGCCTAACCCCTGCAAATGTCACAAGTATCAGTAAACTGGTGCCAGGAGGCTGGAAGTAGGCCCAAGGCCTTGCAGGCCTTATTCTGATACTGTAAAGCACCTAATACACTTTCCTGAGTATGTGAAGTGTTTTATTTTCACACTTCCATCCAGGGGTAAACCCTGAAATCTCACCCTGCGCGGAGCTCCATAACCCTGGGTAGAAGGTGCGACTTCATCCCCTTGAAGCCTAACCCCTGCAAATGTCACAAGTATCAGTAAAACTGGTGCCAGGAGTCTGGAAGTAGGCCCAAGGCCTTGCAGGCCTCATTCTGATACTGTAAAGGAGCTAAATACACTTTCCTGAGTATGTGAAGTGTTTTATTTTCCCACCTGCAGCCAGGGGTGAACCCTGAAATCTCACCCTGCGCGGAGCTCCATGACCCTGGGTAGAAGGTGCGACTTCATCCCCTTGATGCCTAACACCTGCAAATGTCACAAGTATCAGTAAAACTGGTGCCAGGAGGCTGGAAGTAGGCCCAAGGCCTTGCATGCCTTATTCTGATACTGTAAAGCAGCTACATACACTTTCCTGAGTATGTGAAGTGTTTTATGTTCACACTTCCATCCAGGGGTAAACCCTGAAATCTCACTCTGCGCGGAGCTCCATAACCCTGGGTAGAAGGTGCGGCTTCATCCCCTTGAAGCCTAACCCCTGCAAATGTCACAAGTATCAGTAAATTGGTGCCAGGAGGCTGGAAGTAGGCCCAAGGCCTTGCAGGCCTTGTTCTGATACTGTAAAGGAGTGAAATGCACTTTACTGAGTATGCGAAGTGTTTTGTTTTCACCCCTGCAGCCAGGGGTGAAACCTGAAATCTTACCCTGCGCGGAGCTCCATAACCCTGGGTAGAAGGTGCGACTTCATCCCCTTGATGCCTAACACCTGCAAATGTCACAAGTATCAGTAAATTGGTGCCTGGAGGCTGGAAACACACCCAAGGCCTTGCAGGCCTTGTTCTGATGCTGTGAAGGAGTTAAATACACTTTACTGAGTCTGTGAAGTGTTTTGTTTTCACCCCTGCAGCCAGGGGTGAAACCTGAAATCTTACCCTGCGCGGAGCTCCATGACCCTGGTTAGAAGGCGCGACTTCATCCCCTTGAAGCCTAACAACTACGAATGTCACAAGTATCAGTAAAACTGGTGCCAGGAGGCTGGATGTAGGCCCAAGGCCTTGCAGGCCTTATTCTGATACTGTAAAGGAGTTAAATACACTTTCCTGAGTATGTGATGTGTTTTATTTTCACTCCTCCAGCCTGGGGCGAAGCCTGAAATCTTACCCTGCGTGGAGCTCCATGACCCTGGGTAGAAGGTGCGACTTCATCCCCTTGAAGCCTAACACCTGCAAATGTCACAAGTATCAGTAAAACTGGTGCCAGGAGGCTGGAAGTAGTCCCAAGGCCTTGCAGGCCTTATTCTGATACTGTAAAGCAGCTAAATACTCTTTCCTGAGTATGTGAAGTGTTTTATGTTCACACTTCCATCCAGGGGTGAACCCTGAAATCTCACCCTGCGCGGAGCTCCATAACCCTGGGTAGAAGGTGCGACTTCATCCCCATGATGCCTCACACCTGCAAATGTCACAAGTATCAGTAAATTGGTGCCTGGAGGCTGGAAACACACCCAAGACCTTGCAGGCCTTATTCTGATACTGTAAAGCAGCTAAATACACTTTCCTGAGTATGTGAAGTGTTTTATTTTCACACTTCCATCCGGGGGTAAACCCTGAAATCTCACCCTGCGCGGAGCTCCATAACCCTGGGTAGAAGGTGCGGCTTCATCCCCTTGAAGCCTAACCCCTGCAAATGTCACAAGTATCAGTAAATTGGTGCCTGGAGGCTGGAAACACACCCAAGGCCTTGCAGGCCTTGTTCTGATGCTGTGAAGGAGTTAAATACACTTTACTGAGTCTGTGAAGTGTTTTGTTTTCACCCCTGCAGCCAGGGGTGAAACCTGAAATCTTACCCTGCGCGGAGCTCCATAACCCTGGGTAGAAGGTGCGACTTCATCCCCTTGAAGCCTAACACCTTTAAATGTCACAAGTATCAGTAAAACTGGTGCCAGGAGGCTGGAAGTAGGCCCAAGGCCTTGCAGGCCTTGTTCTGATACTGTTAAGGGTTAAATAGACTGTACTGAGTATGTGAAGTGTTTTATTTTCGCACCACAGCCAGGGGTGAATCCTGAAATCTTACCCTGCGCGGAGCTCCATAACCCTGGGTAGAAGGTGCGACTTCATCCCCTTGAAGCCTAACACCTGCAAATGTCACAAGTATCAGTAAAATTGGTGCCTGGAGGCTGGAGGTAGGCCCAAGGCCTTGTTCTGATACTGTAAAGGGGTTAAATACACTTTGCTGAGTATGTGAAGTGTTGCGTTTTCACATCTCCAGCCCGGGGCGAAACTTGAAATCTTACCCTGCGCGGAGCTCCATAGCCCTGGGTAGAACGAGCTACTGTGTCCCCATAAACCTGTAAATTTCAAAATGTCATAAAAAGAACAAAACAAGCGCCTGGAGGCTAGAAATGGGCCCGAGACACTGAAGTCTTGGATCTGATAATGTAAAGGGCTTTATGTACCCTTTGAGTGAAGTATTTTTCCCACCTCCAGTCGAGGGGTAAATCCTGAAATATTACCCCAATTGGAGCACCCTGTGTAGAAAAAGTGACTTCGTCCCATTTGACCTAAAATTTTAGTATTTTTATTTTTATATTTTTTTTTAAACATTGTTAAAGGGGTGACTGGAGGCTACAAAATGGACCAGATACTGTGAAGGACGTTATTTCATTTTTGGGTGAAAAAAAATAAAAATATATGTATTTTATTAGGATTACGATTTTTTTTTTTTTGGGGGGCCCATCTCCAGCTGAGGGGGAAAACCTGAAATGTTACCCGAAGTGGAGCTCCATTGCCCCGGGTAGAAGTAGTGCCGTGGTCCCCTTGAACCAAAATGTCAACAAAACAATAATAAAAAAAAAAAAGCACTAAAACAGGTGCTTAGAGTCCCGAAATCGGTCACAAAAAAAATGAGGATCGCACACCCCATGGGCCTGCATGGGAACGCTCTATTTTACCGACTATTAAGCCCCCACGAAGTGGGGGCTTACAGCGCCCGAGCGAGAGACAAAAGTTAGAGGTAGCGCGGCCGTTCCGCCGCCCGGCCATCTGGTCGCGCAGCTCCGTGGGCCATCTGGTCGCGCAAATCGGCGACAAGATGGCCGGCCGCGCGGCCGCCGCCGCTAGCTCGAACCTTTGTCCCTCATTCGTGTTCTGTAAGCCCCCACTACGTGGGGGCTTAATAGTCGAGGGAAATGACCGGCCCTGGGCCGGGCCAAACTCGCCATGGGTCCCCAGTCCAGGGCTCCAGGATGGCGGGCCCCCGGGCCGGGCTATACCCGCCTTAGGTCCCAAGTACAGAGCTCCAGAATGGCGGGCCCCTGGGCCGGGCTATACCCGCCTTAGGTGGCCAGTACAGGGCTTCAGGACAGCGGGCCCCGTGGGCGGGACTAGGATGGACGCGGGGCTCCAGGAAGGTGCCCTGGCCCCAGGACAGTGCCTTGCATGGCGGTTTCGGAGAAATGCCCCCCTCACCCGACCGGCTGTGGGCCTACAAAGCAGGCCTGCCCTGCGGGATCCCTAGTGCATAGATACAGCTCTCCCATGACATCGTGGTCGGCTCTTAAAAGAGCCTTTGGGTTGGTGTTTTTTTTTCTCTTTCTTTCCGTGGGCAAGTCGAGAGTTTAACCGCCGAATCCGTAGAGGGTGCGGCCCTGGCGCTTCAGGGCGTAAACGACATCCATGGCGGTGACGGTCTTCCTCTTGGCGTGCTCGGTGTAGGTGACGGCGTCCCGGATCACATTCTCCAGGAAAACCTTCAGCACCCCGCGGGTCTCCTCGTAGATGAGGCCGGAGATGCGCTTGACCCCGCCACGGCGCGCCAGGCGGCGAATGGCCGGCTTGGTGATGCCCTGGATGTTGTCCCGGAGCACCTTGCGGTGCCTCTTGGCGCCGCCTTTGCCGAGCCCCTTCCCTCCTTTGCCGCGTCCAGACATGTTGTCCTGTCGGTACTGTGACTGAGCAGAAATGAGGAAACAGCCAGCGACGGCTGCTTATATGGAGGAGCTGCGGCGGACCGGCTAGGGCGCTCCAAGCGGCCCACGTGACTCAACGGAAGGCGAGGGGGAGCCCGCCCCTGGACCGCCCTCTGCAGGGAGCGGGGGGCTGGAGCGGCCGTTGCCGTTTGAAAAAGAGCGCGCTCCCAGCCGCCTCTTTGTCGTGGGCTCAGCAGCTGCCGCCGGGGCACGGATCACAGTCAAGCACACACACACGCCTCCCTTCCCGGCCCCCACTCATCACCGCGGCCCGCCTAACCCTGGCGCTCGGTGCCCGCTCCCACTATGAACAGCAGGCTCTGAAATGTTTTAATGGAGCCAACACATTAACGGCCTCACCGGCACCACCCCGCTGTGTGCGGCCGCCCGCAACCCCGTAACACTGTCCACAGGTCAGGCCCGGTCGTGGCAAGTCTGTAAACTGCCCCTATAAACACGTATTTATTTATTTTTACAAAAAGATTATTCTCGTCGGCCTCAAGCTCGGTTTTGGGACGGGGGCAGCATTTATGTGTCCGTCCGAGGGCTTGGGCATCCCTCCTATGTAGCGACGGTGCGGGCGCTGCCGCGACTATGAAGCCTGCCAGAGTAACACCTTGGCACGGATACGCTCTTTGATGGAGTCTGTGGTTGGCCCTGAAAAGAGCCTTTGTGTTTAGGGTGTGTTTCCACGGTGGTCTGCGGGCCTTTACTTGCTTGCTTTGCCCCCTGCCTTGTGGCTCTCGGTTTTCTTGGGCAGCAGCACGGCCTGGATGTTGGGCAGGACTCCTCCCTGGGCGATGGTGACTCGGCCCAGCAGCTTATTCAGCTCCTCGTCGTTGCGGATGGCCAGCTGGAGGTGTCTGGGGATGATGCGGGTCTTCTTGTTGTCACGGGCAGCGTTGCCGGCCAGCTCCAGGATCTCAGCGGTCAGGTACTCCAGGACTGCAGCCAAATAGACGGGGGCACCGGCGCCCACCCTCTCGGCGTAGCTTCCCTTCCGGAGTAACCTGTGCACACGGCCCACGGGGAACTGGAGCCCGGCTCTGGAAGAGCGTGTCTTGGCCTTAGCGCGGGCCTTTCCTCCTTGCTTTCCGCGTCCAGACATGGCGATCGATGCAGGGGCTCACTCACACAACAGAGAGATTAGTACTGCTGTTCGGCTCGACTCCGGCGATATAAAGACTTCGGGTGCGTCTGATTGGTTGACAGCTAGGCGCTGATAGTACTTCTCATTGGAGGGAGGAGGGCTTCTGTTTCACCAATCAGAGACCCAGAACCGCAGTACACTAGGAGGTGGGGGGCTTGCCTTTGCCTGCCAATGAGAAGGGAGAGCAGAGAAGCAGCTACTTTACACGCCCAGCCTATAAATACAAGTGCCGGGCTCGCCTGGCCTTATTTCTCTCGGCTCCACAGGAAGCGGTGCAGATTGTCGACCATGCCTGAACCAGCCAAGTCCGCGCCGGCTCCCAAGAAGGGCTCCAAGAAAGCGCTCTCCAAGCCGCCCAAGAAGGACGGGAAGAAGCGCAAGAGGAGCAGGAAGGAAAGCTATGCAATCTACATTTACAAAGTGATGAAGCAGGTGCACCCGGACACCGGCATCTCCTCTAAGGCCATGGGCATCATGAACTCCTTCGTGAACGACATCTTCGAGCGCATCGCCGGGGAGGCTTCCCGCCTGGCCCACTACAACTCGCGGCGCACCATCACCTCCCGGGAGATCCAGACCGCAGTGCGTCTGCTGCTGCCCGGAGAGCTGGCCAAGCACGCCGTGTCGGAGGGCACCAAGGCCGTCACCAAGTACACCAGCGCCAAGTAAGGCTTCGAGGCGCATCCCCAACTAACACAACGGCTCTTTTAAGGGCCAACCACGTCCTCCCCTAAGAGCTAATGTGCTTCTATTATGACCGGAGAAATAAGTGTTTTAAAAGGTAATGTTGAGCGCACAAGACCCGCTCTCACGGGTCTTGCTGCAGACCGAGGGACGATGGAGCAGGCAACCCGTTTTTAATAAACCTGTTTATATGAATGAGCCCTCTCTTTGGTACCAAGTGTCACATAAGCACTGTAATGTAACGATGACGTTAAATGAGCCCACGGGCTTATTGTTTTCGGCGACCAGTTTTAGTGTGTGCGGGTGTCACGTTGTGTTTGTACTTTAAGACCAAGGGCAACGGCAATAATCCGCCCCTGGGCAAGCGCTCCCGAAATCGGACACATGAACCCGATGTACCGGGAGCACAGATGCCCCACAGCGCTGGCTTGTGACCAGCGGATCCCAACACAACCCTCCACCCAAACAAAGCTCTTTATTAAACGATGGACACATTGAAGATGCGATTGTGCACTGTGAACACGGAGTGCTCTGGTCACCCAGTGCCGGTATAAGTTACCCAGTACTCGTGGTACTCTCAGCCAGCCCACCCACCCTAACCTGTAGAACATGCCATGGCAGATAAGAGAAGCTCGTATGTGACAGGGTGGTGGCCCTTAAAAGAGCCGTTGTGGTGGTTGTTCGGGTCGGCGTGTCTCCTTAGGCCCTCTCGCCTCGGATACGACGGGCCAGCTGGATGTCCTTGGGCATGATGGTCACCCTCTTGGCGTGGATGGCGCACAGGTTGGTGTCCTCGAAGAGCCCCACCAGGTAGGCCTCGCTGGCCTCTTGCAGGGCCATGACGGCGGAGCTCTGGAAGCGCAGGTCGGTCTTGAAGTCCTGGGCGATCTCCCTCACCAAGCGCTGGAAGGGCAGCTTGCGGATGAGGAGCTCGGTGGACTTCTGGTAGCGGCGGATCTCGCGGAGAGCCACAGTGCCGGGTCGGTAGCGGTGAGGCTTCTTGACGCCGCCGGTGGCAGGCGCGCTCTTGCGGGCAGCCTTGGTGGCCAGCTGCTTGCGAGGCGCTTTGCCGCCGGTGGACTTGCGGGCTGTCTGCTTGGTGCGGGCCATGGCGGGAGCGGTCTCTCTCAGCGACAAGCGAGGAAGAATGGAGTTCAAGCAGGCAAGAGCCCTATTTATGCACTCGAAGACGGAGGGCTGCTCTGGTTGGCTGAAGCGACCGCCCCACGTTTGAAAATAGCCCGCGGTGTGCAATGATTGGCCAATGAACCGGAGGCTGCAGCCTGTCTCTCCAATGAGCTGTGGAGAAAAAGACACCCTCCGATTGGATGATGTACGTTGGAGCCGTAGCCCGCGCTTGGGTCAGCCTTTGTCTCCGTGTCCATCCATAGTCACACGAACCACTCGCCCCCGGTCAACTGGGCGAGGAGCCCAGGATTTTATAAGTGTACTGCCCTTGGTCACCCTGGAACACGCCGCCGTTAACTGCGCTCGATTTCACGTTCACAATCGTCTGCTTTATGCAGACACCACTTCGAATCTGCCCGGATACAGTGAAAGCACCAAGGCACACGTTATTTCACATTTATTATAAACGGAGGTCTAATAAACTCCCAGACCCCCTTCTTTATTTGGTACACAGATTTCAATCCACGCAGCACCAAAAGAGCCGTTTACATGACCAAGATCACACACGGCACTCGCGTGCGGAAAGGTGCGCTATGGATTTACTGTGCCGTTTATTATTATAGAGAAGTGTGCACGCGGGGTGCAAGGGTGGGGACGAACAAGCTCTCTTCTGGACCGGGTGGATGGCTCTTAAAAGAGCCGTTGTGTTTGCAGTGTCTTGGTGCAAGCCCTTACTTCTTCTTGGGCGCTGCCTTCTTGGGCTTGGCTGCTTTGGGCTTGGCTGCCTTGGGTTTGACTACCTTGGCAGGGCTTTTCTTGGCCACTTTGGGCTTCGCCGCCTTGGCTTTCGCTGGGCTCTTGGCAGCCTTCTTGGCGGGGGCAGCCTTGGGCTTCTTGGGGCTCTTTGCTGCCGCAGGCTTCTTGACCTTCTTCGGGCTCTTCTTGACCCCCGCGGGAGCCTTTTTGGGCTTCTTGGCGGCAGGGGCAGCTTTCTTGGCCGCTGGTTTCTTGGTCTTGGCGGCCGCCTTCTTGGCCGCCTTCTTGCCCTCCAGCTGCTTCTTGTTCACCTTGAAGGATCCGGAGGCCCCGGTGCCCTTCAGCTGGGCCAGGGCGCCTTTGCTGACCAGGCTCTTGAGGGAGGCCTTGACCCGGCTCTTGTTCTTGTCCACATCGTAGCCCTCGGCGACCAGCCCCTTCTTCATGGCCGACAGGGAGACTCCCTTCCTCTCGGCAGAGGCGGTCACCACCTTCAGGATCAGATCGGCCACGCTGGGGCCGGAAGGCTTCTTGGCCTTGGAGGCCCCCGCTGTCTTCTTCTGCTGCTTTTTCTTGGGGGCGACCTCAGCGGGAGGCGCCGCGGCGGCTGGAGCGGTTTCGGCCATTGTAATGCGAGTCTCGGCGCGGGCGCTGTCACTGAACAGAAATGTCCCTCCCAAACCCGAGCCCCGTGAATATATACAGGGAGGAGCCGGCCTCTGATTGGTCCCGAGCAGACAGGGCTGTGCGAGGCACACTCGGCTCTTTGCTCCCAGCTGACTTTTGTGTTTCCTACCTTCGGATTATCCACGTTTTAAAACACAATCAGTTAAACACGCGCTTCCACGCATACATGACCAGGAGCCCAGCTTCGGCCCTCTCCCGGGCCTGCCCCCGTTTCGGATCCACCCCTCATCCCTGGCTTGTGATCCGCGGGGAGAATCGGCGCTCCCCCGACGGCGGGCGCCTCCATGCCTGAAATCCCGGGCTCCGGACCCCTTTTCCCCGGTCCTCTCTCGACTCCTGCGGCCGGGAGCGGCGGCCCGCGGGAGGGAGGGGGCTCCTGCAGGGAGCGGGCCCTGTGGCGTCACAGTGGGGCTGCGGGGGCCGCGGGGAGCGCGTTCTGGAACGGGCCGAAGTAACACAGGGCTCCGCCGGCCGAGCGCGGGGTGGAAACAATGCCAGGGAGCCCCTGGCACGGGGGCCAGGGGGCCCTCCCCGCGCGCCTGCACCCTCGGCTGTGGCACCCTCGGCTCGGGGCTTACAAGCAGCGGGGCACGGCCCTGGCTCCAGCCTCGCACGCATCACCAGGCGGCCGTGTGCTGGCAGCTTCACATGCAGGCAGAGAGCATTCACTGCCGAGCGCCGAGCCAGAGGAGGCGGGTGCAGACTCAATACAATAAATACACAGTGACACAATGAAGGAAGGCGGCCGAGTTAGGCCTACATGTTTTAAGACACCCCAAGTGAGAGCAGAGGGTGTGAATGCACCTGAAATGGTGACCCCAGTACCGGCATGGAGGCACTCTGCTGAGCTGATTTTTACAGCTGGAGCTAGGTGTACCTCTGAGGTGACATCTGTAGACAGAGTGAGTTACTGTATGTCAGACGCTGAGCCTATGACCGGGGAGGCCCACTGCGGAACTGAATAGTACAGTACAGAGTGAGGCCTGTGACTACCACTGTTCTACTGAGCCCTATCGCTGGAGTGGGGACCACTCCTGAATCCAATGGTATGTCACGAGGGAGACCTGAGACCAGAAATCATATTCTGCGCACTGTAGCCTGATCGAGGCCTGCTGCTAATTTGGATGGAGGTAGGGGAAGAAAACAAAACACTTCACAAAGTCCAGAACGCACATGAACACCATTCACAGTATCAGATCTTAGCCTTCAGGATCTCCGGCCCATCCCTAGCTTCCAGGTACATGTTTTAGTAATATTTGTGACATTTGGAGGTTTACAGCTTCAAGGGGATGAAGTCGCACCTTCTACCCAGGGTTATGGAGCTCCGCGCAGGGTGAGATTTCAGGGTTCACCCCTGGCTGGAGGTGTGAAAACAAAACAATCCACATAGTCACACCTCCAGCCAGGGGTGAACCCTGAAATCTCACCCTGCGCATAGCTCCATAACCCTGGGTAGAAGGTGCAACTACGTCCCCTTGAAGCTTATCTCCTCCAAAGGTCACAAAGTATCAGTAAAACTGGTGCCTGGAGGCTAGAAACACACCCAAGGCCATGCAGGTCTTGTTCTGATACTGTAACGGAGTTCACACCTCCAAACCTGAAATCGTACCCTGCGCGGAGCTCCATGACCCTGGGTACAAGGTGCGACTTCATCCCCTTGAAGCCTAACACCTTAAAATGTCACAAAGTATCAGTAATACTGGTGCCTGGAGGCTGGAAGTAGGCCCAAGGCCTTGCAGGCCTTATTCTGATACTGTAAAGGAGTTAAATACACTTTCCTGAGTATGTGAAGTGTTTTATTTTCACTCCTCCAGCCTGGGGTGAAGCCTGAAATCTTACCCTGCGCGGAGCTCCATGACACTGGGTACAAGGTGTGACTTCATCCCCTTGAAGCTTAACACCTTAAAATGTCACAAAGTATCAGTAATACTGGTGCCTGGAGGCTGGAAGTAGGCCCAAGGCCTTGCAGGCCTTATTCTGATACGGTAAAGGAGTTAATTACACTTTCCGGAGTATGTGAAGTGTTTTATTGTCACACCTCAAGCCTGGGGTGAACCCTGAAATCTCACCCTGCGCGGAGCTCCATGACCCTGGGTAGAAGGTGCAACTTCATCCCCTTGAAGCCTAACACCTGCAAATGTCACAAGTATCAGTAAAACTGGTGCCAGGAGGCTCGAAGTAGGCCCAAGGACTTGCAGGCCTTATTCTGATACTGTAAAGGAGATAAATACACTTTCCTGAGTATGTGAAGTGTTTTATTTTCACTCCTCCAGCCTGGGGTAAACCCTGAAATCTCACTCTGCGCGGAGCTCCATAACCCTGGGTAGAAGGTGCGGCTTCATCCCCTTGAAGCCTAACCCCTGCAAATGTCACAAGTATCAGTAAATTGGTGCCAGGAGGCTGGAAGTAGGCCCAAGGCCTTGCAGGCCTTGTTCTGATACTGTAAAGGAGTGAAATGCACTTTACTGAGTATGCGAAGTGTTTTGTTTTCACCCCTGCAGCCAGGGGTGAAACCTGAAATCTTACCCTGCGCGGAGCTCCATAACCCTGGGTAGAAGGTGCGACTTCATCCCCTTGATGCCTAACACCTGCAAATGTCACAAGTATCAGTAAATTGGTGCCTGGAGGCTGGAAACACACCCAAGGCCTTGCAGGCCTTGTTCTGATGCTGTGAAGGAGTTAAATACACTTTACTGAGTCTGTGAAGTGTTTTGTTTTCACCCCTGCAGCCAGGGGTGAAACCTGAAATCTTACCCTGCGCGGAGCTCCATGACCCTGGGTAGAAGGCGCGACTTCATCCCCTTGAAGCCTAACAACTACAAATGTCACAAGTATCAGTAAAACTGGTGCCAGGAGGCTGGATGTAGGCCCAAGGCCTTGCAGGCCTTATTCTGATACTGTAAAGGAGTTAAATACACTTTCCTGAGTATGTGATGTGTTTTATTTTCACTCCTCCAGCCTGGGGCGAAGCCTGAAATCTTACCCTGCGTGGAGCTCCATGACCCTGGGTAGAAGGTGCGACTTCATCCCCTTGAAGCCTAACACCTGCAAATGTCACAAGTATCAGTAAAACTGGTGCCAGGAGGCTGGAAGTAGTCCCAAGGCCTTGCAGGCCTTATTCTGATACTGTAAAGCAGCTAAATACTCTTTCCTGAGTATGTGAAGTGTTTTATGTTCACACTTCCATCCAGGGGTGAACCCTGAAATCTCACCCTGCGCGGAGCTCCATAACCCTGGGTAGAAGGTGCGACTTCATCCCCATGATGCCTCACACCTGCAAATGTCACAAGTATCAGTAAATTGGTGCCTGGAGGCTGGAAACACACCCAAGACCTTGCAGGCCTTGTTTTGATGCTGTGAAGGAGTTAAATACACTTTACTGAGTCTGTGAAGTGTTTTGTTTTCACACCTGCAGCCGGGGGTGAAACCTGAAATCTTACCCTGCGCGGAGCTCCATAACCCTGGGTAGAAGGTGCGACTTCATCCCCATGATGCCTCACACCTGCAAATGTCACAAGTATCAGTAAATTGGTGCCTGGAGGCTGGAAACACACCCAAGACCTTGCAGGCCTTGTTCTGATGCTGTGAAGGAGTTAAATACACTTTACTGAGTCTGTGAAGTGTTTTGTTTTCACACCTGCAGCCGGGGGTGAAACCTGAAATCTTACCCTGCGCGGAGCTCCATAAACCTGGGTAGAAGGTGCGACTTCATCCCCTTGAAGCCTAACACCTGCAAATGTCACAAGTATCAGTAAAACTGGTGCCAGGAGTCTGGAAGTAGGCCCAAGGCCTTGCAGGCCTCATTCTGATACTGTAAAGGAGCTAAATACACTTTCCTGAGTATGTGAAGTGTTTTATTTTCCCACCTGCAGCCAGGGGTGAACCCTGAAATCTCACCCTGCGCGGAGCTCCATGACCCTGGGTAGAAGGTGCGCCTTCATCCCCTTGATGCCTAACACCTGCAAATGTCACAAGTATCAGTAAAACTGGTGCCAGGAGGCTGGAAGTAGGCCCAAGGCCTTGCATGCCTTATTCTGATACTGTAAAGCAGCTACATACACTTTCCTGAGTATGTGAAGTGTTTTATGTTCACACTTCCATCCAGGGGTAAACCCTGAAATCTCACCCTGCGCGGAGCTCCATAACCCTGGGTAGAAGGTGCGACTTCATCCCCTTGAAGCCTAACCCCTGCAAATGTCACAAGTATCAGTAAATTGGTGCCAGGAGGCTGGAAGTAGGCCCAAGGCCTTGCAGGCCTTGTTCTGATACTGTAAAGGAGTGAAATGCACTTTACTGAGTATGCGAAGTGTTTTGTTTTCACCCCTGCAGTCAGGGGTGAAACCGGAAATCTTACCCTGCGCGGAGCTCCATAACCCTGGGTAGAAGGTGCGACTTCATCCCCTTGATGCCTAACACCTGCAAATGTCACAAGTATCAGTAAATTGGTGCCTGGAGTCTGGAAACACACCCAAGACCTTGCAGGCCTTGTTCTGATGCTGTGAAGGAGTTAAATACACTTTACTGAGTCTGTGAAGTGTTTTGTTTTCACCCCTGCAGCCAGGGGTGAAACCTGAAATCTTACCCTGCGAGGAGCTCCATAACCCTGGGTAGAAGGTGCGACTTCATCCCCTTGAAGCTTAACACCTTAAAATGTCACAAGTATCAGTAAATTGGTGCCTGGAGGCTGGAAACACACCCAAGACCTTGCAGGCCTTGTTCTGATGCTGTGAAGGAGTTAAATACACTTTCCTGAGTCTGTGAAGTGTTTTGTTTTCACCCCTGCAGCCAGGGGTGAAACCTGTAATCTTACCCTGCGCGGAGCTCCATAACCCTGGGTAGAAGGTGCGACTTCATCCCCTTGATGCCTAACACCTGCAAATGTCACAAGTATCAGTAAATTGGTGCCTGGAGGCTGGAAACACACCCAAGACCTTGCAGGCCTTGTTCTGATGCTGTGAAGGAGTTAAATACACTTTACTGAGTCTGTGAAGTGTTTTGTTTTCACACCTGCAGCCAGGGGTGAAACATGAAACCTTACCCTGCGCGGAGCTCCATAACCCTGGGTAGAAGGTGCGACTTCATCCCCTCACAGCTTAACACCTTAAAATGTCACAAGTATCAGTAAATTGGTGCCTGGAGGCTGGAAACACACCCAAGACCTTGCAGGCCTTGTTCTGATGCTGTGAAGGAGTTAAATACACTTTCCTGAGTCTGTGAAGTGTTTTGTTTTCACCCCTGCAGCCAAGGGTGAAACCTGTAATCTTACCCTGCGCGGAGCTCCATAACCCTGGGTAGAAGGTGCGACTTCATCCCCTTGATGCCTAACACCTGCAAAATGTCACAAGTTTCAGTACAACTGGTGCCAGGAGGCTGAAAAGAGGCCCACGGCCTTGCAGGCCTTATTCTGATACTGTAAAGCAGCTAAATACACTTTCCTGAGTATGTGAAGTGTTTTATGTTCACACTTCCATCCAGGGGTAAACCCTGAAATCTCACCCTGCGCGGAGCTCCATAACCCTGGGTAGCAGGTGCGACTTCATCCCCATGATGCCTCACACCTGCAAATGTCACAAGTATCAGTAAATTGGTGCCTGGAGGCTGGAAACACACCCAAGACTAACCCCGGGCGTAGCACTACGCTTCGCCCACGTAGTGTACGTAGCGCTGCCTGCTTCGCACTTTCCGAAGTAGGCGAAGCAGGGCAGCGCTACGCACACGCCGAGGGCGAAGCGTAGCTGCTTGCCACCCGCCACCCACCTCCCGCCCGCCCTTCTTTTAAATATATGAGCAATGAAAAATAAAGTAAAGTAAGTCGACTTACCCGTAAGCGCGGCGTCTCCGGGGCTCCCTCTTTCAGTTTCTAATTTCTTCTGGCAAATGCGCATGCGCGGACACCCGCGCATGCGCATTTCTCGCGAGAAATGCGCATGCGCGGGCGTCCGCGCATGCGCATTTGCCAGAAGAAATTAGAAACTGAAAGAGGGAGCCCCGGAGACGCCGCGCTTACGGGTAAGTCGACTTACTTTTACTTTATTTTTCATTGCTTATAATATTTAAAAGAATGGCGGGTGGGAGGTGGGTGGCACGTAGTGGGGCTACGCGAAGCGCGTAGTGTGCGTAGATTTGGGCACACTACGTGCTGCTTCACGTAGCCCCACTACGCCCACTACGCCCACCCTTACCCAAGACCTTGCAGGCCTTGTTTTGATGCTGTGAAGGAGTTAAATACACTTTACTGAGTCTGTGAAGTGTTTTGTTTTCACACCTGCAGCCGGGGGTGAAACCTGAAATCTTACCCTGCGCGGAGCTCCATAAACCTGGGTAGAAGGTGCGACTTCATCCCCTTGAAGCCTAACACCTGCAAATGTCACAAGTATCAGTAAAACGGGTGCCAGGAGTCTGGAAGTAGGCCCAAGGCCTTGCAGGCCTCATTCTGATACTGTAAAGGAGCTAAATACACTTTCCTGAGTATGTGAAGTGTTTTATGTTCACACTTCCATCCAGGGGTAAACCCTGAAATCTCACCCTGCGCGGAGCTCCATAACCCTGGGTAGAAGGTGCGACTTCATCCCCTTGAAGCCTAACCCCTGCAAATGTCACAAGTATCAGTAAAACTGGTGCCAGGAGGCTGGAAGTAGTCCCAAGGCCTTGCAGGCCTTATTCTGATACTGTAAAGCAGCTAAATACTCTTTCCTGAGTATGTGAAGTGTTTTATGTTCACACTTCCATCCAGGGGTGAACCCTGAAATCTCACCCTGCGCGGAGTTCCATAACCCTGGATAGAAGGTGCAACTTCATCCCCTTGAAGCCTAACCCTGCAAATGTCACAAGTATCAGTAAATTGGTGCCAGGAGGCTGGAAGTAGGCCCAAGGCCTTGCAGGCCTTGTTCTGATACTGTAAAGGAGTGAAATGCACTTTACTGAGTATGTGAAGTGTTTTGTTTTCACCCCTGCAGCCAGGGGTGAAACCTGAAATCTTACCCTGCGCGGAGCTCCATAACCCTGGGTAGAAGGTGCGACTTCATCCCCTTGATGCCTAACACCTGCAAATGTCACAAGTATCAGTAAATTGGTGCCTGGAGGCTGGAAACACACCCAAGACCTTGCAGGCCTTGTTCTGATACTGTAAAGTAGCTAAATACACTTTACTGAGTCTGTGAAGTGTTTTGTTTTCACCCCTGCAGCCAGGGGTGAAACCTGAAATCTTACCCTGCGAGGAGCTCCATAACCCTGGGTAGAAGGTGCGACTTCATCCCCTTGAAGCTTAACACCTTAAAATGTCACAAGTATCAGTAAATTGGTGCCTGGAGGCTGGAAACACACCCAAGACCTTGCAGGCCTTGTTCTGATGCTGTGAAGGAGTTAAATACACTTTCCTGAGTCTGTGAAGTGTTTTGTTTTCACCCCTGCAGCCAGGGGTGAAACCTGTAATCTTACCCTGCGCGGAGCTCCATAACCCTGGGTAGAAGGTGCGACTTCATCCCCTTGATGCCTAACACCTGCAAATGTCACAAGTATCAGTAAATTGGTGCCTGGAGGCTGGAAACACACCCAAGACCTTGCAGGCCTTGTTCTGATGCTGTGAAGGAGTTAAATACACTTTACTGAGTCTGTGAAGTGTTTTGTTTTCACACCTGCAGCCAGGGGTGAAACATGAAACCTTACCCTGCGCGGAGCTCCATAACCCTGGGTAGAAGGTGCGACTTCATCCCCTCACAGCTTAACACCTTAAAATGTCACAAGTATCAGTAAATTGGTGCCTGGAGGCTGGAAACACACCCAAGACCTTGCAGGCCTTGTTCTGATGCTGTGAAGGAGTTAAATACACTTTCCTGAGTCTGTGAAGTGTTTTGTTTTCACCCCTGCAGCCAAGGGTGAAACCTGTAATCTTACCCTGCGCGGAGCTCCATAACCCTGGGTAGAAGGTGCGACTTCATCCCCTTGATGCCTAACACCTGCAAAATGTCACAAGTTTCAGTACAACTGGTGCCAGGAGGCTGAAAAGAGGCCCACGGCCTTGCAGGCCTTATTCTAAAACTGTAAAGCAGCTAAATACACTTTCCTGAGTATGTGAAGTGTTTTATGTTCACACTTCCATCCAGGGGTAAACCCTGAAATCTCACCCTGCGCGGAGCTCCATAACCCTGGGTAGCAGGTGCGACTTCATCCCCATGATGCCTCACACCTGCAAATGTCACAAGTATCAGTAAATTGGTGCCTGGAGGCTGGAAACACACCCAAGACTAACCCCGGGCGTAGCACTACGCTTCGCCCACGTAGTGTACGTAGCGCTGCCTGCTTCGCACTTTCCGAAGTAGGCGAAGCAGGGCAGCGCTACGCACACGCCGAGGGCGAAGCGTAGCTGCTTGCCACCCGCCACCCACCTCCCGCCCGCCCTTCTTTTAAATATATGAGCAATGAAAAATAAAGTAAAGTAAGTCGACTTACCCGTAAGCGCGGCGTCTCCGGGGCTCCCTCTTTCAGTTTCTAATTTCTTCTGGCAAATGCGCATGCGCGGACACCCGCGCATGCGCATTTCTCGCGAGAAATGCGCATGCGCGGGCGTCCGCGCATGCGCATTTGCCAGAAGAAATTAGAAACTGAAAGAGGGAGCCCCGGAGACGCCGCGCTTACGGGTAAGTCGACTTACTTTTACTTTATTTTTCATTGCTTATAATATTTAAAAGAATGGCGGGTGGGAGGTGGGTGGCACGTAGTGGGGCTACGCGAAGCGCGTAGTGTGCGTAGATTTGGGCACACTACGTGCTGCTTCACGTAGCCCCACTACGCCCACTACGCCCACCCTTACCCAAGACCTTGCAGGCCTTGTTTTGATGCTGTGAAGGAGTTAAATACACTTTACTGAGTCTGTGAAGTGTTTTGTTTTCACACCTGCAGCCGGGGGTGAAACCTGAAATCTTACCCTGCGCGGAGCTCCATAAACCTGGGTAGAAGGTGCGACTTCATCCCCTTGAAGCCTAACACCTGCAAATGTCACAAGTATCAGTAAAACGGGTGCCAGGAGTCTGGAAGTAGGCCCAAGGCCTTGCAGGCCTCATTCTGATACTGTAAAGGAGCTAAATACACTTTCCTGAGTATGTGAAGTGTTTTATGTTCACACTTCCATCCAGGGGTAAACCCTGAAATCTCACCCTGCGCGGAGCTCCATAACCCTGGGTAGAAGGTGCGACTTCATCCCCTTGAAGCCTAACCCCTGCAAATGTCACAAGTATCAGTAAAACTGGTGCCAGGAGGCTGGAAGTAGTCCCAAGGCCTTGCAGGCCTTATTCTGATACTGTAAAGCAGCTAAATACTCTTTCCTGAGTATGTGAAGTGTTTTATGTTCACACTTCCATCCAGGGGTGAACCCTGAAATCTCACCCTGCGCGGAGTTCCATAACCCTGGATAGAAGGTGCGACTTCATCCCCTTGAAGCCTAACCCTGCAAATGTCACAAGTATCAGTAAATTGGTGCCAGGAGGCTGGAAGTAGGCCCAAGGCCTTGCAGGCCTTGTTCTGATACTGTAAAGGAGTGAAATGCACTTTACTGAGTATGTGAAGTGTTTTGTTTTCACCCCTGCAGCCAGGGGTGAAACCTGAAATCTTACCCTGCGCGGAGCTCCATAACCCTGGGTAGAAGGTGCGACTTCATCCCCTTGATGCCTAACACCTGCAAATGTCACAAGTATCAGTAAATTGGTGCCTGGAGGCTGGAAACACACCCAAGACCTTGCAGGCCTTGTTCTGATGCTGTGAAGGAGTTAAATACACTTTACTGAGTCTGTGAAGTGTTTTGTTTTCACCCCTGCAGCCAGGGGTGAAACCTGAAATCTTACCCTGCGCGGAGCTCCATGACCCTGGGTAGAAGGCGCGACTTCATCCCCTTGAAGCCTAACAACTACAAATGTCACAAGTATCAGTAAAACTGGTGCCAGGAGGCTGGATGTAGGCCCAAGGCCTTGCAGGCCTTATTCTGATACTGTAAAGGAGTTAAATACACTTTCCTGAGTATGTGATGTGTTTTATTTTCACTCCTCCAGCCTGGGGCGAAGCCTGAAATCTTACCCTGCGTGGAGCTCCATGACCCTGGGTAGAAGGTGCGACTTCATCCCCTTGAAGCCTAACACCTGCAAATGTCACAAGTATCAGTAAAACTGGTGCCAGGAGGCTGGAAGTAGTCCCAAGGCCTTGCAGGCCTTATTCTGATACTGTAAAGCAGCTAAATACTCTTTCCTGAGTATGTGAAGTGTTTTATGTTCACACTTCCATCCAGGGGTGAACCCTGAAATCTCACCCTGCGCGGAGCTCCATAACCCTGGGTAGAAGGTGCGACTTCATCCCCATGATGCCTCACACCTGCAAATGTCACAAGTATCAGTAAATTGGTGCCTGGAGGCTGGAAACACACCCAAGACCTTGCAGGCCTTGTTCTGATGCTGTGAAGGAGTTAAATACACTTTACTGAGTCTGTGAAGTGTTTTGTTTTCACCCCTGCAGCCAGGGGTGAAACCTGAAATCTTACCCTGCGCGGAGCTCCATGACCCTGGGTAGAAGGCGCGACTTCATCCCCTTGAAGCCTAACAACTACAAATGTCACAAGTATCAGTAAAACTGGTGCCAGGAGGCTGGATGTAGGCCCAAGGCCTTGCAGGCCTTATTCTGATACTGTAAAGGAGTTAAATACACTTTCCTGAGTATGTGATGTGTTTTATTTTCACTCCTCCAGCCTGGGGCGAAGCCTGAAATCTTACCCTGCGTGGAGCTCCATGACCCTGGGTAGAAGGTGCGACTTCATCCCCTTGAAGCCTAACACCTGCAAATGTCACAAGTATCAGTAAAACTGGTGCCAGGAGGCTGGAAGTAGTCCCAAGGCCTTGCAGGCCTTATTCTGATACTGTAAAGCAGCTAAATACTCTTTCCTGAGTATGTGAAGTGTTTTATGTTCACACTTCCATCCAGGGGTGAACCCTGAAATCTCACCCTGCGCGGAGCTCCATAACCCTGGGTAGAAGGTGCGACTTCATCCCCATGATGCCTCACACCTGCAAATGTCACAAGTATCAGTAAATTGGTGCCTGGAGGCTGGAAACACACCCAAGACCTTGCAGGCCTTATTCTGATACTGTAAAGCAGCTAAATACACTTTCCTGAGTATGTGAAGTGTTTTATTTTCACACTTCCATCCGGGGGTAAACCCTGAAATCTCACCCTGCGCGGAGCTCCATAACCCTGGGTAGAAGGTGCGACTTCATCCCCTTGAAGCCTAACCCCTGCAAATGTCACAAGTATCAGTAAACTGGTGCCAGGAGGCTGGAAGTAGGCCCAAGGCCTTGCAGGCCTTATTCTGATACTGTAAAGCACCTAATACACTTTCCTGAGTATGTGAAGTGTTTTATTTTCACACTTCCATCCAGGGGTAAACCCTGAAATCTTACCCTGCGCGGAGCTCCATAACCCTGGGTAGAAGGTGCGACTTCATCCCCTTGATGCCTAACACCTGCAAATGTCACAAGTATCAGTAAATTGGTGCCTGGAGGCTGGAAACACACCCAAGGCCTTGCAGGCCTTGTTCTGATGCTGTGAAAGAGTTAAATACACTTTACTGAGTCTGTGAAGTGTTTTGTTTTCACCCCTGCAGCCAGGGGTGAAACCTGAAATCTTACCCTGCGCGGAGCTCCATGACCCTGGGTAGAAGGTGCTACTTCATCCCCTTGAAGCCTAACACCTGCAAATGTCACAAGTATCAGTAAAACTGGTGCCAGGAGTCTGGAAGTAGGCCCAAGGCCTTGCAGGCCTCATTCTGATACTGTAAAGGAGCTAAATACACTTTCCTGAGTATGTGAAGTGTTTTATTTTCCCACCTGCAGCCAGGGGTGAACCCTGAAATCTCACCCTGCGCGGAGCTCCATGACCCTGGGTAGAAGGTGCGACTTCATCCCCTTGATGCCTAACACCTGCAAATGTCACAAGTATCAGTAAAACTGGTGCCAGGAGGCTGGAAGTAGTCCCAAGGCCTTGCAGGCCTTATTCTGATACTGTAAAGCAGCTACATACACTTTCCTGAGTATGTGAAGTGTTTTATGTTCACACTTCCATCCAGGGGTAAACCCTGAAATCTCACTCTGCGCGGAGCTCCATAACCCTGGGTAGAAGGTGCGGCTTCATCCCCTTGAAGCCTAACCCCTGCAAATGTCACAAGTATCAGTAAATTGGTGCCAGGAGGCTGGAAGTAGGCCCAAGGCCTTGCAGGCCTTGTTCTGATACTGTAAAGGAGTGAAATGCACTTTACTGAGTATGCGAAGTGTTTTGTTTTCACCCCTGCAGCCAGGGGTGAAACCTGAAATCTTACCCTGCGCGGAGCTCCATAACCCTGGGTAGAAGGTGCGACTTCATCCCCTTGATGCCTAACACCTGCAAATGTCACAAGTATCAGTAAATTGGTGCCTGGAGGCTGGAAACACACCCAAGGCCTTGCAGGCCTTGTTCTGATGCTGTGAAGGAGTTAAATACACTTTACTGAGTCTGTGAAGTGTTTTGTTTTCACCCCTGCAGCCAGGGGTGAAACCTGAAATCTTACCCTGCGCGGAGCTCCATGACCCTGGGTAGAAGGCGCGACTTCATCCCCTTGAAGCCTAACAACTACAAATGTCACAAGTATCAGTAAAACTGGTGCCAGGAGGCTGGATGTAGGCCCAAGGCCTTGCAGGCCTTATTCTGATACTGTAAAGGAGTTAAATACACTTTCCTGAGTATGTGATGTGTTTTATTTTCACTCCTCCAGCCTGGGGCGAAGCCTGAAATCTTACCCTGCGTGGAGCTCCATGACCCTGGGTAGAAGGTGCGACTTCATCCCCTTGAAGCCTAACACCTGCAAATGTCACAAGTATCAGTAAAACTGGTGCCAGGAGGCTGGAAGTAGTCCCAAGGCCTTGCAGGCCTTATTCTGATACTGTAAAGCAGCTAAATACTCTTTCCTGAGTATGTGAAGTGTTTTATGTTCACACTTCCATCCAGGGGTGAACCCTGAAATCTCACCCTGCGCGGAGCTCCATAACCCTGGGTAGAAGGTGCGACTTCATCCCCATGATGCCTCACACCTGCAAATGTCACAAGTATCAGTAAATTGGTGCCTGGAGGCTGGAAACACACCCAAGACCTTGCAGGCCTTGTTTTGATGCTGTGAAGGAGTTAAATACACTTTACTGAGTCTGTGAAGTGTTTTGTTTTCACACCTGCAGCCGGGGGTGAAACCTGAAATCTTACCCTGCGCGGAGCTCCATAAACCTGGGTAGAAGGTGCGACTTCATCCCCTTGAAGCCTAACACCTGCAAATGTCACAAGTATCAGTAAAACTGGTGCCAGGAGTCTGGAAGTAGGCCCAAGGCCTTGCAGGCCTCATTCTGATACTGTAAAGGAGCTAAATACACTTTCCTGAGTATGTGAAGTGTTTTATTTTCCCACCTGCAGCCAGGGGTGAACCCTGAAATCTCACCCTGCGCGGAGCTCCATAACCCTGGGTAGAAGGTGCGACTTCATCCCCTTGAAGCCTAACCCCTGCAAATGTCACAAGTATCAGTAAACTGGTGCCAGGAGGCTGGAAGTAGGCCCAAGGCCTTGCAGGCCTTATTCTGATACTGTAAAGCACCTAATACACTTTCCTGAGTATGTGAAGTGTTTTATTTTCACACTTCCATCCAGGGGTAAACCCTGAAATCTCACCCTGCGCGGAGCTCCATAACCCTGGGTAGAAGGTGCGACTTCATCCCCTTGAAGCCTAACCCCTGCAAATGTCACAAGTATCAGTAAAACTGGTGCCAGGAGTCTGGAAGTAGGCCCAAGGCCTTGCAGGCCTCATTCTGATACTGTAAAGGAGCTAAATACACTTTCCTGAGTATGTGAAGTGTTTTATTTTCCCACCTGCAGCCAGGGGTGAACCCTGAAATCTCACCCTGCGCGGAGCTCCATGACCCTGGGTAGAAGGTGCGACTTCATCCCCTTGATGCCTAACACCTGCAAATGTCACAAGTATCAGTAAAACTGGTGCCAGGAGGCTGGAAGTAGGCCCAAGGCCTTGCATGCCTTATTCTGATACTGTAAAGCAGCTACATACACTTTCCTGAGTATGTGAAGTGTTTTATGTTCACACTTCCATCCAGGGGTAAACCCTGAAATCTCACTCTGCGCGGAGCTCCATAACCCTGGGTAGAAGGTGCGGCTTCATCCCCTTGAAGCCTAACCCCTGCAAATGTCACAAGTATCAGTAAATTGGTGCCAGGAGGCTGGAAGTAGGCCCAAGGCCTTGCAGGCCTTGTTCTGATACTGTAAAGGAGTGAAATGCACTTTACTGAGTATGCGAAGTGTTTTGTTTTCACCCCTGCAGCCAGGGGTGAAACCTGAAATCTTACCCTGCGCGGAGCTCCATAACCCTGGGTAGAAGGTGCGACTTCATCCCCTTGATGCCTAACACCTGCAAATGTCACAAGTATCAGTAAATTGGTGCCTGGAGGCTGGAAACACACCCAAGGCCTTGCAGGCCTTGTTCTGATGCTGTGAAGGAGTTAAATACACTTTACTGAGTCTGTGAAGTGTTTTGTTTTCACCCCTGCAGCCAGGGGTGAAACCTGAAATCTTACCCTGCGCGGAGCTCCATGACCCTGGTTAGAAGGCGCGACTTCATCCCCTTGAAGCCTAACAACTACGAATGTCACAAGTATCAGTAAAACTGGTGCCAGGAGGCTGGATGTAGGCCCAAGGCCTTGCAGGCCTTATTCTGATACTGTAAAGGAGTTAAATACACTTTCCTGAGTATGTGATGTGTTTTATTTTCACTCCTCCAGCCTGGGGCGAAGCCTGAAATCTTACCCTGCGTGGAGCTCCATGACCCTGGGTAGAAGGTGCGACTTCATCCCCTTGAAGCCTAACACCTGCAAATGTCACAAGTATCAGTAAAACTGGTGCCAGGAGGCTGGAAGTAGTCCCAAGGCCTTGCAGGCCTTATTCTGATACTGTAAAGCAGCTAAATACTCTTTCCTGAGTATGTGAAGTGTTTTATGTTCACACTTCCATCCAGGGGTGAACCCTGAAATCTCACCCTGCGCGGAGCTCCATAACCCTGGGTAGAAGGTGCGACTTCATCCCCATGATGCCTCACACCTGCAAATGTCACAAGTATCAGTAAATTGGTGCCTGGAGGCTGGAAACACACCCAAGACCTTGCAGGCCTTATTCTGATACTGTAAAGCAGCTAAATACACTTTCCTGAGTATGTGAAGTGTTTTATTTTCACACTTCCATCCGGGGGTAAACCCTGAAATCTCACCCTGCGCGGAGCTCCATAACCCTGGGTAGAAGGTGCGGCTTCATCCCCTTGAAGCCTAACCCCTGCAAATGTCACAAGTATCAGTAAATTGGTGCCTGGAGGCTGGAAACACACCCAAGGCCTTGCAGGCCTTGTTCTGATGCTGTGAAGGAGTTAAATACACTTTACTGAGTCTGTGAAGTGTTTTGTTTTCACCCCTGCAGCCAGGGGTGAAACCTGAAATCTTACCCTGCGCGGAGCTCCATAACCCTGGGTAGAAGGTGCGACTTCATCCCCTTGAAGCCTAACACCTTTAAATGTCACAAGTATCAGTAAAACTGGTGCCAGGAGGCTGGAAGTAGGCCCAAGGCCTTGCAGGCCTTGTTCTGATACTGTTAAGGGTTAAATAGACTGTACTGAGTATGTGAAGTGTTTTATTTTCGCACCACAGCCAGGGGTGAATCCTGAAATCTTACCCTGCGCGGAGCTCCATAACCCTGGGTAGAAGGTGCGACTTCATCCCCTTGAAGCCTAACACCTGCAAATGTCACAAGTATCAGTAAAATTGGTGCCTGGAGGCTGGAGGTAGGCCCAAGGCCTTGTTCTGATACTGTAAAGGGGTTAAATACACTTTGCTGAGTATGTGAAGTGTTGCGTTTTCACATCTCCAGCCCGGGGCGAAACTTGAAATCTTACCCTGCGCGGAGCTCCATAGCCCTGGGTAGAACGAGCTACTGTGTCCCCATAAACCTGTAAATTTCAAAATGTCATAAAAAGAACAAAACAAGCGCCTGGAGGCTAGAAATGGGCCCGAGACACTGAAGTCTTGGATCTGATAATGTAAAGGGCTTTATGTACCCTTTGAGTGAAGTATTTTTCCCACCTCCAGTCGAGGGGTAAATCCTGAAATATTACCCCAATTGGAGCACCCTGTGTAGAAAAAGTGACTTCGTCCCATTTGACCTAAAATTTTAGTATTTTTATTTTTATATTTTTTTTTAAACATTGTTAAAGGGGTGACTGGAGGCTACAAAATGGACCAGATACTGTGAAGGACGTTATTTCATTTTTGGGTGAAAAAAAATAAAAATATATGTATTTTATTAGGATTACGATTTTTTTTTTTTTGGGGGGCCCATCTCCAGCTGAGGGGGAAAACCTGAAATGTTACCCGAAGTGGAGCTCCATTGCCCCGGGTAGAAGTAGTGCCGTGGTCCCCTTGAACCAAAATGTCAACAAAACAATAATAAAAAAAAAAAAGCACTAAAACAGGTGCTTAGAGTCCCGAAATCGGTCACAAAAAAAATGAGGATCGCACACCCCATGGGCCTGCATGGGAACGCTCTATTTTACCGACTATTAAGCCCCCACGAAGTGGGGGCTTACAGCGCCCGAGCGAGAGACAAAAGTTAGAGGTAGCGCGGCCGTTCCGCCGCCCGGCCATCTGGTCGCGCAGCTCCGTGGGCCATCTGGTCGCGCAAATCGGCGACAAGATGGCCGGCCGCGCGGCCGCCGCCGCTAGCTCGAACCTTTGTCCCTCATTCGTGTTCTGTAAGCCCCCACTACGTGGGGGCTTAATAGTCGAGGGAAATGACCGGCCCTGGGCCGGGCCAAACTCGCCATGGGTCCCCAGTCCAGGGCTCCAGGATGGCGGGCCCCCGGGCCGGGCTATACCCGCCTTAGGTCCCAAGTACAGAGCTCCAGAATGGCGGGCCCCTGGGCCGGGCTATACCCGCCTTAGGTGGCCAGTACAGGGCTTCAGGACAGCGGGCCCCGTGGGCGGGACTAGGATGGACGCGGGGCTCCAGGAAGGTGCCCTGGCCCCAGGACAGTGCCTTGCATGGCGGTTTCGGAGAAATGCCCCCCTCACCCGACCGGCTGTGGGCCTACAAAGCAGGCCTGCCCTGCGGGATCCCTAGTGCATAGATACAGCTCTCCCATGACATCGTGGTCGGCTCTTAAAAGAGCCTTTGGGTTGGTGTTTTTTTTTCTCTTTCTTTCCGTGGGCAAGTCGAGAGTTTAACCGCCGAATCCGTAGAGGGTGCGGCCCTGGCGCTTCAGGGCGTAAACGACATCCATGGCGGTGACGGTCTTCCTCTTGGCGTGCTCGGTGTAGGTGACGGCGTCCCGGATCACATTCTCCAGGAAAACCTTCAGCACCCCGCGGGTCTCCTCGTAGATGAGGCCGGAGATGCGCTTGACCCCGCCACGGCGCGCCAGGCGGCGAATGGCCGGCTTGGTGATGCCCTGGATGTTGTCCCGGAGCACCTTGCGGTGCCTCTTGGCGCCGCCTTTGCCGAGCCCCTTCCCTCCTTTGCCGCGTCCAGACATGTTGTCCTGTCGGTACTGTGACTGAGCAGAAATGAGGAAACAGCCAGCGACGGCTGCTTATATGGAGGAGCTGCGGCGGACCGGCTAGGGCGCTCCAAGCGGCCCACGTGACTCAACGGAAGGCGAGGGGGAGCCCGCCCCTGGACCGCCCTCTGCAGGGAGCGGGGGGCTGGAGCGGCCGTTGCCGTTTGAAAAAGAGCGCGCTCCCAGCCGCCTCTTTGTCGTGGGCTCAGCAGCTGCCGCCGGGGCACGGATCACAGTCAAGCACACACACACGCCTCCCTTCCCGGCCCCCACTCATCACCGCGGCCCGCCTAACCCTGGCGCTCGGTGCCCGCTCCCACTATGAACAGCAGGCTCTGAAATGTTTTAATGGAGCCAACACATTAACGGCCTCACCGGCACCACCCCGCTGTGTGCGGCCGCCCGCAACCCCGTAACACTGTCCACAGGTCAGGCCCGGTCGTGGCAAGTCTGTAAACTGCCCCTATAAACACGTATTTATTTATTTTTACAAAAAGATTATTCTCGTCGGCCTCAAGCTCGGTTTTGGGACGGGGGCAGCATTTATGTGTCCGTCCGAGGGCTTGGGCATCCCTCCTATGTAGCGACGGTGCGGGCGCTGCCGCGACTATGAAGCCTGCCAGAGTAACACCTTGGCACGGATACGCTCTTTGATGGAGTCTGTGGTTGGCCCTGAAAAGAGCCTTTGTGTTTAGGGTGTGTTTCCACGGTGGTCTGCGGGCCTTTACTTGCTTGCTTTGCCCCCTGCCTTGTGGCTCTCGGTTTTCTTGGGCAGCAGCACGGCCTGGATGTTGGGCAGGACTCCTCCCTGGGCGATGGTGACTCGGCCCAGCAGCTTATTCAGCTCCTCGTCGTTGCGGATGGCCAGCTGGAGGTGTCTGGGGATGATGCGGGTCTTCTTGTTGTCACGGGCAGCGTTGCCGGCCAGCTCCAGGATCTCAGCGGTCAGGTACTCCAGGACTGCAGCCAAATAGACGGGGGCACCGGCGCCCACCCTCTCGGCGTAGCTTCCCTTCCGGAGTAACCTGTGCACACGGCCCACGGGGAACTGGAGCCCGGCTCTGGAAGAGCGTGTCTTGGCCTTAGCGCGGGCCTTTCCTCCTTGCTTTCCGCGTCCAGACATGGCGATCGATGCAGGGGCTCACTCACACAACAGAGAGATTAGTACTGCTGTTCGGCTCGACTCCGGCGATATAAAGACTTCGGGTGCGTCTGATGGGTTGACAGCTAGGCGCTGATAGTACTTCTCATTGGAGGGAGGAGGGCTTCTGTTTCACCAATCAGAGACCCAGAACCGCAGTACACTAGGAGGTGGGGGGCTTGCCTTTGCCTGCCAATGAGAAGGGAGAGCAGAGAAGCAGCTACTTTACACGCCCAGCCTATAAATACAAGTGCCGGGCTCGCCTGGCCTTATTTCTCTCGGCTCCACAGGAAGCGGTGCAGATTGTCGACCATGCCTGAACCAGCCAAGTCCGCGCCGGCTCCCAAGAAGGGCTCCAAGAAAGCGCTCTCCAAGCCGCCCAAGAAGGACGGGAAGAAGCGCAAGAGGAGCAGGAAGGAAAGCTATGCAATCTACATTTACAAAGTGATGAAGCAGGTGCACCCGGACACCGGCATCTCCTCTAAGGCCATGGGCATCATGAACTCCTTCGTGAACGACATCTTCGAGCGCATCGCCGGGGAGGCTTCCCGCCTGGCCCACTACAACTCGCGGCGCACCATCACCTCCCGGGAGATCCAGACCGCAGTGCGTCTGCTGCTGCCCGGAGAGCTGGCCAAGCACGCCGTGTCGGAGGGCACCAAGGCCGTCACCAAGTACACCAGCGCCAAGTAAGGCTTCGAGGCGCATCCCCAACTAACACAACGGCTCTTTTAAGGGCCAACCACGTCCTCCCCTAAGAGCTAATGTGCTTCTATTATGACCGGAGAAATAAGTGTTTTAAAAGGTAATGTTGAGCGCACAAGACCCGCTCTCACGGGTCTTGCTGCAGACCGAGGGACGATGGAGCAGGCAACCCGTTTTTAATAAACATGTTTATATGAATGAGCCCTCTCTTTGGGACCAAGTCTCACGTAAGCACTGTAATGTAACGATGACGTTAAATGAGCGAGGGACGATGGAGCAGGCAACCCGTTTTGCCTGTTTAAATAAACCTGTTTATATGAATGAGCCCTCTCTTTGGTACCAAGTGTCACATAAGCACTGTAATGTAACGATGACGTTAAATGAGCCCACGGGCTTATTGTTTTCGGCGACCAGTTTTAGTGTGTGCGGGTGTCACGTTGTGTTTGTACTTTAAGACCAAGGGCAACGGCAATAATCCGCCCCTGGGCAAGCGCTCCCGAAATCGGACACATGAACCCGATGTACCGGGAGCACAGATGCCCCACAGCGCTGGCTTGTGACCAGCGGATCCCAACACAACCCTCCACCCAAACAAAGCTCTTTATTAAACGATGGACACATTGAAGATGCGATTGTGCACTGTGAACACGGAGTGCTCTGGTCACCCAGTGCCGGTATAAGTTACCCAGTACTCGTGGTACTCTCAGCCAGCCCACCCACCCTAACCTGTAGAACATGCCATGGCAGATAAGAGAAGCTCGTATGTGACAGGGTGGTGGCCCTTAAAAGAGCCGTTGTGGTGGTTGTTCGGGTCGGCGTGTCTCCTTAGGCCCTCTCGCCTCGGATACGACGGGCCAGCTGGATGTCCTTGGGCATGATGGTCACCCTCTTGGCGTGGATGGCGCACAGGTTGGTGTCCTCGAAGAGCCCCACCAGGTAGGCCTCGCTGGCCTCTTGCAGGGCCATGACGGCGGAGCTCTGGAAGCGCAGGTCGGTCTTGAAGTCCTGGGCGATCTCCCTCACCAAGCGCTGGAAGGGCAGCTTGCGGATGAGGAGCTCGGTGGACTTCTGGTAGCGGCGGATCTCGCGGAGAGCCACAGTGCCGGGTCGGTAGCGGTGAGGCTTCTTGACGCCGCCGGTGGCAGGCGCGCTCTTGCGGGCAGCCTTGGTGGCCAGCTGCTTGCGAGGCGCTTTGCCGCCGGTGGACTTGCGGGCTGTCTGCTTGGTGCGGGCCATGGCGGGAGCGGTCTCTCTCAGCGACAAGCGAGGAAGAATGGAGTTCAAGCAGGCAAGAGCCCTATTTATGCACTCGAAGACGGAGGGCTGCTCTGGTTGGCTGAAGCGACCGCCCCACGTTTGAAAATAGCCCGCGGTGTGCAATGATTGGCCAATGAACCGGAGGCTGCAGCCTGTCTCTCCAATGAGCTGTGGAGAAAAAGACACCCTCCGATTGGATGATGTACGTTGGAGCCGTAGCCCGCGCTTGGGTCAGCCTTTGTCTCCGTGTCCATCCATAGTCACACGAACCACTCGCCCCCGGTCAACTGGGCGAGGAGCCCAGGATTTTATAAGTGTACTGCCCTTGGTCACCCTGGAACACGCCGCCGTTAACTGCGCTCGATTTCACGTTCACAATCGTCTGCTTTATGCAGACACCACTTCGAATCTGCCCGGATACAGTGAAAGCACCAAGGCACACGTTATTTCACATTTATTATAAACGGAGGTCTAATAAACTCCCAGACCCCCTTCTTTATTTGGTACACAGATTTCAATCCACGCAGCACCAAAAGAGCCGTTTACATGACCAAGATCACACACGGCACTCGCGTGCGGAAAGGTGCGCTATGGATTTACTGTGCCGTTTATTATTATAGAGAAGTGTGCACGCGGGGTGCAAGGGTGGGGACGAACAAGCTCTCTTCTGGACCGGGTGGATGGCTCTTAAAAGAGCCGTTGTGTTTGCAGTGTCTTGGTGCAAGCCCTTACTTCTTCTTGGGCGCTGCCTTCTTGGGCTTGGCTGCTTTGGGCTTGGCTGCCTTGGGTTTGACTACCTTGGCAGGGCTTTTCTTGGCCACTTTGGGCTTCGCCGCCTTGGCTTTCGCTGGGCTCTTGGCAGCCTTCTTGGCGGGGGCAGCCTTGGGCTTCTTGGGGCTCTTTGCTGCCGCAGGCTTCTTGACCTTCTTCGGGCTCTTCTTGACCCCCGCGGGAGCCTTTTTGGGCTTCTTGGCGGCAGGGGCAGCTTTCTTGGCCGCTGGTTTCTTGGTCTTGGCGGCCGCCTTCTTGGCCGCCTTCTTGCCCTCCAGCTGCTTCTTGTTCACCTTGAAGGATCCGGAGGCCCCGGTGCCCTTCAGCTGGGCCAGGGCGCCTTTGCTGACCAGGCTCTTGAGGGAGGCCTTGACCCGGCTCTTGTTCTTGTCCACATCGTAGCCCTCGGCGACCAGCCCCTTCTTCATGGCCGACAGGGAGACTCCCTTCCTCTCGGCAGAGGCGGTCACCACCTTCAGGATCAGATCGGCCACGCTGGGGCCGGAAGGCTTCTTGGCCTTGGAGGCCCCCGCTGTCTTCTTCTGCTGCTTTTTCTTGGGGGCGACCTCAGCGGGAGGCGCCGCGGCGGCTGGAGCGGTTTCGGCCATTGTAATGCGAGTCTCGGCGCGGGCGCTGTCACTGAACAGAAATGTCCCTCCCAAACCCGAGCCCCGTGAATATATACAGGGAGGAGCCGGCCTCTGATTGGTCCCGAGCAGACAGGGCTGTGCGAGGCACACTCGGCTCTTTGCTCCCAGCTGACTTTTGTGTTTCCTACCTTCGGATTATCCACGTTTTAAAACACAATCAGTTAAACACGCGCTTCCACGCATACATGACCAGGAGCCCAGCTTCGGCCCTCTCCCGGGCCTGCCCCCGTTTCGGATCCACCCCTCATCCCTGGCTTGTGATCCGCGGGGAGAATCGGCGCTCCCCCGACGGCGGGCGCCTCCATGCCTGAAATCCCGGGCTCCGGACCCCTTTTCCCCGGTCCTCTCTCGACTCCTGCGGCCGGGAGCGGCGGCCCGCGGGAGGGAGGGGGCTCCTGCAGGGAGCGGGCCCTGTGGCGTCACAGTGGGGCTGCGGGGGCCGCGGGGAGCGCGTTCTGGAACGGGCCGAAGTAACACAGGGCTCCGCCGGCCGAGCGCGGGGTGGAAACAATGCCAGGGAGCCCCTGGCACGGGGGCCAGGGGGCCCTCCCCGCGCGCCTGCACCCTCGGCTGTGGCACCCTCGGCTCGGGGCTTACAAGCAGCGGGGCACGGCCCTGGCTCCAGCCTCGCACGCATCACCAGGCGGCCGTGTGCTGGCAGCTTCACATGCAGGCAGAGAGCATTCACTGCCGAGCGCCGAGCCAGAGGAGGCGGGTGCAGACTCAATACAATAAATACACAGTGACACAATGAAGGAAGGCGGCCGAGTTAGGCCTACATGTTTTAAGACACCCCAAGTGAGAGCAGAGGGTGTGAATGCACCTGAAATGGTGACCCCAGTACCGGCATGGAGGCACTCTGCTGAGCTGATTTTTACAGCTGGAGCTAGGTGTACCTCTGAGGTGACATCTGTAGACAGAGTGAGTTACTGTATGTCAGACGCTGAGCCTATGACCGGGGAGGCCCACTGCGGAACTGAATAGTACAGTACAGAGTGAGGCCTGTGACTACCACTGTTCTACTGAGCCCTATCGCTGGAGTGGGGACCACTCCTGAATCCAATGGTATGTCACGAGGGAGACCTGAGACCAGAAATCATATTCTGCGCACTGTAGCCTGATCGAGGCCTGCTGCTAATTTGGATGGAGGTAGGGGAAGAAAACAAAACACTTCACAAAGTCCAGAACGCACATGAACACCATTCACAGTATCAGATCTTAGCCTTCAGGATCTCCGGCCCATCCCTAGCTTCCAGGTACATGTTTTAGTAATATTTGTGACATTTGGAGGTTTACAGCTTCAAGGGGATGAAGTCGCACCTTCTACCCAGGGTTATGGAGCTCCGCGCAGGGTGAGATTTCAGGGTTCACCCCTGGCTGGAGGTGTGAAAACAAAACAATCCACATAGTCACACCTCCAGCCAGGGGTGAACCCTGAAATCTCACCCTGCGCATAGCTCCATAACCCTGGGTAGAAGGTGCAACTACGTCCCCTTGAAGCTTATCTCCTCCAAAGGTCACAAAGTATCAGTAAAACTGGTGCCTGGAGGCTAGAAACACACCCAAGGCCATGCAGGTCTTGTTCTGATACTGTAACGGAGTTCACACCTCCAAACCTGAAATCGTACCCTGCGCGGAGCTCCATGACCCTGGGTACAAGGTGCGACTTCATCCCCTTGAAGCCTAACACCTTAAAATGTCACAAAGTATCAGTAATACTGGTGCCTGGAGGCTGGAAGTAGGCCCAAGGCCTTGCAGGCCTTATTCTGATACTGTAAAGGAGTTAAATACACTTTCCTGAGTATGTGAAGTGTTTTATTTTCACTCCTCCAGCCTGGGGTGAAGCCTGAAATCTTACCCTGCGCGGAGCTCCATGACACTGGGTACAAGGTGTGACTTCATCCCCTTGAAGCTTAACACCTTAAAATGTCACAAAGTATCAGTAATACTGGTGCCTGGAGGCTGGAAGTAGGCCCAAGGCCTTGCAGGCCTTATTCTGATACGGTAAAGGAGTTAATTACACTTTCCGGAGTATGTGAAGTGTTTTATTGTCACACCTCAAGCCTGGGGTGAACCCTGAAATCTCACCCTGCGCGGAGCTCCATGACCCTGGGTAGAAGGTGCAACTTCATCCCCTTGAAGCCTAACACCTGCAAATGTCACAAGTATCAGTAAAACTGGTGCCAGGAGGCTCGAAGTAGGCCCAAGGACTTGCAGGCCTTATTCTGATACTGTAAAGGAGATAAATACACTTTCCTGAGTATGTGAAGTGTTTTATTTTCACTCCTCCAGCCTGGGGTAAACCCTGAAATCTCACTCTGCGCGGAGCTCCATAACCCTGGGTAGAAGGTGCGGCTTCATCCCCTTGAAGCCTAACCCCTGCAAATGTCACAAGTATCAGTAAATTGGTGCCAGGAGGCTGGAAGTAGGCCCAAGGCCTTGCAGGCCTTGTTCTGATACTGTAAAGGAGTGAAATGCACTTTACTGAGTATGCGAAGTGTTTTGTTTTCACCCCTGCAGCCAGGGGTGAAACCTGAAATCTTACCCTGCGCGGAGCTCCATAACCCTGGGTAGAAGGTGCGACTTCATCCCCTTGATGCCTAACACCTGCAAATGTCACAAGTATCAGTAAATTGGTGCCTGGAGGCTGGAAACACACCCAAGGCCTTGCAGGCCTTGTTCTGATGCTGTGAAGGAGTTAAATACACTTTACTGAGTCTGTGAAGTGTTTTGTTTTCACCCCTGCAGCCAGGGGTGAAACCTGAAATCTTACCCTGCGCGGAGCTCCATGACCCTGGGTAGAAGGCGCGACTTCATCCCCTTGAAGCCTAACAACTACAAATGTCACAAGTATCAGTAAAACTGGTGCCAGGAGGCTGGATGTAGGCCCAAGGCCTTGCAGGCCTTATTCTGATACTGTAAAGGAGTTAAATACACTTTCCTGAGTATGTGATGTGTTTTATTTTCACTCCTCCAGCCTGGGGCGAAGCCTGAAATCTTACCCTGCGTGGAGCTCCATGACCCTGGGTAGAAGGTGCGACTTCATCCCCTTGAAGCCTAACACCTGCAAATGTCACAAGTATCAGTAAAACTGGTGCCAGGAGGCTGGAAGTAGTCCCAAGGCCTTGCAGGCCTTATTCTGATACTGTAAAGCAGCTAAATACTCTTTCCTGAGTATGTGAAGTGTTTTATGTTCACACTTCCATCCAGGGGTGAACCCTGAAATCTCACCCTGCGCGGAGCTCCATAACCCTGGGTAGAAGGTGCGACTTCATCCCCATGATGCCTCACACCTGCAAATGTCACAAGTATCAGTAAATTGGTGCCTGGAGGCTGGAAACACACCCAAGACCTTGCAGGCCTTGTTTTGATGCTGTGAAGGAGTTAAATACACTTTACTGAGTCTGTGAAGTGTTTTGTTTTCACACCTGCAGCCGGGGGTGAAACCTGAAATCTTACCCTGCGCGGAGCTCCATAACCCTGGGTAGAAGGTGCGACTTCATCCCCATGATGCCTCACACCTGCAAATGTCACAAGTATCAGTAAATTGGTGCCTGGAGGCTGGAAACACACCCAAGACCTTGCAGGCCTTGTTCTGATGCTGTGAAGGAGTTAAATACACTTTACTGAGTCTGTGAAGTGTTTTGTTTTCACACCTGCAGCCGGGGGTGAAACCTGAAATCTTACCCTGCGCGGAGCTCCATAAACCTGGGTAGAAGGTGCGACTTCATCCCCTTGAAGCCTAACACCTGCAAATGTCACAAGTATCAGTAAAACTGGTGCCAGGAGTCTGGAAGTAGGCCCAAGGCCTTGCAGGCCTCATTCTGATACTGTAAAGGAGCTAAATACACTTTCCTGAGTATGTGAAGTGTTTTATTTTCCCACCTGCAGCCAGGGGTGAACCCTGAAATCTCACCCTGCGCGGAGCTCCATGACCCTGGGTAGAAGGTGCGCCTTCATCCCCTTGATGCCTAACACCTGCAAATGTCACAAGTATCAGTAAAACTGGTGCCAGGAGGCTGGAAGTAGGCCCAAGGCCTTGCATGCCTTATTCTGATACTGTAAAGCAGCTACATACACTTTCCTGAGTATGTGAAGTGTTTTATGTTCACACTTCCATCCAGGGGTAAACCCTGAAATCTCACCCTGCGCGGAGCTCCATAACCCTGGGTAGAAGGTGCGACTTCATCCCCTTGAAGCCTAACCCCTGCAAATGTCACAAGTATCAGTAAATTGGTGCCAGGAGGCTGGAAGTAGGCCCAAGGCCTTGCAGGCCTTGTTCTGATACTGTAAAGGAGTGAAATGCACTTTACTGAGTATGCGAAGTGTTTTGTTTTCACCCCTGCAGTCAGGGGTGAAACCGGAAATCTTACCCTGCGCGGAGCTCCATAACCCTGGGTAGAAGGTGCGACTTCATCCCCTTGATGCCTAACACCTGCAAATGTCACAAGTATCAGTAAATTGGTGCCTGGAGTCTGGAAACACACCCAAGACCTTGCAGGCCTTGTTCTGATGCTGTGAAGGAGTTAAATACACTTTACTGAGTCTGTGAAGTGTTTTGTTTTCACCCCTGCAGCCAGGGGTGAAACCTGAAATCTTACCCTGCGAGGAGCTCCATAACCCTGGGTAGAAGGTGCGACTTCATCCCCTTGAAGCTTAACACCTTAAAATGTCACAAGTATCAGTAAATTGGTGCCTGGAGGCTGGAAACACACCCAAGACCTTGCAGGCCTTGTTCTGATGCTGTGAAGGAGTTAAATACACTTTCCTGAGTCTGTGAAGTGTTTTGTTTTCACCCCTGCAGCCAGGGGTGAAACCTGTAATCTTACCCTGCGCGGAGCTCCATAACCCTGGGTAGAAGGTGCGACTTCATCCCCTTGATGCCTAACACCTGCAAATGTCACAAGTATCAGTAAATTGGTGCCTGGAGGCTGGAAACACACCCAAGACCTTGCAGGCCTTGTTCTGATGCTGTGAAGGAGTTAAATACACTTTACTGAGTCTGTGAAGTGTTTTGTTTTCACACCTGCAGCCAGGGGTGAAACATGAAACCTTACCCTGCGCGGAGCTCCATAACCCTGGGTAGAAGGTGCGACTTCATCCCCTCACAGCTTAACACCTTAAAATGTCACAAGTATCAGTAAATTGGTGCCTGGAGGCTGGAAACACACCCAAGACCTTGCAGGCCTTGTTCTGATGCTGTGAAGGAGTTAAATACACTTTCCTGAGTCTGTGAAGTGTTTTGTTTTCACCCCTGCAGCCAAGGGTGAAACCTGTAATCTTACCCTGCGCGGAGCTCCATAACCCTGGGTAGAAGGTGCGACTTCATCCCCTTGATGCCTAACACCTGCAAAATGTCACAAGTTTCAGTACAACTGGTGCCAGGAGGCTGAAAAGAGGCCCACGGCCTTGCAGGCCTTATTCTGATACTGTAAAGCAGCTAAATACACTTTCCTGAGTATGTGAAGTGTTTTATGTTCACACTTCCATCCAGGGGTAAACCCTGAAATCTCACCCTGCGCGGAGCTCCATAACCCTGGGTAGCAGGTGCGACTTCATCCCCATGATGCCTCACACCTGCAAATGTCACAAGTATCAGTAAATTGGTGCCTGGAGGCTGGAAACACACCCAAGACTAACCCCGGGCGTAGCACTACGCTTCGCCCACGTAGTGTACGTAGCGCTGCCTGCTTCGCACTTTCCGAAGTAGGCGAAGCAGGGCAGCGCTACGCACACGCCGAGGGCGAAGCGTAGCTGCTTGCCACCCGCCACCCACCTCCCGCCCGCCCTTCTTTTAAATATATGAGCAATGAAAAATAAAGTAAAGTAAGTCGACTTACCCGTAAGCGCGGCGTCTCCGGGGCTCCCTCTTTCAGTTTCTAATTTCTTCTGGCAAATGCGCATGCGCGGACACCCGCGCATGCGCATTTCTCGCGAGAAATGCGCATGCGCGGGCGTCCGCGCATGCGCATTTGCCAGAAGAAATTAGAAACTGAAAGAGGGAGCCCCGGAGACGCCGCGCTTACGGGTAAGTCGACTTACTTTTACTTTATTTTTCATTGCTTATAATATTTAAAAGAATGGCGGGTGGGAGGTGGGTGGCACGTAGTGGGGCTACGCGAAGCGCGTAGTGTGCGTAGATTTGGGCACACTACGTGCTGCTTCACGTAGCCCCACTACGCCCACTACGCCCACCCTTACCCAAGACCTTGCAGGCCTTGTTTTGATGCTGTGAAGGAGTTAAATACACTTTACTGAGTCTGTGAAGTGTTTTGTTTTCACACCTGCAGCCGGGGGTGAAACCTGAAATCTTACCCTGCGCGGAGCTCCATAAACCTGGGTAGAAGGTGCGACTTCATCCCCTTGAAGCCTAACACCTGCAAATGTCACAAGTATCAGTAAAACGGGTGCCAGGAGTCTGGAAGTAGGCCCAAGGCCTTGCAGGCCTCATTCTGATACTGTAAAGGAGCTAAATACACTTTCCTGAGTATGTGAAGTGTTTTATGTTCACACTTCCATCCAGGGGTAAACCCTGAAATCTCACCCTGCGCGGAGCTCCATAACCCTGGGTAGAAGGTGCGACTTCATCCCCTTGAAGCCTAACCCCTGCAAATGTCACAAGTATCAGTAAAACTGGTGCCAGGAGGCTGGAAGTAGTCCCAAGGCCTTGCAGGCCTTATTCTGATACTGTAAAGCAGCTAAATACTCTTTCCTGAGTATGTGAAGTGTTTTATGTTCACACTTCCATCCAGGGGTGAACCCTGAAATCTCACCCTGCGCGGAGTTCCATAACCCTGGATAGAAGGTGCAACTTCATCCCCTTGAAGCCTAACCCTGCAAATGTCACAAGTATCAGTAAATTGGTGCCAGGAGGCTGGAAGTAGGCCCAAGGCCTTGCAGGCCTTGTTCTGATACTGTAAAGGAGTGAAATGCACTTTACTGAGTATGTGAAGTGTTTTGTTTTCACCCCTGCAGCCAGGGGTGAAACCTGAAATCTTACCCTGCGCGGAGCTCCATAACCCTGGGTAGAAGGTGCGACTTCATCCCCTTGATGCCTAACACCTGCAAATGTCACAAGTATCAGTAAATTGGTGCCTGGAGGCTGGAAACACACCCAAGACCTTGCAGGCCTTGTTCTGATACTGTAAAGTAGCTAAATACACTTTACTGAGTCTGTGAAGTGTTTTGTTTTCACCCCTGCAGCCAGGGGTGAAACCTGAAATCTTACCCTGCGAGGAGCTCCATAACCCTGGGTAGAAGGTGCGACTTCATCCCCTTGAAGCTTAACACCTTAAAATGTCACAAGTATCAGTAAATTGGTGCCTGGAGGCTGGAAACACACCCAAGACCTTGCAGGCCTTGTTCTGATGCTGTGAAGGAGTTAAATACACTTTCCTGAGTCTGTGAAGTGTTTTGTTTTCACCCCTGCAGCCAGGGGTGAAACCTGTAATCTTACCCTGCGCGGAGCTCCATAACCCTGGGTAGAAGGTGCGACTTCATCCCCTTGATGCCTAACACCTGCAAATGTCACAAGTATCAGTAAATTGGTGCCTGGAGGCTGGAAACACACCCAAGACCTTGCAGGCCTTGTTCTGATGCTGTGAAGGAGTTAAATACACTTTACTGAGTCTGTGAAGTGTTTTGTTTTCACACCTGCAGCCAGGGGTGAAACATGAAACCTTACCCTGCGCGGAGCTCCATAACCCTGGGTAGAAGGTGCGACTTCATCCCCTCACAGCTTAACACCTTAAAATGTCACAAGTATCAGTAAATTGGTGCCTGGAGGCTGGAAACACACCCAAGACCTTGCAGGCCTTGTTCTGATGCTGTGAAGGAGTTAAATACACTTTCCTGAGTCTGTGAAGTGTTTTGTTTTCACCCCTGCAGCCAAGGGTGAAACCTGTAATCTTACCCTGCGCGGAGCTCCATAACCCTGGGTAGAAGGTGCGACTTCATCCCCTTGATGCCTAACACCTGCAAAATGTCACAAGTTTCAGTACAACTGGTGCCAGGAGGCTGAAAAGAGGCCCACGGCCTTGCAGGCCTTATTCTAAAACTGTAAAGCAGCTAAATACACTTTCCTGAGTATGTGAAGTGTTTTATGTTCACACTTCCATCCAGGGGTAAACCCTGAAATCTCACCCTGCGCGGAGCTCCATAACCCTGGGTAGCAGGTGCGACTTCATCCCCATGATGCCTCACACCTGCAAATGTCACAAGTATCAGTAAATTGGTGCCTGGAGGCTGGAAACACACCCAAGACTAACCCCGGGCGTAGCACTACGCTTCGCCCACGTAGTGTACGTAGCGCTGCCTGCTTCGCACTTTCCGAAGTAGGCGAAGCAGGGCAGCGCTACGCACACGCCGAGGGCGAAGCGTAGCTGCTTGCCACCCGCCACCCACCTCCCGCCCGCCCTTCTTTTAAATATATGAGCAATGAAAAATAAAGTAAAGTAAGTCGACTTACCCGTAAGCGCGGCGTCTCCGGGGCTCCCTCTTTCAGTTTCTAATTTCTTCTGGCAAATGCGCATGCGCGGACACCCGCGCATGCGCATTTCTCGCGAGAAATGCGCATGCGCGGGCGTCCGCGCATGCGCATTTGCCAGAAGAAATTAGAAACTGAAAGAGGGAGCCCCGGAGACGCCGCGCTTACGGGTAAGTCGACTTACTTTTACTTTATTTTTCATTGCTTATAATATTTAAAAGAATGGCGGGTGGGAGGTGGGTGGCACGTAGTGGGGCTACGCGAAGCGCGTAGTGTGCGTAGATTTGGGCACACTACGTGCTGCTTCACGTAGCCCCACTACGCCCACTACGCCCACCCTTACCCAAGACCTTGCAGGCCTTGTTTTGATGCTGTGAAGGAGTTAAATACACTTTACTGAGTCTGTGAAGTGTTTTGTTTTCACACCTGCAGCCGGGGGTGAAACCTGAAATCTTACCCTGCGCGGAGCTCCATAAACCTGGGTAGAAGGTGCGACTTCATCCCCTTGAAGCCTAACACCTGCAAATGTCACAAGTATCAGTAAAACGGGTGCCAGGAGTCTGGAAGTAGGCCCAAGGCCTTGCAGGCCTCATTCTGATACTGTAAAGGAGCTAAATACACTTTCCTGAGTATGTGAAGTGTTTTATGTTCACACTTCCATCCAGGGGTAAACCCTGAAATCTCACCCTGCGCGGAGCTCCATAACCCTGGGTAGAAGGTGCGACTTCATCCCCTTGAAGCCTAACCCCTGCAAATGTCACAAGTATCAGTAAAACTGGTGCCAGGAGGCTGGAAGTAGTCCCAAGGCCTTGCAGGCCTTATTCTGATACTGTAAAGCAGCTAAATACTCTTTCCTGAGTATGTGAAGTGTTTTATGTTCACACTTCCATCCAGGGGTGAACCCTGAAATCTCACCCTGCGCGGAGTTCCATAACCCTGGATAGAAGGTGCGACTTCATCCCCTTGAAGCCTAACCCTGCAAATGTCACAAGTATCAGTAAATTGGTGCCAGGAGGCTGGAAGTAGGCCCAAGGCCTTGCAGGCCTTGTTCTGATACTGTAAAGGAGTGAAATGCACTTTACTGAGTATGTGAAGTGTTTTGTTTTCACCCCTGCAGCCAGGGGTGAAACCTGAAATCTTACCCTGCGCGGAGCTCCATAACCCTGGGTAGAAGGTGCGACTTCATCCCCTTGATGCCTAACACCTGCAAATGTCACAAGTATCAGTAAATTGGTGCCTGGAGGCTGGAAACACACCCAAGACCTTGCAGGCCTTGTTCTGATGCTGTGAAGGAGTTAAATACACTTTACTGAGTCTGTGAAGTGTTTTGTTTTCACCCCTGCAGCCAGGGGTGAAACCTGAAATCTTACCCTGCGCGGAGCTCCATGACCCTGGGTAGAAGGCGCGACTTCATCCCCTTGAAGCCTAACAACTACAAATGTCACAAGTATCAGTAAAACTGGTGCCAGGAGGCTGGATGTAGGCCCAAGGCCTTGCAGGCCTTATTCTGATACTGTAAAGGAGTTAAATACACTTTCCTGAGTATGTGATGTGTTTTATTTTCACTCCTCCAGCCTGGGGCGAAGCCTGAAATCTTACCCTGCGTGGAGCTCCATGACCCTGGGTAGAAGGTGCGACTTCATCCCCTTGAAGCCTAACACCTGCAAATGTCACAAGTATCAGTAAAACTGGTGCCAGGAGGCTGGAAGTAGTCCCAAGGCCTTGCAGGCCTTATTCTGATACTGTAAAGCAGCTAAATACTCTTTCCTGAGTATGTGAAGTGTTTTATGTTCACACTTCCATCCAGGGGTGAACCCTGAAATCTCACCCTGCGCGGAGCTCCATAACCCTGGGTAGAAGGTGCGACTTCATCCCCATGATGCCTCACACCTGCAAATGTCACAAGTATCAGTAAATTGGTGCCTGGAGGCTGGAAACACACCCAAGACCTTGCAGGCCTTGTTCTGATGCTGTGAAGGAGTTAAATACACTTTACTGAGTCTGTGAAGTGTTTTGTTTTCACCCCTGCAGCCAGGGGTGAAACCTGAAATCTTACCCTGCGCGGAGCTCCATGACCCTGGGTAGAAGGCGCGACTTCATCCCCTTGAAGCCTAACAACTACAAATGTCACAAGTATCAGTAAAACTGGTGCCAGGAGGCTGGATGTAGGCCCAAGGCCTTGCAGGCCTTATTCTGATACTGTAAAGGAGTTAAATACACTTTCCTGAGTATGTGATGTGTTTTATTTTCACTCCTCCAGCCTGGGGCGAAGCCTGAAATCTTACCCTGCGTGGAGCTCCATGACCCTGGGTAGAAGGTGCGACTTCATCCCCTTGAAGCCTAACACCTGCAAATGTCACAAGTATCAGTAAAACTGGTGCCAGGAGGCTGGAAGTAGTCCCAAGGCCTTGCAGGCCTTATTCTGATACTGTAAAGCAGCTAAATACTCTTTCCTGAGTATGTGAAGTGTTTTATGTTCACACTTCCATCCAGGGGTGAACCCTGAAATCTCACCCTGCGCGGAGCTCCATAACCCTGGGTAGAAGGTGCGACTTCATCCCCATGATGCCTCACACCTGCAAATGTCACAAGTATCAGTAAATTGGTGCCTGGAGGCTGGAAACACACCCAAGACCTTGCAGGCCTTATTCTGATACTGTAAAGCAGCTAAATACACTTTCCTGAGTATGTGAAGTGTTTTATTTTCACACTTCCATCCGGGGGTAAACCCTGAAATCTCACCCTGCGCGGAGCTCCATAACCCTGGGTAGAAGGTGCGACTTCATCCCCTTGAAGCCTAACCCCTGCAAATGTCACAAGTATCAGTAAACTGGTGCCAGGAGGCTGGAAGTAGGCCCAAGGCCTTGCAGGCCTTATTCTGATACTGTAAAGCACCTAATACACTTTCCTGAGTATGTGAAGTGTTTTATTTTCACACTTCCATCCAGGGGTAAACCCTGAAATCTTACCCTGCGCGGAGCTCCATAACCCTGGGTAGAAGGTGCGACTTCATCCCCTTGATGCCTAACACCTGCAAATGTCACAAGTATCAGTAAATTGGTGCCTGGAGGCTGGAAACACACCCAAGGCCTTGCAGGCCTTGTTCTGATGCTGTGAAAGAGTTAAATACACTTTACTGAGTCTGTGAAGTGTTTTGTTTTCACCCCTGCAGCCAGGGGTGAAACCTGAAATCTTACCCTGCGCGGAGCTCCATGACCCTGGGTAGAAGGTGCTACTTCATCCCCTTGAAGCCTAACACCTGCAAATGTCACAAGTATCAGTAAAACTGGTGCCAGGAGTCTGGAAGTAGGCCCAAGGCCTTGCAGGCCTCATTCTGATACTGTAAAGGAGCTAAATACACTTTCCTGAGTATGTGAAGTGTTTTATTTTCCCACCTGCAGCCAGGGGTGAACCCTGAAATCTCACCCTGCGCGGAGCTCCATGACCCTGGGTAGAAGGTGCGACTTCATCCCCTTGATGCCTAACACCTGCAAATGTCACAAGTATCAGTAAAACTGGTGCCAGGAGGCTGGAAGTAGTCCCAAGGCCTTGCAGGCCTTATTCTGATACTGTAAAGCAGCTACATACACTTTCCTGAGTATGTGAAGTGTTTTATGTTCACACTTCCATCCAGGGGTAAACCCTGAAATCTCACTCTGCGCGGAGCTCCATAACCCTGGGTAGAAGGTGCGGCTTCATCCCCTTGAAGCCTAACCCCTGCAAATGTCACAAGTATCAGTAAATTGGTGCCAGGAGGCTGGAAGTAGGCCCAAGGCCTTGCAGGCCTTGTTCTGATACTGTAAAGGAGTGAAATGCACTTTACTGAGTATGCGAAGTGTTTTGTTTTCACCCCTGCAGCCAGGGGTGAAACCTGAAATCTTACCCTGCGCGGAGCTCCATAACCCTGGGTAGAAGGTGCGACTTCATCCCCTTGATGCCTAACACCTGCAAATGTCACAAGTATCAGTAAATTGGTGCCTGGAGGCTGGAAACACACCCAAGGCCTTGCAGGCCTTGTTCTGATGCTGTGAAGGAGTTAAATACACTTTACTGAGTCTGTGAAGTGTTTTGTTTTCACCCCTGCAGCCAGGGGTGAAACCTGAAATCTTACCCTGCGCGGAGCTCCATGACCCTGGGTAGAAGGCGCGACTTCATCCCCTTGAAGCCTAACAACTACAAATGTCACAAGTATCAGTAAAACTGGTGCCAGGAGGCTGGATGTAGGCCCAAGGCCTTGCAGGCCTTATTCTGATACTGTAAAGGAGTTAAATACACTTTCCTGAGTATGTGATGTGTTTTATTTTCACTCCTCCAGCCTGGGGCGAAGCCTGAAATCTTACCCTGCGTGGAGCTCCATGACCCTGGGTAGAAGGTGCGACTTCATCCCCTTGAAGCCTAACACCTGCAAATGTCACAAGTATCAGTAAAACTGGTGCCAGGAGGCTGGAAGTAGTCCCAAGGCCTTGCAGGCCTTATTCTGATACTGTAAAGCAGCTAAATACTCTTTCCTGAGTATGTGAAGTGTTTTATGTTCACACTTCCATCCAGGGGTGAACCCTGAAATCTCACCCTGCGCGGAGCTCCATAACCCTGGGTAGAAGGTGCGACTTCATCCCCATGATGCCTCACACCTGCAAATGTCACAAGTATCAGTAAATTGGTGCCTGGAGGCTGGAAACACACCCAAGACCTTGCAGGCCTTGTTTTGATGCTGTGAAGGAGTTAAATACACTTTACTGAGTCTGTGAAGTGTTTTGTTTTCACACCTGCAGCCGGGGGTGAAACCTGAAATCTTACCCTGCGCGGAGCTCCATAAACCTGGGTAGAAGGTGCGACTTCATCCCCTTGAAGCCTAACACCTGCAAATGTCACAAGTATCAGTAAAACTGGTGCCAGGAGTCTGGAAGTAGGCCCAAGGCCTTGCAGGCCTCATTCTGATACTGTAAAGGAGCTAAATACACTTTCCTGAGTATGTGAAGTGTTTTATTTTCCCACCTGCAGCCAGGGGTGAACCCTGAAATCTCACCCTGCGCGGAGCTCCATAACCCTGGGTAGAAGGTGCGACTTCATCCCCTTGAAGCCTAACCCCTGCAAATGTCACAAGTATCAGTAAACTGGTGCCAGGAGGCTGGAAGTAGGCCCAAGGCCTTGCAGGCCTTATTCTGATACTGTAAAGCACCTAATACACTTTCCTGAGTATGTGAAGTGTTTTATTTTCACACTTCCATCCAGGGGTAAACCCTGAAATCTCACCCTGCGCGGAGCTCCATAACCCTGGGTAGAAGGTGCGACTTCATCCCCTTGAAGCCTAACCCCTGCAAATGTCACAAGTATCAGTAAAACTGGTGCCAGGAGTCTGGAAGTAGGCCCAAGGCCTTGCAGGCCTCATTCTGATACTGTAAAGGAGCTAAATACACTTTCCTGAGTATGTGAAGTGTTTTATTTTCCCACCTGCAGCCAGGGGTGAACCCTGAAATCTCACCCTGCGCGGAGCTCCATGACCCTGGGTAGAAGGTGCGACTTCATCCCCTTGATGCCTAACACCTGCAAATGTCACAAGTATCAGTAAAACTGGTGCCAGGAGGCTGGAAGTAGGCCCAAGGCCTTGCATGCCTTATTCTGATACTGTAAAGCAGCTACATACACTTTCCTGAGTATGTGAAGTGTTTTATGTTCACACTTCCATCCAGGGGTAAACCCTGAAATCTCACTCTGCGCGGAGCTCCATAACCCTGGGTAGAAGGTGCGGCTTCATCCCCTTGAAGCCTAACCCCTGCAAATGTCACAAGTATCAGTAAATTGGTGCCAGGAGGCTGGAAGTAGGCCCAAGGCCTTGCAGGCCTTGTTCTGATACTGTAAAGGAGTGAAATGCACTTTACTGAGTATGCGAAGTGTTTTGTTTTCACCCCTGCAGCCAGGGGTGAAACCTGAAATCTTACCCTGCGCGGAGCTCCATAACCCTGGGTAGAAGGTGCGACTTCATCCCCTTGATGCCTAACACCTGCAAATGTCACAAGTATCAGTAAATTGGTGCCTGGAGGCTGGAAACACACCCAAGGCCTTGCAGGCCTTGTTCTGATGCTGTGAAGGAGTTAAATACACTTTACTGAGTCTGTGAAGTGTTTTGTTTTCACCCCTGCAGCCAGGGGTGAAACCTGAAATCTTACCCTGCGCGGAGCTCCATGACCCTGGTTAGAAGGCGCGACTTCATCCCCTTGAAGCCTAACAACTACGAATGTCACAAGTATCAGTAAAACTGGTGCCAGGAGGCTGGATGTAGGCCCAAGGCCTTGCAGGCCTTATTCTGATACTGTAAAGGAGTTAAATACACTTTCCTGAGTATGTGATGTGTTTTATTTTCACTCCTCCAGCCTGGGGCGAAGCCTGAAATCTTACCCTGCGTGGAGCTCCATGACCCTGGGTAGAAGGTGCGACTTCATCCCCTTGAAGCCTAACACCTGCAAATGTCACAAGTATCAGTAAAACTGGTGCCAGGAGGCTGGAAGTAGTCCCAAGGCCTTGCAGGCCTTATTCTGATACTGTAAAGCAGCTAAATACTCTTTCCTGAGTATGTGAAGTGTTTTATGTTCACACTTCCATCCAGGGGTGAACCCTGAAATCTCACCCTGCGCGGAGCTCCATAACCCTGGGTAGAAGGTGCGACTTCATCCCCATGATGCCTCACACCTGCAAATGTCACAAGTATCAGTAAATTGGTGCCTGGAGGCTGGAAACACACCCAAGACCTTGCAGGCCTTATTCTGATACTGTAAAGCAGCTAAATACACTTTCCTGAGTATGTGAAGTGTTTTATTTTCACACTTCCATCCGGGGGTAAACCCTGAAATCTCACCCTGCGCGGAGCTCCATAACCCTGGGTAGAAGGTGCGGCTTCATCCCCTTGAAGCCTAACCCCTGCAAATGTCACAAGTATCAGTAAATTGGTGCCTGGAGGCTGGAAACACACCCAAGGCCTTGCAGGCCTTGTTCTGATGCTGTGAAGGAGTTAAATACACTTTACTGAGTCTGTGAAGTGTTTTGTTTTCACCCCTGCAGCCAGGGGTGAAACCTGAAATCTTACCCTGCGCGGAGCTCCATAACCCTGGGTAGAAGGTGCGACTTCATCCCCTTGAAGCCTAACACCTTTAAATGTCACAAGTATCAGTAAAACTGGTGCCAGGAGGCTGGAAGTAGGCCCAAGGCCTTGCAGGCCTTGTTCTGATACTGTTAAGGGTTAAATAGACTGTACTGAGTATGTGAAGTGTTTTATTTTCGCACCACAGCCAGGGGTGAATCCTGAAATCTTACCCTGCGCGGAGCTCCATAACCCTGGGTAGAAGGTGCGACTTCATCCCCTTGAAGCCTAACACCTGCAAATGTCACAAGTATCAGTAAAATTGGTGCCTGGAGGCTGGAGGTAGGCCCAAGGCCTTGTTCTGATACTGTAAAGGGGTTAAATACACTTTGCTGAGTATGTGAAGTGTTGCGTTTTCACATCTCCAGCCCGGGGCGAAACTTGAAATCTTACCCTGCGCGGAGCTCCATAGCCCTGGGTAGAACGAGCTACTGTGTCCCCATAAACCTGTAAATTTCAAAATGTCATAAAAAGAACAAAACAAGCGCCTGGAGGCTAGAAATGGGCCCGAGACACTGAAGTCTTGGATCTGATAATGTAAAGGGCTTTATGTACCCTTTGAGTGAAGTATTTTTCCCACCTCCAGTCGAGGGGTAAATCCTGAAATATTACCCCAATTGGAGCACCCTGTGTAGAAAAAGTGACTTCGTCCCATTTGACCTAAAATTTTAGTATTTTTATTTTTATATTTTTTTTTAAACATTGTTAAAGGGGTGACTGGAGGCTACAAAATGGACCAGATACTGTGAAGGACGTTATTTCATTTTTGGGTGAAAAAAAATAAAAATATATGTATTTTATTAGGATTACGATTTTTTTTTTTTTGGGGGGCCCATCTCCAGCTGAGGGGGAAAACCTGAAATGTTACCCGAAGTGGAGCTCCATTGCCCCGGGTAGAAGTAGTGCCGTGGTCCCCTTGAACCAAAATGTCAACAAAACAATAATAAAAAAAAAAAAGCACTAAAACAGGTGCTTAGAGTCCCGAAATCGGTCACAAAAAAAATGAGGATCGCACACCCCATGGGCCTGCATGGGAACGCTCTATTTTACCGACTATTAAGCCCCCACGAAGTGGGGGCTTACAGCGCCCGAGCGAGAGACAAAAGTTAGAGGTAGCGCGGCCGTTCCGCCGCCCGGCCATCTGGTCGCGCAGCTCCGTGGGCCATCTGGTCGCGCAAATCGGCGACAAGATGGCCGGCCGCGCGGCCGCCGCCGCTAGCTCGAACCTTTGTCCCTCATTCGTGTTCTGTAAGCCCCCACTACGTGGGGGCTTAATAGTCGAGGGAAATGACCGGCCCTGGGCCGGGCCAAACTCGCCATGGGTCCCCAGTCCAGGGCTCCAGGATGGCGGGCCCCCGGGCCGGGCTATACCCGCCTTAGGTCCCAAGTACAGAGCTCCAGAATGGCGGGCCCCTGGGCCGGGCTATACCCGCCTTAGGTGGCCAGTACAGGGCTTCAGGACAGCGGGCCCCGTGGGCGGGACTAGGATGGACGCGGGGCTCCAGGAAGGTGCCCTGGCCCCAGGACAGTGCCTTGCATGGCGGTTTCGGAGAAATGCCCCCCTCACCCGACCGGCTGTGGGCCTACAAAGCAGGCCTGCCCTGCGGGATCCCTAGTGCATAGATACAGCTCTCCCATGACATCGTGGTCGGCTCTTAAAAGAGCCTTTGGGTTGGTGTTTTTTTTTCTCTTTCTTTCCGTGGGCAAGTCGAGAGTTTAACCGCCGAATCCGTAGAGGGTGCGGCCCTGGCGCTTCAGGGCGTAAACGACATCCATGGCGGTGACGGTCTTCCTCTTGGCGTGCTCGGTGTAGGTGACGGCGTCCCGGATCACATTCTCCAGGAAAACCTTCAGCACCCCGCGGGTCTCCTCGTAGATGAGGCCGGAGATGCGCTTGACCCCGCCACGGCGCGCCAGGCGGCGAATGGCCGGCTTGGTGATGCCCTGGATGTTGTCCCGGAGCACCTTGCGGTGCCTCTTGGCGCCGCCTTTGCCGAGCCCCTTCCCTCCTTTGCCGCGTCCAGACATGTTGTCCTGTCGGTACTGTGACTGAGCAGAAATGAGGAAACAGCCAGCGACGGCTGCTTATATGGAGGAGCTGCGGCGGACCGGCTAGGGCGCTCCAAGCGGCCCACGTGACTCAACGGAAGGCGAGGGGGAGCCCGCCCCTGGACCGCCCTCTGCAGGGAGCGGGGGGCTGGAGCGGCCGTTGCCGTTTGAAAAAGAGCGCGCTCCCAGCCGCCTCTTTGTCGTGGGCTCAGCAGCTGCCGCCGGGGCACGGATCACAGTCAAGCACACACACACGCCTCCCTTCCCGGCCCCCACTCATCACCGCGGCCCGCCTAACCCTGGCGCTCGGTGCCCGCTCCCACTATGAACAGCAGGCTCTGAAATGTTTTAATGGAGCCAACACATTAACGGCCTCACCGGCACCACCCCGCTGTGTGCGGCCGCCCGCAACCCCGTAACACTGTCCACAGGTCAGGCCCGGTCGTGGCAAGTCTGTAAACTGCCCCTATAAACACGTATTTATTTATTTTTACAAAAAGATTATTCTCGTCGGCCTCAAGCTCGGTTTTGGGACGGGGGCAGCATTTATGTGTCCGTCCGAGGGCTTGGGCATCCCTCCTATGTAGCGACGGTGCGGGCGCTGCCGCGACTATGAAGCCTGCCAGAGTAACACCTTGGCACGGATACGCTCTTTGATGGAGTCTGTGGTTGGCCCTGAAAAGAGCCTTTGTGTTTAGGGTGTGTTTCCACGGTGGTCTGCGGGCCTTTACTTGCTTGCTTTGCCCCCTGCCTTGTGGCTCTCGGTTTTCTTGGGCAGCAGCACGGCCTGGATGTTGGGCAGGACTCCTCCCTGGGCGATGGTGACTCGGCCCAGCAGCTTATTCAGCTCCTCGTCGTTGCGGATGGCCAGCTGGAGGTGTCTGGGGATGATGCGGGTCTTCTTGTTGTCACGGGCAGCGTTGCCGGCCAGCTCCAGGATCTCAGCGGTCAGGTACTCCAGGACTGCAGCCAAATAGACGGGGGCACCGGCGCCCACCCTCTCGGCGTAGCTTCCCTTCCGGAGTAACCTGTGCACACGGCCCACGGGGAACTGGAGCCCGGCTCTGGAAGAGCGTGTCTTGGCCTTAGCGCGGGCCTTTCCTCCTTGCTTTCCGCGTCCAGACATGGCGATCGATGCAGGGGCTCACTCACACAACAGAGAGATTAGTACTGCTGTTCGGCTCGACTCCGGCGATATAAAGACTTCGGGTGCGTCTGATGGGTTGACAGCTAGGCGCTGATAGTACTTCTCATTGGAGGGAGGAGGGCTTCTGTTTCACCAATCAGAGACCCAGAACCGCAGTACACTAGGAGGTGGGGGGCTTGCCTTTGCCTGCCAATGAGAAGGGAGAGCAGAGAAGCAGCTACTTTACACGCCCAGCCTATAAATACAAGTGCCGGGCTCGCCTGGCCTTATTTCTCTCGGCTCCACAGGAAGCGGTGCAGATTGTCGACCATGCCTGAACCAGCCAAGTCCGCGCCGGCTCCCAAGAAGGGCTCCAAGAAAGCGCTCTCCAAGCCGCCCAAGAAGGACGGGAAGAAGCGCAAGAGGAGCAGGAAGGAAAGCTATGCAATCTACATTTACAAAGTGATGAAGCAGGTGCACCCGGACACCGGCATCTCCTCTAAGGCCATGGGCATCATGAACTCCTTCGTGAACGACATCTTCGAGCGCATCGCCGGGGAGGCTTCCCGCCTGGCCCACTACAACTCGCGGCGCACCATCACCTCCCGGGAGATCCAGACCGCAGTGCGTCTGCTGCTGCCCGGAGAGCTGGCCAAGCACGCCGTGTCGGAGGGCACCAAGGCCGTCACCAAGTACACCAGCGCCAAGTAAGGCTTCGAGGCGCATCCCCAACTAACACAACGGCTCTTTTAAGGGCCAACCACGTCCTCCCCTAAGAGCTAATGTGCTTCTATTATGACCGGAGAAATAAGTGTTTTAAAAGGTAATGTTGAGCGCACAAGACCCGCTCTCACGGGTCTTGCTGCAGACCGAGGGACGATGGAGCAGGCAACCCGTTTTTAATAAACATGTTTATATGAATGAGCCCTCTCTTTGGGACCAAGTCTCACGTAAGCACTGTAATGTAACGATGACGTTAAATGAGCGAGGGACGATGGAGCAGGCAACCCGTTTTGCCTGTTTAAATAAACCTGTTTATATGAATGAGCCCTCTCTTTGGTACCAAGTGTCACATAAGCACTGTAATGTAACGATGACGTTAAATGAGCCCACGGGCTTATTGTTTTCGGCGACCAGTTTTAGTGTGTGCGGGTGTCACGTTGTGTTTGTACTTTAAGACCAAGGGCAACGGCAATAATCCGCCCCTGGGCAAGCGCTCCCGAAATCGGACACATGAACCCGATGTACCGGGAGCACAGATGCCCCACAGCGCTGGCTTGTGACCAGCGGATCCCAACACAACCCTCCACCCAAACAAAGCTCTTTATTAAACGATGGACACATTGAAGATGCGATTGTGCACTGTGAACACGGAGTGCTCTGGTCACCCAGTGCCGGTATAAGTTACCCAGTACTCGTGGTACTCTCAGCCAGCCCACCCACCCTAACCTGTAGAACATGCCATGGCAGATAAGAGAAGCTCGTATGTGACAGGGTGGTGGCCCTTAAAAGAGCCGTTGTGGTGGTTGTTCGGGTCGGCATGTCTCCTTAGGCCCTCTCGCCTCGGATACGACGGGCCAGCTGGATGTCCTTGGGCATGATGGTCACCCTCTTGGCGTGGATGGCGCACAGGTTGGTGTCCTCGAAGAGCCCCACCAGGTAGGCCTCGCTGGCCTCTTGCAGGGCCATGACGGCGGAGCTCTGGAAGCGCAGGTCGGTCTTGAAGTCCTGGGCGATCTCCCTCACCAAGCGCTGGAAGGGCAGCTTGCGGATGAGGAGCTCGGTGGACTTCTGGTAGCGGCGGATCTCGCGGAGAGCCACAGTGCCGGGTCGGTAGCGGTGAGGCTTCTTGACGCCGCCGGTGGCAGGCGCGCTCTTGCGGGCAGCCTTGGTGGCCAGCTGCTTGCGAGGCGCTTTGCCGCCGGTGGACTTGCGGGCTGTCTGCTTGGTGCGGGCCATGGCGGGAGCGGTCTCTCTCAGCGACAAGCGAGGAAGAATGGAGTTCAAGCAGGCAAGAGCCCTATTTATGCACTCGAAGACGGAGGGCTGCTCTGGTTGGCTGAAGCGACCGCCCCACGTTTGAAAATAGCCCGCGGTGTGCAATGATTGGCCAATGAACCGGAGGCTGCAGCCTGTCTCTCCAATGAGCTGTGGAGAAAAAGACACCCTCCGATTGGATGATGTACGTTGGAGCCGTAGCCCGCGCTTGGGTCAGCCTTTGTCTCCGTGTCCATCCATAGTCACACGAACCACTCGCCCCCGGTCAACTGGGCGAGGAGCCCAGGATTTTATAAGTGTACTGCCCTTGGTCACCCTGGAACACGCCGCCGTTAACTGCGCTCGATTTCACGTTCACAATCGTCTGCTTTATGCAGACACCACTTCGAATCTGCCCGGATACAGTGAAAGCACCAAGGCACACGTTATTTCACATTTATTATAAACGGAGGTCTAATAAACTCCCAGACCCCCTTCTTTATTTGGTACACAGATTTCAATCCACGCAGCACCAAAAGAGCCGTTTACATGACCAAGATCACACACGGCACTCGCGTGCGGAAAGGTGCGCTATGGATTTACTGTGCCGTTTATTATTATAGAGAAGTGTGCACGCGGGGTGCAAGGGTGGGGACGAACAAGCTCTCTTCTGGACCGGGTGGATGGCTCTTAAAAGAGCCGTTGTGTTTGCAGTGTCTTGGTGCAAGCCCTTACTTCTTCTTGGGCGCTGCCTTCTTGGGCTTGGCTGCTTTGGGCTTGGCTGCCTTGGGTTTGACTACCTTGGCAGGGCTTTTCTTGGCCACTTTGGGCTTCGCCGCCTTGGCTTTCGCTGGGCTCTTGGCAGCCTTCTTGGCGGGGGCAGCCTTGGGCTTCTTGGGGCTCTTTGCTGCCGCAGGCTTCTTGACCTTCTTCGGGCTCTTCTTGACCCCCGCGGGAGCCTTTTTGGGCTTCTTGGCGGCAGGGGCAGCTTTCTTGGCCGCTGGTTTCTTGGTCTTGGCGGCCGCCTTCTTGGCCGCCTTCTTGCCCTCCAGCTGCTTCTTGTTCACCTTGAAGGATCCGGAGGCCCCGGTGCCCTTCAGCTGGGCCAGGGCGCCTTTGCTGACCAGGCTCTTGAGGGAGGCCTTGACCCGGCTCTTGTTCTTGTCCACATCGTAGCCCTCGGCGACCAGCCCCTTCTTCATGGCCGACAGGGAGACTCCCTTCCTCTCGGCAGAGGCGGTCACCACCTTCAGGATCAGATCGGCCACGCTGGGGCCGGAAGGCTTCTTGGCCTTGGAGGCCCCCGCTGTCTTCTTCTGCTGCTTTTTCTTGGGGGCGACCTCAGCGGGAGGCGCCGCGGCGGCTGGAGCGGTTTCGGCCATTGTAATGCGAGTCTCGGCGCGGGCGCTGTCACTGAACAGAAATGTCCCTCCCAAACCCGAGCCCCGTGAATATATACAGGGAGGAGCCGGCCTCTGATTGGTCCCGAGCAGACAGGGCTGTGCGAGGCACACTCGGCTCTTTGCTCCCAGCTGACTTTTGTGTTTCCTACCTTCGGATTATCCACGTTTTAAAACACAATCAGTTAAACACGCGCTTCCACGCATACATGACCAGGAGCCCAGCTTCGGCCCTCTCCCGGGCCTGCCCCCGTTTCGGATCCACCCCTCATCCCTGGCTTGTGATCCGCGGGGAGACTCGGCGCTCCCCCGACGGCGGGCGCCTCCATGCCTGAAATCCCGGGCTCCGGACCCCTTTTCCCCGGTCCTCTCTCGACTCCTGCGGCCGGGAGCGGCGGCCCGCGGGAGGGAGGGGGCTCCTGCAGGGAGCGGGCCCTGTGGCGTCACAGTGGGGCTGCGGGGGCCGCGGGGAGCGCGTTCTGGAACGGGCCGAAGTAACACAGGGCTCCGCCGGCCGAGCGCGGGGTGGAAACAATGCCAGGGAGCCCCTGGCACGGGGGCCAGGGGGCCCTCCCCGCGCGCCTGCACCCTCGGCTGTGGCACCCTCGGCTCGGGGCTTACAAGCAGCGGGGCACGGCCCTGGCTCCAGCCTCGCACGCATCACCAGGCGGCCGTGTGCTGGCAGCTTCACATGCAGGCAGAGAGCATTCACTGCCGAGCGCCGAGCCAGAGGAGGCGGGTGCAGACTCAATACAATAAATACACAGTGACACAATGAAGGAAGGCGGCCGAGTTAGGCCTACATGTTTTAAGACACCCCAAGTGAGAGCAGAGGGTGTGAATGCACCTGAAATGGTGACCCCAGTACCGGCATGGAGGCACTCTGCTGAGCTGATTTTTACAGCTGGAGCTAGGTGTACCTCTGAGGTGACATCTGTAGACAGAGTGAGTTACTGTATGTCAGACGCTGAGCCTATGACCGGGGAGGCCCACTGCGGAACTGAATAGTACAGTACAGAGTGAGGCCTGTGACTACCACTGTTCTACTGAGCCCTATCGCTGGAGTGGGGACCACTCCTGAATCCAATGGTATGTCACGAGGGAGACCTGAGACCAGAAATCATATTCTGCGCACTGTAGCCTGATCGAGGCCTGCTGCTAATTTGGATGGAGGTAGGGGAAGAAAACAAAACACTTCACAAAGTCCAGAACGCACATGAACACCATTCACAGTATCAGATCTTAGCCTTCAGGATCTCCGGCCCATCCCTAGCTTCCAGGTACATGTTTTAGTAATATTTGTGACATTTGGAGGTTTACAGCTTCAAGGGGATGAAGTCGCACCTTCTACCCAGGGTTATGGAGCTCCGCGCAGGGTGAGATTTCAGGGTTCACCCCTGGCTGGAGGTGTGAAAACAAAACAATCCACATAGTCACACCTCCAGCCAGGGGTGAACCCTGAAATCTCACCCTGCGCATAGCTCCATAACCCTGGGTAGAAGGTGCAACTACGTCCCCTTGAAGCTTATCTCCTCCAAAGGTCACAAAGTATCAGTAAAACTGGTGCCTGGAGGCTAGAAACACACCCAAGGCCATGCAGGTCTTGTTCTGATACTGTAACGGAGTTCACACCTCCAAACCTGAAATCGTACCCTGCGCGGAGCTCCATGACCCTGGGTACAAGGTGCGACTTCATCCCCTTGAAGCCTAACACCTTAAAATGTCACAAAGTATCAGTAATACTGGTGCCTGGAGGCTGGAAGTAGGCCCAAGGCCTTGCAGGCCTTATTCTGATACTGTAAAGGAGTTAAATACACTTTCCTGAGTATGTGAAGTGTTTTATTTTCACTCCTCCAGCCTGGGGTGAAGCCTGAAATCTTACCCTGCGCGGAGCTCCATGACACTGGGTACAAGGTGTGACTTCATCCCCTTGAAGCTTAACACCTTAAAATGTCACAAAGTATCAGTAATACTGGTGCCTGGAGGCTGGAAGTAGGCCCAAGGCCTTGCAGGCCTTATTCTGATACGGTAAAGGAGTTAATTACACTTTCCGGAGTATGTGAAGTGTTTTATTGTCACACCTCAAGCCTGGGGTGAACCCTGAAATCTCACCCTGCGCGGAGCTCCATGACCCTGGGTAGAAGGTGCAACTTCATCCCCTTGAAGCCTAACACCTGCAAATGTCACAAGTATCAGTAAAACTGGTGCCAGGAGGCTCGAAGTAGGCCCAAGGACTTGCAGGCCTTATTCTGATACTGTAAAGGAGATAAATACACTTTCCTGAGTATGTGAAGTGTTTTATTTTCACTCCTCCAGCCTGGGGTAAACCCTGAAATCTCACTCTGCGCGGAGCTCCATAACCCTGGGTAGAAGGTGCGGCTTCATCCCCTTGAAGCCTAACCCCTGCAAATGTCACAAGTATCAGTAAATTGGTGCCAGGAGGCTGGAAGTAGGCCCAAGGCCTTGCAGGCCTTGTTCTGATACTGTAAAGGAGTGAAATGCACTTTACTGAGTATGCGAAGTGTTTTGTTTTCACCCCTGCAGCCAGGGGTGAAACCTGAAATCTTACCCTGCGCGGAGCTCCATAACCCTGGGTAGAAGGTGCGACTTCATCCCCTTGATGCCTAACACCTGCAAATGTCACAAGTATCAGTAAATTGGTGCCTGGAGGCTGGAAACACACCCAAGGCCTTGCAGGCCTTGTTCTGATGCTGTGAAGGAGTTAAATACACTTTACTGAGTCTGTGAAGTGTTTTGTTTTCACCCCTGCAGCCAGGGGTGAAACCTGAAATCTTACCCTGCGCGGAGCTCCATGACCCTGGGTAGAAGGCGCGACTTCATCCCCTTGAAGCCTAACAACTACAAATGTCACAAGTATCAGTACAACTGGTGCCAGGAGGCTGGATGTAGGCCCAAGGCCTTGCAGGCCTTATTCTGATACTGTAAAGGAGTTAAATACACTTTCCTGAGTATGTGATGTGTTTTATTTTCACTCCTCCAGCCTGGGGCGAAGCCTGAAATCTTACCCTGCGTGGAGCTCCATGACCCTGGGTAGAAGGTGCGACTTCATCCCCTTGAAGCCTAACACCTGCAAATGTCACAAGTATCAGTAAAACTGGTGCCAGGAGGCTGGAAGTAGTCCCAAGGCCTTGCAGGCCTTATTCTGATACTGTAAAGCAGCTAAATACTCTTTCCTGAGTATGTGAAGTGTTTTATGTTCACACTTCCATCCAGGGGTGAACCCTGAAATCTCACCCTGCGCGGAGCTCCATAACCCTGGGTAGAAGGTGCGACTTCATCCCCATGATGCCTCACACCTGCAAATGTCACAAGTATCAGTAAATTGGTGCCTGGAGGCTGGAAACACACCCAAGACCTTGCAGGCCTTGTTTTGATGCTGTGAAGGAGTTAAATACACTTTACTGAGTCTGTGAAGTGTTTTGTTTTCACACCTGCAGCCGGGGGTGAAACCTGAAATCTTACCCTGCGCGGAGCTCCATAAACCTGGGTAGAAGGTGCGACTTCATCCCCTTGAAGCCTAACACCTGCAAATGTCACAAGTATCAGTAAAACTGGTGCCAGGAGTCTGGAAGTAGGCCCAAGGCCTTGCAGGCCTCATTCTGATACTGTAAAGGAGCTAAATACACTTTCCTGAGTATGTGAAGTGTTTTATTTTCCCACCTGCAGCCAGGGGTGAACCCTGAAATCTCACCCTGCGCGGAGCTCCATGACCCTGGGTAGAAGGTGCGACTTCATCCCCTTGATGCCTAACACCTGCAAATGTCACAAGTATCAGTAAAACTGGTGCCAGGAGGCTGGAAGTAGGCCCAAGGCCTTGCATGCCTTATTCTGATACTGTAAAGCAGCTACATACACTTTCCTGAGTATGTGAAGTGTTTTATGTTCACACTTCCATCCAGGGGTAAACCCTGAAATCTCACCCTGCGCGGAGCTCCATAACCCTGGGTAGAAGGTGCGACTTCATCCCCTTGAAGCCTAACCCCTGCAAATGTCACAAGTATCAGTAAACTGGTGCCAGGAGGCTGGAAGTAGGCCCAAGGCCTTGCAGGCCTTATTCTGATACTGTAAAGCACCTAATACACTTTCCTGAGTATGTGAAGTGTTTTATTTTCACACTTCCATCCAGGGGTAAACCCTGAAATCTCACCCTGCGCGGAGCTCCATAACCCTGGGTAGAAGGTGCGACTTCATCCCCTTGAAGCCTAACCCCTGCAAATGTCACAAGTATCAGTAAAACTGGTGCCAGGAGTCTGGAAGTAGGCCCAAGGCCTTGCAGGCCTCATTCTGATACTGTAAAGGAGCTAAATACACTTTCCTGAGTATGTGAAGTGTTTTATTTTCCCACCTGCAGCCAGGGGTGAACCCTGAAATCTCACCCTGCGCGGAGCTCCATGACCCTGGGTAGAAGGTGCGACTTCATCCCCTTGATGCCTAACACCTGCAAATGTCACAAGTATCAGTAAAACTGGTGCCAGGAGGCTGGAAGTAGGCCCAAGGCCTTGCATGCCTTATTCTGATACTGTAAAGCAGCTACATACACTTTCCTGAGTATGTGAAGTGTTTTATGTTCACACTTCCATCCAGGGGTAAACCCTGAAATCTCACTCTGCGCGGAGCTCCATAACCCTGGGTAGAAGGTGCGGCTTCATCCCCTTGAAGCCTAACCCCTGCAAATGTCACAAGTATCAGTAAATTGGTGCCAGGAGGCTGGAAGTAGGCCCAAGGCCTTGCAGGCCTTGTTCTGATACTGTAAAGGAGTGAAATGCACTTTACTGAGTATGCGAAGTGTTTTGTTTTCACCCCTGCAGCCAGGGGTGAAACCTGAAATCTTACCCTGCGCGGAGCTCCATAACCCTGGGTAGAAGGTGCGACTTCATCCCCTTGATGCCTAACACCTGCAAATGTCACAAGTATCAGTAAATTGGTGCCTGGAGGCTGGAAACACACCCAAGGCCTTGCAGGCCTTGTTCTGATGCTGTGAAGGAGTTAAATACACTTTACTGAGTCTGTGAAGTGTTTTGTTTTCACCCCTGCAGCCAGGGGTGAAACCTGAAATCTTACCCTGCGCGGAGCTCCATGACCCTGGGTAGAAGGCGCGACTTCATCCCCTTGAAGCCTAACACCTGCAAATGTCACAAGTATCAGAAAAACTGGTGCCAGGAGGCTGGAAGTAGGCCCAAGGCCTTGCAGGCCCTATTCTGATACTGGAAAGGAGATAAAAACACTTTCCTGAGAATGTGAAGTGTTTTATTTTCTCAGCTCAAGCCTGGGGTGAACCCTGAAATCTTACCCTGCGCGGAGCTCCATAAACCTGGGTAGAAGGTGCGACTTCATCCCCTTGAAGCCTAAAACCTGCAAATGTCACAAAGTATCAGTAAAACTAGTGCCAGGATGCTGGAAACACACACACGGCCTTGCAGGCCTCATTCTGATACTGTAAAGGAGCTAAATACACTTTCCTGAGTATGTGAAGTGTTTTATTTTCCCACCTGCAGCCAGGGGTGAACCCTGAAATCTCACCCTGCGCGGAGCTCCATGACCCTGGGTAGAAGGTGCGACTTCATCCCCTTGATGCCTAACACCTGCAAATGTCACAAGTATCAGTAAAACTGGTGCCAGGAGGCTGGAAGTAGGCCCAAGGCCTTGCATGCCTTATTCTGATACTGTAAAGCAGCTACATACACTTTCCTGAGTATGTGAAGTGTTTTATGTTCACACTTCCATCCAGGGGTAAACCCTGAAATCTCACCCTGCGCGGAGCTCCATAACCCTGGGTAGAAGGTGCGACTTCATCCCCTTGAAGCCTAACCCCTGCAAATGTCACAAGTATCAGTAAACTGGTGCCAGGAGGCTGGAAGTAGGCCCAAGGCCTTGCAGGCCTTATTCTGATACTGTAAAGCACCTAATACACTTTCCTGAGTATGTGAAGTGTTTTATTTTCACACTTCCATCCAGGGGTAAACCCTGAAATCTCACCCTGCGCGGAGCTCCATAACCCTGGGTAGAAGGTGCGACTTCATCCCCTTGAAGCCTAACCCCTGCAAATGTCACAAGTATCAGTAAAACTGGTGCCAGGAGTCTGGAAGTAGGCCCAAGGCCTTGCAGGCCTCATTCTGATACTGTAAAGGAGCTAAATACACTTTCCTGAGTATGTGAAGTGTTTTATTTTCCCACCTGCAGCCAGGGGTGAACCCTGAAATCTCACCCTGCGCGGAGCTCCATGACCCTGGGTAGAAGGTGCGACTTCATCCCCTTGATGCCTAACACCTGCAAATGTCACAAGTATCAGTAAAACTGGTGCCAGGAGGCTGGAAGTAGGCCCAAGGCCTTGCATGCCTTATTCTGATACTGTAAAGCAGCTACATACACTTTCCTGAGTATGTGAAGTGTTTTATGTTCACACTTCCATCCAGGGGTAAACCCTGAAATCTCACTCTGCGCGGAGCTCCATAACCCTGGGTAGAAGGTGCGGCTTCATCCCCTTGAAGCCTAACCCCTGCAAATGTCACAAGTATCAGTAAATTGGTGCCAGGAGGCTGGAAGTAGGCCCAAGGCCTTGCAGGCCTTGTTCTGATACTGTAAAGGAGTGAAATGCACTTTACTGAGTATGCGAAGTGTTTTGTTTTCACCCCTGCAGCCAGGGGTGAAACCTGAAATCTTACCCTGCGCGGAGCTCCATAACCCTGGGTAGAAGGTGCGACTTCATCCCCTTGATGCCTAACACCTGCAAATGTCACAAGTATCAGTAAATTGGTGCCTGGAGGCTGGAAACACACCCAAGGCCTTGCAGGCCTTGTTCTGATGCTGTGAAGGAGTTAAATACACTTTACTGAGTCTGTGAAGTGTTTTGTTTTCACCCCTGCAGCCAGGGGTGAAACCTGAAATCTTACCCTGCGCGGAGCTCCATGACCCTGGTTAGAAGGCGCGACTTCATCCCCTTGAAGCCTAACAACTACGAATGTCACAAGTATCAGTAAAACTGGTGCCAGGAGGCTGGATGTAGGCCCAAGGCCTTGCAGGCCTTATTCTGATACTGTAAAGGAGTTAAATACACTTTCCTGAGTATGTGATGTGTTTTATTTTCACTCCTCCAGCCTGGGGCGAAGCCTGAAATCTTACCCTGCGTGGAGCTCCATGACCCTGGGTAGAAGGTGCGACTTCATCCCCTTGAAGCCTAACACCTGCAAATGTCACAAGTATCAGTAAAACTGGTGCCAGGAGGCTGGAAGTAGTCCCAAGGCCTTGCAGGCCTTATTCTGATACTGTAAAGCAGCTAAATACTCTTTCCTGAGTATGTGAAGTGTTTTATGTTCACACTTCCATCCAGGGGTGAACCCTGAAATCTCACCCTGCGCGGAGCTCCATAACCCTGGGTAGAAGGTGCGACTTCATCCCCATGATGCCTCACACCTGCAAATGTCACAAGTATCAGTAAATTGGTGCCTGGAGGCTGGAAACACACCCAAGACCTTGCAGGCCTTATTCTGATACTGTAAAGCAGCTAAATACACTTTCCTGAGTATGTGAAGTGTTTTATTTTCACACTTCCATCCGGGGGTAAACCCTGAAATCTCACCCTGCGCGGAGCTCCATAACCCTGGGTAGAAGGTGCGGCTTCATCCCCTTGAAGCCTAACCCCTGCAAATGTCACAAGTATCAGTAAATTGGTGCCTGGAGGCTGGAAACACACCCAAGGCCTTGCAGGCCTTGTTCTGATGCTGTGAAGGAGTTAAATACACTTTACTGAGTCTGTGAAGTGTTTTGTTTTCACCCCTGCAGCCAGGGGTGAAACCTGAAATCTTACCCTGCGCGGAGCTCCATAACCCTGGGTAGAAGGTGCGACTTCATCCCCTTGAAGCCTAACACCTTTAAATGTCACAAGTATCAGTAAAACTGGTGCCAGGAGGCTGGAAGTAGGCCCAAGGCCTTGCAGGCCTTGTTCTGATACTGTTAAGGGTTAAATAGACTGTACTGAGTATGTGAAGTGTTTTATTTTCGCACCACAGCCAGGGGTGAATCCTGAAATCTTACCCTGCGCGGAGCTCCATAACCCTGGGTAGAAGGTGCGACTTCATCCCCTTGAAGCCTAACACCTGCAAATGTCACAAGTATCAGTAAAATTGGTGCCTGGAGGCTGGAGGTAGGCCCAAGGCCTTGTTCTGATACTGTAAAGGGGTTAAATACACTTTGCTGAGTATGTGAAGTGTTGCGTTTTCACATCTCCAGCCCGGGGCGAAACTTGAAATCTTACCCTGCGCGGAGCTCCATAGCCCTGGGTAGAACGAGCTACTGTGTCCCCATAAACCTGTAAATTTCAAAATGTCATAAAAAGAACAAAACAAGCGCCTGGAGGCTAGAAATGGGCCCGAGACACTGAAGTCTTGGATCTGATAATGTAAAGGGCTTTATGTACCCTTTGAGTGAAGTATTTTTCCCACCTCCAGTCGAGGGGTAAATCCTGAAATATTACCCCAATTGGAGCACCCTGTGTAGAAAAAGTGACTTCGTCCCATTTGACCTAAAATTTTAGTATTTTTATTTTTATATTTTTTTTTAAACATTGTTAAAGGGGTGACTGGAGGCTACAAAATGGACCAGATACTGTGAAGGACGTTATTTCATTTTTGGGTGAAAAAAAATAAAAATATATGTATTTTATTAGGATTACGATTTTTTTTTTTTTGGGGGGCCCATCTCCAGCTGAGGGGGAAAACCTGAAATGTTACCCGAAGTGGAGCTCCATTGCCCCGGGTAGAAGTAGTGCCGTGGTCCCCTTGAACCAAAATGTCAACAAAACAATAATAAAAAAAAAAAAGCACTAAAACAGGTGCTTAGAGTCCCGAAATCGGTCACAAAAAAAATGAGGATCGCACACCCCATGGGCCTGCATGGGAACGCTCTATTTTACCGACTATTAAGCCCCCACGAAGTGGGGGCTTACAGCGCCCGAGCGAGAGACAAAAGTTAGAGGTAGCGCGGCCGTTCCGCCGCCCGGCCATCTGGTCGCGCAGCTCCGTGGGCCATCTGGTCGCGCAAATCGGCGACAAGATGGCCGGCCGCGCGGCCGCCGCCGCTAGCTCGAACCTTTGTCCCTCATTCGTGTTCTGTAAGCCCCCACTACGTGGGGGCTTAATAGTCGAGGGAAATGACCGGCCCTGGGCCGGGCCAAACTCGCCATGGGTCCCCAGTCCAGGGCTCCAGGATGGCGGGCCCCCGGGCCGGGCTATACCCGCCTTAGGTCCCAAGTACAGAGCTCCAGAATGGCGGGCCCCTGGGCCGGGCTATACCCGCCTTAGGTGGCCAGTACAGGGCTTCAGGACAGCGGGCCCCGTGGGCGGGACTAGGATGGACGCGGGGCTCCAGGAAGGTGCCCTGGCCCCAGGACAGTGCCTTGCATGGCGGTTTCGGAGAAATGCCCCCCTCACCCGACCGGCTGTGGGCCTACAAAGCAGGCCTGCCCTGCGGGATCCCTAGTGCATAGATACAGCTCTCCCATGACATCGTGGTCGGCTCTTAAAAGAGCCTTTGGGTTGGTGTTTTTTTTTCTCTTTCTTTCCGTGGGCAAGTCGAGAGTTTAACCGCCGAATCCGTAGAGGGTGCGGCCCTGGCGCTTCAGGGCGTAAACGACATCCATGGCGGTGACGGTCTTCCTCTTGGCGTGCTCGGTGTAGGTGACGGCGTCCCGGATCACATTCTCCAGGAAAACCTTCAGCACCCCGCGGGTCTCCTCGTAGATGAGGCCGGAGATGCGCTTGACCCCGCCACGGCGCGCCAGGCGGCGAATGGCCGGCTTGGTGATGCCCTGGATGTTGTCCCGGAGCACCTTGCGGTGCCTCTTGGCGCCGCCTTTGCCGAGCCCCTTCCCTCCTTTGCCGCGTCCAGACATGTTGTCCTGTCGGTACTGTGACTGAGCAGAAATGAGGAAACAGCCAGCGACGGCTGCTTATATGGAGGAGCTGCGGCGGACCGGCTAGGGCGCTCCAAGCGGCCCACGTGACTCAACGGAAGGCGAGGGGGAGCCCGCCCCTGGACCGCCCTCTGCAGGGAGCGGGGGGCTGGAGCGGCCGTTGCCGTTTGAAAAAGAGCGCGCTCCCAGCCGCCTCTTTGTCGTGGGCTCAGCAGCTGCCGCCGGGGCACGGATCACAGTCAAGCACACACACACGCCTCCCTTCCCGGCCCCCACTCATCACCGCGGCCCGCCTAACCCTGGCGCTCGGTGCCCGCTCCCACTATGAACAGCAGGCTCTGAAATGTTTTAATGGAGCCAACACATTAACGGCCTCACCGGCACCACCCCGCTGTGTGCGGCCGCCCGCAACCCCGTAACACTGTCCACAGGTCAGGCCCGGTCGTGGCAAGTCTGTAAACTGCCCCTATAAACACGTATTTATTTATTTTTACAAAAAGATTATTCTCGTCGGCCTCAAGCTCGGTTTTGGGACGGGGGCAGCATTTATGTGTCCGTCCGAGGGCTTGGGCATCCCTCCTATGTAGCGACGGTGCGGGCGCTGCCGCGACTATGAAGCCTGCCAGAGTAACACCTTGGCACGGATACGCTCTTTGATGGAGTCTGTGGTTGGCCCTGAAAAGAGCCTTTGTGTTTAGGGTGTGTTTCCACGGTGGTCTGCGGGCCTTTACTTGCTTGCTTTGCCCCCTGCCTTGTGGCTCTCGGTTTTCTTGGGCAGCAGCACGGCCTGGATGTTGGGCAGGACTCCTCCCTGGGCGATGGTGACTCGGCCCAGCAGCTTATTCAGCTCCTCGTCGTTGCGGATGGCCAGCTGGAGGTGTCTGGGGATGATGCGGGTCTTCTTGTTGTCACGGGCAGCGTTGCCGGCCAGCTCCAGGATCTCAGCGGTCAGGTACTCCAGGACTGCAGCCAAATAGACGGGGGCACCGGCGCCCACCCTCTCGGCGTAGCTTCCCTTCCGGAGTAACCTGTGCACACGGCCCACGGGGAACTGGAGCCCGGCTCTGGAAGAGCGTGTCTTGGCCTTAGCGCGGGCCTTTCCTCCTTGCTTTCCGCGTCCAGACATGGCGATCGATGCAGGGGCTCACTCACACAACAGAGAGATTAGTACTGCTGTTCGGCTCGACTCCGGCGATATAAAGACTTCGGGTGCGTCTGATGGGTTGACAGCTAGGCGCTGATAGTACTTCTCATTGGAGGGAGGAGGGCTTCTGTTTCACCAATCAGAGACCCAGAACCGCAGTACACTAGGAGGTGGGGGGCTTGCCTTTGCCTGCCAATGAGAAGGGAGAGCAGAGAAGCAGCTACTTTACACGCCCAGCCTATAAATACAAGTGCCGGGCTCGCCTGGCCTTATTTCTCTCGGCTCCACAGGAAGCGGTGCAGATTGTCGACCATGCCTGAACCAGCCAAGTCCGCGCCGGCTCCCAAGAAGGGCTCCAAGAAAGCGCTCTCCAAGCCGCCCAAGAAGGACGGGAAGAAGCGCAAGAGGAGCAGGAAGGAAAGCTATGCAATCTACATTTACAAAGTGATGAAGCAGGTGCACCCGGACACCGGCATCTCCTCTAAGGCCATGGGCATCATGAACTCCTTCGTGAACGACATCTTCGAGCGCATCGCCGGGGAGGCTTCCCGCCTGGCCCACTACAACTCGCGGCGCACCATCACCTCCCGGGAGATCCAGACCGCAGTGCGTCTGCTGCTGCCCGGAGAGCTGGCCAAGCACGCCGTGTCGGAGGGCACCAAGGCCGTCACCAAGTACACCAGCGCCAAGTAAGGCTTCGAGGCGCATCCCCAACTAACACAACGGCTCTTTTAAGGGCCAACCACGTCCTCCCCTAAGAGCTAATGTGCTTCTATTATGACCGGAGAAATAAGTGTTTTAAAAGGTAATGTTGAGCGCACAAGACCCGCTCTCACGGGTCTTGCTGCAGACCGAGGGACGATGGAGCAGGCAACCCGTTTTTAATAAACATGTTTATATGAATGAGCCCTCTCTTTGGGACCAAGTCTCACGTAAGCACTGTAATGTAACGATGACGTTAAATGAGCGAGGGACGATGGAGCAGGCAACCCGTTTTGCCTGTTTAAATAAACCTGTTTATATGAATGAGCCCTCTCTTTGGTACCAAGTGTCACATAAGCACTGTAATGTAACGATGACGTTAAATGAGCCCACGGGCTTATTGTTTTCGGCGACCAGTTTTAGTGTGTGCGGGTGTCACGTTGTGTTTGTACTTTAAGACCAAGGGCAACGGCAATAATCCGCCCCTGGGCAAGCGCTCCCGAAATCGGACACATGAACCCGATGTACCGGGAGCACAGATGCCCCACAGCGCTGGCTTGTGACCAGCGGATCCCAACACAACCCTCCACCCAAACAAAGCTCTTTATTAAACGATGGACACATTGAAGATGCGATTGTGCACTGTGAACACGGAGTGCTCTGGTCACCCAGTGCCGGTATAAGTTACCCAGTACTCGTGGTACTCTCAGCCAGCCCACCCACCCTAACCTGTAGAACATGCCATGGCAGATAAGAGAAGCTCGTATGTGACAGGGTGGTGGCCCTTAAAAGAGCCGTTGTGGTGGTTGTTCGGGTCGGCGTGTCTCCTTAGGCCCTCTCGCCTCGGATACGACGGGCCAGCTGGATGTCCTTGGGCATGATGGTCACCCTCTTGGCGTGGATGGCGCACAGGTTGGTGTCCTCGAAGAGCCCCACCAGGTAGGCCTCGCTGGCCTCTTGCAGGGCCATGACGGCGGAGCTCTGGAAGCGCAGGTCGGTCTTGAAGTCCTGGGCGATCTCCCTCACCAAGCGCTGGAAGGGCAGCTTGCGGATGAGGAGCTCGGTGGACTTCTGGTAGCGGCGGATCTCGCGGAGAGCCACAGTGCCGGGTCGGTAGCGGTGAGGCTTCTTGACGCCGCCGGTGGCAGGCGCGCTCTTGCGGGCAGCCTTGGTGGCCAGCTGCTTGCGAGGCGCTTTGCCGCCGGTGGACTTGCGGGCTGTCTGCTTGGTGCGGGCCATGGCGGGAGCGGTCTCTCTCAGCGACAAGCGAGGAAGAATGGAGTTCAAGCAGGCAAGAGCCCTATTTATGCACTCGAAGACGGAGGGCTGCTCTGGTTGGCTGAAGCGACCGCCCCACGTTTGAAAATAGCCCGCGGTGTGCAATGATTGGCCAATGAACCGGAGGCTGCAGCCTGTCTCTCCAATGAGCTGTGGAGAAAAAGACACCCTCCGATTGGATGATGTACGTTGGAGCCGTAGCCCGCGCTTGGGTCAGCCTTTGTCTCCGTGTCCATCCATAGTCACACGAACCACTCGCCCCCGGTCAACTGGGCGAGGAGCCCAGGATTTTATAAGTGTACTGCCCTTGGTCACCCTGGAACACGCCGCCGTTAACTGCGCTCGATTTCACGTTCACAATCGTCTGCTTTATGCAGACACCACTTCGAATCTGCCCGGATACAGTGAAAGCACCAAGGCACACGTTATTTCACATTTATTATAAACGGAGGTCTAATAAACTCCCAGACCCCCTTCTTTATTTGGTACACAGATTTCAATCCACGCAGCACCAAAAGAGCCGTTTACATGACCAAGATCACACACGGCACTCGCGTGCGGAAAGGTGCGCTATGGATTTACTGTGCCGTTTATTATTATAGAGAAGTGTGCACGCGGGGTGCAAGGGTGGGGACGAACAAGCTCTCTTCTGGACCGGGTGGATGGCTCTTAAAAGAGCCGTTGTGTTTGCAGTGTCTTGGTGCAAGCCCTTACTTCTTCTTGGGCGCTGCCTTCTTGGGCTTGGCTGCTTTGGGCTTGGCTGCCTTGGGTTTGACTACCTTGGCAGGGCTTTTCTTGGCCACTTTGGGCTTCGCCGCCTTGGCTTTCGCTGGGCTCTTGGCAGCCTTCTTGGCGGGGGCAGCCTTGGGCTTCTTGGGGCTCTTTGCTGCCGCAGGCTTCTTGACCTTCTTCGGGCTCTTCTTGACCCCCGCGGGAGCCTTTTTGGGCTTCTTGGCGGCAGGGGCAGCTTTCTTGGCCGCTGGTTTCTTGGTCTTGGCGGCCGCCTTCTTGGCCGCCTTCTTGCCCTCCAGCTGCTTCTTGTTCACCTTGAAGGATCCGGAGGCCCCGGTGCCCTTCAGCTGGGCCAGGGCGCCTTTGCTGACCAGGCTCTTGAGGGAGGCCTTGACCCGGCTCTTGTTCTTGTCCACATCGTAGCCCTCGGCGACCAGCCCCTTCTTCATGGCCGACAGGGAGACTCCCTTCCTCTCGGCAGAGGCGGTCACCACCTTCAGGATCAGATCGGCCACGCTGGGGCCGGAAGGCTTCTTGGCCTTGGAGGCCCCCGCTGTCTTCTTCTGCTGCTTTTTCTTGGGGGCGACCTCAGCGGGAGGCGCCGCGGCGGCTGGAGCGGTTTCGGCCATTGTAATGCGAGTCTCGGCGCGGGCGCTGTCACTGAACAGAAATGTCCCTCCCAAACCCGAGCCCCGTGAATATATACAGGGAGGAGCCGGCCTCTGATTGGTCCCGAGCAGACAGGGCTGTGCGAGGCACACTCGGCTCTTTGCTCCCAGCTGACTTTTGTGTTTCCTACCTTCGGATTATCCACGTTTTAAAACACAATCAGTTAAACACGCGCTTCCACGCATACATGACCAGGAGCCCAGCTTCGGCCCTCTCCCGGGCCTGCCCCCGTTTCGGATCCACCCCTCATCCCTGGCTTGTGATCCGCGGGGAGACTCGGCGCTCCCCCGACGGCGGGCGCCTCCATGCCTGAAATCCCGGGCTCCGGACCCCTTTTCCCCGGTCCTCTCTCGACTCCTGCGGCCGGGAGCGGCGGCCCGCGGGAGGGAGGGGGCTCCTGCAGGGAGCGGGCCCTGTGGCGTCACAGTGGGGCTGCGGGGGCCGCGGGGAGCGCGTTCTGGAACGGGCCGAAGTAACACAGGGCTCCGCCGGCCGAGCGCGGGGTGGAAACAATGCCAGGGAGCCCCTGGCACGGGGGCCAGGGGGCCCTCCCCGCGCGCCTGCACCCTCGGCTGTGGCACCCTCGGCTCGGGGCTTACAAGCAGCGGGGCACGGCCCTGGCTCCAGCCTCGCACGCATCACCAGGCGGCCGTGTGCTGGCAGCTTCACATGCAGGCAGAGAGCATTCACTGCCGAGCGCCGAGCCAGAGGAGGCGGGTGCAGACTCAATACAATAAATACACAGTGACACAATGAAGGAAGGCGGCCGAGTTAGGCCTACATGTTTTAAGACACCCCAAGTGAGAGCAGAGGGTGTGAATGCACCTGAAATGGTGACCCCAGTACCGGCATGGAGGCACTCTGCTGAGCTGATTTTTACAGCTGGAGCTAGGTGTACCTCTGAGGTGACATCTGTAGACAGAGTGAGTTACTGTATGTCAGACGCTGAGCCTATGACCGGGGAGGCCCACTGCGGAACTGAATAGTACAGTACAGAGTGAGGCCTGTGACTACCACTGTTCTACTGAGCCCTATCGCTGGAGTGGGGACCACTCCTGAATCCAATGGTATGTCACGAGGGAGACCTGAGACCAGAAATCATATTCTGCGCACTGTAGCCTGATCGAGGCCTGCTGCTAATTTGGATGGAGGTAGGGGAAGAAAACAAAACACTTCACAAAGTCCAGAACGCACATGAACACCATTCACAGTATCAGATCTTAGCCTTCAGGATCTCCGGCCCATCCCTAGCTTCCAGGTACATGTTTTAGTAATATTTGTGACATTTGGAGGTTTACAGCTTCAAGGGGATGAAGTCGCACCTTCTACCCAGGGTTATGGAGCTCCGCGCAGGGTGAGATTTCAGGGTTCACCCCTGGCTGGAGGTGTGAAAACAAAACAATCCACATAGTCACACCTCCAGCCAGGGGTGAACCCTGAAATCTCACCCTGCGCATAGCTCCATAACCCTGGGTAGAAGGTGCAACTACGTCCCCTTGAAGCTTATCTCCTCCAAAGGTCACAAAGTATCAGTAAAACTGGTGCCTGGAGGCTAGAAACACACCCAAGGCCATGCAGGTCTTGTTCTGATACTGTAACGGAGTTCACACCTCCAAACCTGAAATCGTACCCTGCGCGGAGCTCCATGACCCTGGGTACAAGGTGCGACTTCATCCCCTTGAAGCCTAACACCTTAAAATGTCACAAAGTATCAGTAATACTGGTGCCTGGAGGCTGGAAGTAGGCCCAAGGCCTTGCAGGCCTTATTCTGATACTGTAAAGGAGTTAAATACACTTTCCTGAGTATGTGAAGTGTTTTATTTTCACTCCTCCAGCCTGGGGTGAAGCCTGAAATCTTACCCTGCGCGGAGCTCCATGACACTGGGTACAAGGTGTGACTTCATCCCCTTGAAGCTTAACACCTTAAAATGTCACAAAGTATCAGTAATACTGGTGCCTGGAGGCTGGAAGTAGGCCCAAGGCCTTGCAGGCCTTATTCTGATACGGTAAAGGAGTTAATTACACTTTCCGGAGTATGTGAAGTGTTTTATTGTCACACCTCAAGCCTGGGGTGAACCCTGAAATCTCACCCTGCGCGGAGCTCCATGACCCTGGGTAGAAGGTGCAACTTCATCCCCTTGAAGCCTAACACCTGCAAATGTCACAAGTATCAGTAAAACTGGTGCCAGGAGGCTCGAAGTAGGCCCAAGGACTTGCAGGCCTTATTCTGATACTGTAAAGGAGATAAATACACTTTCCTGAGTATGTGAAGTGTTTTATTTTCACTCCTCCAGCCTGGGGTAAACCCTGAAATCTCACTCTGCGCGGAGCTCCATAACCCTGGGTAGAAGGTGCGGCTTCATCCCCTTGAAGCCTAACCCCTGCAAATGTCACAAGTATCAGTAAATTGGTGCCAGGAGGCTGGAAGTAGGCCCAAGGCCTTGCAGGCCTTGTTCTGATACTGTAAAGGAGTGAAATGCACTTTACTGAGTATGCGAAGTGTTTTGTTTTCACCCCTGCAGCCAGGGGTGAAACCTGAAATCTTACCCTGCGCGGAGCTCCATAACCCTGGGTAGAAGGTGCGACTTCATCCCCTTGATGCCTAACACCTGCAAATGTCACAAGTATCAGTAAATTGGTGCCTGGAGGCTGGAAACACACCCAAGGCCTTGCAGGCCTTGTTCTGATGCTGTGAAGGAGTTAAATACACTTTACTGAGTCTGTGAAGTGTTTTGTTTTCACCCCTGCAGCCAGGGGTGAAACCTGAAATCTTACCCTGCGCGGAGCTCCATGACCCTGGGTAGAAGGCGCGACTTCATCCCCTTGAAGCCTAACAACTACAAATGTCACAAGTATCAGTAAAACTGGTGCCAGGAGGCTGGATGTAGGCCCAAGGCCTTGCAGGCCTTATTCTGATACTGTAAAGGAGTTAAATACACTTTCCTGAGTATGTGATGTGTTTTATTTTCACTCCTCCAGCCTGGGGCGAAGCCTGAAATCTTACCCTGCGTGGAGCTCCATGACCCTGGGTAGAAGGTGCGACTTCATCCCCTTGAAGCCTAACACCTGCAAATGTCACAAGTATCAGTAAAACTGGTGCCAGGAGGCTGGAAGTAGTCCCAAGGCCTTGCAGGCCTTATTCTGATACTGTAAAGCAGCTAAATACTCTTTCCTGAGTATGTGAAGTGTTTTATGTTCACACTTCCATCCAGGGGTGAACCCTGAAATCTCACCCTGCGCGGAGCTCCATAACCCTGGGTAGAAGGTGCGACTTCATCCCCATGATGCCTCACACCTGCAAATGTCACAAGTATCAGTAAATTGGTGCCTGGAGGCTGGAAACACACCCAAGACCTTGCAGGCCTTGTTTTGATGCTGTGAAGGAGTTAAATACACTTTACTGAGTCTGTGAAGTGTTTTGTTTTCACACCTGCAGCCGGGGGTGAAACCTGAAATCTTACCCTGCGCGGAGCTCCATAAACCTGGGTAGAAGGTGCGACTTCATCCCCTTGAAGCCTAACACCTGCAAATGTCACAAGTATCAGTAAAACTGGTGCCAGGAGTCTGGAAGTAGGCCCAAGGCCTTGCAGGCCTCATTCTGATACTGTAAAGGAGCTAAATACACTTTCCTGAGTATGTGAAGTGTTTTATTTTCCCACCTGCAGCCAGGGGTGAACCCTGAAATCTCACCCTGCGCGGAGCTCCATGACCCTGGGTAGAAGGTGCGACTTCATCCCCTTGATGCCTAACACCTGCAAATGTCACAAGTATCAGTAAAACTGGTGCCAGGAGGCTGGAAGTAGGCCCAAGGCCTTGCATGCCTTATTCTGATACTGTAAAGCAGCTACATACACTTTCCTGAGTATGTGAAGTGTTTTATGTTCACACTTCCATCCAGGGGTAAACCCTGAAATCTCACCCTGCGCGGAGCTCCATAACCCTGGGTAGAAGGTGCGACTTCATCCCCTTGAAGCCTAACCCCTGCAAATGTCACAAGTATCAGTAAACTGGTGCCAGGAGGCTGGAAGTAGGCCCAAGGCCTTGCAGGCCTTATTCTGATACTGTAAAGCACCTAATACACTTTCCTGAGTATGTGAAGTGTTTTATTTTCACACTTCCATCCAGGGGTAAACCCTGAAATCTCACCCTGCGCGGAGCTCCATAACCCTGGGTAGAAGGTGCGACTTCATCCCCTTGAAGCCTAACCCCTGCAAATGTCACAAGTATCAGTAAAACTGGTGCCAGGAGTCTGGAAGTAGGCCCAAGGCCTTGCAGGCCTCATTCTGATACTGTAAAGGAGCTAAATACACTTTCCTGAGTATGTGAAGTGTTTTATTTTCCCACCTGCAGCCAGGGGTGAACCCTGAAATCTCACCCTGCGCGGAGCTCCATGACCCTGGGTAGAAGGTGCGACTTCATCCCCTTGATGCCTAACACCTGCAAATGTCACAAGTATCAGTAAAACTGGTGCCAGGAGGCTGGAAGTAGGCCCAAGGCCTTGCATGCCTTATTCTGATACTGTAAAGCAGCTACATACACTTTCCTGAGTATGTGAAGTGTTTTATGTTCACACTTCCATCCAGGGGTAAACCCTGAAATCTCACTCTGCGCGGAGCTCCATAACCCTGGGTAGAAGGTGCGGCTTCATCCCCTTGAAGCCTAACCCCTGCAAATGTCACAAGTATCAGTAAATTGGTGCCAGGAGGCTGGAAGTAGGCCCAAGGCCTTGCAGGCCTTGTTCTGATACTGTAAAGGAGTGAAATGCACTTTACTGAGTATGCGAAGTGTTTTGTTTTCACCCCTGCAGCCAGGGGTGAAACCTGAAATCTTACCCTGCGCGGAGCTCCATAACCCTGGGTAGAAGGTGCGACTTCATCCCCTTGATGCCTAACACCTGCAAATGTCACAAGTATCAGTAAATTGGTGCCTGGAGGCTGGAAACACACCCAAGGCCTTGCAGGCCTTGTTCTGATGCTGTGAAGGAGTTAAATACACTTTACTGAGTCTGTGAAGTGTTTTGTTTTCACCCCTGCAGCCAGGGGTGAAACCTGAAATCTTACCCTGCGCGGAGCTCCATGACCCTGGGTAGAAGGCGCGACTTCATCCCCTTGAAGCCTAACACCTGCAAATGTCACAAGTATCAGAAAAACTGGTGCCAGGAGGCTGGAAGTAGGCCCAAGGCCTTGCAGGCCCTATTCTGATACTGGAAAGGAGATAAAAACACTTTCCTGAGAATGTGAAGTGTTTTATTTTCTCAGCTCAAGCCTGGGGTGAACCCTGAAATCTTACCCTGCGCGGAGCTCCATAAACCTGGGTAGAAGGTGCGACTTCATCCCCTTGAAGCCTAAAACCTGCAAATGTCACAAAGTATCAGTAAAACTAGTGCCAGGATGCTGGAAACACACACACGGCCTTGCAGGCCTCATTCTGATACTGTAAAGGAGCTAAATACACTTTCCTGAGTATGTGAAGTGTTTTATTTTCCCACCTGCAGCCAGGGGTGAACCCTGAAATCTCACCCTGCGCGGAGCTCCATGACCCTGGGTAGAAGGTGCGACTTCATCCCCTTGATGCCTAACACCTGCAAATGTCACAAGTATCAGTAAAACTGGTGCCAGGAGGCTGGAAGTAGGCCCAAGGCCTTGCATGCCTTATTCTGATACTGTAAAGCAGCTACATACACTTTCCTGAGTATGTGAAGTGTTTTATGTTCACACTTCCATCCAGGGGTAAACCCTGAAATCTCACCCTGCGCGGAGCTCCATAACCCTGGGTAGAAGGTGCGACTTCATCCCCTTGAAGCCTAACCCCTGCAAATGTCACAAGTATCAGTAAACTGGTGCCAGGAGGCTGGAAGTAGGCCCAAGGCCTTGCAGGCCTTATTCTGATACTGTAAAGCACCTAATACACTTTCCTGAGTATGTGAAGTGTTTTATTTTCACACTTCCATCCAGGGGTAAACCCTGAAATCTCACCCTGCGCGGAGCTCCATAACCCTGGGTAGAAGGTGCGACTTCATCCCCTTGAAGCCTAACCCCTGCAAATGTCACAAGTATCAGTAAAACTGGTGCCAGGAGTCTGGAAGTAGGCCCAAGGCCTTGCAGGCCTCATTCTGATACTGTAAAGGAGCTAAATACACTTTCCTGAGTATGTGAAGTGTTTTATTTTCCCACCTGCAGCCAGGGGTGAACCCTGAAATCTCACCCTGCGCGGAGCTCCATGACCCTGGGTAGAAGGTGCGACTTCATCCCCTTGATGCCTAACACCTGCAAATGTCACAAGTATCAGTAAAACTGGTGCCAGGAGGCTGGAAGTAGGCCCAAGGCCTTGCATGCCTTATTCTGATACTGTAAAGCAGCTACATACACTTTCCTGAGTATGTGAAGTGTTTTATGTTCACACTTCCATCCAGGGGTAAACCCTGAAATCTCACTCTGCGCGGAGCTCCATAACCCTGGGTAGAAGGTGCGGCTTCATCCCCTTGAAGCCTAACCCCTGCAAATGTCACAAGTATCAGTAAATTGGTGCCAGGAGGCTGGAAGTAGGCCCAAGGCCTTGCAGGCCTTGTTCTGATACTGTAAAGGAGTGAAATGCACTTTACTGAGTATGCGAAGTGTTTTGTTTTCACCCCTGCAGCCAGGGGTGAAACCTGAAATCTTACCCTGCGCGGAGCTCCATAACCCTGGGTAGAAGGTGCGACTTCATCCCCTTGATGCCTAACACCTGCAAATGTCACAAGTATCAGTAAATTGGTGCCTGGAGGCTGGAAACACACCCAAGGCCTTGCAGGCCTTGTTCTGATGCTGTGAAGGAGTTAAATACACTTTACTGAGTCTGTGAAGTGTTTTGTTTTCACCCCTGCAGCCAGGGGTGAAACCTGAAATCTTACCCTGCGCGGAGCTCCATGACCCTGGTTAGAAGGCGCGACTTCATCCCCTTGAAGCCTAACAACTACGAATGTCACAAGTATCAGTAAAACTGGTGCCAGGAGGCTGGATGTAGGCCCAAGGCCTTGCAGGCCTTATTCTGATACTGTAAAGGAGTTAAATACACTTTCCTGAGTATGTGATGTGTTTTATTTTCACTCCTCCAGCCTGGGGCGAAGCCTGAAATCTTACCCTGCGTGGAGCTCCATGACCCTGGGTAGAAGGTGCGACTTCATCCCCTTGAAGCCTAACACCTGCAAATGTCACAAGTATCAGTAAAACTGGTGCCAGGAGGCTGGAAGTAGTCCCAAGGCCTTGCAGGCCTTATTCTGATACTGTAAAGCAGCTAAATACTCTTTCCTGAGTATGTGAAGTGTTTTATGTTCACACTTCCATCCAGGGGTGAACCCTGAAATCTCACCCTGCGCGGAGCTCCATAACCCTGGGTAGAAGGTGCGACTTCATCCCCATGATGCCTCACACCTGCAAATGTCACAAGTATCAGTAAATTGGTGCCTGGAGGCTGGAAACACACCCAAGACCTTGCAGGCCTTATTCTGATACTGTAAAGCAGCTAAATACACTTTCCTGAGTATGTGAAGTGTTTTATTTTCACACTTCCATCCGGGGGTAAACCCTGAAATCTCACCCTGCGCGGAGCTCCATAACCCTGGGTAGAAGGTGCGGCTTCATCCCCTTGAAGCCTAACCCCTGCAAATGTCACAAGTATCAGTAAATTGGTGCCTGGAGGCTGGAAACACACCCAAGGCCTTGCAGGCCTTGTTCTGATGCTGTGAAGGAGTTAAATACACTTTACTGAGTCTGTGAAGTGTTTTGTTTTCACCCCTGCAGCCAGGGGTGAAACCTGAAATCTTACCCTGCGCGGAGCTCCATAACCCTGGGTAGAAGGTGCGACTTCATCCCCTTGAAGCCTAACACCTTTAAATGTCACAAGTATCAGTAAAACTGGTGCCAGGAGGCTGGAAGTAGGCCCAAGGCCTTGCAGGCCTTGTTCTGATACTGTTAAGGGTTAAATAGACTGTACTGAGTATGTGAAGTGTTTTATTTTCGCACCACAGCCAGGGGTGAATCCTGAAATCTTACCCTGCGCGGAGCTCCATAACCCTGGGTAGAAGGTGCGACTTCATCCCCTTGAAGCCTAACACCTGCAAATGTCACAAGTATCAGTAAAATTGGTGCCTGGAGGCTGGAGGTAGGCCCAAGGCCTTGTTCTGATACTGTAAAGGGGTTAAATACACTTTGCTGAGTATGTGAAGTGTTGCGTTTTCACATCTCCAGCCCGGGGCGAAACTTGAAATCTTACCCTGCGCGGAGCTCCATAGCCCTGGGTAGAACGAGCTACTGTGTCCCCATAAACCTGTAAATTTCAAAATGTCATAAAAAGAACAAAACAAGCGCCTGGAGGCTAGAAATGGGCCCGAGACACTGAAGTCTTGGATCTGATAATGTAAAGGGCTTTATGTACCCTTTGAGTGAAGTATTTTTCCCACCTCCAGTCGAGGGGTAAATCCTGAAATATTACCCCAATTGGAGCACCCTGTGTAGAAAAAGTGACTTCGTCCCATTTGACCTAAAATTTTAGTATTTTTATTTTTATATTTTTTTTTAAACATTGTTAAAGGGGTGACTGGAGGCTACAAAATGGACCAGATACTGTGAAGGACGTTATTTCATTTTTGGGTGAAAAAAAATAAAAATATATGTATTTTATTAGGATTACGATTTTTTTTTTTTTGGGGGGCCCATCTCCAGCTGAGGGGGAAAACCTGAAATGTTACCCGAAGTGGAGCTCCATTGCCCCGGGTAGAAGTAGTGCCGTGGTCCCCTTGAACCAAAATGTCAACAAAACAATAATAAAAAAAAAAAAGCACTAAAACAGGTGCTTAGAGTCCCGAAATCGGTCACAAAAAAAATGAGGATCGCACACCCCATGGGCCTGCATGGGAACGCTCTATTTTACCGACTATTAAGCCCCCACGAAGTGGGGGCTTACAGCGCCCGAGCGAGAGACAAAAGTTAGAGGTAGCGCGGCCGTTCCGCCGCCCGGCCATCTGGTCGCGCAGCTCCGTGGGCCATCTGGTCGCGCAAATCGGCGACAAGATGGCCGGCCGCGCGGCCGCCGCCGCTAGCTCGAACCTTTGTCCCTCATTCGTGTTCTGTAAGCCCCCACTACGTGGGGGCTTAATAGTCGAGGGAAATGACCGGCCCTGGGCCGGGCCAAACTCGCCATGGGTCCCCAGTCCAGGGCTCCAGGATGGCGGGCCCCCGGGCCGGGCTATACCCGCCTTAGGTCCCAAGTACAGAGCTCCAGAATGGCGGGCCCCTGGGCCGGGCTATACCCGCCTTAGGTGGCCAGTACAGGGCTTCAGGACAGCGGGCCCCGTGGGCGGGACTAGGATGGACGCGGGGCTCCAGGAAGGTGCCCTGGCCCCAGGACAGTGCCTTGCATGGCGGTTTCGGAGAAATGCCCCCCTCACCCGACCGGCTGTGGGCCTACAAAGCAGGCCTGCCCTGCGGGATCCCTAGTGCATAGATACAGCTCTCCCATGACATCGTGGTCGGCTCTTAAAAGAGCCTTTGGGTTGGTGTTTTTTTTTCTCTTTCTTTCCGTGGGCAAGTCGAGAGTTTAACCGCCGAATCCGTAGAGGGTGCGGCCCTGGCGCTTCAGGGCGTAAACGACATCCATGGCGGTGACGGTCTTCCTCTTGGCGTGCTCGGTGTAGGTGACGGCGTCCCGGATCACATTCTCCAGGAAAACCTTCAGCACCCCGCGGGTCTCCTCGTAGATGAGGCCGGAGATGCGCTTGACCCCGCCACGGCGCGCCAGGCGGCGAATGGCCGGCTTGGTGATGCCCTGGATGTTGTCCCGGAGCACCTTGCGGTGCCTCTTGGCGCCGCCTTTGCCGAGCCCCTTCCCTCCTTTGCCGCGTCCAGACATGTTGTCCTGTCGGTACTGTGACTGAGCAGAAATGAGGAAACAGCCAGCGACGGCTGCTTATATGGAGGAGCTGCGGCGGACCGGCTAGGGCGCTCCAAGCGGCCCACGTGACTCAACGGAAGGCGAGGGGGAGCCCGCCCCTGGACCGCCCTCTGCAGGGAGCGGGGGGCTGGAGCGGCCGTTGCCGTTTGAAAAAGAGCGCGCTCCCAGCCGCCTCTTTGTCGTGGGCTCAGCAGCTGCCGCCGGGGCACGGATCACAGTCAAGCACACACACACGCCTCCCTTCCCGGCCCCCACTCATCACCGCGGCCCGCCTAACCCTGGCGCTCGGTGCCCGCTCCCACTATGAACAGCAGGCTCTGAAATGTTTTAATGGAGCCAACACATTAACGGCCTCACCGGCACCACCCCGCTGTGTGCGGCCGCCCGCAACCCCGTAACACTGTCCACAGGTCAGGCCCGGTCGTGGCAAGTCTGTAAACTGCCCCTATAAACACGTATTTATTTATTTTTACAAAAAGATTATTCTCGTCGGCCTCAAGCTCGGTTTTGGGACGGGGGCAGCATTTATGTGTCCGTCCGAGGGCTTGGGCATCCCTCCTATGTAGCGACGGTGCGGGCGCTGCCGCGACTATGAAGCCTGCCAGAGTAACACCTTGGCACGGATACGCTCTTTGATGGAGTCTGTGGTTGGCCCTGAAAAGAGCCTTTGTGTTTAGGGTGTGTTTCCACGGTGGTCTGCGGGCCTTTACTTGCTTGCTTTGCCCCCTGCCTTGTGGCTCTCGGTTTTCTTGGGCAGCAGCACGGCCTGGATGTTGGGCAGGACTCCTCCCTGGGCGATGGTGACTCGGCCCAGCAGCTTATTCAGCTCCTCGTCGTTGCGGATGGCCAGCTGGAGGTGTCTGGGGATGATGCGGGTCTTCTTGTTGTCACGGGCAGCGTTGCCGGCCAGCTCCAGGATCTCAGCGGTCAGGTACTCCAGGACTGCAGCCAAATAGACGGGGGCACCGGCGCCCACCCTCTCGGCGTAGCTTCCCTTCCGGAGTAACCTGTGCACACGGCCCACGGGGAACTGGAGCCCGGCTCTGGAAGAGCGTGTCTTGGCCTTAGCGCGGGCCTTTCCTCCTTGCTTTCCGCGTCCAGACATGGCGATCGATGCAGGGGCTCACTCACACAACAGAGAGATTAGTACTGCTGTTCGGCTCGACTCCGGCGATATAAAGACTTCGGGTGCGTCTGATGGGTTGACAGCTAGGCGCTGATAGTACTTCTCATTGGAGGGAGGAGGGCTTCTGTTTCACCAATCAGAGACCCAGAACCGCAGTACACTAGGAGGTGGGGGGCTTGCCTTTGCCTGCCAATGAGAAGGGAGAGCAGAGAAGCAGCTACTTTACACGCCCAGCCTATAAATACAAGTGCCGGGCTCGCCTGGCCTTATTTCTCTCGGCTCCACAGGAAGCGGTGCAGATTGTCGACCATGCCTGAACCAGCCAAGTCCGCGCCGGCTCCCAAGAAGGGCTCCAAGAAAGCGCTCTCCAAGCCGCCCAAGAAGGACGGGAAGAAGCGCAAGAGGAGCAGGAAGGAAAGCTATGCAATCTACATTTACAAAGTGATGAAGCAGGTGCACCCGGACACCGGCATCTCCTCTAAGGCCATGGGCATCATGAACTCCTTCGTGAACGACATCTTCGAGCGCATCGCCGGGGAGGCTTCCCGCCTGGCCCACTACAACTCGCGGCGCACCATCACCTCCCGGGAGATCCAGACCGCAGTGCGTCTGCTGCTGCCCGGAGAGCTGGCCAAGCACGCCGTGTCGGAGGGCACCAAGGCCGTCACCAAGTACACCAGCGCCAAGTAAGGCTTCGAGGCGCATCCCCAACTAACACAACGGCTCTTTTAAGGGCCAACCACGTCCTCCCCTAAGAGCTAATGTGCTTCTATTATGACCGGAGAAATAAGTGTTTTAAAAGGTAATGTTGAGCGCACAAGACCCGCTCTCACGGGTCTTGCTGCAGACCGAGGGACGATGGAGCAGGCAACCCGTTTTTAATAAACATGTTTATATGAATGAGCCCTCTCTTTGGGACCAAGTCTCACGTAAGCACTGTAATGTAACGATGACGTTAAATGAGCGAGGGACGATGGAGCAGGCAACCCGTTTTGCCTGTTTAAATAAACCTGTTTATATGAATGAGCCCTCTCTTTGGTACCAAGTGTCACATAAGCACTGTAATGTAACGATGACGTTAAATGAGCCCACGGGCTTATTGTTTTCGGCGACCAGTTTTAGTGTGTGCGGGTGTCACGTTGTGTTTGTACTTTAAGACCAAGGGCAACGGCAATAATCCGCCCCTGGGCAAGCGCTCCCGAAATCGGACACATGAACCCGATGTACCGGGAGCACAGATGCCCCACAGCGCTGGCTTGTGACCAGCGGATCCCAACACAACCCTCCACCCAAACAAAGCTCTTTATTAAACGATGGACACATTGAAGATGCGATTGTGCACTGTGAACACGGAGTGCTCTGGTCACCCAGTGCCGGTATAAGTTACCCAGTACTCGTGGTACTCTCAGCCAGCCCACCCACCCTAACCTGTAGAACATGCCATGGCAGATAAGAGAAGCTCGTATGTGACAGGGTGGTGGCCCTTAAAAGAGCCGTTGTGGTGGTTGTTCGGGTCGGCATGTCTCCTTAGGCCCTCTCGCCTCGGATACGACGGGCCAGCTGGATGTCCTTGGGCATGATGGTCACCCTCTTGGCGTGGATGGCGCACAGGTTGGTGTCCTCGAAGAGCCCCACCAGGTAGGCCTCGCTGGCCTCTTGCAGGGCCATGACGGCGGAGCTCTGGAAGCGCAGGTCGGTCTTGAAGTCCTGGGCGATCTCCCTCACCAAGCGCTGGAAGGGCAGCTTGCGGATGAGGAGCTCGGTGGACTTCTGGTAGCGGCGGATCTCGCGGAGAGCCACAGTGCCGGGTCGGTAGCGGTGAGGCTTCTTGACGCCGCCGGTGGCAGGCGCGCTCTTGCGGGCAGCCTTGGTGGCCAGCTGCTTGCGAGGCGCTTTGCCGCCGGTGGACTTGCGGGCTGTCTGCTTGGTGCGGGCCATGGCGGGAGCGGTCTCTCTCAGCGACAAGCGAGGAAGAATGGAGTTCAAGCAGGCAAGAGCCCTATTTATGCACTCGAAGACGGAGGGCTGCTCTGGTTGGCTGAAGCGACCGCCCCACGTTTGAAAATAGCCCGCGGTGTGCAATGATTGGCCAATGAACCGGAGGCTGCAGCCTGTCTCTCCAATGAGCTGTGGAGAAAAAGACACCCTCCGATTGGATGATGTACGTTGGAGCCGTAGCCCGCGCTTGGGTCAGCCTTTGTCTCCGTGTCCATCCATAGTCACACGAACCACTCGCCCCCGGTCAACTGGGCGAGGAGCCCAGGATTTTATAAGTGTACTGCCCTTGGTCACCCTGGAACACGCCGCCGTTAACTGCGCTCGATTTCACGTTCACAATCGTCTGCTTTATGCAGACACCACTTCGAATCTGCCCGGATACAGTGAAAGCACCAAGGCACACGTTATTTCACATTTATTATAAACGGAGGTCTAATAAACTCCCAGACCCCCTTCTTTATTTGGTACACAGATTTCAATCCACGCAGCACCAAAAGAGCCGTTTACATGACCAAGATCACACACGGCACTCGCGTGCGGAAAGGTGCGCTATGGATTTACTGTGCCGTTTATTATTATAGAGAAGTGTGCACGCGGGGTGCAAGGGTGGGGACGAACAAGCTCTCTTCTGGACCGGGTGGATGGCTCTTAAAAGAGCCGTTGTGTTTGCAGTGTCTTGGTGCAAGCCCTTACTTCTTCTTGGGCGCTGCCTTCTTGGGCTTGGCTGCTTTGGGCTTGGCTGCCTTGGGTTTGACTACCTTGGCAGGGCTTTTCTTGGCCACTTTGGGCTTCGCCGCCTTGGCTTTCGCTGGGCTCTTGGCAGCCTTCTTGGCGGGGGCAGCCTTGGGCTTCTTGGGGCTCTTTGCTGCCGCAGGCTTCTTGACCTTCTTCGGGCTCTTCTTGACCCCCGCGGGAGCCTTTTTGGGCTTCTTGGCGGCAGGGGCAGCTTTCTTGGCCGCTGGTTTCTTGGTCTTGGCGGCCGCCTTCTTGGCCGCCTTCTTGCCCTCCAGCTGCTTCTTGTTCACCTTGAAGGATCCGGAGGCCCCGGTGCCCTTCAGCTGGGCCAGGGCGCCTTTGCTGACCAGGCTCTTGAGGGAGGCCTTGACCCGGCTCTTGTTCTTGTCCACATCGTAGCCCTCGGCGACCAGCCCCTTCTTCATGGCCGACAGGGAGACTCCCTTCCTCTCGGCAGAGGCGGTCACCACCTTCAGGATCAGATCGGCCACGCTGGGGCCGGAAGGCTTCTTGGCCTTGGAGGCCCCCGCTGTCTTCTTCTGCTGCTTTTTCTTGGGGGCGACCTCAGCGGGAGGCGCCGCGGCGGCTGGAGCGGTTTCGGCCATTGTAATGCGAGTCTCGGCGCGGGCGCTGTCACTGAACAGAAATGTCCCTCCCAAACCCGAGCCCCGTGAATATATACAGGGAGGAGCCGGCCTCTGATTGGTCCCGAGCAGACAGGGCTGTGCGAGGCACACTCGGCTCTTTGCTCCCAGCTGACTTTTGTGTTTCCTACCTTCGGATTATCCACGTTTTAAAACACAATCAGTTAAACACGCGCTTCCACGCATACATGACCAGGAGCCCAGCTTCGGCCCTCTCCCGGGCCTGCCCCCGTTTCGGATCCACCCCTCATCCCTGGCTTGTGATCCGCGGGGAGACTCGGCGCTCCCCCGACGGCGGGCGCCTCCATGCCTGAAATCCCGGGCTCCGGACCCCTTTTCCCCGGTCCTCTCTCGACTCCTGCGGCCGGGAGCGGCGGCCCGCGGGAGGGAGGGGGCTCCTGCAGGGAGCGGGCCCTGTGGCGTCACAGTGGGGCTGCGGGGGCCGCGGGGAGCGCGTTCTGGAACGGGCCGAAGTAACACAGGGCTCCGCCGGCCGAGCGCGGGGTGGAAACAATGCCAGGGAGCCCCTGGCACGGGGGCCAGGGGGCCCTCCCCGCGCGCCTGCACCCTCGGCTGTGGCACCCTCGGCTCGGGGCTTACAAGCAGCGGGGCACGGCCCTGGCTCCAGCCTCGCACGCATCACCAGGCGGCCGTGTGCTGGCAGCTTCACATGCAGGCAGAGAGCATTCACTGCCGAGCGCCGAGCCAGAGGAGGCGGGTGCAGACTCAATACAATAAATACACAGTGACACAATGAAGGAAGGCGGCCGAGTTAGGCCTACATGTTTTAAGACACCCCAAGTGAGAGCAGAGGGTGTGAATGCACCTGAAATGGTGACCCCAGTACCGGCATGGAGGCACTCTGCTGAGCTGATTTTTACAGCTGGAGCTAGGTGTACCTCTGAGGTGACATCTGTAGACAGAGTGAGTTACTGTATGTCAGACGCTGAGCCTATGACCGGGGAGGCCCACTGCGGAACTGAATAGTACAGTACAGAGTGAGGCCTGTGACTACCACTGTTCTACTGAGCCCTATCGCTGGAGTGGGGACCACTCCTGAATCCAATGGTATGTCACGAGGGAGACCTGAGACCAGAAATCATATTCTGCGCACTGTAGCCTGATCGAGGCCTGCTGCTAATTTGGATGGAGGTAGGGGAAGAAAACAAAACACTTCACAAAGTCCAGAACGCACATGAACACCATTCACAGTATCAGATCTTAGCCTTCAGGATCTCCGGCCCATCCCTAGCTTCCAGGTACATGTTTTAGTAATATTTGTGACATTTGGAGGTTTACAGCTTCAAGGGGATGAAGTCGCACCTTCTACCCAGGGTTATGGAGCTCCGCGCAGGGTGAGATTTCAGGGTTCACCCCTGGCTGGAGGTGTGAAAACAAAACAATCCACATAGTCACACCTCCAGCCAGGGGTGAACCCTGAAATCTCACCCTGCGCATAGCTCCATAACCCTGGGTAGAAGGTGCAACTACGTCCCCTTGAAGCTTATCTCCTCCAAAGGTCACAAAGTATCAGTAAAACTGGTGCCTGGAGGCTAGAAACACACCCAAGGCCATGCAGGTCTTGTTCTGATACTGTAACGGAGTTCACACCTCCAAACCTGAAATCGTACCCTGCGCGGAGCTCCATGACCCTGGGTACAAGGTGCGACTTCATCCCCTTGAAGCCTAACACCTTAAAATGTCACAAAGTATCAGTAATACTGGTGCCTGGAGGCTGGAAGTAGGCCCAAGGCCTTGCAGGCCTTATTCTGATACTGTAAAGGAGTTAAATACACTTTCCTGAGTATGTGAAGTGTTTTATTTTCACTCCTCCAGCCTGGGGTGAAGCCTGAAATCTTACCCTGCGCGGAGCTCCATGACACTGGGTACAAGGTGTGACTTCATCCCCTTGAAGCTTAACACCTTAAAATGTCACAAAGTATCAGTAATACTGGTGCCTGGAGGCTGGAAGTAGGCCCAAGGCCTTGCAGGCCTTATTCTGATACGGTAAAGGAGTTAATTACACTTTCCGGAGTATGTGAAGTGTTTTATTGTCACACCTCAAGCCTGGGGTGAACCCTGAAATCTCACCCTGCGCGGAGCTCCATGACCCTGGGTAGAAGGTGCAACTTCATCCCCTTGAAGCCTAACACCTGCAAATGTCACAAGTATCAGTAAAACTGGTGCCAGGAGGCTCGAAGTAGGCCCAAGGACTTGCAGGCCTTATTCTGATACTGTAAAGGAGATAAATACACTTTCCTGAGTATGTGAAGTGTTTTATTTTCACTCCTCCAGCCTGGGGTAAACCCTGAAATCTCACTCTGCGCGGAGCTCCATAACCCTGGGTAGAAGGTGCGGCTTCATCCCCTTGAAGCCTAACCCCTGCAAATGTCACAAGTATCAGTAAATTGGTGCCAGGAGGCTGGAAGTAGGCCCAAGGCCTTGCAGGCCTTGTTCTGATACTGTAAAGGAGTGAAATGCACTTTACTGAGTATGCGAAGTGTTTTGTTTTCACCCCTGCAGCCAGGGGTGAAACCTGAAATCTTACCCTGCGCGGAGCTCCATAACCCTGGGTAGAAGGTGCGACTTCATCCCCTTGATGCCTAACACCTGCAAATGTCACAAGTATCAGTAAATTGGTGCCTGGAGGCTGGAAACACACCCAAGGCCTTGCAGGCCTTGTTCTGATGCTGTGAAGGAGTTAAATACACTTTACTGAGTCTGTGAAGTGTTTTGTTTTCACCCCTGCAGCCAGGGGTGAAACCTGAAATCTTACCCTGCGCGGAGCTCCATGACCCTGGGTAGAAGGCGCGACTTCATCCCCTTGAAGCCTAACAACTACAAATGTCACAAGTATCAGTAAAACTGGTGCCAGGAGGCTGGATGTAGGCCCAAGGCCTTGCAGGCCTTATTCTGATACTGTAAAGGAGTTAAATACACTTTCCTGAGTATGTGATGTGTTTTATTTTCACTCCTCCAGCCTGGGGCGAAGCCTGAAATCTTACCCTGCGTGGAGCTCCATGACCCTGGGTAGAAGGTGCGACTTCATCCCCTTGAAGCCTAACACCTGCAAATGTCACAAGTATCAGTAAAACTGGTGCCAGGAGGCTGGAAGTAGTCCCAAGGCCTTGCAGGCCTTATTCTGATACTGTAAAGCAGCTAAATACTCTTTCCTGAGTATGTGAAGTGTTTTATGTTCACACTTCCATCCAGGGGTGAACCCTGAAATCTCACCCTGCGCGGAGCTCCATAACCCTGGGTAGAAGGTGCGACTTCATCCCCATGATGCCTCACACCTGCAAATGTCACAAGTATCAGTAAATTGGTGCCTGGAGGCTGGAAACACACCCAAGACCTTGCAGGCCTTGTTTTGATGCTGTGAAGGAGTTAAATACACTTTACTGAGTCTGTGAAGTGTTTTGTTTTCACACCTGCAGCCGGGGGTGAAACCTGAAATCTTACCCTGCGCGGAGCTCCATAAACCTGGGTAGAAGGTGCGACTTCATCCCCTTGAAGCCTAACACCTGCAAATGTCACAAGTATCAGTAAAACTGGTGCCAGGAGTCTGGAAGTAGGCCCAAGGCCTTGCAGGCCTCATTCTGATACTGTAAAGGAGCTAAATACACTTTCCTGAGTATGTGAAGTGTTTTATTTTCCCACCTGCAGCCAGGGGTGAACCCTGAAATCTCACCCTGCGCGGAGCTCCATGACCCTGGGTAGAAGGTGCGACTTCATCCCCTTGATGCCTAACACCTGCAAATGTCACAAGTATCAGTAAAACTGGTGCCAGGAGGCTGGAAGTAGGCCCAAGGCCTTGCATGCCTTATTCTGATACTGTAAAGCAGCTACATACACTTTCCTGAGTATGTGAAGTGTTTTATGTTCACACTTCCATCCAGGGGTAAACCCTGAAATCTCACCCTGCGCGGAGCTCCATAACCCTGGGTAGAAGGTGCGACTTCATCCCCTTGAAGCCTAACCCCTGCAAATGTCACAAGTATCAGTAAACTGGTGCCAGGAGGCTGGAAGTAGGCCCAAGGCCTTGCAGGCCTTATTCTGATACTGTAAAGCACCTAATACACTTTCCTGAGTATGTGAAGTGTTTTATTTTCACACTTCCATCCAGGGGTAAACCCTGAAATCTCACCCTGCGCGGAGCTCCATAACCCTGGGTAGAAGGTGCGACTTCATCCCCTTGAAGCCTAACCCCTGCAAATGTCACAAGTATCAGTAAAACTGGTGCCAGGAGTCTGGAAGTAGGCCCAAGGCCTTGCAGGCCTCATTCTGATACTGTAAAGGAGCTAAATACACTTTCCTGAGTATGTGAAGTGTTTTATTTTCCCACCTGCAGCCAGGGGTGAACCCTGAAATCTCACCCTGCGCGGAGCTCCATGACCCTGGGTAGAAGGTGCGACTTCATCCCCTTGATGCCTAACACCTGCAAATGTCACAAGTATCAGTAAAACTGGTGCCAGGAGGCTGGAAGTAGGCCCAAGGCCTTGCATGCCTTATTCTGATACTGTAAAGCAGCTACATACACTTTCCTGAGTATGTGAAGTGTTTTATGTTCACACTTCCATCCAGGGGTAAACCCTGAAATCTCACTCTGCGCGGAGCTCCATAACCCTGGGTAGAAGGTGCGGCTTCATCCCCTTGAAGCCTAACCCCTGCAAATGTCACAAGTATCAGTAAATTGGTGCCAGGAGGCTGGAAGTAGGCCCAAGGCCTTGCAGGCCTTGTTCTGATACTGTAAAGGAGTGAAATGCACTTTACTGAGTATGCGAAGTGTTTTGTTTTCACCCCTGCAGCCAGGGGTGAAACCTGAAATCTTACCCTGCGCGGAGCTCCATAACCCTGGGTAGAAGGTGCGACTTCATCCCCTTGATGCCTAACACCTGCAAATGTCACAAGTATCAGTAAATTGGTGCCTGGAGGCTGGAAACACACCCAAGGCCTTGCAGGCCTTGTTCTGATGCTGTGAAGGAGTTAAATACACTTTACTGAGTCTGTGAAGTGTTTTGTTTTCACCCCTGCAGCCAGGGGTGAAACCTGAAATCTTACCCTGCGCGGAGCTCCATGACCCTGGGTAGAAGGCGCGACTTCATCCCCTTGAAGCCTAACACCTGCAAATGTCACAAGTATCAGAAAAACTGGTGCCAGGAGGCTGGAAGTAGGCCCAAGGCCTTGCAGGCCCTATTCTGATACTGGAAAGGAGATAAAAACACTTTCCTGAGAATGTGAAGTGTTTTATTTTCTCAGCTCAAGCCTGGGGTGAACCCTGAAATCTTACCCTGCGCGGAGCTCCATAAACCTGGGTAGAAGGTGCGACTTCATCCCCTTGAAGCCTAAAACCTGCAAATGTCACAAAGTATCAGTAAAACTAGTGCCAGGATGCTGGAAACACACACACGGCCTTGCAGGCCTCATTCTGATACTGTAAAGGAGCTAAATACACTTTCCTGAGTATGTGAAGTGTTTTATTTTCCCACCTGCAGCCAGGGGTGAACCCTGAAATCTCACCCTGCGCGGAGCTCCATGACCCTGGGTAGAAGGTGCGACTTCATCCCCTTGATGCCTAACACCTGCAAATGTCACAAGTATCAGTAAAACTGGTGCCAGGAGGCTGGAAGTAGGCCCAAGGCCTTGCATGCCTTATTCTGATACTGTAAAGCAGCTACATACACTTTCCTGAGTATGTGAAGTGTTTTATGTTCACACTTCCATCCAGGGGTAAACCCTGAAATCTCACCCTGCGCGGAGCTCCATAACCCTGGGTAGAAGGTGCGACTTCATCCCCTTGAAGCCTAACCCCTGCAAATGTCACAAGTATCAGTAAACTGGTGCCAGGAGGCTGGAAGTAGGCCCAAGGCCTTGCAGGCCTTATTCTGATACTGTAAAGCACCTAATACACTTTCCTGAGTATGTGAAGTGTTTTATTTTCACACTTCCATCCAGGGGTAAACCCTGAAATCTCACCCTGCGCGGAGCTCCATAACCCTGGGTAGAAGGTGCGACTTCATCCCCTTGAAGCCTAACCCCTGCAAATGTCACAAGTATCAGTAAAACTGGTGCCAGGAGTCTGGAAGTAGGCCCAAGGCCTTGCAGGCCTCATTCTGATACTGTAAAGGAGCTAAATACACTTTCCTGAGTATGTGAAGTGTTTTATTTTCCCACCTGCAGCCAGGGGTGAACCCTGAAATCTCACCCTGCGCGGAGCTCCATGACCCTGGGTAGAAGGTGCGACTTCATCCCCTTGATGCCTAACACCTGCAAATGTCACAAGTATCAGTAAAACTGGTGCCAGGAGGCTGGAAGTAGGCCCAAGGCCTTGCATGCCTTATTCTGATACTGTAAAGCAGCTACATACACTTTCCTGAGTATGTGAAGTGTTTTATGTTCACACTTCCATCCAGGGGTAAACCCTGAAATCTCACTCTGCGCGGAGCTCCATAACCCTGGGTAGAAGGTGCGGCTTCATCCCCTTGAAGCCTAACCCCTGCAAATGTCACAAGTATCAGTAAATTGGTGCCAGGAGGCTGGAAGTAGGCCCAAGGCCTTGCAGGCCTTGTTCTGATACTGTAAAGGAGTGAAATGCACTTTACTGAGTATGCGAAGTGTTTTGTTTTCACCCCTGCAGCCAGGGGTGAAACCTGAAATCTTACCCTGCGCGGAGCTCCATAACCCTGGGTAGAAGGTGCGACTTCATCCCCTTGATGCCTAACACCTGCAAATGTCACAAGTATCAGTAAATTGGTGCCTGGAGGCTGGAAACACACCCAAGGCCTTGCAGGCCTTGTTCTGATGCTGTGAAGGAGTTAAATACACTTTACTGAGTCTGTGAAGTGTTTTGTTTTCACCCCTGCAGCCAGGGGTGAAACCTGAAATCTTACCCTGCGCGGAGCTCCATGACCCTGGTTAGAAGGCGCGACTTCATCCCCTTGAAGCCTAACAACTACGAATGTCACAAGTATCAGTAAAACTGGTGCCAGGAGGCTGGATGTAGGCCCAAGGCCTTGCAGGCCTTATTCTGATACTGTAAAGGAGTTAAATACACTTTCCTGAGTATGTGATGTGTTTTATTTTCACTCCTCCAGCCTGGGGCGAAGCCTGAAATCTTACCCTGCGTGGAGCTCCATGACCCTGGGTAGAAGGTGCGACTTCATCCCCTTGAAGCCTAACACCTGCAAATGTCACAAGTATCAGTAAAACTGGTGCCAGGAGGCTGGAAGTAGTCCCAAGGCCTTGCAGGCCTTATTCTGATACTGTAAAGCAGCTAAATACTCTTTCCTGAGTATGTGAAGTGTTTTATGTTCACACTTCCATCCAGGGGTGAACCCTGAAATCTCACCCTGCGCGGAGCTCCATAACCCTGGGTAGAAGGTGCGACTTCATCCCCATGATGCCTCACACCTGCAAATGTCACAAGTATCAGTAAATTGGTGCCTGGAGGCTGGAAACACACCCAAGACCTTGCAGGCCTTATTCTGATACTGTAAAGCAGCTAAATACACTTTCCTGAGTATGTGAAGTGTTTTATTTTCACACTTCCATCCGGGGGTAAACCCTGAAATCTCACCCTGCGCGGAGCTCCATAACCCTGGGTAGAAGGTGCGGCTTCATCCCCTTGAAGCCTAACCCCTGCAAATGTCACAAGTATCAGTAAATTGGTGCCTGGAGGCTGGAAACACACCCAAGGCCTTGCAGGCCTTGTTCTGATGCTGTGAAGGAGTTAAATACACTTTACTGAGTCTGTGAAGTGTTTTGTTTTCACCCCTGCAGCCAGGGGTGAAACCTGAAATCTTACCCTGCGCGGAGCTCCATAACCCTGGGTAGAAGGTGCGACTTCATCCCCTTGAAGCCTAACACCTTTAAATGTCACAAGTATCAGTAAAACTGGTGCCAGGAGGCTGGAAGTAGGCCCAAGGCCTTGCAGGCCTTGTTCTGATACTGTTAAGGGTTAAATAGACTGTACTGAGTATGTGAAGTGTTTTATTTTCGCACCACAGCCAGGGGTGAATCCTGAAATCTTACCCTGCGCGGAGCTCCATAACCCTGGGTAGAAGGTGCGACTTCATCCCCTTGAAGCCTAACACCTGCAAATGTCACAAGTATCAGTAAAATTGGTGCCTGGAGGCTGGAGGTAGGCCCAAGGCCTTGTTCTGATACTGTAAAGGGGTTAAATACACTTTGCTGAGTATGTGAAGTGTTGCGTTTTCACATCTCCAGCCCGGGGCGAAACTTGAAATCTTACCCTGCGCGGAGCTCCATAGCCCTGGGTAGAACGAGCTACTGTGTCCCCATAAACCTGTAAATTTCAAAATGTCATAAAAAGAACAAAACAAGCGCCTGGAGGCTAGAAATGGGCCCGAGACACTGAAGTCTTGGATCTGATAATGTAAAGGGCTTTATGTACCCTTTGAGTGAAGTATTTTTCCCACCTCCAGTCGAGGGGTAAATCCTGAAATATTACCCCAATTGGAGCACCCTGTGTAGAAAAAGTGACTTCGTCCCATTTGACCTAAAATTTTAGTATTTTTATTTTTATATTTTTTTTTAAACATTGTTAAAGGGGTGACTGGAGGCTACAAAATGGACCAGATACTGTGAAGGACGTTATTTCATTTTTGGGTGAAAAAAAATAAAAATATATGTATTTTATTAGGATTACGATTTTTTTTTTTTTGGGGGGCCCATCTCCAGCTGAGGGGGAAAACCTGAAATGTTACCCGAAGTGGAGCTCCATTGCCCCGGGTAGAAGTAGTGCCGTGGTCCCCTTGAACCAAAATGTCAACAAAACAATAATAAAAAAAAAAAAGCACTAAAACAGGTGCTTAGAGTCCCGAAATCGGTCACAAAAAAAATGAGGATCGCACACCCCATGGGCCTGCATGGGAACGCTCTATTTTACCGACTATTAAGCCCCCACGAAGTGGGGGCTTACAGCGCCCGAGCGAGAGACAAAAGTTAGAGGTAGCGCGGCCGTTCCGCCGCCCGGCCATCTGGTCGCGCAGCTCCGTGGGCCATCTGGTCGCGCAAATCGGCGACAAGATGGCCGGCCGCGCGGCCGCCGCCGCTAGCTCGAACCTTTGTCCCTCATTCGTGTTCTGTAAGCCCCCACTACGTGGGGGCTTAATAGTCGAGGGAAATGACCGGCCCTGGGCCGGGCCAAACTCGCCATGGGTCCCCAGTCCAGGGCTCCAGGATGGCGGGCCCCCGGGCCGGGCTATACCCGCCTTAGGTCCCAAGTACAGAGCTCCAGAATGGCGGGCCCCTGGGCCGGGCTATACCCGCCTTAGGTGGCCAGTACAGGGCTTCAGGACAGCGGGCCCCGTGGGCGGGACTAGGATGGACGCGGGGCTCCAGGAAGGTGCCCTGGCCCCAGGACAGTGCCTTGCATGGCGGTTTCGGAGAAATGCCCCCCTCACCCGACCGGCTGTGGGCCTACAAAGCAGGCCTGCCCTGCGGGATCCCTAGTGCATAGATACAGCTCTCCCATGACATCGTGGTCGGCTCTTAAAAGAGCCTTTGGGTTGGTGTTTTTTTTTCTCTTTCTTTCCGTGGGCAAGTCGAGAGTTTAACCGCCGAATCCGTAGAGGGTGCGGCCCTGGCGCTTCAGGGCGTAAACGACATCCATGGCGGTGACGGTCTTCCTCTTGGCATGCTCGGTGTAGGTGACGGCGTCCCGGATCACATTCTCCAGGAAAACCTTCAGCACCCCGCGGGTCTCCTCGTAGATGAGGCCGGAGATGCGCTTGACCCCGCCACGGCGCGCCAGGCGGCGAATGGCCGGCTTGGTGATGCCCTGGATGTTGTCCCGGAGCACCTTGCGGTGCCTCTTGGCGCCGCCTTTGCCGAGCCCCTTCCCTCCTTTGCCGCGTCCAGACATGTTGTCCTGTCGGTACTGTGACTGAGCAGAAATGAGGAAACAGCCAGCGACGGCTGCTTATATGGAGGAGCTGCGGCGGACCGGCTAGGGCGCTCCAAGCGGCCCACGTGACTCAACGGAAGGCGAGGGGGAGCCCGCCCCTGGACCGCCCTCTGCAGGGAGCGGGGGGCTGGAGCGGCCGTTGCCGTTTGAAAAAGAGCGCGCTCCCAGCCGCCTCTTTGTCGTGGGCTCAGCAGCTGCCGCCGGGGCACGGATCACAGTCAAGCACACACACACGCCTCCCTTCCCGGCCCCCACTCATCACCGCGGCCCGCCTAACCCTGGCGCTCGGTGCCCGCTCCCACTATGAACAGCAGGCTCTGAAATGTTTTAATGGAGCCAACACATTAACGGCCTCACCGGCACCACCCCGCTGTGTGCGGCCGCCCGCAACCCCGTAACACTGTCCACAGGTCAGGCCCGGTCGTGGCAAGTCTGTAAACTGCCCCTATAAACACGTATTTATTTATTTTTACAAAAAGATTATTCTCGTCGGCCTCAAGCTCGGTTTTGGGACGGGGGCAGCATTTATGTGTCCGTCCGAGGGCTTGGGCATCCCTCCTATGTAGCGACGGTGCGGGCGCTGCCGCGACTATGAAGCCTGCCAGAGTAACACCTTGGCACGGATACGCTCTTTGATGGAGTCTGTGGTTGGCCCTGAAAAGAGCCTTTGTGTTTAGGGTGTGTTTCCACGGTGGTCTGCGGGCCTTTACTTGCTTGCTTTGCCCCCTGCCTTGTGGCTCTCGGTTTTCTTGGGCAGCAGCACGGCCTGGATGTTGGGCAGGACTCCTCCCTGGGCGATGGTGACTCGGCCCAGCAGCTTATTCAGCTCCTCGTCGTTGCGGATGGCCAGCTGGAGGTGTCTGGGGATGATGCGGGTCTTCTTGTTGTCACGGGCAGCGTTGCCGGCCAGCTCCAGGATCTCAGCGGTCAGGTACTCCAGGACTGCAGCCAAATAGACGGGGGCACCGGCGCCCACCCTCTCGGCGTAGCTTCCCTTCCGGAGTAACCTGTGCACACGGCCCACGGGGAACTGGAGCCCGGCTCTGGAAGAGCGTGTCTTGGCCTTAGCGCGGGCCTTTCCTCCTTGCTTTCCGCGTCCAGACATGGCGATCGATGCAGGGGCTCACTCACACAACAGAGAGATTAGTACTGCTGTTCGGCTCGACTCCGGCGATATAAAGACTTCGGGTGCGTCTGATGGGTTGACAGCTAGGCGCTGATAGTACTTCTCATTGGAGGGAGGAGGGCTTCTGTTTCACCAATCAGAGACCCAGAACCGCAGTACACTAGGAGGTGGGGGGCTTGCCTTTGCCTGCCAATGAGAAGGGAGAGCAGAGAAGCAGCTACTTTACACGCCCAGCCTATAAATACAAGTGCCGGGCTCGCCTGGCCTTATTTCTCTCGGCTCCACAGGAAGCGGTGCAGATTGTCGACCATGCCTGAACCAGCCAAGTCCGCGCCGGCTCCCAAGAAGGGCTCCAAGAAAGCGCTCTCCAAGCCGCCCAAGAAGGACGGGAAGAAGCGCAAGAGGAGCAGGAAGGAAAGCTATGCAATCTACATTTACAAAGTGATGAAGCAGGTGCACCCGGACACCGGCATCTCCTCTAAGGCCATGGGCATCATGAACTCCTTCGTGAACGACATCTTCGAGCGCATCGCCGGGGAGGCTTCCCGCCTGGCCCACTACAACTCGCGGCGCACCATCACCTCCCGGGAGATCCAGACCGCAGTGCGTCTGCTGCTGCCCGGAGAGCTGGCCAAGCACGCCGTGTCGGAGGGCACCAAGGCCGTCACCAAGTACACCAGCGCCAAGTAAGGCTTCGAGGCGCATCCCCAACTAACACAACGGCTCTTTTAAGGGCCAACCACGTCCTCCCCTAAGAGCTAATGTGCTTCTATTATGACCGGAGAAATAAGTGTTTTAAAAGGTAATGTTGAGCGCACAAGACCCGCTCTCACGGGTCTTGCTGCAGACCGAGGGACGATGGAGCAGGCAACCCGTTTTTAATAAACATGTTTATATGAATGAGCCCTCTCTTTGGGACCAAGTCTCACGTAAGCACTGTAATGTAACGATGACGTTAAATGAGCGAGGGACGATGGAGCAGGCAACCCGTTTTGCCTGTTTAAATAAACCTGTTTATATGAATGAGCCCTCTCTTTGGTACCAAGTGTCACATAAGCACTGTAATGTAACGATGACGTTAAATGAGCCCACGGGCTTATTGTTTTCGGCGACCAGTTTTAGTGTGTGCGGGTGTCACGTTGTGTTTGTACTTTAAGACCAAGGGCAACGGCAATAATCCGCCCCTGGGCAAGCGCTCCCGAAATCGGACACATGAACCCGATGTACCGGGAGCACAGATGCCCCACAGCGCTGGCTTGTGACCAGCGGATCCCAACACAACCCTCCACCCAAACAAAGCTCTTTATTAAACGATGGACACATTGAAGATGCGATTGTGCACTGTGAACACGGAGTGCTCTGGTCACCCAGTGCCGGTATAAGTTACCCAGTACTCGTGGTACTCTCAGCCAGCCCACCCACCCTAACCTGTAGAACATGCCATGGCAGATAAGAGAAGCTCGTATGTGACAGGGTGGTGGCCCTTAAAAGAGCCGTTGTGGTGGTTGTTCGGGTCGGCATGTCTCCTTAGGCCCTCTCGCCTCGGATACGACGGGCCAGCTGGATGTCCTTGGGCATGATGGTCACCCTCTTGGCGTGGATGGCGCACAGGTTGGTGTCCTCGAAGAGCCCCACCAGGTAGGCCTCGCTGGCCTCTTGCAGGGCCATGACGGCGGAGCTCTGGAAGCGCAGGTCGGTCTTGAAGTCCTGGGCGATCTCCCTCACCAAGCGCTGGAAGGGCAGCTTGCGGATGAGGAGCTCGGTGGACTTCTGGTAGCGGCGGATCTCGCGGAGAGCCACAGTGCCGGGTCGGTAGCGGTGAGGCTTCTTGACGCCGCCGGTGGCAGGCGCGCTCTTGCGGGCAGCCTTGGTGGCCAGCTGCTTGCGAGGCGCTTTGCCGCCGGTGGACTTGCGGGCTGTCTGCTTGGTGCGGGCCATGGCGGGAGCGGTCTCTCTCAGCGACAAGCGAGGAAGAATGGAGTTCAAGCAGGCAAGAGCCCTATTTATGCACTCGAAGACGGAGGGCTGCTCTGGTTGGCTGAAGCGACCGCCCCACGTTTGAAAATAGCCCGCGGTGTGCAATGATTGGCCAATGAACCGGAGGCTGCAGCCTGTCTCTCCAATGAGCTGTGGAGAAAAAGACACCCTCCGATTGGATGATGTACGTTGGAGCCGTAGCCCGCGCTTGGGTCAGCCTTTGTCTCCGTGTCCATCCATAGTCACACGAACCACTCGCCCCCGGTCAACTGGGCGAGGAGCCCAGGATTTTATAAGTGTACTGCCCTTGGTCACCCTGGAACACGCCGCCGTTAACTGCGCTCGATTTCACGTTCACAATCGTCTGCTTTATGCAGACACCACTTCGAATCTGCCCGGATACAGTGAAAGCACCAAGGCACACGTTATTTCACATTTATTATAAACGGAGGTCTAATAAACTCCCAGACCCCCTTCTTTATTTGGTACACAGATTTCAATCCACGCAGCACCAAAAGAGCCGTTTACATGACCAAGATCACACACGGCACTCGCGTGCGGAAAGGTGCGCTATGGATTTACTGTGCCGTTTATTATTATAGAGAAGTGTGCACGCGGGGTGCAAGGGTGGGGACGAACAAGCTCTCTTCTGGACCGGGTGGATGGCTCTTAAAAGAGCCGTTGTGTTTGCAGTGTCTTGGTGCAAGCCCTTACTTCTTCTTGGGCGCTGCCTTCTTGGGCTTGGCTGCTTTGGGCTTGGCTGCCTTGGGTTTGACTACCTTGGCAGGGCTTTTCTTGGCCACTTTGGGCTTCGCCGCCTTGGCTTTCGCTGGGCTCTTGGCAGCCTTCTTGGCGGGGGCAGCCTTGGGCTTCTTGGGGCTCTTTGCTGCCGCAGGCTTCTTGACCTTCTTCGGGCTCTTCTTGACCCCCGCGGGAGCCTTTTTGGGCTTCTTGGCGGCAGGGGCAGCTTTCTTGGCCGCTGGTTTCTTGGTCTTGGCGGCCGCCTTCTTGGCCGCCTTCTTGCCCTCCAGCTGCTTCTTGTTCACCTTGAAGGATCCGGAGGCCCCGGTGCCCTTCAGCTGGGCCAGGGCGCCTTTGCTGACCAGGCTCTTGAGGGAGGCCTTGACCCGGCTCTTGTTCTTGTCCACATCGTAGCCCTCGGCGACCAGCCCCTTCTTCATGGCCGACAGGGAGACTCCCTTCCTCTCGGCAGAGGCGGTCACCACCTTCAGGATCAGATCGGCCACGCTGGGGCCGGAAGGCTTCTTGGCCTTGGAGGCCCCCGCTGTCTTCTTCTGCTGCTTTTTCTTGGGGGCGACCTCAGCGGGAGGCGCCGCGGCGGCTGGAGCGGTTTCGGCCATTGTAATGCGAGTCTCGGCGCGGGCGCTGTCACTGAACAGAAATGTCCCTCCCAAACCCGAGCCCCGTGAATATATACAGGGAGGAGCCGGCCTCTGATTGGTCCCGAGCAGACAGGGCTGTGCGAGGCACACTCGGCTCTTTGCTCCCAGCTGACTTTTGTGTTTCCTACCTTCGGATTATCCACGTTTTAAAACACAATCAGTTAAACACGCGCTTCCACGCATACATGACCAGGAGCCCAGCTTCGGCCCTCTCCCGGGCCTGCCCCCGTTTCGGATCCACCCCTCATCCCTGGCTTGTGATCCGCGGGGAGACTCGGCGCTCCCCCGACGGCGGGCGCCTCCATGCCTGAAATCCCGGGCTCCGGACCCCTTTTCCCCGGTCCTCTCTCGACTCCTGCGGCCGGGAGCGGCGGCCCGCGGGAGGGAGGGGGCTCCTGCAGGGAGCGGGCCCTGTGGCGTCACAGTGGGGCTGCGGGGGCCGCGGGGAGCGCGTTCTGGAACGGGCCGAAGTAACACAGGGCTCCGCCGGCCGAGCGCGGGGTGGAAACAATGCCAGGGAGCCCCTGGCACGGGGGCCAGGGGGCCCTCCCCGCGCGCCTGCACCCTCGGCTGTGGCACCCTCGGCTCGGGGCTTACAAGCAGCGGGGCACGGCCCTGGCTCCAGCCTCGCACGCATCACCAGGCGGCCGTGTGCTGGCAGCTTCACATGCAGGCAGAGAGCATTCACTGCCGAGCGCCGAGCCAGAGGAGGCGGGTGCAGACTCAATACAATAAATACACAGTGACACAATGAAGGAAGGCGGCCGAGTTAGGCCTACATGTTTTAAGACACCCCAAGTGAGAGCAGAGGGTGTGAATGCACCTGAAATGGTGACCCCAGTACCGGCATGGAGGCACTCTGCTGAGCTGATTTTTACAGCTGGAGCTAGGTGTACCTCTGAGGTGACATCTGTAGACAGAGTGAGTTACTGTATGTCAGACGCTGAGCCTATGACCGGGGAGGCCCACTGCGGAACTGAATAGTACAGTACAGAGTGAGGCCTGTGACTACCACTGTTCTACTGAGCCCTATCGCTGGAGTGGGGACCACTCCTGAATCCAATGGTATGTCACGAGGGAGACCTGAGACCAGAAATCATATTCTGCGCACTGTAGCCTGATCGAGGCCTGCTGCTAATTTGGATGGAGGTAGGGGAAGAAAACAAAACACTTCACAAAGTCCAGAACGCACATGAACACCATTCACAGTATCAGATCTTAGCCTTCAGGATCTCCGGCCCATCCCTAGCTTCCAGGTACATGTTTTAGTAATATTTGTGACATTTGGAGGTTTACAGCTTCAAGGGGATGAAGTCGCACCTTCTACCCAGGGTTATGGAGCTCCGCGCAGGGTGAGATTTCAGGGTTCACCCCTGGCTGGAGGTGTGAAAACAAAACAATCCACATAGTCACACCTCCAGCCAGGGGTGAACCCTGAAATCTCACCCTGCGCATAGCTCCATAACCCTGGGTAGAAGGTGCAACTACGTCCCCTTGAAGCTTATCTCCTCCAAAGGTCACAAAGTATCAGTAAAACTGGTGCCTGGAGGCTAGAAACACACCCAAGGCCATGCAGGTCTTGTTCTGATACTGTAACGGAGTTCACACCTCCAAACCTGAAATCGTACCCTGCGCGGAGCTCCATGACCCTGGGTACAAGGTGCGACTTCATCCCCTTGAAGCCTAACACCTTAAAATGTCACAAAGTATCAGTAATACTGGTGCCTGGAGGCTGGAAGTAGGCCCAAGGCCTTGCAGGCCTTATTCTGATACTGTAAAGGAGTTAAATACACTTTCCTGAGTATGTGAAGTGTTTTATTTTCACTCCTCCAGCCTGGGGTGAAGCCTGAAATCTTACCCTGCGCGGAGCTCCATGACACTGGGTACAAGGTGTGACTTCATCCCCTTGAAGCTTAACACCTTAAAATGTCACAAAGTATCAGTAATACTGGTGCCTGGAGGCTGGAAGTAGGCCCAAGGCCTTGCAGGCCTTATTCTGATACGGTAAAGGAGTTAATTACACTTTCCGGAGTATGTGAAGTGTTTTATTGTCACACCTCAAGCCTGGGGTGAACCCTGAAATCTCACCCTGCGCGGAGCTCCATGACCCTGGGTAGAAGGTGCAACTTCATCCCCTTGAAGCCTAACACCTGCAAATGTCACAAGTATCAGTAAAACTGGTGCCAGGAGGCTCGAAGTAGGCCCAAGGACTTGCAGGCCTTATTCTGATACTGTAAAGGAGATAAATACACTTTCCTGAGTATGTGAAGTGTTTTATTTTCACTCCTCCAGCCTGGGGTAAACCCTGAAATCTCACTCTGCGCGGAGCTCCATAACCCTGGGTAGAAGGTGCGGCTTCATCCCCTTGAAGCCTAACCCCTGCAAATGTCACAAGTATCAGTAAATTGGTGCCAGGAGGCTGGAAGTAGGCCCAAGGCCTTGCAGGCCTTGTTCTGATACTGTAAAGGAGTGAAATGCACTTTACTGAGTATGCGAAGTGTTTTGTTTTCACCCCTGCAGCCAGGGGTGAAACCTGAAATCTTACCCTGCGCGGAGCTCCATAACCCTGGGTAGAAGGTGCGACTTCATCCCCTTGATGCCTAACACCTGCAAATGTCACAAGTATCAGTAAATTGGTGCCTGGAGGCTGGAAACACACCCAAGGCCTTGCAGGCCTTGTTCTGATGCTGTGAAGGAGTTAAATACACTTTACTGAGTCTGTGAAGTGTTTTGTTTTCACCCCTGCAGCCAGGGGTGAAACCTGAAATCTTACCCTGCGCGGAGCTCCATGACCCTGGGTAGAAGGCGCGACTTCATCCCCTTGAAGCCTAACAACTACAAATGTCACAAGTATCAGTAAAACTGGTGCCAGGAGGCTGGATGTAGGCCCAAGGCCTTGCAGGCCTTATTCTGATACTGTAAAGGAGTTAAATACACTTTCCTGAGTATGTGATGTGTTTTATTTTCACTCCTCCAGCCTGGGGCGAAGCCTGAAATCTTACCCTGCGTGGAGCTCCATGACCCTGGGTAGAAGGTGCGACTTCATCCCCTTGAAGCCTAACACCTGCAAATGTCACAAGTATCAGTAAAACTGGTGCCAGGAGGCTGGAAGTAGTCCCAAGGCCTTGCAGGCCTTATTCTGATACTGTAAAGCAGCTAAATACTCTTTCCTGAGTATGTGAAGTGTTTTATGTTCACACTTCCATCCAGGGGTGAACCCTGAAATCTCACCCTGCGCGGAGCTCCATAACCCTGGGTAGAAGGTGCGACTTCATCCCCATGATGCCTCACACCTGCAAATGTCACAAGTATCAGTAAATTGGTGCCTGGAGGCTGGAAACACACCCAAGACCTTGCAGGCCTTGTTTTGATGCTGTGAAGGAGTTAAATACACTTTACTGAGTCTGTGAAGTGTTTTGTTTTCACACCTGCAGCCGGGGGTGAAACCTGAAATCTTACCCTGCGCGGAGCTCCATAAACCTGGGTAGAAGGTGCGACTTCATCCCCTTGAAGCCTAACACCTGCAAATGTCACAAGTATCAGTAAAACTGGTGCCAGGAGTCTGGAAGTAGGCCCAAGGCCTTGCAGGCCTCATTCTGATACTGTAAAGGAGCTAAATACACTTTCCTGAGTATGTGAAGTGTTTTATTTTCCCACCTGCAGCCAGGGGTGAACCCTGAAATCTCACCCTGCGCGGAGCTCCATGACCCTGGGTAGAAGGTGCGACTTCATCCCCTTGATGCCTAACACCTGCAAATGTCACAAGTATCAGTAAAACTGGTGCCAGGAGGCTGGAAGTAGGCCCAAGGCCTTGCATGCCTTATTCTGATACTGTAAAGCAGCTACATACACTTTCCTGAGTATGTGAAGTGTTTTATGTTCACACTTCCATCCAGGGGTAAACCCTGAAATCTCACCCTGCGCGGAGCTCCATAACCCTGGGTAGAAGGTGCGACTTCATCCCCTTGAAGCCTAACCCCTGCAAATGTCACAAGTATCAGTAAACTGGTGCCAGGAGGCTGGAAGTAGGCCCAAGGCCTTGCAGGCCTTATTCTGATACTGTAAAGCACCTAATACACTTTCCTGAGTATGTGAAGTGTTTTATTTTCACACTTCCATCCAGGGGTAAACCCTGAAATCTCACCCTGCGCGGAGCTCCATAACCCTGGGTAGAAGGTGCGACTTCATCCCCTTGAAGCCTAACCCCTGCAAATGTCACAAGTATCAGTAAAACTGGTGCCAGGAGTCTGGAAGTAGGCCCAAGGCCTTGCAGGCCTCATTCTGATACTGTAAAGGAGCTAAATACACTTTCCTGAGTATGTGAAGTGTTTTATTTTCCCACCTGCAGCCAGGGGTGAACCCTGAAATCTCACCCTGCGCGGAGCTCCATGACCCTGGGTAGAAGGTGCGACTTCATCCCCTTGATGCCTAACACCTGCAAATGTCACAAGTATCAGTAAAACTGGTGCCAGGAGGCTGGAAGTAGGCCCAAGGCCTTGCATGCCTTATTCTGATACTGTAAAGCAGCTACATACACTTTCCTGAGTATGTGAAGTGTTTTATGTTCACACTTCCATCCAGGGGTAAACCCTGAAATCTCACTCTGCGCGGAGCTCCATAACCCTGGGTAGAAGGTGCGGCTTCATCCCCTTGAAGCCTAACCCCTGCAAATGTCACAAGTATCAGTAAATTGGTGCCAGGAGGCTGGAAGTAGGCCCAAGGCCTTGCAGGCCTTGTTCTGATACTGTAAAGGAGTGAAATGCACTTTACTGAGTATGCGAAGTGTTTTGTTTTCACCCCTGCAGCCAGGGGTGAAACCTGAAATCTTACCCTGCGCGGAGCTCCATAACCCTGGGTAGAAGGTGCGACTTCATCCCCTTGATGCCTAACACCTGCAAATGTCACAAGTATCAGTAAATTGGTGCCTGGAGGCTGGAAACACACCCAAGGCCTTGCAGGCCTTGTTCTGATGCTGTGAAGGAGTTAAATACACTTTACTGAGTCTGTGAAGTGTTTTGTTTTCACCCCTGCAGCCAGGGGTGAAACCTGAAATCTTACCCTGCGCGGAGCTCCATGACCCTGGGTAGAAGGCGCGACTTCATCCCCTTGAAGCCTAACACCTGCAAATGTCACAAGTATCAGAAAAACTGGTGCCAGGAGGCTGGAAGTAGGCCCAAGGCCTTGCAGGCCCTATTCTGATACTGGAAAGGAGATAAAAACACTTTCCTGAGAATGTGAAGTGTTTTATTTTCTCAGCTCAAGCCTGGGGTGAACCCTGAAATCTTACCCTGCGCGGAGCTCCATAAACCTGGGTAGAAGGTGCGACTTCATCCCCTTGAAGCCTAAAACCTGCAAATGTCACAAAGTATCAGTAAAACTAGTGCCAGGATGCTGGAAACACACACACGGCCTTGCAGGCCTCATTCTGATACTGTAAAGGAGCTAAATACACTTTCCTGAGTATGTGAAGTGTTTTATTTTCCCACCTGCAGCCAGGGGTGAACCCTGAAATCTCACCCTGCGCGGAGCTCCATGACCCTGGGTAGAAGGTGCGACTTCATCCCCTTGATGCCTAACACCTGCAAATGTCACAAGTATCAGTAAAACTGGTGCCAGGAGGCTGGAAGTAGGCCCAAGGCCTTGCATGCCTTATTCTGATACTGTAAAGCAGCTACATACACTTTCCTGAGTATGTGAAGTGTTTTATGTTCACACTTCCATCCAGGGGTAAACCCTGAAATCTCACCCTGCGCGGAGCTCCATAACCCTGGGTAGAAGGTGCGACTTCATCCCCTTGAAGCCTAACCCCTGCAAATGTCACAAGTATCAGTAAACTGGTGCCAGGAGGCTGGAAGTAGGCCCAAGGCCTTGCAGGCCTTATTCTGATACTGTAAAGCACCTAATACACTTTCCTGAGTATGTGAAGTGTTTTATTTTCACACTTCCATCCAGGGGTAAACCCTGAAATCTCACCCTGCGCGGAGCTCCATAACCCTGGGTAGAAGGTGCGACTTCATCCCCTTGAAGCCTAACCCCTGCAAATGTCACAAGTATCAGTAAAACTGGTGCCAGGAGTCTGGAAGTAGGCCCAAGGCCTTGCAGGCCTCATTCTGATACTGTAAAGGAGCTAAATACACTTTCCTGAGTATGTGAAGTGTTTTATTTTCCCACCTGCAGCCAGGGGTGAACCCTGAAATCTCACCCTGCGCGGAGCTCCATGACCCTGGGTAGAAGGTGCGACTTCATCCCCTTGATGCCTAACACCTGCAAATGTCACAAGTATCAGTAAAACTGGTGCCAGGAGGCTGGAAGTAGGCCCAAGGCCTTGCATGCCTTATTCTGATACTGTAAAGCAGCTACATACACTTTCCTGAGTATGTGAAGTGTTTTATGTTCACACTTCCATCCAGGGGTAAACCCTGAAATCTCACTCTGCGCGGAGCTCCATAACCCTGGGTAGAAGGTGCGGCTTCATCCCCTTGAAGCCTAACCCCTGCAAATGTCACAAGTATCAGTAAATTGGTGCCAGGAGGCTGGAAGTAGGCCCAAGGCCTTGCAGGCCTTGTTCTGATACTGTAAAGGAGTGAAATGCACTTTACTGAGTATGCGAAGTGTTTTGTTTTCACCCCTGCAGCCAGGGGTGAAACCTGAAATCTTACCCTGCGCGGAGCTCCATAACCCTGGGTAGAAGGTGCGACTTCATCCCCTTGATGCCTAACACCTGCAAATGTCACAAGTATCAGTAAATTGGTGCCTGGAGGCTGGAAACACACCCAAGGCCTTGCAGGCCTTGTTCTGATGCTGTGAAGGAGTTAAATACACTTTACTGAGTCTGTGAAGTGTTTTGTTTTCACCCCTGCAGCCAGGGGTGAAACCTGAAATCTTACCCTGCGCGGAGCTCCATGACCCTGGTTAGAAGGCGCGACTTCATCCCCTTGAAGCCTAACAACTACGAATGTCACAAGTATCAGTAAAACTGGTGCCAGGAGGCTGGATGTAGGCCCAAGGCCTTGCAGGCCTTATTCTGATACTGTAAAGGAGTTAAATACACTTTCCTGAGTATGTGATGTGTTTTATTTTCACTCCTCCAGCCTGGGGCGAAGCCTGAAATCTTACCCTGCGTGGAGCTCCATGACCCTGGGTAGAAGGTGCGACTTCATCCCCTTGAAGCCTAACACCTGCAAATGTCACAAGTATCAGTAAAACTGGTGCCAGGAGGCTGGAAGTAGTCCCAAGGCCTTGCAGGCCTTATTCTGATACTGTAAAGCAGCTAAATACTCTTTCCTGAGTATGTGAAGTGTTTTATGTTCACACTTCCATCCAGGGGTGAACCCTGAAATCTCACCCTGCGCGGAGCTCCATAACCCTGGGTAGAAGGTGCGACTTCATCCCCATGATGCCTCACACCTGCAAATGTCACAAGTATCAGTAAATTGGTGCCTGGAGGCTGGAAACACACCCAAGACCTTGCAGGCCTTATTCTGATACTGTAAAGCAGCTAAATACACTTTCCTGAGTATGTGAAGTGTTTTATTTTCACACTTCCATCCGGGGGTAAACCCTGAAATCTCACCCTGCGCGGAGCTCCATAACCCTGGGTAGAAGGTGCGGCTTCATCCCCTTGAAGCCTAACCCCTGCAAATGTCACAAGTATCAGTAAATTGGTGCCTGGAGGCTGGAAACACACCCAAGGCCTTGCAGGCCTTGTTCTGATGCTGTGAAGGAGTTAAATACACTTTACTGAGTCTGTGAAGTGTTTTGTTTTCACCCCTGCAGCCAGGGGTGAAACCTGAAATCTTACCCTGCGCGGAGCTCCATAACCCTGGGTAGAAGGTGCGACTTCATCCCCTTGAAGCCTAACACCTTTAAATGTCACAAGTATCAGTAAAACTGGTGCCAGGAGGCTGGAAGTAGGCCCAAGGCCTTGCAGGCCTTGTTCTGATACTGTTAAGGGTTAAATAGACTGTACTGAGTATGTGAAGTGTTTTATTTTCGCACCACAGCCAGGGGTGAATCCTGAAATCTTACCCTGCGCGGAGCTCCATAACCCTGGGTAGAAGGTGCGACTTCATCCCCTTGAAGCCTAACACCTGCAAATGTCACAAGTATCAGTAAAATTGGTGCCTGGAGGCTGGAGGTAGGCCCAAGGCCTTGTTCTGATACTGTAAAGGGGTTAAATACACTTTGCTGAGTATGTGAAGTGTTGCGTTTTCACATCTCCAGCCCGGGGCGAAACTTGAAATCTTACCCTGCGCGGAGCTCCATAGCCCTGGGTAGAACGAGCTACTGTGTCCCCATAAACCTGTAAATTTCAAAATGTCATAAAAAGAACAAAACAAGCGCCTGGAGGCTAGAAATGGGCCCGAGACACTGAAGTCTTGGATCTGATAATGTAAAGGGCTTTATGTACCCTTTGAGTGAAGTATTTTTCCCACCTCCAGTCGAGGGGTAAATCCTGAAATATTACCCCAATTGGAGCACCCTGTGTAGAAAAAGTGACTTCGTCCCATTTGACCTAAAATTTTAGTATTTTTATTTTTATTTTTTATTAAACATTGTTAAAGGGGTGACTGGAGGCTACAAAATGGACCAGATACTGTGAAGGACGTTATTTCATTTTTGGGTGAAAAAAAATAAAAATATATGTATTTTATTAGGATTACGATTTTTTTTTTTTTGGGGGGCCCATCTCCAGCTGAGGGGGAAAACCTGAAATGTTACCCGAAGTGGAGCTCCATTGCCCCGGGTAGAAGTAGTGCCGTGGTCCCCTTGAACCAAAATGTCAACAAAACAATAATAAAAAAAAAAAAGCACTAAAACAGGTGCTTAGAGTCCCGAAATCGGTCACAAAAAAAATGAGGATCGCACACCCCATGGGCCTGCATGGGAACGCTCTATTTTACCGACTATTAAGCCCCCACGAAGTGGGGGCTTACAGCGCCCGAGCGAGAGACAAAAGTTAGAGGTAGCGCGGCCGTTCCGCCGCCCGGCCATCTGGTCGCGCAGCTCCGTGGGCCATCTGGTCGCGCAAATCGGCGACCAGATGGCCGGCCGCGCGGCCGCCGCCGCTAGCTCGAACCTTTGTCCCTCATTCGTGTTCTGTAAGCCCCCACTACGTGGGGGCTTAATAGTCGAGGGAAATGACCGGCCCTGGGCCGGGCCAAACTCGCCATGGGTCCCCAGTCCAGGGCTCCAGGATGGCGGGCCCCCGGGCCGGGCTATACCCGCCTTAGGTCCCAAGTACAGAGCTCCAGAATGGCGGGCCCCTGGGCCGGGCTATACCCGCCTTAGGTGGCCAGTACAGGGCTTCAGGACAGCGGGCCCCGTGGGCGGGACTAGGATGGACGCGGGGCTCCAGGAAGGTGCCCTGGCCCCAGGACAGTGCCTTGCATGGCGGTTTCGGAGAAATGCCCCCCTCACCCGACCGGCTGTGGGCCTACAAAGCAGGCCTGCCCTGCGGGATCCCTAGTGCATAGATACAGCTCTCCCATGACATCGTGGTCGGCTCTTAAAAGAGCCTTTGGGTTGGTGTTTTTTTTTCTCTTTCTTTCCGTGGGCAAGTCGAGAGTTTAACCGCCGAATCCGTAGAGGGTGCGGCCCTGGCGCTTCAGGGCGTAAACGACATCCATGGCGGTGACGGTCTTCCTCTTGGCGTGCTCGGTGTAGGTGACGGCGTCCCGGATCACATTCTCCAGGAAAACCTTCAGCACCCCGCGGGTCTCCTCGTAGATGAGGCCGGAGATGCGCTTGACCCCGCCACGGCGCGCCAGGCGGCGAATGGCCGGCTTGGTGATGCCCTGGATGTTGTCCCGGAGCACCTTGCGGTGCCTCTTGGCGCCGCCTTTGCCGAGCCCCTTCCCTCCTTTGCCGCGTCCAGACATGTTGTCCTGTCGGTACTGTGACTGAGCAGAAATGAAGAAACAGCCAGCGACGGCTGCTTATATGGAGGAGCTGCGGCGGACCGGCTAGGGCGCTCCAAGCGGCCCACGTGACTCAACGGAAGGCGAGGGGGAGCCCGCCCCTGGACCGCCCTCTGCAGGGAGCGGGGGGCTGGAGCGGCCGTTGCCGTTTGAAAAAGAGCGCGCTCCCAGCCGCCTCTTTGTCGTGGGCTCAGCAGCTGCCGCCGGGGCACGGATCACAGTCAAGCACACACACACGCCTCCCTTCCCGGCCCCCACTCATCACCGCGGCCCGCCTAACCCTGGCGCTCGGTGCCCGCTCCCACTATGAACAGCAGGCTCTGAAATGTTTTAATGGAGCCAACACATTAACGGCCTCACCGGCACCACCCCGCTGTGTGCGGCCGCCCGCAACCCCGTAACACTGTCCACAGGTCAGGCCCGGTCGTGGCAAGTCTGTAAACTGCCCCTATAAACACGTATTTATTTATTTTTACAAAAAGATTATTCTCGTCGGCCTCAAGCTCGGTTTTGGGACGGGGGCAGCATTTATGTGTCCGTCCGAGGGCTTGGGCATCCCTCCTATGTAGCGACGGTGCGGGCGCTGCCGCGACTATGAAGCCTGCCAGAGTAACACCTTGGCACGGATACGCTCTTTGATGGAGTCTGTGGTTGGCCCTGAAAAGAGCCTTTGTGTTTAGGGTGTGTTTCCACGGTGGTCTGCGGGCCTTTACTTGCTTGCTTTGCCCCCTGCCTTGTGGCTCTCGGTTTTCTTGGGCAGCAGCACGGCCTGGATGTTGGGCAGGACTCCTCCCTGGGCGATGGTGACTCGGCCCAGCAGCTTATTCAGCTCCTCGTCGTTGCGGATGGCCAGCTGGAGGTGTCTGGGGATGATGCGGGTCTTCTTGTTGTCACGGGCAGCGTTGCCGGCCAGCTCCAGGATCTCAGCGGTCAGGTACTCCAGGACTGCAGCCAAATAGACGGGGGCACCGGCGCCCACCCTCTCGGCGTAGCTTCCCTTCCGGAGTAACCTGTGCACACGGCCCACGGGGAACTGGAGCCCGGCTCTGGAAGAGCGTGTCTTGGCCTTAGCGCGGGCCTTTCCTCCTTGCTTTCCGCGTCCAGACATGGCGATCGATGCAGGGGCTCACTCACACAACAGAGAGATTAGTACTGCTGTTCGGCTCGACTCCGGCGATATAAAGACTTCGGGTGCGTCTGATTGGTTGACAGCTAGGCGCTGATAGTACTTCTCATTGGAGGGAGGAGGGCTTCTGTTTCACCAATCAGAGACCCAGAACCGCAGTACACTAGGAGGTGGGGGGCTTGCCTTTGCCTGCCAATGAGAAGGGAGAGCAGAGAAGCAGCTACTTTACACGCCCAGCCTATAAATACAAGTGCCGGGCTCGCCTGGCCTTATTTCTCTCGGCTCCACAGGAAGCGGTGCAGATTGTCGACCATGCCTGAACCAGCCAAGTCCGCGCCGGCTCCCAAGAAGGGCTCCAAGAAAGCGCTCTCCAAGCCGCCCAAGAAGGACGGGAAGAAGCGCAAGAGGAGCAGGAAGGAAAGCTATGCAATCTACATTTACAAAGTGATGAAGCAGGTGCACCCGGACACCGGCATCTCCTCTAAGGCCATGGGCATCATGAACTCCTTCGTGAACGACATCTTCGAGCGCATCGCCGGGGAGGCTTCCCGCCTGGCCCACTACAACTCGCGGCGCACCATCACCTCCCGGGAGATCCAGACCGCAGTGCGTCTGCTGCTGCCCGGAGAGCTGGCCAAGCACGCCGTGTCGGAGGGCACCAAGGCCGTCACCAAGTACACCAGCGCCAAGTAAGGCTTCGAGGCGCATCCCCAACTAACACAACGGCTCTTTTAAGGGCCAACCACGTCCTCCCCTAAGAGCTAATGTGCTTCTATTATGACCGGAGAAATAAGTGTTTTAAAAGGTAATGTTGAGCGCACAAGACCCGCTCTCACGGGTCTTGCTGCAGACCGAGGGACGATGGAGCAGGCAACCCGTTTTTAATAAACATGTTTATATGAATGAGCCCTCTCTTTGGGACCAAGTCTCACGTAAGCACTGTAATGTAACGATGACGTTAAATGAGCGAGGGACGATGGAGCAGGCAACCCGTTTTGCCTGTTTAAATAAACCTGTTTATATGAATGAGCCCTCTCTTTGGTACCAAGTGTCACATAAGCACTGTAATGTAACGATGACGTTAAATGAGCCCACGGGCTTATTGTTTTCGGCGACCAGTTTTAGTGTGTGCGGGTGTCACGTTGTGTTTGTACTTTAAGACCAAGGGCAACGGCAATAATCCGCCCCTGGGCAAGCGCTCCCGAAATCGGACACATGAACCCGATGTACCGGGAGCACAGATGCCCCACAGCGCTGGCTTGTGACCAGCGGATCCCAACACAACCCTCCACCCAAACAAAGCTCTTTATTAAACGATGGACACATTGAAGATGCGATTGTGCACTGTGAACACGGAGTGCTCTGGTCACCCAGTGCCGGTATAAGTTACCCAGTACTCGTGGTACTCTCAGCCAGCCCACCCACCCTAACCTGTAGAACATGCCATGGCAGATAAGAGAAGCTCGTATGTGACAGGGTGGTGGCCCTTAAAAGAGCCGTTGTGGTGGTTGTTCGGGTCGGCGTGTCTCCTTAGGCCCTCTCGCCTCGGATACGACGGGCCAGCTGGATGTCCTTGGGCATGATGGTCACCCTCTTGGCGTGGATGGCGCACAGGTTGGTGTCCTCGAAGAGCCCCACCAGGTAGGCCTCGCTGGCCTCTTGCAGGGCCATGACGGCGGAGCTCTGGAAGCGCAGGTCGGTCTTGAAGTCCTGGGCGATCTCCCTCACCAAGCGCTGGAAGGGCAGCTTGCGGATGAGGAGCTCGGTGGACTTCTGGTAGCGGCGGATCTCGCGGAGAGCCACAGTGCCGGGTCGGTAGCGGTGAGGCTTCTTGACGCCGCCGGTGGCAGGCGCGCTCTTGCGGGCAGCCTTGGTGGCCAGCTGCTTGCGAGGCGCTTTGCCGCCGGTGGACTTGCGGGCTGTCTGCTTGGTGCGGGCCATGGCGGGAGCGGTCTCTCTCAGCGACAAGCGAGGAAGAATGGAGTTCAAGCAGGCAAGAGCCCTATTTATGCACTCGAAGACGGAGGGCTGCTCTGGTTGGCTGAAGCGACCGCCCCACGTTTGAAAATAGCCCGCGGTGTGCAATGATTGGCCAATGAACCGGAGGCTGCAGCCTGTCTCTCCAATGAGCTGTGGAGAAAAAGACACCCTCCGATTGGATGATGTACGTTGGAGCCGTAGCCCGCGCTTGGGTCAGCCTTTGTCTCCGTGTCCATCCATAGTCACACGAACCACTCGCCCCCGGTCAACTGGGCGAGGAGCCCAGGATTTTATAAGTGTACTGCCCTTGGTCACCCTGGAACACGCCGCCGTTAACTGCGCTCGATTTCACGTTCACAATCGTCTGCTTTATGCAGACACCACTTCGAATCTGCCCGGATACAGTGAAAGCACCAAGGCACACGTTATTTCACATTTATTATAAACGGAGGTCTAATAAACTCCCAGACCCCCTTCTTTATTTGGTACACAGATTTCAATCCACGCAGCACCAAAAGAGCCGTTTACATGACCAAGATCACACACGGCACTCGCGTGCGGAAAGGTGCGCTATGGATTTACTGTGCCGTTTATTATTATAGAGAAGTGTGCACGCGGGGTGCAAGGGTGGGGACGAACAAGCTCTCTTCTGGACCGGGTGGATGGCTCTTAAAAGAGCCGTTGTGTTTGCAGTGTCTTGGTGCAAGCCCTTACTTCTTCTTGGGCGCTGCCTTCTTGGGCTTGGCTGCTTTGGGCTTGGCTGCCTTGGGTTTGACTACCTTGGCAGGGCTTTTCTTGGCCACTTTGGGCTTCGCCGCCTTGGCTTTCGCTGGGCTCTTGGCAGCCTTCTTGGCGGGGGCAGCCTTGGGCTTCTTGGGGCTCTTTGCTGCCGCAGGCTTCTTGACCTTCTTCGGGCTCTTCTTGACCCCCGCGGGAGCCTTTTTGGGCTTCTTGGCGGCAGGGGCAGCTTTCTTGGCCGCTGGTTTCTTGGTCTTGGCGGCCGCCTTCTTGGCCGCCTTCTTGCCCTCCAGCTGCTTCTTGTTCACCTTGAAGGATCCGGAGGCCCCGGTGCCCTTCAGCTGGGCCAGGGCGCCTTTGCTGACCAGGCTCTTGAGGGAGGCCTTGACCCGGCTCTTGTTCTTGTCCACATCGTAGCCCTCGGCGACCAGCCCCTTCTTCATGGCCGACAGGGAGACTCCCTTCCTCTCGGCAGAGGCGGTCACCACCTTCAGGATCAGATCGGCCACGCTGGGGCCGGAAGGCTTCTTGGCCTTGGAGGCCCCCGCTGTCTTCTTCTGCTGCTTTTTCTTGGGGGCGACCTCAGCGGGAGGCGCCGCGGCGGCTGGAGCGGTTTCGGCCATTGTAATGCGAGTCTCGGCGCGGGCGCTGTCACTGAACAGAAATGTCCCTCCCAAACCCGAGCCCCGTGAATATATACAGGGAGGAGCCGGCCTCTGATTGGTCCCGAGCAGACAGGGCTGTGCGAGGCACACTCGGCTCTTTGCTCCCAGCTGACTTTTGTGTTTCCTACCTTCGGATTATCCACGTTTTAAAACACAATCAGTTAAACACGCGCTTCCACGCATACATGACCAGGAGCCCAGCTTCGGCCCTCTCCCGGGCCTGCCCCCGTTTCGGATCCACCCCTCATCCCTGGCTTGTGATCCGCGGGGAGACTCGGCGCTCCCCCGACGGCGGGCGCCTCCATGCCTGAAATCCCGGGCTCCGGACCCCTTTTCCCCGGTCCTCTCTCGACTCCTGCGGCCGGGAGCGGCGGCCCGCGGGAGGGAGGGGGCTCCTGCAGGGAGCGGGCCCTGTGGCGTCACAGTGGGGCTGCGGGGGCCGCGGGGAGCGCGTTCTGGAACGGGCCGAAGTAACACAGGGCTCCGCCGGCCGAGCGCGGGGTGGAAACAATGCCAGGGAGCCCCTGGCACGGGGGCCAGGGGGCCCTCCCCGCGCGCCTGCACCCTCGGCTGTGGCACCCTCGGCTCGGGGCTTACAAGCAGCGGGGCACGGCCCTGGCTCCAGCCTCGCACGCATCACCAGGCGGCCGTGTGCTGGCAGCTTCACATGCAGGCAGAGAGCATTCACTGCCGAGCGCCGAGCCAGAGGAGGCGGGTGCAGACTCAATACAATAAATACACAGTGACACAATGAAGGAAGGCGGCCGAGTTAGGCCTACATGTTTTAAGACACCCCAAGTGAGAGCAGAGGGTGTGAATGCACCTGAAATGGTGACCCCAGTACCGGCATGGAGGCACTCTGCTGAGCTGATTTTTACAGCTGGAGCTAGGTGTACCTCTGAGGTGACATCTGTAGACAGAGTGAGTTACTGTATGTCAGACGCTGAGCCTATGACCGGGGAGGCCCACTGCGGAACTGAATAGTACAGTACAGAGTGAGGCCTGTGACTACCACTGTTCTACTGAGCCCTATCGCTGGAGTGGGGACCACTCCTGAATCCAATGGTATGTCACGAGGGAGACCTGAGACCAGAAATCATATTCTGCGCACTGTAGCCTGATCGAGGCCTGCTGCTAATTTGGATGGAGGTAGGGGAAGAAAACAAAACACTTCACAAAGTCCAGAACGCACATGAACACCATTCACAGTATCAGATCTTAGCCTTCAGGATCTCCGGCCCATCCCTAGCTTCCAGGTACATGTTTTAGTAATATTTGTGACATTTGGAGGTTTACAGCTTCAAGGGGATGAAGTCGCACCTTCTACCCAGGGTTATGGAGCTCCGCGCAGGGTGAGATTTCAGGGTTCACCCCTGGCTGGAGGTGTGAAAACAAAACAATCCACATAGTCACACCTCCAGCCAGGGGTGAACCCTGAAATCTCACCCTGCGCATAGCTCCATAACCCTGGGTAGAAGGTGCAACTACGTCCCCTTGAAGCTTATCTCCTCCAAAGGTCACAAAGTATCAGTAAAACTGGTGCCTGGAGGCTAGAAACACACCCAAGGCCATGCAGGTCTTGTTCTGATACTGTAACGGAGTTCACACCTCCAAACCTGAAATCGTACCCTGCGCGGAGCTCCATGACCCTGGGTACAAGGTGCGACTTCATCCCCTTGAAGCCTAACACCTTAAAATGTCACAAAGTATCAGTAATACTGGTGCCTGGAGGCTGGAAGTAGGCCCAAGGCCTTGCAGGCCTTATTCTGATACTGTAAAGGAGTTAAATACACTTTCCTGAGTATGTGAAGTGTTTTATTTTCACTCCTCCAGCCTGGGGTGAAGCCTGAAATCTTACCCTGCGCGGAGCTCCATGACACTGGGTACAAGGTGTGACTTCATCCCCTTGAAGCTTAACACCTTAAAATGTCACAAAGTATCAGTAATACTGGTGCCTGGAGGCTGGAAGTAGGCCCAAGGCCTTGCAGGCCTTATTCTGATACGGTAAAGGAGTTAATTACACTTTCCGGAGTATGTGAAGTGTTTTATTGTCACACCTCAAGCCTGGGGTGAACCCTGAAATCTCACCCTGCGCGGAGCTCCATGACCCTGGGTAGAAGGTGCAACTTCATCCCCTTGAAGCCTAACACCTGCAAATGTCACAAGTATCAGTAAAACTGGTGCCAGGAGGCTCGAAGTAGGCCCAAGGACTTGCAGGCCTTATTCTGATACTGTAAAGGAGATAAATACACTTTCCTGAGTATGTGAAGTGTTTTATTTTCACTCCTCCAGCCTGGGGTAAACCCTGAAATCTCACTCTGCGCGGAGCTCCATAACCCTGGGTAGAAGGTGCGGCTTCATCCCCTTGAAGCCTAACCCCTGCAAATGTCACAAGTATCAGTAAATTGGTGCCAGGAGGCTGGAAGTAGGCCCAAGGCCTTGCAGGCCTTGTTCTGATACTGTAAAGGAGTGAAATGCACTTTACTGAGTATGCGAAGTGTTTTGTTTTCACCCCTGCAGCCAGGGGTGAAACCTGAAATCTTACCCTGCGCGGAGCTCCATAACCCTGGGTAGAAGGTGCGACTTCATCCCCTTGATGCCTAACACCTGCAAATGTCACAAGTATCAGTAAATTGGTGCCTGGAGGCTGGAAACACACCCAAGGCCTTGCAGGCCTTGTTCTGATGCTGTGAAGGAGTTAAATACACTTTACTGAGTCTGTGAAGTGTTTTGTTTTCACCCCTGCAGCCAGGGGTGAAACCTGAAATCTTACCCTGCGCGGAGCTCCATGACCCTGGGTAGAAGGCGCGACTTCATCCCCTTGAAGCCTAACAACTACAAATGTCACAAGTATCAGTAAAACTGGTGCCAGGAGGCTGGATGTAGGCCCAAGGCCTTGCAGGCCTTATTCTGATACTGTAAAGGAGTTAAATACACTTTCCTGAGTATGTGATGTGTTTTATTTTCACTCCTCCAGCCTGGGGCGAAGCCTGAAATCTTACCCTGCGTGGAGCTCCATGACCCTGGGTAGAAGGTGCGACTTCATCCCCTTGAAGCCTAACACCTGCAAATGTCACAAGTATCAGTAAAACTGGTGCCAGGAGGCTGGAAGTAGTCCCAAGGCCTTGCAGGCCTTATTCTGATACTGTAAAGCAGCTAAATACTCTTTCCTGAGTATGTGAAGTGTTTTATGTTCACACTTCCATCCAGGGGTGAACCCTGAAATCTCACCCTGCGCGGAGCTCCATAACCCTGGGTAGAAGGTGCGACTTCATCCCCATGATGCCTCACACCTGCAAATGTCACAAGTATCAGTAAATTGGTGCCTGGAGGCTGGAAACACACCCAAGACCTTGCAGGCCTTGTTTTGATGCTGTGAAGGAGTTAAATACACTTTACTGAGTCTGTGAAGTGTTTTGTTTTCACACCTGCAGCCGGGGGTGAAACCTGAAATCTTACCCTGCGCGGAGCTCCATAAACCTGGGTAGAAGGTGCGACTTCATCCCCTTGAAGCCTAACACCTGCAAATGTCACAAGTATCAGTAAAACTGGTGCCAGGAGTCTGGAAGTAGGCCCAAGGCCTTGCAGGCCTCATTCTGATACTGTAAAGGAGCTAAATACACTTTCCTGAGTATGTGAAGTGTTTTATTTTCCCACCTGCAGCCAGGGGTGAACCCTGAAATCTCACCCTGCGCGGAGCTCCATGACCCTGGGTAGAAGGTGCGACTTCATCCCCTTGATGCCTAACACCTGCAAATGTCACAAGTATCAGTAAAACTGGTGCCAGGAGGCTGGAAGTAGGCCCAAGGCCTTGCATGCCTTATTCTGATACTGTAAAGCAGCTACATACACTTTCCTGAGTATGTGAAGTGTTTTATGTTCACACTTCCATCCAGGGGTAAACCCTGAAATCTCACCCTGCGCGGAGCTCCATAACCCTGGGTAGAAGGTGCGACTTCATCCCCTTGAAGCCTAACCCCTGCAAATGTCACAAGTATCAGTAAACTGGTGCCAGGAGGCTGGAAGTAGGCCCAAGGCCTTGCAGGCCTTATTCTGATACTGTAAAGCACCTAATACACTTTCCTGAGTATGTGAAGTGTTTTATTTTCACACTTCCATCCAGGGGTAAACCCTGAAATCTCAACCGGCGCGGAGCTCCATAACCCTGGGTAGAAGGTGCGACTTCATCCCCTTGAAGCCTAACCCCTGCAAATGTCACAAGTATCAGTAAAACTGGTGCCAGGAGTCTGGAAGTAGGCCCAAGGCCTTGCAGGCCTCATTCTGATACTGTAAAGGAGCTAAATACACTTTCCTGAGTATGTGAAGTGTTTTATTTTCCCACCTGCAGCCAGGGGTGAACCCTGAAATCTCACCCTGCGCGGAGCTCCATGACCCTGGGTAGAAGGTGCGACTTCATCCCCTTGATGCCTAACACCTGCAAATGTCACAAGTATCAGTAAAACTGGTGCCAGGAGGCTGGAAGTAGGCCCAAGGCCTTGCATGCCTTATTCTGATACTGTAAAGCAGCTACATACACTTTCCTGAGTATGTGAAGTGTTTTATGTTCACACTTCCATCCAGGGGTAAACCCTGAAATCTCACTCTGCGCGGAGCTCCATAACCCTGGGTAGAAGGTGCGGCTTCATCCCCTTGAAGCCTAACCCCTGCAAATGTCACAAGTATCAGTAAATTGGTGCCAGGAGGCTGGAAGTAGGCCCAAGGCCTTGCAGGCCTTGTTCTGATACTGTAAAGGAGTGAAATGCACTTTACTGAGTATGCGAAGTGTTTTGTTTTCACCCCTGCAGCCAGGGGTGAAACCTGAAATCTTACCCTGCGCGGAGCTCCATAACCCTGGGTAGAAGGTGCGACTTCATCCCCTTGATGCCTAACACCTGCAAATGTCACAAGTATCAGTAAATTGGTGCCTGGAGGCTGGAAACACACCCAAGGCCTTGCAGGCCTTGTTCTGATGCTGTGAAGGAGTTAAATACACTTTACTGAGTCTGTGAAGTGTTTTGTTTTCACCCCTGCAGCCAGGGGTGAAACCTGAAATCTTACCCTGCGCGGAGCTCCATGACCCTGGGTAGAAGGCGCGACTTCATCCCCTTGAAGCCTAACACCTGCAAATGTCACAAGTATCAGAAAAACTGGTGCCAGGAGGCTGGAAGTAGGCCCAAGGCCTTGCAGGCCCTATTCTGATACTGGAAAGGAGATAAAAACACTTTCCTGAGAATGTGAAGTGTTTTATTTTCTCAGCTCAAGCCTGGGGTGAACCCTGAAATCTTACCCTGCGCGGAGCTCCATAAACCTGGGTAGAAGGTGCGACTTCATCCCCTTGAAGCCTAAAACCTGCAAATGTCACAAAGTATCAGTAAAACTAGTGCCAGGATGCTGGAAACACACACACGGCCTTGCAGGCCTTATTCTGATACTGTAAAGGAGTTAAATACACTTTCCTGAGTATGTGAAGTGTTTTATTTTCACTCCTCGAGCCTGGGGTGAAGCCTGAAATCTTACCCTGCGCGGAGCTCCATGACCCTGGGTACAAGGTGTGACTTCATCCCCTTGAAGCTTAACACCTTAAAATGTCACAAGTATCAGTAAATTGGTGCCTGGAGGCTGGAAACACACACACAGCCTTGCAGGCCTTATTCTGATACTGTAAAGGAGTTAAATACACTTTACTGAGTCTGTGAAGTGTTTTGTTTTCACCCCTGCAGCCAGGGGTGAAACCTGAAATCTTACCCTGCGCGGAGCTCCATAACCCTGGGTAGAAGGTGCGACTTCATCCCCATGATGCCTCACACCTGCAAATGTCACAAGTATCAGTAAATTGGTGCCTGGAGGCTGGAAACACACCCAAGACCTTGCAGGCCTTGTTCTGATGCTGTGAAGGAGTTAAATACACTTTACTGAGTCTGTGAAGTGTTTTGTTTTCACACCTGCAGCCGGGGGTGAAACCTGAAATCTTACCCTGCGCGGAGCTCCATAAACCTGGGTAGAAGGTGCGACTTCATCCCCTTGAAGCCTAACACCTGCAAATGTCACAAGTATCAGTAAAACTGGTGCCAGGAGTCTGGAAGTAGGCCCAAGGCCTTGCAGGCCTCATTCTGATACTGTAAAGGAGCTAAATACACTTTCCTGAGTATGTGAAGTGTTTTATTTTCCTACCTGCAGCCAGGGGTGAACCCTGAAATCTCACCCTGCGCGGAGCTCCATGACCCTGGGTAGAAGGTGCGCCTTCATCCCCTTGATGCCTAACACCTGCAAATGTCACAAGTATCAGTAAAACTGGTGCCAGGAGGCTGGAAGTAGGCCCAAGGCCTTGCATGCCTTATTCTGATACTGTAAAGCAGCTACATACACTTTCCTGAGTATGTGAAGTGTTTTATGTTCACACTTCCATCCAGGGGTAAACCCTGAAATCTCACCCTGCGCGGAGCTCCATAACCCTGGGTAGAAGGTGCGACTTCATCCCCTTGAAGCCTAACCCCTGCAAATGTCACAAGTATCAGTAAATTGGTGCCAGGAGGCTGGAAGTAGGCCCAAGGCCTTGCAGGCCTTGTTCTGATACTGTAAAGGAGTGAAATGCACTTTACTGAGTATGCGAAGTGTTTTGTTTTCACCCCTGCAGCCAGGGGTGAAACCGGAAATCTTACCCTGCGCGGAGCTCCATAACCCTGGGTAGAAGGTGCGACTTCATCCCCTTGATGCCTAACACCTGCAAATGTCACAAGTATCAGTAAATTGGTGCCTGGAGTCTGGAAACACACCCAAGACCTTGCAGGCCTTGTTCTGATGCTGTGAAGGAGTTAAATACACTTTACTGAGTCTGTGAAGTGTTTTGTTTTCACCCCTGCAGCCAGGGGTGAAACCTGAAATCTTACCCTGCGCGGAGCTCCATAACCCTGGGTAGAAGGTGCGACTTCATCCCCATGATGCCTCACACCTGCAAATGTCACAAGTATCAGTAAATTGGTGCCTGGAGGCTGGAAACACACCCAAGACCTTGCAGGCCTTGTTCTGATGCTGTGAAGGAGTTAAATACACTTTACTGAGTCTGTGAAGTGTTTTGTTTTCACACCTGCAGCCGGGGGTGAAACCTGAAATCTTACCCTGCGCGGAGCTCCATAAACCTGGGTAGAAGGTGCGACTTCATCCCCTTGAAGCCTAACACCTGCAAATGTCACAAGTATCAGTAAAACTGGTGCCAGGAGTCTGGAAGTAGGCCCAAGGCCTTGCAGGCCTCATTCTGATACTGTAAAGGAGCTAAATACACTTTCCTGAGTATGTGAAGTGTTTTATTTTCCCACCTGCAGCCAGGGGTGAACCCTGAAATCTCACCCTGCGCGGAGCTCCATGACCCTGGGTAGAAGGTGCGCCTTCATCCCCTTGATGCCTAACACCTGCAAATGTCACAAGTATCAGTAAAACTGGTGCCAGGAGGCTGGAAGTAGGCCCAAGGCCTTGCATGCCTTATTCTGATAGTGTAAAGCAGCTACATACACTTTCCTGAGTATGTGAAGTGTTTTATGTTCACACTTCCATCCAGGGGTAAACCCTGAAATCTCACCCTGCGCGGAGCTCCATAACCCTGGGTAGAAGGTGCGACTTCATCCCCTTGAAGCCTAACCCCTGCAAATGTCACAAGTATCAGTAAATTGGTGCCAGGAGGCTGGAAGTAGGCCCAAGGCCTTGCAGGCCTTGTTCTGATACTGTAAAGGAGTGAAATGCACTTTACTGAGTATGCGAAGTGTTTTGTTTTCACCCCTGCAGTCAGGGGTGAAACCGGAAATCTTACCCTGCGCGGAGCTCCATAACCCTGGGTAGAAGGTGCGACTTCATCCCCTTGATGCCTAACACCTGCAAATGTCACAAGTATCAGTAAATTGGTGCCTGGAGTCTGGAAACACACCCAAGACCTTGCAGGCCTTGTTCTGATGCTGTGAAGGAGTTAAATACACTTTACTGAGTCTGTGAAGTGTTTTGTTTTCACCCCTGCAGCCAGGGGTGAAACCTGAAATCTTACCCTGCGAGGAGCTCCATAACCCTGGGTAGAAGGTGCGACTTCATCCCCTTGAAGCTTAACACCTTAAAATGTCACAAGTATCAGTAAATTGGTGCCTGGAGGCTGGAAACACACCCAAGACCTTGCAGGCCTTGTTCTGATGCTGTGAAGGAGTTAAATACACTTTCCTGAGTCTGTGAAGTGTTTTGTTTTCACCCCTGCAGCCAGGGGTGAAACCTGTAATCTTACCCTGCGCGGAGCTCCATAACCCTGGGTAGAAGGTGCGACTTCATCCCCTTGATGCCTAACACCTGCAAATGTCACAAGTATCAGTAAATTGGTGCCTGGAGGCTGGAAACACACCCAAGACCTTGCAGGCCTTGTTCTGATGCTGTGAAGGAGTTAAATACACTTTACTGAGTCTGTGAAGTGTTTTGTTTTCACACCTGCAGCCAGGGGTGAAACATGAAACCTTACCCTGCGCGGAGCTCCATAACCCTGGGTAGAAGGTGCGACTTCATCCCCTCACAGCTTAACACCTTAAAATGTCACAAGTATCAGTAAATTGGTGCCTGGAGGCTGGAAACACACCCAAGACCTTGCAGGCCTTGTTCTGATGCTGTGAAGGAGTTAAATACACTTTACTGAGTCTGTGAAGTGTTTTGTTTTCACACCTGCAGCCAGGGGTGAAACATGAAACCTTACCCTGCGCGGAGCTCCATAACCCTGGGTAGAAGGTGCGACTTCATCCCCTCACAGCTTAACACCTTAAAATGTCACAAGTATCAGTAAATTGGTGCCTGGAGGCTGGAAACACACCCAAGACCTTGCAGGCCTTGTTCTGATGCTGTGAAGGAGTTAAATACACTTTCCTGAGTCTGTGAAGTGTTTTGTTTTCACCCCTGCAGCCAAGGGTGAAACCTGTAATCTTACCCTGCGCGGAGCTCCATAACCCTGGGTAGAAGGTGCGACTTCATCCCCTTGATGCCTAACACCTGCAAAATGTCACAAGTTTCAGTACAACTGGTGCCAGGAGGCTGAAAAGAGGCCCACGGCCTTGCAGGCCTTATTCTGATACTGTAAAGCAGCTAAATACACTTTCCTGAGTATGTGAAGTGTTTTATGTTCACACTTCCATCCAGGGGTAAACCCTGAAATCTCACCCTGCGCGGAGCTCCATAACCCTGGGTAGCAGGTGCGACTTCATCCCCATGATGCCTCACACCTGCAAATGTCACAAGTATCAGTAAATTGGTGCCTGGAGGCTGGAAACACACCCAAGACTAACCCCGGGCGTAGCACTACGCTTCGCCCACGTAGTGTACGTAGCGCTGCCTGCTTCGCACTTTCCGAAGTAGGCGAAGCAGGGCAGCGCTACGCACACGCCGAGGGCGAAGCGTAGCTGCTTGCCACCCGCCACCCACCTCCCGCCCGCCCTTCTTTTAAATATATGAGCAATGAAAAATAAAGTAAAGTAAGTCGACTTACCCGTAAGCGCGGCGTCTCCGGGGCTCCCTCTTTCAGTTTCTAATTTCTTCTGGCAAATGCGCATGCGCGGACACCCGCGCATGCGCATTTCTCGCGAGAAATGCGCATGCGCGGGCGTCCGCGCATGCGCATTTGCCAGAAGAAATTAGAAACTGAAAGAGGGAGCCCCGGAGACGCCGCGCTTACGGGTAAGTCGACTTACTTTTACTTTATTTTTCATTGCTTATAATATTTAAAAGAATGGCGGGTGGGAGGTGGGTGGCACGTAGTGGGGCTACGCGAAGCGCGTAGTGTGCGTAGATTTGGGCACACTACGTGCTGCTTCACGTAGCCCCACTACGCCCACTACGCCCACCCTTACCCAAGACCTTGCAGGCCTTGTTTTGATGCTGTGAAGGAGTTAAATACACTTTACTGAGTCTGTGAAGTGTTTTGTTTTCACACCTGCAGCCGGGGGTGAAACCTGAAATCTTACCCTGCGCGGAGCTCCATAAACCTGGGTAGAAGGTGCGACTTCATCCCCTTGAAGCCTAACACCTGCAAATGTCACAAGTATCAGTAAAACGGGTGCCAGGAGTCTGGAAGTAGGCCCAAGGCCTTGCAGGCCTCATTCTGATACTGTAAAGGAGCTAAATACACTTTCCTGAGTATGTGAAGTGTTTTATGTTCACACTTCCATCCAGGGGTAAACCCTGAAATCTCACCCTGCGCGGAGCTCCATAACCCTGGGTAGAAGGTGCGACTTCATCCCCTTGAAGCCTAACCCCTGCAAATGTCACAAGTATCAGTAAAACTGGTGCCAGGAGGCTGGAAGTAGTCCCAAGGCCTTGCAGGCCTTATTCTGATACTGTAAAGCAGCTAAATACTCTTTCCTGAGTATGTGAAGTGTTTTATGTTCACACTTCCATCCAGGGGTGAACCCTGAAATCTCACCCTGCGCGGAGTTCCATAACCCTGGATAGAAGGTGCGACTTCATCCCCTTGAAGCCTAACCCTGCAAATGTCACAAGTATCAGTAAATTGGTGCCAGGAGGCTGGAAGTAGGCCCAAGGCCTTGCAGGCCTTGTTCTGATACTGTAAAGGAGTGAAATGCACTTTACTGAGTATGTGAAGTGTTTTGTTTTCACCCCTGCAGCCAGGGGTGAAACCTGAAATCTTACCCTGCGCGGAGCTCCATAACCCTGGGTAGAAGGTGCGACTTCATCCCCTTGATGCCTAACACCTGCAAATGTCACAAGTATCAGTAAATTGGTGCCTGGAGGCTGGAAACACACCCAAGACCTTGCAGGCCTTGTTCTGATACTGTAAAGTAGCTAAATACACTTTACTGAGTCTGTGAAGTGTTTTGTTTTCACCCCTGCAGCCAGGGGTGAAACCTGAAATCTTACCCTGCGAGGAGCTCCATAACCCTGGGTAGAAGGTGCGACTTCATCCCCTTGAAGCTTAACACCTTAAAATGTCACAAGTATCAGTAAATTGGTGCCTGGAGGCTGGAAACACACCCAAGACCTTGCAGGCCTTGTTCTGATGCTGTGAAGGAGTTAAATACACTTTCCTGAGTCTGTGAAGTGTTTTGTTTTCACCCCTGCAGCCAGGGGTGAAACCTGTAATCTTACCCTGCGCGGAGCTCCATAACCCTGGGTAGAAGGTGCGACTTCATCCCCTTGATGCCTAACACCTGCAAATGTCACAAGTATCAGTAAATTGGTGCCTGGAGGCTGGAAACACACCCAAGACCTTGCAGGCCTTGTTCTGATGCTGTGAAGGAGTTAAATACACTTTACTGAGTCTGTGAAGTGTTTTGTTTTCACACCTGCAGCCAGGGGTGAAACATGAAACCTTACCCTGCGCGGAGCTCCATAACCCTGGGTAGAAGGTGCGACTTCATCCCCTCACAGCTTAACACCTTAAAATGTCACAAGTATCAGTAAATTGGTGCCTGGAGGCTGGAAACACACCCAAGACCTTGCAGGCCTTGTTCTGATGCTGTGAAGGAGTTAAATACACTTTCCTGAGTCTGTGAAGTGTTTTGTTTTCACCCCTGCAGCCAAGGGTGAAACCTGTAATCTTACCCTGCGCGGAGCTCCATAACCCTGGGTAGAAGGTGCGACTTCATCCCCTTGATGCCTAACACCTGCAAAATGTCACAAGTTTCAGTACAACTGGTGCCAGGAGGCTGAAAAGAGGCCCACGGCCTTGCAGGCCTTATTCTAAAACTGTAAAGCAGCTAAATACACTTTCCTGAGTATGTGAAGTGTTTTATGTTCACACTTCCATCCAGGGGTAAACCCTGAAATCTCACCCTGCGCGGAGCTCCATAACCCTGGGTAGCAGGTGCGACTTCATCCCCATGATGCCTCACACCTGCAAATGTCACAAGTATCAGTAAATTGGTGCCTGGAGGCTGGAAACACACCCAAGACTAACCCCGGGCGTAGCACTACGCTTCGCCCACGTAGTGTACGTAGCGCTGCCTGCTTCGCACTTTCCGAAGTAGGCGAAGCAGGGCAGCGCTACGCACACGCCGAGGGCGAAGCGTAGCTGCTTGCCACCCGCCACCCACCTCCCGCCCGCCCTTCTTTTAAATATATGAGCAATGAAAAATAAAGTAAAGTAAGTCGACTTACCCGTAAGCGCGGCGTCTCCGGGGCTCCCTCTTTCAGTTTCTAATTTCTTCTGGCAAATGCGCATGCGCGGACACCCGCGCATGCGCATTTCTCGCGAGAAATGCGCATGCGCGGGCGTCCGCGCATGCGCATTTGCCAGAAGAAATTAGAAACTGAAAGAGGGAGCCCCGGAGACGCCGCGCTTACGGGTAAGTCGACTTACTTTTACTTTATTTTTCATTGCTTATAATATTTAAAAGAATGGCGGGTGGGAGGTGGGTGGCACGTAGTGGGGCTACGCGAAGCGCGTAGTGTGCGTAGATTTGGGCACACTACGTGCTGCTTCACGTAGCCCCACTACGCCCACTACGCCCACCCTTACCCAAGACCTTGCAGGCCTTGTTTTGATGCTGTGAAGGAGTTAAATACACTTTACTGAGTCTGTGAAGTGTTTTGTTTTCACACCTGCAGCCGGGGGTGAAACCTGAAATCTTACCCTGCGCGGAGCTCCATAAACCTGGGTAGAAGGTGCGACTTCATCCCCTTGAAGCCTAACACCTGCAAATGTCACAAGTATCAGTAAAACGGGTGCCAGGAGTCTGGAAGTAGGCCCAAGGCCTTGCAGGCCTCATTCTGATACTGTAAAGGAGCTAAATACACTTTCCTGAGTATGTGAAGTGTTTTATGTTCACACTTCCATCCAGGGGTAAACCCTGAAATCTCACCCTGCGCGGAGCTCCATAACCCTGGGTAGAAGGTGCGACTTCATCCCCTTGAAGCCTAACCCCTGCAAATGTCACAAGTATCAGTAAAACTGGTGCCAGGAGGCTGGAAGTAGTCCCAAGGCCTTGCAGGCCTTATTCTGATACTGTAAAGCAGCTAAATACTCTTTCCTGAGTATGTGAAGTGTTTTATGTTCACACTTCCATCCAGGGGTGAACCCTGAAATCTCACCCTGCGCGGAGTTCCATAACCCTGGATAGAAGGTGCGACTTCATCCCCTTGAAGCCTAACCCTGCAAATGTCACAAGTATCAGTAAATTGGTGCCAGGAGGCTGGAAGTAGGCCCAAGGCCTTGCAGGCCTTGTTCTGATACTGTAAAGGAGTGAAATGCACTTTACTGAGTATGTGAAGTGTTTTGTTTTCACCCCTGCAGCCAGGGGTGAAACCTGAAATCTTACCCTGCGCGGAGCTCCATAACCCTGGGTAGAAGGTGCGACTTCATCCCCTTGATGCCTAACACCTGCAAATGTCACAAGTATCAGTAAATTGGTGCCTGGAGGCTGGAAACACACCCAAGACCTTGCAGGCCTTGTTCTGATGCTGTGAAGGAGTTAAATACACTTTACTGAGTCTGTGAAGTGTTTTGTTTTCACCCCTGCAGCCAGGGGTGAAACCTGAAATCTTACCCTGCGCGGAGCTCCATGACCCTGGGTAGAAGGCGCGACTTCATCCCCTTGAAGCCTAACAACTACAAATGTCACAAGTATCAGTAAAACTGGTGCCAGGAGGCTGGATGTAGGCCCAAGGCCTTGCAGGCCTTATTCTGATACTGTAAAGGAGTTAAATACACTTTCCTGAGTATGTGATGTGTTTTATTTTCACTCCTCCAGCCTGGGGCGAAGCCTGAAATCTTACCCTGCGTGGAGCTCCATGACCCTGGGTAGAAGGTGCGACTTCATCCCCTTGAAGCCTAACCCCTGCAAATGTCACAAGTATCAGTAAAACTGGTGCCAGGAGGCTGGAAGTAGTCCCAAGGCCTTGCAGGCCTTATTCTGATACTGTAAAGCAGCTAAATACTCTTTCCTGAGTATGTGAAGTGTTTTATGTTCACACTTCCATCCAGGGGTGAACCCTGAAATCTCACCCTGCGCGGAGTTCCATAACCCTGGATAGAAGGTGCGACTTCATCCCCTTGAAGCCTAACCCTGCAAATGTCACAAGTATCAGTAAATTGGTGCCAGGAGGCTGGAAGTAGGCCCAAGGCCTTGCAGGCCTTGTTCTGATACTGTAAAGGAGTGAAATGCACTTTACTGAGTATGTGAAGTGTTTTGTTTTCACCCCTGCAGCCAGGGGTGAAACCTGAAATCTTACCCTGCGCGGAGCTCCATAACCCTGGGTAGAAGGTGCGACTTCATCCCCTTGATGCCTAACACCTGCAAATGTCACAAGTATCAGTAAATTGGTGCCTGGAGGCTGGAAACACACCCAAGACCTTGCAGGCCTTGTTCTGATACTGTAAAGTAGCTAAATACACTTTACTGAGTCTGTGAAGTGTTTTGTTTTCACCCCTGCAGCCAGGGGTGAAACCTGAAATCTTACCCTGCGAGGAGCTCCATAACCCTGGGTAGAAGGTGCGACTTCATCCCCTTGAAGCTTAACACCTTAAAATGTCACAAGTATCAGTAAATTGGTGCCTGGAGGCTGGAAACACACCCAAGACCTTGCAGGCCTTGTTCTGATGCTGTGAAGGAGTTAAATACACTTTCCTGAGTCTGTGAAGTGTTTTGTTTTCACCCCTGCAGCCAGGGGTGAAACCTGTAATCTTACCCTGCGCGGAGCTCCATAACCCTGGGTAGAAGGTGCGACTTCATCCCCTTGATGCCTAACACCTGCAAATGTCACAAGTATCAGTAAATTGGTGCCTGGAGGCTGGAAACACACCCAAGACCTTGCAGGCCTTGTTCTGATGCTGTGAAGGAGTTAAATACACTTTACTGAGTCTGTGAAGTGTTTTGTTTTCACACCTGCAGCCAGGGGTGAAACATGAAACCTTACCCTGCGCGGAGCTCCATAACCCTGGGTAGAAGGTGCGACTTCATCCCCTCACAGCTTAACACCTTAAAATGTCACAAGTATCAGTAAATTGGTGCCTGGAGGCTGGAAACACACCCAAGACCTTGCAGGCCTTGTTCTGATGCTGTGAAGGAGTTAAATACACTTTCCTGAGTCTGTGAAGTGTTTTGTTTTCACCCCTGCAGCCAAGGGTGAAACCTGTAATCTTACCCTGCGCGGAGCTCCATAACCCTGGGTAGAAGGTGCGACTTCATCCCCTTGATGCCTAACACCTGCAAAATGTCACAAGTTTCAGTACAACTGGTGCCAGGAGGCTGAAAAGAGGCCCACGGCCTTGCAGGCCTTATTCTAAAACTGTAAAGCAGCTAAATACACTTTCCTGAGTATGTGAAGTGTTTTATGTTCACACTTCCATCCAGGGGTAAACCCTGAAATCTCACCCTGCGCGGAGCTCCATAACCCTGGGTAGCAGGTGCGACTTCATCCCCATGATGCCTCACACCTGCAAATGTCACAAGTATCAGTAAATTGGTGCCTGGAGGCTGGAAACACACCCAAGACTAACCCCGGGCGTAGCACTACGCTTCGCCCACGTAGTGTACGTAGCGCTGCCTGCTTCGCACTTTCCGAAGTAGGCGAAGCAGGGCAGCGCTACGCACACGCCGAGGGCGAAGCGTAGCTGCTTGCCACCCGCCACCCACCTCCCGCCCGCCCTTCTTTTAAATATATGAGCAATGAAAAATAAAGTAAAGTAAGTCGACTTACCCGTAAGCGCGGCGTCTCCGGGGCTCCCTCTTTCAGTTTCTAATTTCTTCTGGCAAATGCGCATGCGCGGACACCCGCGCATGCGCATTTCTCGCGAGAAATGCGCATGCGCGGGCGTCCGCGCATGCGCATTTGCCAGAAGAAATTAGAAACTGAAAGAGGGAGCCCCGGAGACGCCGCGCTTACGGGTAAGTCGACTTACTTTTACTTTATTTTTCATTGCTTATAATATTTAAAAGAATGGCGGGTGGGAGGTGGGTGGCACGTAGTGGGGCTACGCGAAGCGCGTAGTGTGCGTAGATTTGGGCACACTACGTGCTGCTTCACGTAGCCCCACTACGCCCACTACGCCCACCCTTACCCAAGACCTTGCAGGCCTTGTTTTGATGCTGTGAAGGAGTTAAATACACTTTACTGAGTCTGTGAAGTGTTTTGTTTTCACACCTGCAGCCGGGGGTGAAACCTGAAATCTTACCCTGCGCGGAGCTCCATAAACCTGGGTAGAAGGTGCGACTTCATCCCCTTGAAGCCTAACACCTGCAAATGTCACAAGTATCAGTAAAACGGGTGCCAGGAGTCTGGAAGTAGGCCCAAGGCCTTGCAGGCCTCATTCTGATACTGTAAAGGAGCTAAATACACTTTCCTGAGTATGTGAAGTGTTTTATGTTCACACTTCCATCCAGGGGTAAACCCTGAAATCTCACCCTGCGCGGAGCTCCATAACCCTGGGTAGAAGGTGCGACTTCATCCCCTTGAAGCCTAACCCCTGCAAATGTCACAAGTATCAGTAAAACTGGTGCCAGGAGGCTGGAAGTAGTCCCAAGGCCTTGCAGGCCTTATTCTGATACTGTAAAGCAGCTAAATACTCTTTCCTGAGTATGTGAAGTGTTTTATGTTCACACTTCCATCCAGGGGTGAACCCTGAAATCTCACCCTGCGCGGAGTTCCATAACCCTGGATAGAAGGTGCGACTTCATCCCCTTGAAGCCTAACCCTGCAAATGTCACAAGTATCAGTAAATTGGTGCCAGGAGGCTGGAAGTAGGCCCAAGGCCTTGCAGGCCTTGTTCTGATACTGTAAAGGAGTGAAATGCACTTTACTGAGTATGTGAAGTGTTTTGTTTTCACCCCTGCAGCCAGGGGTGAAACCTGAAATCTTACCCTGCGCGGAGCTCCATAACCCTGGGTAGAAGGTGCGACTTCATCCCCTTGATGCCTAACACCTGCAAATGTCACAAGTATCAGTAAATTGGTGCCTGGAGGCTGGAAACACACCCAAGACCTTGCAGGCCTTGTTCTGATGCTGTGAAGGAGTTAAATACACTTTACTGAGTCTGTGAAGTGTTTTGTTTTCACCCCTGCAGCCAGGGGTGAAACCTGAAATCTTACCCTGCGCGGAGCTCCATGACCCTGGGTAGAAGGCGCGACTTCATCCCCTTGAAGCCTAACAACTACAAATGTCACAAGTATCAGTAAAACTGGTGCCAGGAGGCTGGATGTAGGCCCAAGGCCTTGCAGGCCTTATTCTGATACTGTAAAGGAGTTAAATACACTTTCCTGAGTATGTGATGTGTTTTATTTTCACTCCTCCAGCCTGGGGCGAAGCCTGAAATCTTACCCTGCGTGGAGCTCCATGACCCTGGGTAGAAGGTGCGACTTCATCCCCTTGAAGCCTAACACCTGCAAATGTCACAAGTATCAGTAAAACTGGTGCCAGGAGGCTGGAAGTAGTCCCAAGGCCTTGCAGGCCTTATTCTGATACTGTAAAGCAGCTAAATACTCTTTCCTGAGTATGTGAAGTGTTTTATGTTCACACTTCCATCCAGGGGTGAACCCTGAAATCTCACCCTGCGCGGAGCTCCATAACCCTGGGTAGAAGGTGCGACTTCATCCCCATGATGCCTCACACCTGCAAATGTCACAAGTATCAGTAAATTGGTGCCTGGAGGCTGGAAACACACCCAAGACCTTGCAGGCCTTGTTCTGATGCTGTGAAGGAGTTAAATACACTTTACTGAGTCTGTGAAGTGTTTTGTTTTCACCCCTGCAGCCAGGGGTGAAACCTGAAATCTTACCCTGCGCGGAGCTCCATGACCCTGGGTAGAAGGCGCGACTTCATCCCCTTGAAGCCTAACAACTACAAATGTCACAAGTATCAGTAAAACTGGTGCCAGGAGGCTGGATGTAGGCCCAAGGCCTTGCAGGCCTTATTCTGATACTGTAAAGGAGTTAAATACACTTTCCTGAGTATGTGATGTGTTTTATTTTCACTCCTCCAGCCTGGGGCGAAGCCTGAAATCTTACCCTGCGTGGAGCTCCATGACCCTGGGTAGAAGGTGCGACTTCATCCCCTTGAAGCCTAACACCTGCAAATGTCACAAGTATCAGTAAAACTGGTGCCAGGAGGCTGGAAGTAGTCCCAAGGCCTTGCAGGCCTTATTCTGATACTGTAAAGCAGCTAAATACTCTTTCCTGAGTATGTGAAGTGTTTTATGTTCACACTTCCATCCAGGGGTGAACCCTGAAATCTCACCCTGCGCGGAGCTCCATAACCCTGGGTAGAAGGTGCGACTTCATCCCCATGATGCCTCACACCTGCAAATGTCACAAGTATCAGTAAATTGGTGCCTGGAGGCTGGAAACACACCCAAGACCTTGCAGGCCTTATTCTGATACTGTAAAGCAGCTAAATACACTTTCCTGAGTATGTGAAGTGTTTTATTTTCACACTTCCATCCGGGGGTAAACCCTGAAATCTCACCCTGCGCGGAGCTCCATAACCCTGGGTAGAAGGTGCGACTTCATCCCCTTGAAGCCTAACCCCTGCAAATGTCACAAGTATCAGTAAACTGGTGCCAGGAGGCTGGAAGTAGGCCCAAGGCCTTGCAGGCCTTATTCTGATACTGTAAAGCACCTAATACACTTTCCTGAGTATGTGAAGTGTTTTATTTTCACACTTCCATCCAGGGGTAAACCCTGAAATCTTACCCTGCGCGGAGCTCCATAACCCTGGGTAGAAGGTGCGACTTCATCCCCTTGATGCCTAACACCTGCAAATGTCACAAGTATCAGTAAATTGGTGCCTGGAGGCTGGAAACACACCCAAGGCCTTGCAGGCCTTGTTCTGATGCTGTGAAAGAGTTAAATACACTTTACTGAGTCTGTGAAGTGTTTTGTTTTCACCCCTGCAGCCAGGGGTGAAACCTGAAATCTTACCCTGCGCGGAGCTCCATGACCCTGGGTAGAAGGTGCTACTTCATCCCCTTGAAGCCTAACACCTGCAAATGTCACAAGTATCAGTAAAACTGGTGCCAGGAGTCTGGAAGTAGGCCCAAGGCCTTGCAGGCCTCATTCTGATACTGTAAAGGAGCTAAATACACTTTCCTGAGTATGTGAAGTGTTTTATTTTCCCACCTGCAGCCAGGGGTGAACCCTGAAATCTCACCCTGCGCGGAGCTCCATGACCCTGGGTAGAAGGTGCGACTTCATCCCCTTGATGCCTAACACCTGCAAATGTCACAAGTATCAGTAAAACTGGTGCCAGGAGGCTGGAAGTAGTCCCAAGGCCTTGCAGGCCTTATTCTGATACTGTAAAGCAGCTACATACACTTTCCTGAGTATGTGAAGTGTTTTATGTTCACACTTCCATCCAGGGGTAAACCCTGAAATCTCACTCTGCGCGGAGCTCCATAACCCTGGGTAGAAGGTGCGGCTTCATCCCCTTGAAGCCTAACCCCTGCAAATGTCACAAGTATCAGTAAATTGGTGCCAGGAGGCTGGAAGTAGGCCCAAGGCCTTGCAGGCCTTGTTCTGATACTGTAAAGGAGTGAAATGCACTTTACTGAGTATGCGAAGTGTTTTGTTTTCACCCCTGCAGCCAGGGGTGAAACCTGAAATCTTACCCTGCGCGGAGCTCCATAACCCTGGGTAGAAGGTGCGACTTCATCCCCTTGATGCCTAACACCTGCAAATGTCACAAGTATCAGTAAATTGGTGCCTGGAGGCTGGAAACACACCCAAGGCCTTGCAGGCCTTGTTCTGATGCTGTGAAGGAGTTAAATACACTTTACTGAGTCTGTGAAGTGTTTTGTTTTCACCCCTGCAGCCAGGGGTGAAACCTGAAATCTTACCCTGCGCGGAGCTCCATGACCCTGGGTAGAAGGCGCGACTTCATCCCCTTGAAGCCTAACAACTACAAATGTCACAAGTATCAGTAAAACTGGTGCCAGGAGGCTGGATGTAGGCCCAAGGCCTTGCAGGCCTTATTCTGATACTGTAAAGGAGTTAAATACACTTTCCTGAGTATGTGATGTGTTTTATTTTCACTCCTCCAGCCTGGGGCGAAGCCTGAAATCTTACCCTGCGTGGAGCTCCATGACCCTGGGTAGAAGGTGCGACTTCATCCCCTTGAAGCCTAACACCTGCAAATGTCACAAGTATCAGTAAAACTGGTGCCAGGAGGCTGGAAGTAGTCCCAAGGCCTTGCAGGCCTTATTCTGATACTGTAAAGCAGCTAAATACTCTTTCCTGAGTATGTGAAGTGTTTTATGTTCACACTTCCATCCAGGGGTGAACCCTGAAATCTCACCCTGCGCGGAGCTCCATAACCCTGGGTAGAAGGTGCGACTTCATCCCCATGATGCCTCACACCTGCAAATGTCACAAGTATCAGTAAATTGGTGCCTGGAGGCTGGAAACACACCCAAGACCTTGCAGGCCTTGTTTTGATGCTGTGAAGGAGTTAAATACACTTTACTGAGTCTGTGAAGTGTTTTGTTTTCACACCTGCAGCCGGGGGTGAAACCTGAAATCTTACCCTGCGCGGAGCTCCATAAACCTGGGTAGAAGGTGCGACTTCATCCCCTTGAAGCCTAACACCTGCAAATGTCACAAGTATCAGTAAAACTGGTGCCAGGAGTCTGGAAGTAGGCCCAAGGCCTTGCAGGCCTCATTCTGATACTGTAAAGGAGCTAAATACACTTTCCTGAGTATGTGAAGTGTTTTATTTTCCCACCTGCAGCCAGGGGTGAACCCTGAAATCTCACCCTGCGCGGAGCTCCATGACCCTGGGTAGAAGGTGCGACTTCATCCCCTTGATGCCTAACACCTGCAAATGTCACAAGTATCAGTAAAACTGGTGCCAGGAGGCTGGAAGTAGGCCCAAGGCCTTGCATGCCTTATTCTGATACTGTAAAGCAGCTACATACACTTTCCTGAGTATGTGAAGTGTTTTATGTTCACACTTCCATCCAGGGGTAAACCCTGAAATCTCACCCTGCGCGGAGCTCCATAACCCTGGGTAGAAGGTGCGACTTCATCCCCTTGAAGCCTAACCCCTGCAAATGTCACAAGTATCAGTAAACTGGTGCCAGGAGGCTGGAAGTAGGCCCAAGGCCTTGCAGGCCTTATTCTGATACTGTAAAGCACCTAATACACTTTCCTGAGTATGTGAAGTGTTTTATTTTCACACTTCCATCCAGGGGTAAACCCTGAAATCTCACCCTGCGCGGAGCTCCATAACCCTGGGTAGAAGGTGCGACTTCATCCCCTTGAAGCCTAACCCCTGCAAATGTCACAAGTATCAGTAAAACTGGTGCCAGGAGTCTGGAAGTAGGCCCAAGGCCTTGCAGGCCTCATTCTGATACTGTAAAGGAGCTAAATACACTTTCCTGAGTATGTGAAGTGTTTTATTTTCCCACCTGCAGCCAGGGGTGAACCCTGAAATCTCACCCTGCGCGGAGCTCCATGACCCTGGGTAGAAGGTGCGACTTCATCCCCTTGATGCCTAACACCTGCAAATGTCACAAGTATCAGTAAAACTGGTGCCAGGAGGCTGGAAGTAGGCCCAAGGCCTTGCATGCCTTATTCTGATACTGTAAAGCAGCTACATACACTTTCCTGAGTATGTGAAGTGTTTTATGTTCACACTTCCATCCAGGGGTAAACCCTGAAATCTCACTCTGCGCGGAGCTCCATAACCCTGGGTAGAAGGTGCGGCTTCATCCCCTTGAAGCCTAACCCCTGCAAATGTCACAAGTATCAGTAAATTGGTGCCAGGAGGCTGGAAGTAGGCCCAAGGCCTTGCAGGCCTTGTTCTGATACTGTAAAGGAGTGAAATGCACTTTACTGAGTATGCGAAGTGTTTTGTTTTCACCCCTGCAGCCAGGGGTGAAACCTGAAATCTTACCCTGCGCGGAGCTCCATAACCCTGGGTAGAAGGTGCGACTTCATCCCCTTGATGCCTAACACCTGCAAATGTCACAAGTATCAGTAAATTGGTGCCTGGAGGCTGGAAACACACCCAAGGCCTTGCAGGCCTTGTTCTGATGCTGTGAAGGAGTTAAATACACTTTACTGAGTCTGTGAAGTGTTTTGTTTTCACCCCTGCAGCCAGGGGTGAAACCTGAAATCTTACCCTGCGCGGAGCTCCATGACCCTGGTTAGAAGGCGCGACTTCATCCCCTTGAAGCCTAACAACTACGAATGTCACAAGTATCAGTAAAACTGGTGCCAGGAGGCTGGATGTAGGCCCAAGGCCTTGCAGGCCTTATTCTGATACTGTAAAGGAGTTAAATACACTTTCCTGAGTATGTGATGTGTTTTATTTTCACTCCTCCAGCCTGGGGCGAAGCCTGAAATCTTACCCTGCGTGGAGCTCCATGACCCTGGGTAGAAGGTGCGACTTCATCCCCTTGAAGCCTAACACCTGCAAATGTCACAAGTATCAGTAAAACTGGTGCCAGGAGGCTGGAAGTAGTCCCAAGGCCTTGCAGGCCTTATTCTGATACTGTAAAGCAGCTAAATACTCTTTCCTGAGTATGTGAAGTGTTTTATGTTCACACTTCCATCCAGGGGTGAACCCTGAAATCTCACCCTGCGCGGAGCTCCATAACCCTGGGTAGAAGGTGCGACTTCATCCCCATGATGCCTCACACCTGCAAATGTCACAAGTATCAGTAAATTGGTGCCTGGAGGCTGGAAACACACCCAAGACCTTGCAGGCCTTATTCTGATACTGTAAAGCAGCTAAATACACTTTCCTGAGTATGTGAAGTGTTTTATTTTCACACTTCCATCCGGGGGTAAACCCTGAAATCTCACCCTGCGCGGAGCTCCATAACCCTGGGTAGAAGGTGCGGCTTCATCCCCTTGAAGCCTAACCCCTGCAAATGTCACAAGTATCAGTAAATTGGTGCCTGGAGGCTGGAAACACACCCAAGGCCTTGCAGGCCTTGTTCTGATGCTGTGAAGGAGTTAAATACACTTTACTGAGTCTGTGAAGTGTTTTGTTTTCACCCCTGCAGCCAGGGGTGAAACCTGAAATCTTACCCTGCGCGGAGCTCCATAACCCTGGGTAGAAGGTGCGACTTCATCCCCTTGAAGCCTAACACCTTTAAATGTCACAAGTATCAGTAAAACTGGTGCCAGGAGGCTGGAAGTAGGCCCAAGGCCTTGCAGGCCTTGTTCTGATACTGTTAAGGGTTAAATAGACTGTACTGAGTATGTGAAGTGTTTTATTTTCGCACCACAGCCAGGGGTGAATCCTGAAATCTTACCCTGCGCGGAGCTCCATAACCCTGGGTAGAAGGTGCGACTTCATCCCCTTGAAGCCTAACACCTGCAAATGTCACAAGTATCAGTAAAATTGGTGCCTGGAGGCTGGAGGTAGGCCCAAGGCCTTGTTCTGATACTGTAAAGGGGTTAAATACACTTTGCTGAGTATGTGAAGTGTTGCGTTTTCACATCTCCAGCCCGGGGCGAAACTTGAAATCTTACCCTGCGCGGAGCTCCATAGCCCTGGGTAGAACGAGCTACTGTGTCCCCATAAACCTGTAAATTTCAAAATGTCATAAAAAGAACAAAACAAGCGCCTGGAGGCTAGAAATGGGCCCGAGACACTGAAGTCTTGGATCTGATAATGTAAAGGGCTTTATGTACCCTTTGAGTGAAGTATTTTTCCCACCTCCAGTCGAGGGGTAAATCCTGAAATATTACCCCAATTGGAGCACCCTGTGTAGAAAAAGTGACTTCGTCCCATTTGACCTAAAATTTTAGTATTTTTATTTTTATTTTTTATTAAACATTGTTAAAGGGGTGACTGGAGGCTACAAAATGGACCAGATACTGTGAAGGACGTTATTTCATTTTTGGGTGAAAAAAAATAAAAATATATGTATTTTATTAGGATTACGATTTTTTTTTTTTTGGGGGGCCCATCTCCAGCTGAGGGGGAAAACCTGAAATGTTACCCGAAGTGGAGCTCCATTGCCCCGGGTAGAAGTAGTGCCGTGGTCCCCTTGAACCAAAATGTCAACAAAACAATAATAAAAAAAAAAAAGCACTAAAACAGGTGCTTAGAGTCCCGAAATCGGTCACAAAAAAAAATGAGGATCGCACACCCCATGGGCCTGCATGGGAACGCTCTATTTTACCGACTATTAAGCCCCCACGAAGTGGGGGCTTACAGCGCCCGAGCGAGAGACAAAAGTTAGAGGTAGCGCGGCCGTTCCGCCGCCCGGCCATCTGGTCGCGCAGCTCCGTGGGCCATCTGGTCGCGCAAATCGGCGACCAGATGGCCGGCCGCGCGGCCGCCGCCGCTAGCTCGAACCTTTGTCCCTCATTCGTGTTCTGTAAGCCCCCACTACGTGGGGGCTTAATAGTCGAGGGAAATGACCGGCCCTGGGCCGGGCCAAACTCGCCATGGGTCCCCAGTCCAGGGCTCCAGGATGGCGGGCCCCCGGGCCGGGCTATACCCGCCTTAGGTCCCAAGTACAGAGCTCCAGAATGGCGGGCCCCTGGGCCGGGCTATACCCGCCTTAGGTGGCCAGTACAGGGCTTCAGGACAGCGGGCCCCGTGGGCGGGACTAGGATGGACGCGGGGCTCCAGGAAGGTGCCCTGGCCCCAGGACAGTGCCTTGCATGGCGGTTTCGGAGAAATGCCCCCCTCACCCGACCGGCTGTGGGCCTACAAAGCAGGCCTGCCCTGCGGGATCCCTAGTGCATAGATACAGCTCTCCCATGACATCGTGGTCGGCTCTTAAAAGAGCCTTTGGGTTGGTGTTTTTTTTTCTCTTTCTTTCCGTGGGCAAGTCGAGAGTTTAACCGCCGAATCCGTAGAGGGTGCGGCCCTGGCGCTTCAGGGCGTAAACGACATCCATGGCGGTGACGGTCTTCCTCTTGGCGTGCTCGGTGTAGGTGACGGCGTCCCGGATCACATTCTCCAGGAAAACCTTCAGCACCCCGCGGGTCTCCTCGTAGATGAGGCCGGAGATGCGCTTGACCCCGCCACGGCGCGCCAGGCGGCGAATGGCCGGCTTGGTGATGCCCTGGATGTTGTCCCGGAGCACCTTGCGGTGCCTCTTGGCGCCGCCTTTGCCGAGCCCCTTCCCTCCTTTGCCGCGTCCAGACATGTTGTCCTGTCGGTACTGTGACTGAGCAGAAATGAGGAAACAGCCAGCGACGGCTGCTTATATGGAGGAGCTGCGGCGGACCGGCTAGGGCGCTCCAAGCGGCCCACGTGACTCAACGGAAGGCGAGGGGGAGCCCGCCCCTGGACCGCCCTCTGCAGGGAGCGGGGGGCTGGAGCGGCCGTTGCCGTTTGAAAAAGAGCGCGCTCCCAGCCGCCTCTTTGTCGTGGGCTCAGCAGCTGCCGCCGGGGCACGGATCACAGTCAAGCACACACACACGCCTCCCTTCCCGGCCCCCACTCATCACCGCGGCCCGCCTAACCCTGGCGCTCGGTGCCCGCTCCCACTATGAACAGCAGGCTCTGAAATGTTTTAATGGAGCCAACACATTAACGGCCTCACCGGCACCACCCCGCTGTGTGCGGCCGCCCGCAACCCCGTAACACTGTCCACAGGTCAGGCCCGGTCGTGGCAAGTCTGTAAACTGCCCCTATAAACACGTATTTATTTATTTTTACAAAAAGATTATTCTCGTCGGCCTCAAGCTCGGTTTTGGGACGGGGGCAGCATTTATGTGTCCGTCCGAGGGCTTGGGCATCCCTCCTATGTAGCGACGGTGCGGGCGCTGCCGCGACTATGAAGCCTGCCAGAGTAACACCTTGGCACGGATACGCTCTTTGATGGAGTCTGTGGTTGGCCCTGAAAAGAGCCTTTGTGTTTAGGGTGTGTTTCCACGGTGGTCTGCGGGCCTTTACTTGCTTGCTTTGCCCCCTGCCTTGTGGCTCTCGGTTTTCTTGGGCAGCAGCACGGCCTGGATGTTGGGCAGGACTCCTCCCTGGGCGATGGTGACTCGGCCCAGCAGCTTATTCAGCTCCTCGTCGTTGCGGATGGCCAGCTGGAGGTGTCTGGGGATGATGCGGGTCTTCTTGTTGTCACGGGCAGCGTTGCCGGCCAGCTCCAGGATCTCAGCGGTCAGGTACTCCAGGACTGCAGCCAAATAGACGGGGGCACCGGCGCCCACCCTCTCGGCGTAGCTTCCCTTCCGGAGTAACCTGTGCACACGGCCCACGGGGAACTGGAGCCCGGCTCTGGAAGAGCGTGTCTTGGCCTTAGCGCGGGCCTTTCCTCCTTGCTTTCCGCGTCCAGACATGGCGATCGATGCAGGGGCTCACTCACACAACAGAGAGATTAGTACTGCTGTTCGGCTCGACTCCGGCGATATAAAGACTTCGGGTGCGTCTGATTGGTTGACAGCTAGGCGCTGATAGTACTTCTCATTGGAGGGAGGAGGGCTTCTGTTTCACCAATCAGAGACCCAGAACCGCAGTACACTAGGAGGTGGGGGGCTTGCCTTTGCCTGCCAATGAGAAGGGAGAGCAGAGAAGCAGCTACTTTACACGCCCAGCCTATAAATACAAGTGCCGGGCTCGCCTGGCCTTATTTCTCTCGGCTCCACAGGAAGCGGTGCAGATTGTCGACCATGCCTGAACCAGCCAAGTCCGCGCCGGCTCCCAAGAAGGGCTCCAAGAAAGCGCTCTCCAAGCCGCCCAAGAAGGACGGGAAGAAGCGCAAGAGGAGCAGGAAGGAAAGCTATGCAATCTACATTTACAAAGTGATGAAGCAGGTGCACCCGGACACCGGCATCTCCTCTAAGGCCATGGGCATCATGAACTCCTTCGTGAACGACATCTTCGAGCGCATCGCCGGGGAGGCTTCCCGCCTGGCCCACTACAACTCGCGGCGCACCATCACCTCCCGGGAGATCCAGACCGCAGTGCGTCTGCTGCTGCCCGGAGAGCTGGCCAAGCACGCCGTGTCGGAGGGCACCAAGGCCGTCACCAAGTACACCAGCGCCAAGTAAGGCTTCGAGGCGCATCCCCAACTAACACAACGGCTCTTTTAAGGGCCAACCACGTCCTCCCCTAAGAGCTAATGTGCTTCTATTATGACCGGAGAAATAAGTGTTTTAAAAGGTAATGTTGAGCGCACAAGACCCGCTCTCACGGGTCTTGCTGCAGACCGAGGGACGATGGAGCAGGCAACCCGTTTTTAATAAACATGTTTATATGAATGAGCCCTCTCTTTGGGACCAAGTCTCACGTAAGCACTGTAATGTAACGATGACGTTAAATGAGCGAGGGACGATGGAGCAGGCAACCCGTTTTGCCTGTTTAAATAAACCTGTTTATATGAATGAGCCCTCTCTTTGGTACCAAGTGTCACATAAGCACTGTAATGTAACGATGACGTTAAATGAGCCCACGGGCTTATTGTTTTCGGCGACCAGTTTTAGTGTGTGCGGGTGTCACGTTGTGTTTGTACTTTAAGACCAAGGGCAACGGCAATAATCCGCCCCTGGGCAAGCGCTCCCGAAATCGGACACATGAACCCGATGTACCGGGAGCACAGATGCCCCACAGCGCTGGCTTGTGACCAGCGGATCCCAACACAACCCTCCACCCAAACAAAGCTCTTTATTAAACGATGGACACATTGAAGATGCGATTGTGCACTGTGAACACGGAGTGCTCTGGTCACCCAGTGCCGGTATAAGTTACCCAGTACTCGTGGTACTCTCAGCCAGCCCACCCACCCTAACCTGTAGAACATGCCATGGCAGATAAGAGAAGCTCGTATGTGACAGGGTGGTGGCCCTTAAAAGAGCCGTTGTGGTGGTTGTTCGGGTCGGCGTGTCTCCTTAGGCCCTCTCGCCTCGGATACGACGGGCCAGCTGGATGTCCTTGGGCATGATGGTCACCCTCTTGGCGTGGATGGCGCACAGGTTGGTGTCCTCGAAGAGCCCCACCAGGTAGGCCTCGCTGGCCTCTTGCAGGGCCATGACGGCGGAGCTCTGGAAGCGCAGGTCGGTCTTGAAGTCCTGGGCGATCTCCCTCACCAAGCGCTGGAAGGGCAGCTTGCGGATGCGGATCTCGCGGAGAGCCACAGTGCCGGGTCGGTAGCGGTGAGGCTTCTTGACGCCGCCGGTGGCAGGCGCGCTCTTGCGGGCAGCCTTGGTGGCCAGCTGCTTGCGAGGCGCTTTGCCGCCGGTGGACTTGCGGGCTGTCTGCTTGGTGCGGGCCATGGCGGGAGCGGTCTCTCTCAGCGACAAGCGAGGAAGAATGGAGTTCAAGCAGGCAAGAGCCCTATTTATGCACTCGAAGACGGAGGGCTGCTCTGGTTGGCTGAAGCGACCGCCCCACGTTTGAAAATAGCCCGCGGTGTGCAATGATTGGCCAATGAACCGGAGGCTGCAGCCTGTCTCTCCAATGAGCTGTGGAGAAAAAGACACCCTCCGATTGGATGATGTACGTTGGAGCCGTAGCCCGCGCTTGGGTCAGCCTTTGTCTCCGTGTCCATCCATAGTCACACGAACCACTCGCCCCCGGTCAACTGGGCGAGGAGCCCAGGATTTTATAAGTGTACTGCCCTTGGTCACCCTGGAACACGCCGCCGTTAACTGCGCTCGATTTCACGTTCACAATCGTCTGCTTTATGCAGACACCACTTCGAATCTGCCCGGATACAGTGAAAGCACCAAGGCACACGTTATTTCACATTTATTATAAACGGAGGTCTAATAAACTCCCAGACCCCCTTCTTTATTTGGTACACAGATTTCAATCCACGCAGCACCAAAAGAGCCGTTTACATGACCAAGATCACACACGGCACTCGCGTGCGGAAAGGTGCGCTATGGATTTACTGTGCCGTTTATTATTATAGAGAAGTGTGCACGCGGGGTGCAAGGGTGGGGACGAACAAGCTCTCTTCTGGACCGGGTGGATGGCTCTTAAAAGAGCCGTTGTGTTTGCAGTGTCTTGGTGCAAGCCCTTACTTCTTCTTGGGCGCTGCCTTCTTGGGCTTGGCTGCTTTGGGCTTGGCTGCCTTGGGTTTGACTACCTTGGCAGGGCTTTTCTTGGCCACTTTGGGCTTCGCCGCCTTGGCTTTCGCTGGGCTCTTGGCAGCCTTCTTGGCGGGGGCAGCCTTGGGCTTCTTGGGGCTCTTTGCTGCCGCAGGCTTCTTGACCTTCTTCGGGCTCTTCTTGACCCCCGCGGGAGCCTTTTTGGGCTTCTTGGCGGCAGGGGCAGCTTTCTTGGCCGCTGGTTTCTTGGTCTTGGCGGCCGCCTTCTTGGCCGCCTTCTTGCCCTCCAGCTGCTTCTTGTTCACCTTGAAGGATCCGGAGGCCCCGGTGCCCTTCAGCTGGGCCAGGGCGCCTTTGCTGACCAGGCTCTTGAGGGAGGCCTTGACCCGGCTCTTGTTCTTGTCCACATCGTAGCCCTCGGCGACCAGCCCCTTCTTCATGGCCGACAGGGAGACTCCCTTCCTCTCGGCAGAGGCGGTCACCACCTTCAGGATCAGATCGGCCACGCTGGGGCCGGAAGGCTTCTTGGCCTTGGAGGCCCCCGCTGTCTTCTTCTGCTGCTTTTTCTTGGGGGCGACCTCAGCGGGAGGCGCCGCGGCGGCTGGAGCGGTTTCGGCCATTGTAATGCGAGTCTCGGCGCGGGCGCTGTCACTGAACAGAAATGTCCCTCCCAAACCCGAGCCCCGTGAATATATACAGGGAGGAGCCGGCCTCTGATTGGTCCCGAGCAGACAGGGCTGTGCGAGGCACACTCGGCTCTTTGCTCCCAGCTGACTTTTGTGTTTCCTACCTTCGGATTATCCACGTTTTAAAACACAATCAGTTAAACACGCGCTTCCACGCATACATGACCAGGAGCCCAGCTTCGGCCCTCTCCCGGGCCTGCCCCCGTTTCGGATCCACCCCTCATCCCTGGCTTGTGATCCGCGGGGAGACTCGGCGCTCCCCCGACGGCGGGCGCCTCCATGCCTGAAATCCCGGGCTCCGGACCCCTTTTCCCCGGTCCTCTCTCGACTCCTGCGGCCGGGAGCGGCGGCCCGCGGGAGGGAGGGGGCTCCTGCAGGGAGCGGGCCCTGTGGCGTCACAGTGGGGCTGCGGGGGCCGCGGGGAGCGCGTTCTGGAACGGGCCGAAGTAACACAGGGCTCCGCCGGCCGAGCGCGGGGTGGAAACAATGCCAGGGAGCCCCTGGCACGGGGGCCAGGGGGCCCTCCCCGCGCGCCTGCACCCTCGGCTGTGGCACCCTCGGCTCGGGGCTTACAAGCAGCGGGGCACGGCCCTGGCTCCAGCCTCGCACGCATCACCAGGCGGCCGTGTGCTGGCAGCTTCACATGCAGGCAGAGAGCATTCACTGCCGAGCGCCGAGCCAGAGGAGGCGGGTGCAGACTCAATACAATAAATACACAGTGACACAATGAAGGAAGGCGGCCGAGTTAGGCCTACATGTTTTAAGACACCCCAAGTGAGAGCAGAGGGTGTGAATGCACCTGAAATGGTGACCCCAGTACCGGCATGGAGGCACTCTGCTGAGCTGATTTTTACAGCTGGAGCTAGGTGTACCTCTGAGGTGACATCTGTAGACAGAGTGAGTTACTGTATGTCAGACGCTGAGCCTATGACCGGGGAGGCCCACTGCGGAACTGAATAGTACAGTACAGAGTGAGGCCTGTGACTACCACTGTTCTACTGAGCCCTATCGCTGGAGTGGGGACCACTCCTGAATCCAATGGTATGTCACGAGGGAGACCTGAGACCAGAAATCATATTCTGCGCACTGTAGCCTGATCGAGGCCTGCTGCTAATTTGGATGGAGGTAGGGGAAGAAAACAAAACACTTCACAAAGTCCAGAACGCACATGAACACCATTCACAGTATCAGATCTTAGCCTTCAGGATCTCCGGCCCATCCCTAGCTTCCAGGTACATGTTTTAGTAATATTTGTGACATTTGGAGGTTTACAGCTTCAAGGGGATGAAGTCGCACCTTCTACCCAGGGTTATGGAGCTCCGCGCAGGGTGAGATTTCAGGGTTCACCCCTGGCTGGAGGTGTGAAAACAAAACAATCCACATAGTCACACCTCCAGCCAGGGGTGAACCCTGAAATCTCACCCTGCGCATAGCTCCATAACCCTGGGTAGAAGGTGCAACTACGTCCCCTTGAAGCTTATCTCCTCCAAAGGTCACAAAGTATCAGTAAAACTGGTGCCTGGAGGCTAGAAACACACCCAAGGCCATGCAGGTCTTGTTCTGATACTGTAACGGAGTTCACACCTCCAAACCTGAAATCGTACCCTGCGCGGAGCTCCATGACCCTGGGTACAAGGTGCGACTTCATCCCCTTGAAGCCTAACACCTTAAAATGTCACAAAGTATCAGTAATACTGGTGCCTGGAGGCTGGAAGTAGGCCCAAGGCCTTGCAGGCCTTATTCTGATACTGTAAAGGAGTTAAATACACTTTCCTGAGTATGTGAAGTGTTTTATTTTCACTCCTCCAGCCTGGGGTGAAGCCTGAAATCTTACCCTGCGCGGAGCTCCATGACACTGGGTACAAGGTGTGACTTCATCCCCTTGAAGCTTAACACCTTAAAATGTCACAAAGTATCAGTAATACTGGTGCCTGGAGGCTGGAAGTAGGCCCAAGGCCTTGCAGGCCTTATTCTGATACGGTAAAGGAGTTAATTACACTTTCCGGAGTATGTGAAGTGTTTTATTGTCACACCTCAAGCCTGGGGTGAACCCTGAAATCTCACCCTGCGCGGAGCTCCATGACCCTGGGTAGAAGGTGCAACTTCATCCCCTTGAAGCCTAACACCTGCAAATGTCACAAGTATCAGTAAAACTGGTGCCAGGAGGCTCGAAGTAGGCCCAAGGACTTGCAGGCCTTATTCTGATACTGTAAAGGAGATAAATACACTTTCCTGAGTATGTGAAGTGTTTTATTTTCACTCCTCCAGCCTGGGGTAAACCCTGAAATCTCACTCTGCGCGGAGCTCCATAACCCTGGGTAGAAGGTGCGGCTTCATCCCCTTGAAGCCTAACCCCTGCAAATGTCACAAGTATCAGTAAATTGGTGCCAGGAGGCTGGAAGTAGGCCCAAGGCCTTGCAGGCCTTGTTCTGATACTGTAAAGGAGTGAAATGCACTTTACTGAGTATGTGAAGTGTTTTGTTTTCACCCCTGCAGCCAGGGGTGAAACCTGAAATCTTACCCTGCGCGGAGCTCCATAACCCTGGGTAGAAGGTGCGACTTCATCCCCTTGATGCCTAACACCTGCAAATGTCACAAGTATCAGTAAATTGGTGCCTGGAGGCTGGAAACACACCCAAGACCTTGCAGGCCTTGTTCTGATGCTGTGAAGGAGTTAAATACACTTTACTGAGTCTGTGAAGTGTTTTGTTTTCACCCCTGCAGCCAGGGGTGAAACCTGAAATCTTACCCTGCGCGGAGCTCCATGACCCTGGGTAGAAGGCGCGACTTCATCCCCTTGAAGCCTAACAACTACAAATGTCACAAGTATCAGTAAAACTGGTGCCAGGAGGCTGGATGTAGGCCCAAGGCCTTGCAGGCCTTATTCTGATACTGTAAAGGAGTTAAATACACTTTCCTGAGTATGTGATGTGTTTTATTTTCACTCCTCCAGCCTGGGGCGAAGCCTGAAATCTTACCCTGCGTGGAGCTCCATGACCCTGGGTAGAAGGTGCGACTTCATCCCCTTGAAGCCTAACACCTGCAAATGTCACAAGTATCAGTAAAACTGGTGCCAGGAGGCTGGAAGTAGTCCCAAGGCCTTGCAGGCCTTATTCTGATACTGTAAAGCAGCTAAATACTCTTTCCTGAGTATGTGAAGTGTTTTATGTTCACACTTCCATCCAGGGGTGAACCCTGAAATCTCACCCTGCGCGGAGCTCCATAACCCTGGGTAGAAGGTGCGACTTCATCCCCATGATGCCTCACACCTGCAAATGTCACAAGTATCAGTAAATTGGTGCCTGGAGGCTGGAAACACACCCAAGACCTTGCAGGCCTTGTTCTGATGCTGTGAAGGAGTTAAATACACTTTACTGAGTCTGTGAAGTGTTTTGTTTTCACCCCTGCAGCCAGGGGTGAAACCTGAAATCTTACCCTGCGCGGAGCTCCATGACCCTGGGTAGAAGGCGCGACTTCATCCCCTTGAAGCCTAACAACTACAAATGTCACAAGTATCAGTAAAACTGGTGCCAGGAGGCTGGATGTAGGCCCAAGGCCTTGCAGGCCTTATTCTGATACTGTAAAGGAGTTAAATACACTTTCCTGAGTATGTGATGTGTTTTATTTTCACTCCTCCAGCCTGGGGCGAAGCCTGAAATCTTACCCTGCGTGGAGCTCCATGACCCTGGGTAGAAGGTGCGACTTCATCCCCTTGAAGCCTAACACCTGCAAATGTCACAAGTATCAGTAAAACTGGTGCCAGGAGGCTGGAAGTAGTCCCAAGGCCTTGCAGGCCTTATTCTGATACTGTAAAGCAGCTAAATACTCTTTCCTGAGTATGTGAAGTGTTTTATGTTCACACTTCCATCCAGGGGTGAACCCTGAAATCTCACCCTGCGCGGAGCTCCATAACCCTGGGTAGAAGGTGCGACTTCATCCCCATGATGCCTCACACCTGCAAATGTCACAAGTATCAGTAAATTGGTGCCTGGAGGCTGGAAACACACCCAAGACCTTGCAGGCCTTATTCTGATACTGTAAAGCAGCTAAATACACTTTCCTGAGTATGTGAAGTGTTTTATTTTCACACTTCCATCCGGGGGTAAACCCTGAAATCTCACCCTGCGCGGAGCTCCATAACCCTGGGTAGAAGGTGCGACTTCATCCCCTTGAAGCCTAACCCCTGCAAATGTCACAAGTATCAGTAAACTGGTGCCATGAGGCTGGAAGTAGGCCCAAGGCCTTGCAGGCCTTATTCTGATACTGTAAAGCACCTAATACACTTTCCTGAGTATGTGAAGTGTTTTATTTTCACACTTCCATCCAGGGGTAAACCCTGAAATCTTACCCTGCGCGGAGCTCCATAACCCTGGGTAGAAGGTGCGACTTCATCCCCTTGATGCCTAACACCTGCAAATGTCACAAGTATCAGTAAATTGGTGCCTGGAGGCTGGAAACACACCCAAGGCCTTGCAGGCCTTGTTCTGATGCTGTGAAAGAGTTAAATACACTTTACTGAGTCTGTGAAGTGTTTTGTTTTCACCCCTGCAGCCAGGGGTGAAACCTGAAATCTTACCCTGCGCGGAGCTCCATGACCCTGGGTAGAAGGTGCTACTTCATCCCCTTGAAGCCTAACACCTGCAAATGTCACAAGTATCAGTAAAACTGGTGCCAGGAGTCTGGAAGTAGGCCCAAGGCCTTGCAGGCCTCATTCTGATACTGTAAAGGAGCTAAATACACTTTCCTGAGTATGTGAAGTGTTTTATTTTCCCACCTGCAGCCAGGGGTGAACCCTGAAATCTCACCCTGCGCGGAGCTCCATGACCCTGGGTAGAAGGTGCGACTTCATCCCCTTGATGCCTAACACCTGCAAATGTCACAAGTATCAGTAAAACTGGTGCCAGGAGGCTGGAAGTAGTCCCAAGGCCTTGCAGGCCTTATTCTGATACTGTAAAGCAGCTACATACACTTTCCTGAGTATGTGAAGTGTTTTATGTTCACACTTCCATCCAGGGGTAAACCCTGAAATCTCACTCTGCGCGGAGCTCCATAACCCTGGGTAGAAGGTGCGGCTTCATCCCCTTGAAGCCTAACCCCTGCAAATGTCACAAGTATCAGTAAATTGGTGCCAGGAGGCTGGAAGTAGGCCCAAGGCCTTGCAGGCCTTGTTCTGATACTGTAAAGGAGTGAAATGCACTTTACTGAGTATGCGAAGTGTTTTGTTTTCACCCCTGCAGCCAGGGGTGAAACCTGAAATCTTACCCTGCGCGGAGCTCCATAACCCTGGGTAGAAGGTGCGACTTCATCCCCTTGATGCCTAACACCTGCAAATGTCACAAGTATCAGTAAATTGGTGCCTGGAGGCTGGAAACACACCCAAGGCCTTGCAGGCCTTGTTCTGATGCTGTGAAGGAGTTAAATACACTTTACTGAGTCTGTGAAGTGTTTTGTTTTCACCCCTGCAGCCAGGGGTGAAACCTGAAATCTTACCCTGCGCGGAGCTCCATGACCCTGGGTAGAAGGCGCGACTTCATCCCCTTGAAGCCTAACAACTACAAATGTCACAAGTATCAGTAAAACTGGTGCCAGGAGGCTGGATGTAGGCCCAAGGCCTTGCAGGCCTTATTCTGATACTGTAAAGGAGTTAAATACACTTTCCTGAGTATGTGATGTGTTTTATTTTCACTCCTCCAGCCTGGGGCGAAGCCTGAAATCTTACCCTGCGTGGAGCTCCATGACCCTGGGTAGAAGGTGCGACTTCATCCCCTTGAAGCCTAACACCTGCAAATGTCACAAGTATCAGTAAAACTGGTGCCAGGAGGCTGGAAGTAGTCCCAAGGCCTTGCAGGCCTTATTCTGATACTGTAAAGCAGCTAAATACTCTTTCCTGAGTATGTGAAGTGTTTTATGTTCACACTTCCATCCAGGGGTGAACCCTGAAATCTCACCCTGCGCGGAGCTCCATAACCCTGGGTAGAAGGTGCGACTTCATCCCCATGATGCCTCACACCTGCAAATGTCACAAGTATCAGTAAATTGGTGCCTGGAGGCTGGAAACACACCCAAGACCTTGCAGGCCTTGTTTTGATGCTGTGAAGGAGTTAAATACACTTTACTGAGTCTGTGAAGTGTTTTGTTTTCACACCTGCAGCCGGGGGTGAAACCTGAAATCTTACCCTGCGCGGAGCTCCATAAACCTGGGTAGAAGGTGCGACTTCATCCCCTTGAAGCCTAACACCTGCAAATGTCACAAGTATCAGTAAAACTGGTGCCAGGAGTCTGGAAGTAGGCCCAAGGCCTTGCAGGCCTCATTCTGATACTGTAAAGGAGCTAAATACACTTTCCTGAGTATGTGAAGTGTTTTATTTTCCCACCTGCAGCCAGGGGTGAACCCTGAAATCTCACCCTGCGCGGAGCTCCATGACCCTGGGTAGAAGGTGCGACTTCATCCCCTTGATGCCTAACACCTGCAAATGTCACAAGTATCAGTAAAACTGGTGCCAGGAGGCTGGAAGTAGGCCCAAGGCCTTGCATGCCTTATTCTGATACTGTAAAGCAGCTACATACACTTTCCTGAGTATGTGAAGTGTTTTATGTTCACACTTCCATCCAGGGGTAAACCCTGAAATCTCACCCTGCGCGGAGCTCCATAACCCTGGGTAGAAGGTGCGACTTCATCCCCTTGAAGCCTAACCCCTGCAAATGTCACAAGTATCAGTAAACTGGTGCCAGGAGGCTGGAAGTAGGCCCAAGGCCTTGCAGGCCTTATTCTGATACTGTAAAGCACCTAATACACTTTCCTGAGTATGTGAAGTGTTTTATTTTCACACTTCCATCCAGGGGTAAACCCTGAAATCTCACCCTGCGCGGAGCTCCATAACCCTGGGTAGAAGGTGCGACTTCATCCCCTTGAAGCCTAACCCCTGCAAATGTCACAAGTATCAGTAAAACTGGTGCCAGGAGTCTGGAAGTAGGCCCAAGGCCTTGCAGGCCTCATTCTGATACTGTAAAGGAGCTAAATACACTTTCCTGAGTATGTGAAGTGTTTTATTTTCCCACCTGCAGCCAGGGGTGAACCCTGAAATCTCACCCTGCGCGGAGCTCCATGACCCTGGGTAGAAGGTGCGACTTCATCCCCTTGATGCCTAACACCTGCAAATGTCACAAGTATCAGTAAAACTGGTGCCAGGAGGCTGGAAGTAGGCCCAAGGCCTTGCATGCCTTATTCTGATACTGTAAAGCAGCTACATACACTTTCCTGAGTATGTGAAGTGTTTTATGTTCACACTTCCATCCAGGGGTAAACCCTGAAATCTCACTCTGCGCGGAGCTCCATAACCCTGGGTAGAAGGTGCGGCTTCATCCCCTTGAAGCCTAACCCCTGCAAATGTCACAAGTATCAGTAAATTGGTGCCAGGAGGCTGGAAGTAGGCCCAAGGCCTTGCAGGCCTTGTTCTGATACTGTAAAGGAGTGAAATGCACTTTACTGAGTATGCGAAGTGTTTTGTTTTCACCCCTGCAGCCAGGGGTGAAACCTGAAATCTTACCCTGCGCGGAGCTCCATAACCCTGGGTAGAAGGTGCGACTTCATCCCCTTGATGCCTAACACCTGCAAATGTCACAAGTATCAGTAAATTGGTGCCTGGAGGCTGGAAACACACCCAAGGCCTTGCAGGCCTTGTTCTGATGCTGTGAAGGAGTTAAATACACTTTACTGAGTCTGTGAAGTGTTTTGTTTTCACCCCTGCAGCCAGGGGTGAAACCTGAAATCTTACCCTGCGCGGAGCTCCATGACCCTGGTTAGAAGGCGCGACTTCATCCCCTTGAAGCCTAACAACTACGAATGTCACAAGTATCAGTAAAACTGGTGCCAGGAGGCTGGATGTAGGCCCAAGGCCTTGCAGGCCTTATTCTGATACTGTAAAGGAGTTAAATACACTTTCCTGAGTATGTGATGTGTTTTATTTTCACTCCTCCAGCCTGGGGCGAAGCCTGAAATCTTACCCTGCGTGGAGCTCCATGACCCTGGGTAGAAGGTGCGACTTCATCCCCTTGAAGCCTAACACCTGCAAATGTCACAAGTATCAGTAAAACTGGTGCCAGGAGGCTGGAAGTAGTCCCAAGGCCTTGCAGGCCTTATTCTGATACTGTAAAGCAGCTAAATACTCTTTCCTGAGTATGTGAAGTGTTTTATGTTCACACTTCCATCCAGGGGTGAACCCTGAAATCTCACCCTGCGCGGAGCTCCATAACCCTGGGTAGAAGGTGCGACTTCATCCCCATGATGCCTCACACCTGCAAATGTCACAAGTATCAGTAAATTGGTGCCTGGAGGCTGGAAACACACCCAAGACCTTGCAGGCCTTATTCTGATACTGTAAAGCAGCTAAATACACTTTCCTGAGTATGTGAAGTGTTTTATTTTCACACTTCCATCCGGGGGTAAACCCTGAAATCTCACCCTGCGCGGAGCTCCATAACCCTGGGTAGAAGGTGCGGCTTCATCCCCTTGAAGCCTAACCCCTGCAAATGTCACAAGTATCAGTAAATTGGTGCCTGGAGGCTGGAAACACACCCAAGGCCTTGCAGGCCTTGTTCTGATGCTGTGAAGGAGTTAAATACACTTTACTGAGTCTGTGAAGTGTTTTGTTTTCACCCCTGCAGCCAGGGGTGAAACCTGAAATCTTACCCTGCGCGGAGCTCCATAACCCTGGGTAGAAGGTGCGACTTCATCCCCTTGAAGCCTAACACCTTTAAATGTCACAAGTATCAGTAAAACTGGTGCCAGGAGGCTGGAAGTAGGCCCAAGGCCTTGCAGGCCTTGTTCTGATACTGTTAAGGGTTAAATAGACTGTACTGAGTATGTGAAGTGTTTTATTTTCGCACCACAGCCAGGGGTGAATCCTGAAATCTTACCCTGCGCGGAGCTCCATAACCCTGGGTAGAAGGTGCGACTTCATCCCCTTGAAGCCTAACACCTGCAAATGTCACAAGTATCAGTAAAATTGGTGCCTGGAGGCTGGAGGTAGGCCCAAGGCCTTGTTCTGATACTGTAAAGGGGTTAAATACACTTTGCTGAGTATGTGAAGTGTTGCGTTTTCACATCTCCAGCCCGGGGCGAAACTTGAAATCTTACCCTGCGCGGAGCTCCATAGCCCTGGGTAGAACGAGCTACTGTGTCCCCATAAACCTGTAAATTTCAAAATGTCATAAAAAGAACAAAACAAGCGCCTGGAGGCTAGAAATGGGCCCGAGACACTGAAGTCTTGGATCTGATAATGTAAAGGGCTTTATGTACCCTTTGAGTGAAGTATTTTTCCCACCTCCAGTCGAGGGGTAAATCCTGAAATATTACCCCAATTGGAGCACCCTGTGTAGAAAAAGTGACTTCGTCCCATTTGACCTAAAATTTTAGTATTTTTATTTTTATTTTTTATTAAACATTGTTAAAGGGGTGACTGGAGGCTACAAAATGGACCAGATACTGTGAAGGACGTTATTTCATTTTTGGGTGAAAAAAAATAAAAATATATGTATTTTATTAGGATTACGATTTTTTTTTTTTTGGGGGGCCCATCTCCAGCTGAGGGGGAAAACCTGAAATGTTACCCGAAGTGGAGCTCCATTGCCCCGGGTAGAAGTAGTGCCGTGGTCCCCTTGAACCAAAATGTCAACAAAACAATAATAAAAAAAAAAAAGCACTAAAACAGGTGCTTAGAGTCCCGAAATCGGTCACAAAAAAAAATGAGGATCGCACACCCCATGGGCCTGCATGGGAACGCTCTATTTTACCGACTATTAAGCCCCCACGAAGTGGGGGCTTACAGCGCCCGAGCGAGAGACAAAAGTTAGAGGTAGCGCGGCCGTTCCGCCGCCCGGCCATCTGGTCGCGCAGCTCCGTGGGCCATCTGGTCGCGCAAATCGGCGACCAGATGGCCGGCCGCGCGGCCGCCGCCGCTAGCTCGAACCTTTGTCCCTCATTCGTGTTCTGTAAGCCCCCACTACGTGGGGGCTTAATAGTCGAGGGAAATGACCGGCCCTGGGCCGGGCCAAACTCGCCATGGGTCCCCAGTCCAGGGCTCCAGGATGGCGGGCCCCCGGGCCGGGCTATACCCGCCTTAGGTCCCAAGTACAGAGCTCCAGAATGGCGGGCCCCTGGGCCGGGCTATACCCGCCTTAGGTGGCCAGTACAGGGCTTCAGGACAGCGGGCCCCGTGGGCGGGACTAGGATGGACGCGGGGCTCCAGGAAGGTGCCCTGGCCCCAGGACAGTGCCTTGCATGGCGGTTTCGGAGAAATGCCCCCCTCACCCGACCGGCTGTGGGCCTACAAAGCAGGCCTGCCCTGCGGGATCCCTAGTGCATAGATACAGCTCTCCCATGACATCGTGGTCGGCTCTTAAAAGAGCCTTTGGGTTGGTGTTTTTTTTTCTCTTTCTTTCCGTGGGCAAGTCGAGAGTTTAACCGCCGAATCCGTAGAGGGTGCGGCCCTGGCGCTTCAGGGCGTAAACGACATCCATGGCGGTGACGGTCTTCCTCTTGGCGTGCTCGGTGTAGGTGACGGCGTCCCGGATCACATTCTCCAGGAAAACCTTCAGCACCCCGCGGGTCTCCTCGTAGATGAGGCCGGAGATGCGCTTGACCCCGCCACGGCGCGCCAGGCGGCGAATGGCCGGCTTGGTGATGCCCTGGATGTTGTCCCGGAGCACCTTGCGGTGCCTCTTGGCGCCGCCTTTGCCGAGCCCCTTCCCTCCTTTGCCGCGTCCAGACATGTTGTCCTGTCGGTACTGTGACTGAGCAGAAATGAGGAAACAGCCAGCGACGGCTGCTTATATGGAGGAGCTGCGGCGGACCGGCTAGGGCGCTCCAAGCGGCCCACGTGACTCAACGGAAGGCGAGGGGGAGCCCGCCCCTGGACCGCCCTCTGCAGGGAGCGGGGGGCTGGAGCGGCCGTTGCCGTTTGAAAAAGAGCGCGCTCCCAGCCGCCTCTTTGTCGTGGGCTCAGCAGCTGCCGCCGGGGCACGGATCACAGTCAAGCACACACACACGCCTCCCTTCCCGGCCCCCACTCATCACCGCGGCCCGCCTAACCCTGGCGCTCGGTGCCCGCTCCCACTATGAACAGCAGGCTCTGAAATGTTTTAATGGAGCCAACACATTAACGGCCTCACCGGCACCACCCCGCTGTGTGCGGCCGCCCGCAACCCCGTAACACTGTCCACAGGTCAGGCCCGGTCGTGGCAAGTCTGTAAACTGCCCCTATAAACACGTATTTATTTATTTTTACAAAAAGATTATTCTCGTCGGCCTCAAGCTCGGTTTTGGGACGGGGGCAGCATTTATGTGTCCGTCCGAGGGCTTGGGCATCCCTCCTATGTAGCGACGGTGCGGGCGCTGCCGCGACTATGAAGCCTGCCAGAGTAACACCTTGGCACGGATACGCTCTTTGATGGAGTCTGTGGTTGGCCCTGAAAAGAGCCTTTGTGTTTAGGGTGTGTTTCCACGGTGGTCTGCGGGCCTTTACTTGCTTGCTTTGCCCCCTGCCTTGTGGCTCTCGGTTTTCTTGGGCAGCAGCACGGCCTGGATGTTGGGCAGGACTCCTCCCTGGGCGATGGTGACTCGGCCCAGCAGCTTATTCAGCTCCTCGTCGTTGCGGATGGCCAGCTGGAGGTGTCTGGGGATGATGCGGGTCTTCTTGTTGTCACGGGCAGCGTTGCCGGCCAGCTCCAGGATCTCAGCGGTCAGGTACTCCAGGACTGCAGCCAAATAGACGGGGGCACCGGCGCCCACCCTCTCGGCGTAGCTTCCCTTCCGGAGTAACCTGTGCACACGGCCCACGGGGAACTGGAGCCCGGCTCTGGAAGAGCGTGTCTTGGCCTTAGCGCGGGCCTTTCCTCCTTGCTTTCCGCGTCCAGACATGGCGATCGATGCAGGGGCTCACTCACACAACAGAGAGATTAGTACTGCTGTTCGGCTCGACTCCGGCGATATAAAGACTTCGGGTGCGTCTGATTGGTTGACAGCTAGGCGCTGATAGTACTTCTCATTGGAGGGAGGAGGGCTTCTGTTTCACCAATCAGAGACCCAGAACCGCAGTACACTAGGAGGTGGGGGGCTTGCCTTTGCCTGCCAATGAGAAGGGAGAGCAGAGAAGCAGCTACTTTACACGCCCAGCCTATAAATACAAGTGCCGGGCTCGCCTGGCCTTATTTCTCTCGGCTCCACAGGAAGCGGTGCAGATTGTCGACCATGCCTGAACCAGCCAAGTCCGCGCCGGCTCCCAAGAAGGGCTCCAAGAAAGCGCTCTCCAAGCCGCCCAAGAAGGACGGGAAGAAGCGCAAGAGGAGCAGGAAGGAAAGCTATGCAATCTACATTTACAAAGTGATGAAGCAGGTGCACCCGGACACCGGCATCTCCTCTAAGGCCATGGGCATCATGAACTCCTTCGTGAACGACATCTTCGAGCGCATCGCCGGGGAGGCTTCCCGCCTGGCCCACTACAACTCGCGGCGCACCATCACCTCCCGGGAGATCCAGACCGCAGTGCGTCTGCTGCTGCCCGGAGAGCTGGCCAAGCACGCCGTGTCGGAGGGCACCAAGGCCGTCACCAAGTACACCAGCGCCAAGTAAGGCTTCGAGGCGCATCCCCAACTAACACAACGGCTCTTTTAAGGGCCAACCACGTCCTCCCCTAAGAGCTAATGTGCTTCTATTATGACCGGAGAAATAAGTGTTTTAAAAGGTAATGTTGAGCGCACAAGACCCGCTCTCACGGGTCTTGCTGCAGACCGAGGGACGATGGAGCAGGCAACCCGTTTTTAATAAACATGTTTATATGAATGAGCCCTCTCTTTGGGACCAAGTCTCACGTAAGCACTGTAATGTAACGATGACGTTAAATGAGCGAGGGACGATGGAGCAGGCAACCCGTTTTGCCTGTTTAAATAAACCTGTTTATATGAATGAGCCCTCTCTTTGGTACCAAGTGTCACATAAGCACTGTAATGTAACGATGACGTTAAATGAGCCCACGGGCTTATTGTTTTCGGCGACCAGTTTTAGTGTGTGCGGGTGTCACGTTGTGTTTGTACTTTAAGACCAAGGGCAACGGCAATAATCCGCCCCTGGGCAAGCGCTCCCGAAATCGGACACATGAACCCGATGTACCGGGAGCACAGATGCCCCACAGCGCTGGCTTGTGACCAGCGGATCCCAACACAACCCTCCACCCAAACAAAGCTCTTTATTAAACGATGGACACATTGAAGATGCGATTGTGCACTGTGAACACGGAGTGCTCTGGTCACCCAGTGCCGGTATAAGTTACCCAGTACTCGTGGTACTCTCAGCCAGCCCACCCACCCTAACCTGTAGAACATGCCATGGCAGATAAGAGAAGCTCGTATGTGACAGGGTGGTGGCCCTTAAAAGAGCCGTTGTGGTGGTTGTTCGGGTCGGCGTGTCTCCTTAGGCCCTCTCGCCTCGGATACGACGGGCCAGCTGGATGTCCTTGGGCATGATGGTCACCCTCTTGGCGTGGATGGCGCACAGGTTGGTGTCCTCGAAGAGCCCCACCAGGTAGGCCTCGCTGGCCTCTTGCAGGGCCATGACGGCGGAGCTCTGGAAGCGCAGGTCGGTCTTGAAGTCCTGGGCGATCTCCCTCACCAAGCGCTGGAAGGGCAGCTTGCGGATGAGGAGCTCGGTGGACTTCTGGTAGCGGCGGATCTCGCGGAGAGCCACAGTGCCGGGTCGGTAGCGGTGAGGCTTCTTGACGCCGCCGGTGGCAGGCGCGCTCTTGCGGGCAGCCTTGGTGGCCAGCTGCTTGCGAGGCGCTTTGCCGCCGGTGGACTTGCGGGCTGTCTGCTTGGTGCGGGCCATGGCGGGAGCGGTCTCTCTCAGCGACAAGCGAGGAAGAATGGAGTTCAAGCAGGCAAGAGCCCTATTTATGCACTCGAAGACGGAGGGCTGCTCTGGTTGGCTGAAGCGACCGCCCCACGTTTGAAAATAGCCCGCGGTGTGCAATGATTGGCCAATGAACCGGAGGCTGCAGCCTGTCTCTCCAATGAGCTGTGGAGAAAAAGACACCCTCCGATTGGATGATGTACGTTGGAGCCGTAGCCCGCGCTTGGGTCAGCCTTTGTCTCCGTGTCCATCCATAGTCACACGAACCACTCGCCCCCGGTCAACTGGGCGAGGAGCCCAGGATTTTATAAGTGTACTGCCCTTGGTCACCCTGGAACACGCCGCCGTTAACTGCGCTCGATTTCACGTTCACAATCGTCTGCTTTATGCAGACACCACTTCGAATCTGCCCGGATACAGTGAAAGCACCAAGGCACACGTTATTTCACATTTATTATAAACGGAGGTCTAATAAACTCCCAGACCCCCTTCTTTATTTGGTACACAGATTTCAATCCACGCAGCACCAAAAGAGCCGTTTACATGACCAAGATCACACACGGCACTCGCGTGCGGAAAGGTGCGCTATGGATTTACTGTGCCGTTTATTATTATAGAGAAGTGTGCACGCGGGGTGCAAGGGTGGGGACGAACAAGCTCTCTTCTGGACCGGGTGGATGGCTCTTAAAAGAGCCGTTGTGTTTGCAGTGTCTTGGTGCAAGCCCTTACTTCTTCTTGGGCGCTGCCTTCTTGGGCTTGGCTGCTTTGGGCTTGGCTGCCTTGGGTTTGACTACCTTGGCAGGGCTTTTCTTGGCCACTTTGGGCTTCGCCGCCTTGGCTTTCGCTGGGCTCTTGGCAGCCTTCTTGGCGGGGGCAGCCTTGGGCTTCTTGGGGCTCTTTGCTGCCGCAGGCTTCTTGACCTTCTTCGGGCTCTTCTTGACCCCCGCGGGAGCCTTTTTGGGCTTCTTGGCGGCAGGGGCAGCTTTCTTGGCCGCTGGTTTCTTGGTCTTGGCGGCCGCCTTCTTGGCCGCCTTCTTGCCCTCCAGCTGCTTCTTGTTCACCTTGAAGGATCCGGAGGCCCCGGTGCCCTTCAGCTGGGCCAGGGCGCCTTTGCTGACCAGGCTCTTGAGGGAGGCCTTGACCCGGCTCTTGTTCTTGTCCACATCGTAGCCCTCGGCGACCAGCCCCTTCTTCATGGCCGACAGGGAGACTCCCTTCCTCTCGGCAGAGGCGGTCACCACCTTCAGGATCAGATCGGCCACGCTGGGGCCGGAAGGCTTCTTGGCCTTGGAGGCCCCCGCTGTCTTCTTCTGCTGCTTTTTCTTGGGGGCGACCTCAGCGGGAGGCGCCGCGGCGGCTGGAGCGGTTTCGGCCATTGTAATGCGAGTCTCGGCGCGGGCGCTGTCACTGAACAGAAATGTCCCTCCCAAACCCGAGCCCCGTGAATATATACAGGGAGGAGCCGGCCTCTGATTGGTCCCGAGCAGACAGGGCTGTGCGAGGCACACTCGGCTCTTTGCTCCCAGCTGACTTTTGTGTTTCCTACCTTCGGATTATCCACGTTTTAAAACACAATCAGTTAAACACGCGCTTCCACGCATACATGACCAGGAGCCCAGCTTCGGCCCTCTCCCGGGCCTGCCCCCGTTTCGGATCCACCCCTCATCCCTGGCTTGTGATCCGCGGGGAGACTCGGCGCTCCCCCGACGGCGGGCGCCTCCATGCCTGAAATCCCGGGCTCCGGACCCCTTTTCCCCGGTCCTCTCTCGACTCCTGCGGCCGGGAGAGGCGGCCCGCGGGAGGGAGGGGGCTCCTGCAGGGAGCGGGCCCTGTGGCGTCACAGTGGGGCTGCGGGGGCCGCGGGGAGCGCGTTCTGGAACGGGCCGAAGTAACACAGGGCTCCGCCGGCCGAGCGCGGGGTGGAAACAATGCCAGGGAGCCCCTGGCACGGGGGCCAGGGGGCCCTCCCCGCGCGCCTGCACCCTCGGCTGTGGCACCCTCGGCTCGGGGCTTACAAGCAGCGGGGCACGGCCCTGGCTCCAGCCTCGCACGCATCACCAGGCGGCCGTGTGCTGGCAGCTTCACATGCAGGCAGAGAGCATTCACTGCCGAGCGCCGAGCCAGAGGAGGCGGGTGCAGACTCAATACAATAAATACACAGTGACACAATGAAGGAAGGCGGCCGAGTTAGGCCTACATGTTTTAAGACACCCCAAGTGAGAGCAGAGGGTGTGAATGCACCTGAAATGGTGACCCCAGTACCGGCATGGAGGCACTCTGCTGAGCTGATTTTTACAGCTGGAGCTAGGTGTACCTCTGAGGTGACATCTGTAGACAGAGTGAGTTACTGTATGTCAGACGCTGAGCCTATGACCGGGGAGGCCCACTGCGGAACTGAATAGTACAGTACAGAGTGAGGCCTGTGACTACCACTGTTCTACTGAGCCCTATCGCTGGAGTGGGGACCACTCCTGAATCCAATGGTATGTCACGAGGGAGACCTGAGACCAGAAATCATATTCTGCGCACTGTAGCCTGATCGAGGCCTGCTGCTAATTTGGATGGAGGTAGGGGAAGAAAACAAAACACTTCACAAAGTCCAGAACGCACATGAACACCATTCACAGTATCAGATCTTAGCCTTCAGGATCTCCGGCCCATCCCTAGCTTCCAGGTACATGTTTTAGTAATATTTGTGACATTTGGAGGTTTACAGCTTCAAGGGGATGAAGTCGCACCTTCTACCCAGGGTTATGGAGCTCCGCGCAGGGTGAGATTTCAGGGTTCACCCCTGGCTGGAGGTGTGAAAACAAAACAATCCACATAGTCACACCTCCAGCCAGGGGTGAACCCTGAAATCTCACCCTGCGCATAGCTCCATAACCCTGGGTAGAAGGTGCAACTACGTCCCCTTGAAGCTTATCTCCTCCAAAGGTCACAAAGTATCAGTAAAACTGGTGCCTGGAGGCTAGAAACACACCCAAGGCCATGCAGGTCTTGTTCTGATACTGTAACGGAGTTCACACCTCCAAACCTGAAATCGTACCCTGCGCGGAGCTCCATGACCCTGGGTACAAGGTGCGACTTCATCCCCTTGAAGCCTAACACCTTAAAATGTCACAAAGTATCAGTAATACTGGTGCCTGGAGGCTGGAAGTAGGCCCAAGGCCTTGCAGGCCTTATTCTGATACTGTAAAGGAGTTAAATACACTTTCCTGAGTATGTGAAGTGTTTTATTTTCACTCCTCCAGCCTGGGGTGAAGCCTGAAATCTTACCCTGCGCGGAGCTCCATGACACTGGGTACAAGGTGTGACTTCATCCCCTTGAAGCTTAACACCTTAAAATGTCACAAAGTATCAGTAATACTGGTGCCTGGAGGCTGGAAGTAGGCCCAAGGCCTTGCAGGCCTTATTCTGATACGGTAAAGGAGTTAATTACACTTTCCGGAGTATGTGAAGTGTTTTATTGTCACACCTCAAGCCTGGGGTGAACCCTGAAATCTCACCCTGCGCGGAGCTCCATGACCCTGGGTAGAAGGTGCAACTTCATCCCCTTGAAGCCTAACACCTGCAAATGTCACAAGTATCAGTAAAACTGGTGCCAGGAGGCTCGAAGTAGGCCCAAGGACTTGCAGGCCTTATTCTGATACTGTAAAGGAGATAAATACACTTTCCTGAGTATGTGAAGTGTTTTATTTTCACTCCTCCAGCCTGGGGTAAACCCTGAAATCTCACTCTGCGCGGAGCTCCATAACCCTGGGTAGAAGGTGCGGCTTCATCCCCTTGAAGCCTAACCCCTGCAAATGTCACAAGTATCAGTAAATTGGTGCCAGGAGGCTGGAAGTAGGCCCAAGGCCTTGCAGGCCTTGTTCTGATACTGTAAAGGAGTGAAATGCACTTTACTGAGTATGCGAAGTGTTTTGTTTTCACCCCTGCAGCCAGGGGTGAAACCTGAAATCTTACCCTGCGCGGAGCTCCATAACCCTGGGTAGAAGGTGCGACTTCATCCCCTTGATGCCTAACACCTGCAAATGTCACAAGTATCAGTAAATTGGTGCCTGGAGGCTGGAAACACACCCAAGGCCTTGCAGGCCTTGTTCTGATGCTGTGAAGGAGTTAAATACACTTTACTGAGTCTGTGAAGTGTTTTGTTTTCACCCCTGCAGCCAGGGGTGAAACCTGAAATCTTACCCTGCGCGGAGCTCCATGACCCTGGGTAGAAGGCGCGACTTCATCCCCTTGAAGCCTAACAACTACAAATGTCACAAGTATCAGTACAACTGGTGCCAGGAGGCTGGATGTAGGCCCAAGGCCTTGCAGGCCTTATTCTGATACTGTAAAGGAGTTAAATACACTTTCCTGAGTATGTGATGTGTTTTATTTTCACTCCTCCAGCCTGGGGCGAAGCCTGAAATCTTACCCTGCGTGGAGCTCCATGACCCTGGGTAGAAGGTGCGACTTCATCCCCTTGAAGCCTAACACCTGCAAATGTCACAAGTATCAGTAAAACTGGTGCCAGGAGGCTGGAAGTAGTCCCAAGGCCTTGCAGGCCTTATTCTGATACTGTAAAGCAGCTAAATACTCTTTCCTGAGTATGTGAAGTGTTTTATGTTCACACTTCCATCCAGGGGTGAACCCTGAAATCTCACCCTGCGCGGAGCTCCATAACCCTGGGTAGAAGGTGCGACTTCATCCCCATGATGCCTCACACCTGCAAATGTCACAAGTATCAGTAAATTGGTGCCTGGAGGCTGGAAACACACCCAAGACCTTGCAGGCCTTGTTTTGATGCTGTGAAGGAGTTAAATACACTTTACTGAGTCTGTGAAGTGTTTTGTTTTCACACCTGCAGCCGGGGGTGAAACCTGAAATCTTACCCTGCGCGGAGCTCCATAAACCTGGGTAGAAGGTGCGACTTCATCCCCTTGAAGCCTAACACCTGCAAATGTCACAAGTATCAGTAAAACTGGTGCCAGGAGTCTGGAAGTAGGCCCAAGGCCTTGCAGGCCTCATTCTGATACTGTAAAGGAGCTAAATACACTTTCCTGAGTATGTGAAGTGTTTTATTTTCCCACCTGCAGCCAGGGGTGAACCCTGAAATCTCACCCTGCGCGGAGCTCCATGACCCTGGGTAGAAGGTGCGACTTCATCCCCTTGATGCCTAACACCTGCAAATGTCACAAGTATCAGTAAAACTGGTGCCAGGAGGCTGGAAGTAGGCCCAAGGCCTTGCATGCCTTATTCTGATACTGTAAAGCAGCTACATACACTTTCCTGAGTATGTGAAGTGTTTTATGTTCACACTTCCATCCAGGGGTAAACCCTGAAATCTCACCCTGCGCGGAGCTCCATAACCCTGGGTAGAAGGTGCGACTTCATCCCCTTGAAGCCTAACCCCTGCAAATGTCACAAGTATCAGTAAACTGGTGCCAGGAGGCTGGAAGTAGGCCCAAGGCCTTGCAGGCCTTATTCTGATACTGTAAAGCACCTAATACACTTTCCTGAGTATGTGAAGTGTTTTATTTTCACACTTCCATCCAGGGGTAAACCCTGAAATCTCACCCTGCGCGGAGCTCCATAACCCTGGGTAGAAGGTGCGACTTCATCCCCTTGAAGCCTAACCCCTGCAAATGTCACAAGTATCAGTAAAACTGGTGCCAGGAGTCTGGAAGTAGGCCCAAGGCCTTGCAGGCCTCATTCTGATACTGTAAAGGAGCTAAATACACTTTCCTGAGTATGTGAAGTGTTTTATTTTCCCACCTGCAGCCAGGGGTGAACCCTGAAATCTCACCCTGCGCGGAGCTCCATGACCCTGGGTAGAAGGTGCGACTTCATCCCCTTGATGCCTAACACCTGCAAATGTCACAAGTATCAGTAAAACTGGTGCCAGGAGGCTGGAAGTAGGCCCAAGGCCTTGCATGCCTTATTCTGATACTGTAAAGCAGCTACATACACTTTCCTGAGTATGTGAAGTGTTTTATGTTCACACTTCCATCCAGGGGTAAACCCTGAAATCTCACTCTGCGCGGAGCTCCATAACCCTGGGTAGAAGGTGCGGCTTCATCCCCTTGAAGCCTAACCCCTGCAAATGTCACAAGTATCAGTAAATTGGTGCCAGGAGGCTGGAAGTAGGCCCAAGGCCTTGCAGGCCTTGTTCTGATACTGTAAAGGAGTGAAATGCACTTTACTGAGTATGCGAAGTGTTTTGTTTTCACCCCTGCAGCCAGGGGTGAAACCTGAAATCTTACCCTGCGCGGAGCTCCATAACCCTGGGTAGAAGGTGCGACTTCATCCCCTTGATGCCTAACACCTGCAAATGTCACAAGTATCAGTAAATTGGTGCCTGGAGGCTGGAAACACACCCAAGGCCTTGCAGGCCTTGTTCTGATGCTGTGAAGGAGTTAAATACACTTTACTGAGTCTGTGAAGTGTTTTGTTTTCACCCCTGCAGCCAGGGGTGAAACCTGAAATCTTACCCTGCGCGGAGCTCCATGACCCTGGGTAGAAGGCGCGACTTCATCCCCTTGAAGCCTAACACCTGCAAATGTCACAAGTATCAGAAAAACTGGTGCCAGGAGGCTGGAAGTAGGCCCAAGGCCTTGCAGGCCCTATTCTGATACTGGAAAGGAGATAAAAACACTTTCCTGAGAATGTGAAGTGTTTTATTTTCTCAGCTCAAGCCTGGGGTGAACCCTGAAATCTTACCCTGCGCGGAGCTCCATAAACCTGGGTAGAAGGTGCGACTTCATCCCCTTGAAGCCTAAAACCTGCAAATGTCACAAAGTATCAGTAAAACTAGTGCCAGGATGCTGGAAACACACACACGGCCTTGCAGGCCTCATTCTGATACTGTAAAGGAGCTAAATACACTTTCCTGAGTATGTGAAGTGTTTTATTTTCCCACCTGCAGCCAGGGGTGAACCCTGAAATCTCACCCTGCGCGGAGCTCCATGACCCTGGGTAGAAGGTGCGACTTCATCCCCTTGATGCCTAACACCTGCAAATGTCACAAGTATCAGTAAAACTGGTGCCAGGAGGCTGGAAGTAGGCCCAAGGCCTTGCATGCCTTATTCTGATACTGTAAAGCAGCTACATACACTTTCCTGAGTATGTGAAGTGTTTTATGTTCACACTTCCATCCAGGGGTAAACCCTGAAATCTCACCCTGCGCGGAGCTCCATAACCCTGGGTAGAAGGTGCGACTTCATCCCCTTGAAGCCTAACCCCTGCAAATGTCACAAGTATCAGTAAACTGGTGCCAGGAGGCTGGAAGTAGGCCCAAGGCCTTGCAGGCCTTATTCTGATACTGTAAAGCACCTAATACACTTTCCTGAGTATGTGAAGTGTTTTATTTTCACACTTCCATCCAGGGGTAAACCCTGAAATCTCACCCTGCGCGGAGCTCCATAACCCTGGGTAGAAGGTGCGACTTCATCCCCTTGAAGCCTAACCCCTGCAAATGTCACAAGTATCAGTAAAACTGGTGCCAGGAGTCTGGAAGTAGGCCCAAGGCCTTGCAGGCCTCATTCTGATACTGTAAAGGAGCTAAATACACTTTCCTGAGTATGTGAAGTGTTTTATTTTCCCACCTGCAGCCAGGGGTGAACCCTGAAATCTCACCCTGCGCGGAGCTCCATGACCCTGGGTAGAAGGTGCGACTTCATCCCCTTGATGCCTAACACCTGCAAATGTCACAAGTATCAGTAAAACTGGTGCCAGGAGGCTGGAAGTAGGCCCAAGGCCTTGCATGCCTTATTCTGATACTGTAAAGCAGCTACATACACTTTCCTGAGTATGTGAAGTGTTTTATGTTCACACTTCCATCCAGGGGTAAACCCTGAAATCTCACTCTGCGCGGAGCTCCATAACCCTGGGTAGAAGGTGCGGCTTCATCCCCTTGAAGCCTAACCCCTGCAAATGTCACAAGTATCAGTAAATTGGTGCCAGGAGGCTGGAAGTAGGCCCAAGGCCTTGCAGGCCTTGTTCTGATACTGTAAAGGAGTGAAATGCACTTTACTGAGTATGCGAAGTGTTTTGTTTTCACCCCTGCAGCCAGGGGTGAAACCTGAAATCTTACCCTGCGCGGAGCTCCATAACCCTGGGTAGAAGGTGCGACTTCATCCCCTTGATGCCTAACACCTGCAAATGTCACAAGTATCAGTAAATTGGTGCCTGGAGGCTGGAAACACACCCAAGGCCTTGCAGGCCTTGTTCTGATGCTGTGAAGGAGTTAAATACACTTTACTGAGTCTGTGAAGTGTTTTGTTTTCACCCCTGCAGCCAGGGGTGAAACCTGAAATCTTACCCTGCGCGGAGCTCCATGACCCTGGTTAGAAGGCGCGACTTCATCCCCTTGAAGCCTAACAACTACGAATGTCACAAGTATCAGTAAAACTGGTGCCAGGAGGCTGGATGTAGGCCCAAGGCCTTGCAGGCCTTATTCTGATACTGTAAAGGAGTTAAATACACTTTCCTGAGTATGTGATGTGTTTTATTTTCACTCCTCCAGCCTGGGGCGAAGCCTGAAATCTTACCCTGCGTGGAGCTCCATGACCCTGGGTAGAAGGTGCGACTTCATCCCCTTGAAGCCTAACACCTGCAAATGTCACAAGTATCAGTAAAACTGGTGCCAGGAGGCTGGAAGTAGTCCCAAGGCCTTGCAGGCCTTATTCTGATACTGTAAAGCAGCTAAATACTCTTTCCTGAGTATGTGAAGTGTTTTATGTTCACACTTCCATCCAGGGGTGAACCCTGAAATCTCACCCTGCGCGGAGTTCCATAACCCTGGATAGAAGGTGCGACTTCATCCCCTTGAAGCCTAACCCTGCAAATGTCACAAGTATCAGTAAATTGGTGCCAGGAGGCTGGAAGTAGGCCCAAGGCCTTGCAGGCCTTGTTCTGATACTGTAAAGGAGTGAAATGCACTTCACTGAGTATGTGAAGTGTTTTGTTTTCACCCCTGCAGCCAGGGGTGAAACCTGAAATCTTACCCTGCGCGGAGCTCCATAACCCTGGGTAGAAGGTGCGACTTCATCCCCTTGATGCCTAACACCTGCAAATGTCACAAGTATCAGTAAATTGGTGCCTGGAGGCTGGAAACACACCCAAGACCTTGCAGGCCTTGTTCTGATGCTGTGAAGGAGTTAAATACACTTTACTGAGTCTGTGAAGTGTTTTGTTTTCACCCCTGCAGCCAGGGGTGAAACCTGAAATCTTACCCTGCGCGGAGCTCCATGACCCTGGGTAGAAGGCGCGACTTCATCCCCTTGAAGCCTAACAACTACAAATGTCACAAGTATCAGTAAAACTGGTGCCAGGAGGCTGGATGTAGGCCCAAGGCCTTGCAGGCCTTATTCTGATACTGTAAAGGAGTTAAATACACTTTCCTGAGTATGTGATGTGTTTTATTTTCACTCCTCCAGCCTGGGGCGAAGCCTGAAATCTTACCCTGCGTGGAGCTCCATGACCCTGGGTAGAAGGTGCGACTTCATCCCCTTGAAGCCTAACACCTGCAAATGTCACAAGTATCAGTAAAACTGGTGCCAGGAGGCTGGAAGTAGTCCCAAGGCCTTGCAGGCCTTATTCTGATACTGTAAAGCAGCTAAATACTCTTTCCTGAGTATGTGAAGTGTTTTATGTTCACACTTCCATCCAGGGGTGAACCCTGAAATCTCACCCTGCGCGGAGCTCCATAACCCTGGGTAGAAGGTGCGACTTCATCCCCATGATGCCTCACACCTGCAAATGTCACAAGTATCAGTAAATTGGTGCCTGGAGGCTGGAAACACACCCAAGACCTTGCAGGCCTTGTTCTGATGCTGTGAAGGAGTTAAATACACTTTACTGAGTCTGTGAAGTGTTTTGTTTTCACCCCTGCAGCCAGGGGTGAAACCTGAAATCTTACCCTGCGCGGAGCTCCATGACCCTGGGTAGAAGGCGCGACTTCATCCCCTTGAAGCCTAACAACTACAAATGTCACAAGTATCAGTAAAACTGGTGCCAGGAGGCTGGATGTAGGCCCAAGGCCTTGCAGGCCTTATTCTGATACTGTAAAGGAGTTAAATACACTTTCCTGAGTATGTGATGTGTTTTATTTTCACTCCTCCAGCCTGGGGCGAAGCCTGAAATCTTACCCTGCGTGGAGCTCCATGACCCTGGGTAGAAGGTGCGACTTCATCCCCTTGAAGCCTAACACCTGCAAATGTCACAAGTATCAGTAAAACTGGTGCCAGGAGGCTGGAAGTAGTCCCAAGGCCTTGCAGGCCTTATTCTGATACTGTAAAGCAGCTAAATACTCTTTCCTGAGTATGTGAAGTGTTTTATGTTCACACTTCCATCCAGGGGTGAACCCTGAAATCTCACCCTGCGCGGAGCTCCATAACCCTGGGTAGAAGGTGCGACTTCATCCCCATGATGCCTCACACCTGCAAATGTCACAAGTATCAGTAAATTGGTGCCTGGAGGCTGGAAACACACCCAAGACCTTGCAGGCCTTATTCTGATACTGTAAAGCAGCTAAATACACTTTCCTGAGTATGTGAAGTGTTTTATTTTCACACTTCCATCCGGGGGTAAACCCTGAAATCTCACCCTGCGCGGAGCTCCATAACCCTGGGTAGAAGGTGCGACTTCATCCCCTTGAAGCCTAACCCCTGCAAATGTCACAAGTATCAGTAAACTGGTGCCATGAGGCTGGAAGTAGGCCCAAGGCCTTGCAGGCCTTATTCTGATACTGTAAAGCACCTAATACACTTTCCTGAGTATGTGAAGTGTTTTATTTTCACACTTCCATCCAGGGGTAAACCCTGAAATCTTACCCTGCGCGGAGCTCCATAACCCTGGGTAGAAGGTGCGACTTCATCCCCTTGATGCCTAACACCTGCAAATGTCACAAGTATCAGTAAATTGGTGCCTGGAGGCTGGAAACACACCCAAGGCCTTGCAGGCCTTGTTCTGATGCTGTGAAAGAGTTAAATACACTTTACTGAGTCTGTGAAGTGTTTTGTTTTCACCCCTGCAGCCAGGGGTGAAACCTGAAATCTTACCCTGCGCGGAGCTCCATGACCCTGGGTAGAAGGTGCTACTTCATCCCCTTGAAGCCTAACACCTGCAAATGTCACAAGTATCAGTAAAACTGGTGCCAGGAGTCTGGAAGTAGGCCCAAGGCCTTGCAGGCCTCATTCTGATACTGTAAAGGAGCTAAATACACTTTCCTGAGTATGTGAAGTGTTTTATTTTCCCACCTGCAGCCAGGGGTGAACCCTGAAATCTCACCCTGCGCGGAGCTCCATGACCCTGGGTAGAAGGTGCGACTTCATCCCCTTGATGCCTAACACCTGCAAATGTCACAAGTATCAGTAAAACTGGTGCCAGGAGGCTGGAAGTAGTCCCAAGGCCTTGCAGGCCTTATTCTGATACTGTAAAGCAGCTACATACACTTTCCTGAGTATGTGAAGTGTTTTATGTTCACACTTCCATCCAGGGGTAAACCCTGAAATCTCACTCTGCGCGGAGCTCCATAACCCTGGGTAGAAGGTGCGGCTTCATCCCCTTGAAGCCTAACCCCTGCAAATGTCACAAGTATCAGTAAATTGGTGCCAGGAGGCTGGAAGTAGGCCCAAGGCCTTGCAGGCCTTGTTCTGATACTGTAAAGGAGTGAAATGCACTTTACTGAGTATGCGAAGTGTTTTGTTTTCACCCCTGCAGCCAGGGGTGAAACCTGAAATCTTACCCTGCGCGGAGCTCCATAACCCTGGGTAGAAGGTGCGACTTCATCCCCTTGATGCCTAACACCTGCAAATGTCACAAGTATCAGTAAATTGGTGCCTGGAGGCTGGAAACACACCCAAGGCCTTGCAGGCCTTGTTCTGATGCTGTGAAGGAGTTAAATACACTTTACTGAGTCTGTGAAGTGTTTTGTTTTCACCCCTGCAGCCAGGGGTGAAACCTGAAATCTTACCCTGCGCGGAGCTCCATGACCCTGGGTAGAAGGCGCGACTTCATCCCCTTGAAGCCTAACAACTACAAATGTCACAAGTATCAGTAAAACTGGTGCCAGGAGGCTGGATGTAGGCCCAAGGCCTTGCAGGCCTTATTCTGATACTGTAAAGGAGTTAAATACACTTTCCTGAGTATGTGATGTGTTTTATTTTCACTCCTCCAGCCTGGGGCGAAGCCTGAAATCTTACCCTGCGTGGAGCTCCATGACCCTGGGTAGAAGGTGCGACTTCATCCCCTTGAAGCCTAACACCTGCAAATGTCACAAGTATCAGTAAAACTGGTGCCAGGAGGCTGGAAGTAGTCCCAAGGCCTTGCAGGCCTTATTCTGATACTGTAAAGCAGCTAAATACTCTTTCCTGAGTATGTGAAGTGTTTTATGTTCACACTTCCATCCAGGGGTGAACCCTGAAATCTCACCCTGCGCGGAGCTCCATAACCCTGGGTAGAAGGTGCGACTTCATCCCCATGATGCCTCACACCTGCAAATGTCACAAGTATCAGTAAATTGGTGCCTGGAGGCTGGAAACACACCCAAGACCTTGCAGGCCTTGTTTTGATGCTGTGAAGGAGTTAAATACACTTTACTGAGTCTGTGAAGTGTTTTGTTTTCACACCTGCAGCCGGGGGTGAAACCTGAAATCTTACCCTGCGCGGAGCTCCATAAACCTGGGTAGAAGGTGCGACTTCATCCCCTTGAAGCCTAACACCTGCAAATGTCACAAGTATCAGTAAAACTGGTGCCAGGAGTCTGGAAGTAGGCCCAAGGCCTTGCAGGCCTCATTCTGATACTGTAAAGGAGCTAAATACACTTTCCTGAGTATGTGAAGTGTTTTATTTTCCCACCTGCAGCCAGGGGTGAACCCTGAAATCTCACCCTGCGCGGAGCTCCATAACCCTGGGTAGAAGGTGCGACTTCATCCCCTTGAAGCCTAACCCCTGCAAATGTCACAAGTATCAGTAAACTGGTGCCAGGAGGCTGGAAGTAGGCCCAAGGCCTTGCAGGCCTTATTCTGATACTGTAAAGCACCTAATACACTTTCCTGAGTATGTGAAGTGTTTTATTTTCACACTTCCATCCAGGGGTAAACCCTGAAATCTCACCCTGCGCGGAGCTCCATAACCCTGGGTAGAAGGTGCGACTTCATCCCCTTGAAGCCTAACCCCTGCAAATGTCACAAGTATCAGTAAAACTGGTGCCAGGAGTCTGGAAGTAGGCCCAAGGCCTTGCAGGCCTCATTCTGATACTGTAAAGGAGCTAAATACACTTTCCTGAGTATGTGAAGTGTTTTATTTTCCCACCTGCAGCCAGGGGTGAACCCTGAAATCTCACCCTGCGCGGAGCTCCATGACCCTGGGTAGAAGGTGCGACTTCATCCCCTTGATGCCTAACACCTGCAAATGTCACAAGTATCAGTAAAACTGGTGCCAGGAGGCTGGAAGTAGGCCCAAGGCCTTGCATGCCTTATTCTGATACTGTAAAGCAGCTACATACACTTTCCTGAGTATGTGAAGTGTTTTATGTTCACACTTCCATCCAGGGGTAAACCCTGAAATCTCACTCTGCGCGGAGCTCCATAACCCTGGGTAGAAGGTGCGGCTTCATCCCCTTGAAGCCTAACCCCTGCAAATGTCACAAGTATCAGTAAATTGGTGCCAGGAGGCTGGAAGTAGGCCCAAGGCCTTGCAGGCCTTGTTCTGATACTGTAAAGGAGTGAAATGCACTTTACTGAGTATGCGAAGTGTTTTGTTTTCACCCCTGCAGCCAGGGGTGAAACCTGAAATCTTACCCTGCGCGGAGCTCCATAACCCTGGGTAGAAGGTGCGACTTCATCCCCTTGATGCCTAACACCTGCAAATGTCACAAGTATCAGTAAATTGGTGCCTGGAGGCTGGAAACACACCCAAGGCCTTGCAGGCCTTGTTCTGATGCTGTGAAGGAGTTAAATACACTTTACTGAGTCTGTGAAGTGTTTTGTTTTCACCCCTGCAGCCAGGGGTGAAACCTGAAATCTTACCCTGCGCGGAGCTCCATGACCCTGGTTAGAAGGCGCGACTTCATCCCCTTGAAGCCTAACAACTACGAATGTCACAAGTATCAGTAAAACTGGTGCCAGGAGGCTGGATGTAGGCCCAAGGCCTTGCAGGCCTTATTCTGATACTGTAAAGGAGTTAAATACACTTTCCTGAGTATGTGATGTGTTTTATTTTCACTCCTCCAGCCTGGGGCGAAGCCTGAAATCTTACCCTGCGTGGAGCTCCATGACCCTGGGTAGAAGGTGCGACTTCATCCCCTTGAAGCCTAACACCTGCAAATGTCACAAGTATCAGTAAAACTGGTGCCAGGAGGCTGGAAGTAGTCCCAAGGCCTTGCAGGCCTTATTCTGATACTGTAAAGCAGCTAAATACTCTTTCCTGAGTATGTGAAGTGTTTTATGTTCACACTTCCATCCAGGGGTGAACCCTGAAATCTCACCCTGCGCGGAGCTCCATAACCCTGGGTAGAAGGTGCGACTTCATCCCCATGATGCCTCACACCTGCAAATGTCACAAGTATCAGTAAATTGGTGCCTGGAGGCTGGAAACACACCCAAGACCTTGCAGGCCTTATTCTGATACTGTAAAGCAGCTAAATACACTTTCCTGAGTATGTGAAGTGTTTTATTTTCACACTTCCATCCGGGGGTAAACCCTGAAATCTCACCCTGCGCGGAGCTCCATAACCCTGGGTAGAAGGTGCGGCTTCATCCCCTTGAAGCCTAACCCCTGCAAATGTCACAAGTATCAGTAAATTGGTGCCTGGAGGCTGGAAACACACCCAAGGCCTTGCAGGCCTTGTTCTGATGCTGTGAAGGAGTTAAATACACTTTACTGAGTCTGTGAAGTGTTTTGTTTTCACCCCTGCAGCCAGGGGTGAAACCTGAAATCTTACCCTGCGCGGAGCTCCATAACCCTGGGTAGAAGGTGCGACTTCATCCCCTTGAAGCCTAACACCTTTAAATGTCACAAGTATCAGTAAAACTGGTGCCAGGAGGCTGGAAGTAGGCCCAAGGCCTTGCAGGCCTTGTTCTGATACTGTTAAGGGTTAAATAGACTGTACTGAGTATGTGAAGTGTTTTATTTTCGCACCACAGCCAGGGGTGAATCCTGAAATCTTACCCTGCGCGGAGCTCCATAACCCTGGGTAGAAGGTGCGACTTCATCCCCTTGAAGCCTAACACCTGCAAATGTCACAAGTATCAGTAAAATTGGTGCCTGGAGGCTGGAGGTAGGCCCAAGGCCTTGTTCTGATACTGTAAAGGGGTTAAATACACTTTGCTGAGTATGTGAAGTGTTGCGTTTTCACATCTCCAGCCCGGGGCGAAACTTGAAATCTTACCCTGCGCGGAGCTCCATAGCCCTGGGTAGAACGAGCTACTGTGTCCCCATAAACCTGTAAATTTCAAAATGTCATAAAAAGAACAAAACAAGCGCCTGGAGGCTAGAAATGGGCCCGAGACACTGAAGTCTTGGATCTGATAATGTAAAGGGCTTTATGTACCCTTTGAGTGAAGTATTTTTCCCACCTCCAGTCGAGGGGTAAATCCTGAAATATTACCCCAATTGGAGCACCCTGTGTAGAAAAAGTGACTTCGTCCCATTTGACCTAAAATTTTAGTATTTTTATTTTTATTTTTTATTAAACATTGTTAAAGGGGTGACTGGAGGCTACAAAATGGACCAGATACTGTGAAGGACGTTATTTCATTTTTGGGTGAAAAAAAATAAAAATATATGTATTTTATTAGGATTACGATTTTTTTTTTTTTGGGGGGCCCATCTCCAGCTGAGGGGGAAAACCTGAAATGTTACCCGAAGTGGAGCTCCATTGCCCCGGGTAGAAGTAGTGCCGTGGTCCCCTTGAACCAAAATGTCAACAAAACAATAATAAAAAAAAAAAAGCACTAAAACAGGTGCTTAGAGTCCCGAAATCGGTCACAAAAAAAATGAGGATCGCACACCCCATGGGCCTGCATGGGAACGCTCTATTTTACCGACTATTAAGCCCCCACGAAGTGGGGGCTTACAGCGCCCGAGCGAGAGACAAAAGTTAGAGGTAGCGCGGCCGTTCCGCCGCCCGGCCATCTGGTCGCGCAGCTCCGTGGGCCATCTGGTCGCGCAAATCGGCGACCAGATGGCCGGCCGCGCGGCCGCCGCCGCTAGCTCGAACCTTTGTCCCTCATTCGTGTTCTGTAAGCCCCCACTACGTGGGGGCTTAATAGTCGAGGGAAATGACCGGCCCTGGGCCGGGCCAAACTCGCCATGGGTCCCCAGTCCAGGGCTCCAGGATGGCGGGCCCCCGGGCCGGGCTATACCCGCCTTAGGTCCCAAGTACAGAGCTCCAGAATGGCGGGCCCCTGGGCCGGGCTATACCCGCCTTAGGTGGCCAGTACAGGGCTTCAGGACAGCGGGCCCCGTGGGCGGGACTAGGATGGACGCGGGGCTCCAGGAAGGTGCCCTGGCCCCAGGACAGTGCCTTGCATGGCGGTTTCGGAGAAATGCCCCCCTCACCCGACCGGCTGTGGGCCTACAAAGCAGGCCTGCCCTGCGGGATCCCTAGTGCATAGATACAGCTCTCCCATGACATCGTGGTCGGCTCTTAAAAGAGCCTTTGGGTTGGTGTTTTTTTTTCTCTTTCTTTCCGTGGGCAAGTCGAGAGTTTAACCGCCGAATCCGTAGAGGGTGCGGCCCTGGCGCTTCAGGGCGTAAACGACATCCATGGCGGTGACGGTCTTCCTCTTGGCGTGCTCGGTGTAGGTGACGGCGTCCCGGATCACATTCTCCAGGAAAACCTTCAGCACCCCGCGGGTCTCCTCGTAGATGAGGCCGGAGATGCGCTTGACCCCGCCACGGCGCGCCAGGCGGCGAATGGCCGGCTTGGTGATGCCCTGGATGTTGTCCCGGAGCACCTTGCGGTGCCTCTTGGCGCCGCCTTTGCCGAGCCCCTTCCCTCCTTTGCCGCGTCCAGACATGTTGTCCTGTCGGTACTGTGACTGAGCAGAAATGAGGAAACAGCCAGCGACGGCTGCTTATATGGAGGAGCTGCGGCGGACCGGCTAGGGCGCTCCAAGCGGCCCACGTGACTCAACGGAAGGCGAGGGGGAGCCCGCCCCTGGACCGCCCTCTGCAGGGAGCGGGGGGCTGGAGCGGCCGTTGCCGTTTGAAAAAGAGCGCGCTCCCAGCCGCCTCTTTGTCGTGGGCTCAGCAGCTGCCGCCGGGGCACGGATCACAGTCAAGCACACACACACGCCTCCCTTCCCGGCCCCCACTCATCACCGCGGCCCGCCTAACCCTGGCGCTCGGTGCCCGCTCCCACTATGAACAGCAGGCTCTGAAATGTTTTAATGGAGCCAACACATTAACGGCCTCACCGGCACCACCCCGCTGTGTGCGGCCGCCCGCAACCCCGTAACACTGTCCACAGGTCAGGCCCGGTCGTGGCAAGTCTGTAAACTGCCCCTATAAACACGTATTTATTTATTTTTACAAAAAGATTATTCTCGTCGGCCTCAAGCTCGGTTTTGGGACGGGGGCAGCATTTATGTGTCCGTCCGAGGGCTTGGGCATCCCTCCTATGTAGCGACGGTGCGGGCGCTGCCGCGACTATGAAGCCTGCCAGAGTAACACCTTGGCACGGATACGCTCTTTGATGGAGTCTGTGGTTGGCCCTGAAAAGAGCCTTTGTGTTTAGGGTGTGTTTCCACGGTGGTCTGCGGGCCTTTACTTGCTTGCTTTGCCCCCTGCCTTGTGGCTCTCGGTTTTCTTGGGCAGCAGCACGGCCTGGATGTTGGGCAGGACTCCTCCCTGGGCGATGGTGACTCGGCCCAGCAGCTTATTCAGCTCCTCGTCGTTGCGGATGGCCAGCTGGAGGTGTCTGGGGATGATGCGGGTCTTCTTGTTGTCACGGGCAGCGTTGCCGGCCAGCTCCAGGATCTCAGCGGTCAGGTACTCCAGGACTGCAGCCAAATAGACGGGGGGCACCGGCGCCCACCCTCTCGGCGTAGCTTCCCTTCCGGAGTAACCTGTGCACACGGCCCACGGGGAACTGGAGCCCGGCTCTGGAAGAGCGTGTCTTGGCCTTAGCGCGGGCCTTTCCTCCTTGCTTTCCGCGTCCAGACATGGCGATCGATGCAGGGGCTCACTCACACAACAGAGAGATTAGTACTGCTGTTCGGCTCGACTCCGGCGATATAAAGACTTCGGGTGCGTCTGATTGGTTGACAGCTAGGCGCTGATAGTACTTCTCATTGGAGGGAGGAGGGCTTCTGTTTCACCAATCAGAGACCCAGAACCGCAGTACACTAGGAGGTGGGGGGCTTGCCTTTGCCTGCCAATGAGAAGGGAGAGCAGAGAAGCAGCTACTTTACACGCCCAGCCTATAAATACAAGTGCCGGGCTCGCCTGGCCTTATTTCTCTCGGCTCCACAGGAAGCGGTGCAGATTGTCGACCATGCCTGAACCAGCCAAGTCCGCGCCGGCTCCCAAGAAGGGCTCCAAGAAAGCGCTCTCCAAGCCGCCCAAGAAGGACGGGAAGAAGCGCAAGAGGAGCAGGAAGGAAAGCTATGCAATCTACATTTACAAAGTGATGAAGCAGGTGCACCCGGACACCGGCATCTCCTCTAAGGCCATGGGCATCATGAACTCCTTCGTGAACGACATCTTCGAGCGCATCGCCGGGGAGGCTTCCCGCCTGGCCCACTACAACTCGCGGCGCACCATCACCTCCCGGGAGATCCAGACCGCAGTGCGTCTGCTGCTGCCCGGAGAGCTGGCCAAGCACGCCGTGTCGGAGGGCACCAAGGCCGTCACCAAGTACACCAGCGCCAAGTAAGGCTTCGAGGCGCATCCCCAACTAACACAACGGCTCTTTTAAGGGCCAACCACGTCCTCCCCTAAGAGCTAATGTGCTTCTATTATGACCGGAGAAATAAGTGTTTTAAAAGGTAATGTTGAGCGCACAAGACCCGCTCTCACGGGTCTTGCTGCAGACCGAGGGACGATGGAGCAGGCAACCCGTTTTTAATAAACATGTTTATATGAATGAGCCCTCTCTTTGGGACCAAGTCTCACGTAAGCACTGTAATGTAACGATGACGTTAAATGAGCGAGGGACGATGGAGCAGGCAACCCGTTTTGCCTGTTTAAATAAACCTGTTTATATGAATGAGCCCTCTCTTTGGTACCAAGTGTCACATAAGCACTGTAATGTAACGATGACGTTAAATGAGCCCACGGGCTTATTGTTTTCGGCGACCAGTTTTAGTGTGTGCGGGTGTCACGTTGTGTTTGTACTTTAAGACCAAGGGCAACGGCAATAATCCGCCCCTGGGCAAGCGCTCCCGAAATCGGACACATGAACCCGATGTACCGGGAGCACAGATGCCCCACAGCGCTGGCTTGTGACCAGCGGATCCCAACACAACCCTCCACCCAAACAAAGCTCTTTATTAAACGATGGACACATTGAAGATGCGATTGTGCACTGTGAACACGGAGTGCTCTGGTCACCCAGTGCCGGTATAAGTTACCCAGTACTCGTGGTACTCTCAGCCAGCCCACCCACCCTAACCTGTAGAACATGCCATGGCAGATAAGAGAAGCTCGTAGGTGACAGGGTGGTGGCCCTTAAAAGAGCCGTTGTGGTGGTTGTTCGGGTCGGCGTGTCTCCTTAGGCCCTCTCGCCTCGGATACGACGGGCCAGCTGGATGTCCTTGGGCATGATGGTCACCCTCTTGGCGTGGATGGCGCACAGGTTGGTGTCCTCGAAGAGCCCCACCAGGTAGGCCTCGCTGGCCTCTTGCAGGGCCATGACGGCGGAGCTCTGGAAGCGCAGGTCGGTCTTGAAGTCCTGGGCGATCTCCCTCACCAAGCGCTGGAAGGGCAGCTTGCGGATGAGGAGCTCGGTGGACTTCTGGTAGCGGCGGATCTCGCGGAGAGCCACAGTGCCGGGTCGGTAGCGGTGAGGCTTCTTGACGCCGCCGGTGGCAGGCGCGCTCTTGCGGGCAGCCTTGGTGGCCAGCTGCTTGCGAGGCGCTTTGCCGCCGGTGGACTTGCGGGCTGTCTGCTTGGTGCGGGCCATGGCGGGAGCGGTCTCTCTCAGCGACAAGCGAGGAAGAATGGAGTTCAAGCAGGCAAGAGCCCTATTTATGCACTCGAAGACGGAGGGCTGCTCTGGTTGGCTGAAGCGACCGCCCCACGTTTGAAAATAGCCCGCGGTGTGCAATGATTGGCCAATGAACCGGAGGCTGCAGCCTGTCTCTCCAATGAGCTGTGGAGAAAAAGACACCCTCCGATTGGATGATGTACGTTGGAGCCGTAGCCCGCGCTTGGGTCAGCCTTTGTCTCCGTGTCCATCCATAGTCACACGAACCACTCGCCCCCGGTCAACTGGGCGAGGAGCCCAGGATTTTATAAGTGTACTGCCCTTGGTCACCCTGGAACACGCCGCCGTTAACTGCGCTCGATTTCACGTTCACAATCGTCTGCTTTATGCAGACACCACTTCGAATCTGCCCGGATACAGTGAAAGCACCAAGGCACACGTTATTTCACATTTATTATAAACGGAGGTCTAATAAACTCCCAGACCCCCTTCTTTATTTGGTACACAGATTTCAATCCACGCAGCACCAAAAGAGCCGTTTACATGACCAAGATCACACACGGCACTCGCGTGCGGAAAGGTGCGCTATGGATTTACTGTGCCGTTTATTATTATAGAGAAGTGTGCACGCGGGGTGCAAGGGTGGGGACGAACAAGCTCTCTTCTGGACCGGGTGGATGGCTCTTAAAAGAGCCGTTGTGTTTGCAGTGTCTTGGTGCAAGCCCTTACTTCTTCTTGGGCGCTGCCTTCTTGGGCTTGGCTGCTTTGGGCTTGGCTGCCTTGGGTTTGACTACCTTGGCAGGGCTTTTCTTGGCCACTTTGGGCTTCGCCGCCTTGGCTTTCGCTGGGCTCTTGGCAGCCTTCTTGGCGGGGGCAGCCTTGGGCTTCTTGGGGCTCTTTGCTGCCGCAGGCTTCTTGACCTTCTTCGGGCTCTTCTTGACCCCCGCGGGAGCCTTTTTGGGCTTCTTGGCGGCAGGGGCAGCTTTCTTGGCCGCTGGTTTCTTGGTCTTGGCGGCCGCCTTCTTGGCCGCCTTCTTGCCCTCCAGCTGCTTCTTGTTCACCTTGAAGGATCCGGAGGCCCCGGTGCCCTTCAGCTGGGCCAGGGCGCCTTTGCTGACCAGGCTCTTGAGGGAGGCCTTGACCCGGCTCTTGTTCTTGTCCACATCGTAGCCCTCGGCGACCAGCCCCTTCTTCATGGCCGACAGGGAGACTCCCTTCCTCTCGGCAGAGGCGGTCACCACCTTCAGGATCAGATCGGCCACGCTGGGGCCGGAAGGCTTCTTGGCCTTGGAGGCCCCCGCTGTCTTCTTCTGCTGCTTTTTCTTGGGGGCGACCTCAGCGGGAGGCGCCGCGGCGGCTGGAGCGGTTTCGGCCATTGTAATGCGAGTCTCGGCGCGGGCGCTGTCACTGAACAGAAATGTCCCTCCCAAACCCGAGCCCCGTGAATATATACAGGGAGGAGCCGGCCTCTGATTGGTCCCGAGCAGACAGGGCTGTGCGAGGCACACTCGGCTCTTTGCTCCCAGCTGACTTTTGTGTTTCCTACCTTCGGATTATCCACGTTTTAAAACACAATCAGTTAAACACGCGCTTCCACGCATACATGACCAGGAGCCCAGCTTCGGCCCTCTCCCGGGCCTGCCCCCGTTTCGGATCCACCCCTCATCCCTGGCTTGTGATCCGCGGGGAGACTCGGCGCTCCCCCGACGGCGGGCGCCTCCATGCCTGAAATCCCGGGCTCCGGACCCCTTTTCCCCGGTCCTCTCTCGACTCCTGCGGCCGGGAGCGGCGGCCCGCGGGAGGGAGGGGGCTCCTGCAGGGAGCGGGCCCTGTGGCGTCACAGTGGGGCTGCGGGGGCCGCGGGGAGCGCGTTCTGGAACGGGCCGAAGTAACACAGGGCTCCGCCGGCCGAGCGCGGGGTGGAAACAATGCCAGGGAGCCCCTGGCACGGGGGCCAGGGGGCCCTCCCCGCGCGCCTGCACCCTCGGCTGTGGCACCCTCGGCTCGGGGCTTACAAGCAGCGGGGCACGGCCCTGGCTCCAGCCTCGCACGCATCACCAGGCGGCCGTGTGCTGGCAGCTTCACATGCAGGCAGAGAGCATTCACTGCCGAGCGCCGAGCCAGAGGAGGCGGGTGCAGACTCAATACAATAAATACACAGTGACACAATGAAGGAAGGCGGCCGAGTTAGGCCTACATGTTTTAAGACACCCCAAGTGAGAGCAGAGGGTGTGAATGCACCTGAAATGGTGACCCCAGTACCGGCATGGAGGCACTCTGCTGAGCTGATTTTTACAGCTGGAGCTAGGTGTACCTCTGAGGTGACATCTGTAGACAGAGTGAGTTACTGTATGTCAGACGCTGAGCCTATGACCGGGGAGGCCCACTGCGGAACTGAATAGTACAGTACAGAGTGAGGCCTGTGACTACCACTGTTCTACTGAGCCCTATCGCTGGAGTGGGGACCACTCCTGAATCCAATGGTATGTCACGAGGGAGACCTGAGACCAGAAATCATATTCTGCGCACTGTAGCCTGATCGAGGCCTGCTGCTAATTTGGATGGAGGTAGGGGAAGAAAACAAAACACTTCACAAAGTCCAGAACGCACATGAACACCATTCACAGTATCAGATCTTGGCCTTCAGGATCTCCGGCCCATCCCTAGCTTCCAGGTACATGTTTTAGTAATATTTGTGACATTTGGAGGTTTACAGCTTCAAGGGGATGAAGTCGCACCTTCTACCCAGGGTTATGGAGCTCCGCGCAGGGTGAGATTTCAGGGTTCACCCCTGGCTGGAGGTGTGAAAACAAAACAATCCACATAGTCACACCTCCAGCCAGGGGTGAACCCTGAAATCTCACCCTGCGCATAGCTCCATAACCCTGGGTAGAAGGTGCAACTACGTCCCCTTGAAGCTTATCTCCTCCAAAGGTCACAAAGTATCAGTAAAACTGGTGCCTGGAGGCTAGAAACACACCCAAGGCCATGCAGGTCTTGTTCTGATACTGTAACGGAGTTCACACCTCCAAACCTGAAATCGTACCCTGCGCGGAGCTCCATGACCCTGGGTACAAGGTGCGACTTCATCCCCTTGAAGCCTAACACCTTAAAATGTCACAAAGTATCAGTAATACTGGTGCCTGGAGGCTGGAAGTAGGCCCAAGGCCTTGCAGGCCTTATTCTGATACTGTAAAGGAGTTAAATACACTTTCCTGAGTATGTGAAGTGTTTTATTTTCACTCCTCCAGCCTGGGGTGAAGCCTGAAATCTTACCCTGCGCGGAGCTCCATGACACTGGGTACAAGGTGTGACTTCATCCCCTTGAAGCTTAACACCTTAAAATGTCACAAAGTATCAGTAATACTGGTGCCTGGAGGCTGGAAGTAGGCCCAAGGCCTTGCAGGCCTTATTCTGATACGGTAAAGGAGTTAATTACACTTTCCGGAGTATGTGAAGTGTTTTATTGTCACACCTCAAGCCTGGGGTGAACCCTGAAATCTCACCCTGCGCGGAGCTCCATGACCCTGGGTAGAAGGTGCAACTTCATCCCCTTGAAGCCTAACACCTGCAAATGTCACAAGTATCAGTAAAACTGGTGCCAGGAGGCTCGAAGTAGGCCCAAGGACTTGCAGGCCTTATTCTGATACTGTAAAGGAGATAAATACACTTTCCTGAGTATGTGAAGTGTTTTATTTTCACTCCTCCAGCCTGGGGTAAACCCTGAAATCTCACTCTGCGCGGAGCTCCATAACCCTGGGTAGAAGGTGCGGCTTCATCCCCTTGAAGCCTAACCCCTGCAAATGTCACAAGTATCAGTAAATTGGTGCCAGGAGGCTGGAAGTAGGCCCAAGGCCTTGCAGGCCTTGTTCTGATACTGTAAAGGAGTGAAATGCACTTTACTGAGTATGCGAAGTGTTTTGTTTTCACCCCTGCAGCCAGGGGTGAAACCTGAAATCTTACCCTGCGCGGAGCTCCATAACCCTGGGTAGAAGGTGCGACTTCATCCCCTTGATGCCTAACACCTGCAAATGTCACAAGTATCAGTAAATTGGTGCCTGGAGGCTGGAAACACACCCAAGGCCTTGCAGGCCTTGTTCTGATGCTGTGAAGGAGTTAAATACACTTTACTGAGTCTGTGAAGTGTTTTGTTTTCACCCCTGCAGCCAGGGGTGAAACCTGAAATCTTACCCTGCGCGGAGCTCCATGACCCTGGGTAGAAGGCGCGACTTCATCCCCTTGAAGCCTAACAACTACAAATGTCACAAGTATCAGTAAAACTGGTGCCAGGAGGCTGGATGTAGGCCCAAGGCCTTGCAGGCCTTATTCTGATACTGTAAAGGAGTTAAATACACTTTCCTGAGTATGTGATGTGTTTTATTTTCACTCCTCCAGCCTGGGGCGAAGCCTGAAATCTTACCCTGCGTGGAGCTCCATGACCCTGGGTAGAAGGTGCGACTTCATCCCCTTGAAGCCTAACACCTGCAAATGTCACAAGTATCAGTAAAACTGGTGCCAGGAGGCTGGAAGTAGTCCCAAGGCCTTGCAGGCCTTATTCTGATACTGTAAAGCAGCTAAATACTCTTTCCTGAGTATGTGAAGTGTTTTATGTTCACACTTCCATCCAGGGGTGAACCCTGAAATCTCACCCTGCGCGGAGCTCCATAACCCTGGGTAGAAGGTGCGACTTCATCCCCATGATGCCTCACACCTGCAAATGTCACAAGTATCAGTAAATTGGTGCCTGGAGGCTGGAAACACACCCAAGACCTTGCAGGCCTTGTTTTGATGCTGTGAAGGAGTTAAATACACTTTACTGAGTCTGTGAAGTGTTTTGTTTTCACACCTGCAGCCGGGGGTGAAACCTGAAATCTTACCCTGCGCGGAGCTCCATAAACCTGGGTAGAAGGTGCGACTTCATCCCCTTGAAGCCTAACACCTGCAAATGTCACAAGTATCAGTAAAACTGGTGCCAGGAGTCTGGAAGTAGGCCCAAGGCCTTGCAGGCCTCATTCTGATACTGTAAAGGAGCTAAATACACTTTCCTGAGTATGTGAAGTGTTTTATTTTCCCACCTGCAGCCAGGGGTGAACCCTGAAATCTCACCCTGCGCGGAGCTCCATGACCCTGGGTAGAAGGTGCGACTTCATCCCCTTGATGCCTAACACCTGCAAATGTCACAAGTATCAGTAAAACTGGTGCCAGGAGGCTGGAAGTAGGCCCAAGGCCTTGCATGCCTTATTCTGATACTGTAAAGCAGCTACATACACTTTCCTGAGTATGTGAAGTGTTTTATGTTCACACTTCCATCCAGGGGTAAACCCTGAAATCTCACCCTGCGCGGAGCTCCATAACCCTGGGTAGAAGGTGCGACTTCATCCCCTTGAAGCCTAACCCCTGCAAATGTCACAAGTATCAGTAAACTGGTGCCAGGAGGCTGGAAGTAGGCCCAAGGCCTTGCAGGCCTTATTCTGATACTGTAAAGCACCTAATACACTTTCCTGAGTATGTGAAGTGTTTTATTTTCACACTTCCATCCAGGGGTAAACCCTGAAATCTCACCCTGCGCGGAGCTCCATAACCCTGGGTAGAAGGTGCGACTTCATCCCCTTGAAGCCTAACCCCTGCAAATGTCACAAGTATCAGTAAAACTGGTGCCAGGAGTCTGGAAGTAGGCCCAAGGCCTTGCAGGCCTCATTCTGATACTGTAAAGGAGCTAAATACACTTTCCTGAGTATGTGAAGTGTTTTATTTTCCCACCTGCAGCCAGGGGTGAACCCTGAAATCTCACCCTGCGCGGAGCTCCATGACCCTGGGTAGAAGGTGCGACTTCATCCCCTTGATGCCTAACACCTGCAAATGTCACAAGTATCAGTAAAACTGGTGCCAGGAGGCTGGAAGTAGGCCCAAGGCCTTGCATGCCTTATTCTGATACTGTAAAGCAGCTACATACACTTTCCTGAGTATGTGAAGTGTTTTATGTTCACACTTCCATCCAGGGGTAAACCCTGAAATCTCACTCTGCGCGGAGCTCCATAACCCTGGGTAGAAGGTGCGGCTTCATCCCCTTGAAGCCTAACCCCTGCAAATGTCACAAGTATCAGTAAATTGGTGCCAGGAGGCTGGAAGTAGGCCCAAGGCCTTGCAGGCCTTGTTCTGATACTGTAAAGGAGTGAAATGCACTTTACTGAGTATGCGAAGTGTTTTGTTTTCACCCCTGCAGCCAGGGGTGAAACCTGAAATCTTACCCTGCGCGGAGCTCCATAACCCTGGGTAGAAGGTGCGACTTCATCCCCTTGATGCCTAACACCTGCAAATGTCACAAGTATCAGTAAATTGGTGCCTGGAGGCTGGAAACACACCCAAGGCCTTGCAGGCCTTGTTCTGATGCTGTGAAGGAGTTAAATACACTTTACTGAGTCTGTGAAGTGTTTTGTTTTCACCCCTGCAGCCAGGGGTGAAACCTGAAATCTTACCCTGCGCGGAGCTCCATGACCCTGGGTAGAAGGCGCGACTTCATCCCCTTGAAGCCTAACACCTGCAAATGTCACAAGTATCAGAAAAACTGGTGCCAGGAGGCTGGAAGTAGGCCCAAGGCCTTGCAGGCCCTATTCTGATACTGGAAAGGAGATAAAAACACTTTCCTGAGAATGTGAAGTGTTTTATTTTCTCAGCTCAAGCCTGGGGTGAACCCTGAAATCTTACCCTGCGCGGAGCTCCATAAACCTGGGTAGAAGGTGCGACTTCATCCCCTTGAAGCCTAAAACCTGCAAATGTCACAAAGTATCAGTAAAACTAGTGCCAGGATGCTGGAAACACACACACGGCCTTGCAGGCCTTATTCTGATACTGTAAAGGAGTTAAATACACTTTCCTGAGTATGTGAAGTGTTTTATTTTCACTCCTCGAGCCTGGGGTGAAGCCTGAAATCTTACCCTGCGCGGAGCTCCATGACCCTGGGTACAAGGTGTGACTTCATCCCCTTGAAGCTTAACACCTTAAAATGTCACAAGTATCAGTAAATTGGTGCCTGGAGGCTGGAAACACACACACAGCCTTGCAGGCCTTATTCTGATACTGTAAAGGAGTTAAATACACTTTACTGAGTCTGTGAAGTGTTTTGTTTTCACCCCTGCAGCCAGGGGTGAAACCTGAAATCTTACCCTGCGCGGAGCTCCATAACCCTGGGTAGAAGGTGCGACTTCATCCCCATGATGCCTCACACCTGCAAATGTCACAAGTATCAGTAAATTGGTGCCTGGAGGCTGGAAACACACCCAAGACCTTGCAGGCCTTGTTCTGATGCTGTGAAGGAGTTAAATACACTTTACTGAGTCTGTGAAGTGTTTTGTTTTCACACCTGCAGCCGGGGGTGAAACCTGAAATCTTACCCTGCGCGGAGCTCCATAAACCTGGGTAGAAGGTGCGACTTCATCCCCTTGAAGCCTAACACCTGCAAATGTCACAAGTATCAGTAAAACTGGTGCCAGGAGTCTGGAAGTAGGCCCAAGGCCTTGCAGGCCTCATTCTGATACTGTAAAGGAGCTAAATACACTTTCCTGAGTATGTGAAGTGTTTTATTTTCCTACCTGCAGCCAGGGGTGAACCCTGAAATCTCACCCTGCGCGGAGCTCCATGACCCTGGGTAGAAGGTGCGCCTTCATCCCCTTGATGCCTAACACCTGCAAATGTCACAAGTATCAGTAAAACTGGTGCCAGGAGGCTGGAAGTAGGCCCAAGGCCTTGCATGCCTTATTCTGATACTGTAAAGCAGCTACATACACTTTCCTGAGTATGTGAAGTGTTTTATGTTCACACTTCCATCCAGGGGTAAACCCTGAAATCTCACCCTGCGCGGAGCTCCATAACCCTGGGTAGAAGGTGCGACTTCATCCCCTTGAAGCCTAACCCCTGCAAATGTCACAAGTATCAGTAAATTGGTGCCAGGAGGCTGGAAGTAGGCCCAAGGCCTTGCAGGCCTTGTTCTGATACTGTAAAGGAGTGAAATGCACTTTACTGAGTATGCGAAGTGTTTTGTTTTCACCCCTGCAGCCAGGGGTGAAACCGGAAATCTTACCCTGCGCGGAGCTCCATAACCCTGGGTAGAAGGTGCGACTTCATCCCCTTGATGCCTAACACCTGCAAATGTCACAAGTATCAGTAAATTGGTGCCTGGAGTCTGGAAACACACCCAAGACCTTGCAGGCCTTGTTCTGATGCTGTGAAGGAGTTAAATACACTTTACTGAGTCTGTGAAGTGTTTTGTTTTCACCCCTGCAGCCAGGGGTGAAACCTGAAATCTTACCCTGCGCGGAGCTCCATAACCCTGGGTAGAAGGTGCGACTTCATCCCCATGATGCCTCACACCTGCAAATGTCACAAGTATCAGTAAATTGGTGCCTGGAGGCTGGAAACACACCCAAGACCTTGCAGGCCTTGTTCTGATGCTGTGAAGGAGTTAAATACACTTTACTGAGTCTGTGAAGTGTTTTGTTTTCACACCTGCAGCCGGGGGTGAAACCTGAAATCTTACCCTGCGCGGAGCTCCATAAACCTGGGTAGAAGGTGCGACTTCATCCCCTTGAAGCCTAACACCTGCAAATGTCACAAGTATCAGTAAAACTGGTGCCAGGAGTCTGGAAGTAGGCCCAAGGCCTTGCAGGCCTCATTCTGATACTGTAAAGGAGCTAAATACACTTTCCTGAGTATGTGAAGTGTTTTATTTTCCCACCTGCAGCCAGGGGTGAACCCTGAAATCTCACCCTGCGCGGAGCTCCATGACCCTGGGTAGAAGGTGCGCCTTCATCCCCTTGATGCCTAACACCTGCAAATGTCACAAGTATCAGTAAAACTGGTGCCAGGAGGCTGGAAGTAGGCCCAAGGCCTTGCATGCCTTATTCTGATACTGTAAAGCAGCTACATACACTTTCCTGAGTATGTGAAGTGTTTTATGTTCACACTTCCATCCAGGGGTAAACCCTGAAATCTCACCCTGCGCGGAGCTCCATAACCCTGGGTAGAAGGTGCGACTTCATCCCCTTGAAGCCTAACCCCTGCAAATGTCACAAGTATCAGTAAATTGGTGCCAGGAGGCTGGAAGTAGGCCCAAGGCCTTGCAGGCCTTGTTCTGATACTGTAAAGGAGTGAAATGCACTTTACTGAGTATGCGAAGTGTTTTGTTTTCACCCCTGCAGTCAGGGGTGAAACCGGAAATCTTACCCTGCGCGGAGCTCCATAACCCTGGGTAGAAGGTGCGACTTCATCCCCTTGATGCCTAACACCTGCAAATGTCACAAGTATCAGTAAATTGGTGCCTGGAGTCTGGAAACACACCCAAGACCTTGCAGGCCTTGTTCTGATGCTGTGAAGGAGTTAAATACACTTTACTGAGTCTGTGAAGTGTTTTGTTTTCACCCCTGCAGCCAGGGGTGAAACCTGAAATCTTACCCTGCGAGGAGCTCCATAACCCTGGGTAGAAGGTGCGACTTCATCCCCTTGAAGCTTAACACCTTAAAATGTCACAAGTATCAGTAAATTGGTGCCTTGAGGCTGGAAACACACCCAAGACCTTGCAGGCCTTGTTCTGATGCTGTGAAGGAGTTAAATACACTTTCCTGAGTCTGTGAAGTGTTTTGTTTTCACCCCTGCAGCCAGGGGTGAAACCTGTAATCTTACCCTGCGCGGAGCTCCATAACCCTGGGTAGAAGGTGCGACTTCATCCCCTTGATGCCTAACACCTGCAAATGTCACAAGTATCAGTAAATTGGTACCTGGAGGCTGGAAACACACCCAAGACCTTGCAGGCCTTGTTCTGATGCTGTGAAGGAGTTAAATACACTTTACTGAGTCTGTGAAGTGTTTTGTTTTCACACCTGCAGCCAGGGGTGAAACATGAAACCTTACCCTGCGCGGAGCTCCATAACCCTGGGTAGAAGGTGCGACTTCATCCCCTCACAGCTTAACACCTTAAAATGTCACAAGTATCAGTAAATTGGTGCCTGGAGGCTGGAAACACACCCAAGACCTTGCAGGCCTTGTTCTGATGCTGTGAAGGAGTTAAATACACTTTACTGAGTCTGTGAAGTGTTTTGTTTTCACACCTGCAGCCAGGGGTGAAACATGAAACCTTACCCTGCGCGGAGCTCCATAACCCTGGGTAGAAGGTGCGACTTCATCCCCTCACAGCTTAACACCTTAAAATGTCACAAGTATCAGTAAATTGGTGCCTGGAGGCTGGAAACACACCCAAGACCTTGCAGGCCTTGTTCTGATGCTGTGAAGGAGTTAAATACACTTTCCTGAGTCTGTGAAGTGTTTTGTTTTCACCCCTGCAGCCAAGGGTGAAACCTGTAATCTTACCCTGCGCGGAGCTCCATAACCCTGGGTAGAAGGTGCGACTTCATCCCCTTGATGCCTAACACCTGCAAAATGTCACAAGTTTCAGTACAACTGGTGCCAGGAGGCTGAAAAGAGGCCCACGGACTTGCAGGCCTTATTCTGATACTGTAAAGCAGCTAAATACACTTTCCTGAGTATGTGAAGTGTTTTATGTTCACACTTCCATCCAGGGGTAAACCCTGAAATCTCACCCTGCGCGGAGCTCCATAACCCTGGGTAGCAGGTGCGACTTCATCCCCATGATGCCTCACACCTGCAAATGTCACAAGTATCAGTAAATTGGTGCCTGGAGGCTGGAAACACACCCAAGACTAACCCCGGGCGTAGCACTACGCTTCGCCCACGTAGTGTACGTAGCGCTGCCTGCTTCGCACTTTCCGAAGTAGGCGAAGCAGGGCAGCGCTACGCACACGCCGAGGGCGAAGCGTAGCTGCTTGCCACCCGCCACCCACCTCCCGCCCGCCCTTCTTTTAAATATATGAGCAATGAAAAATAAAGTAAAGTAAGTCGACTTACCCGTAAGCGCGGCGTCTCCGGGGCTCCCTCTTTCAGTTTCTAATTTCTTCTGGCAAATGCGCATGCGCGGACACCCGCGCATGCGCATTTCTCGCGAGAAATGCGCATGCGCGGGCGTCCGCGCATGCGCATTTGCCAGAAGAAATTAGAAACTGAAAGAGGGAGCCCCGGAGACGCCGCGCTTACGGGTAAGTCGACTTACTTTTACTTTATTTTTCATTGCTTATAATATTTAAAAGAATGGCGGGTGGGAGGTGGGTGGCACGTAGTGGGGCTACGCGAAGCGCGTAGTGTGCGTAGATTTGGGCACACTACGTGCTGCTTCACGTAGCCCCACTACGCCCACTACGCCCACCCTTACCCAAGACCTTGCAGGCCTTGTTTTGATGCTGTGAAGGAGTTAAATACACTTTACTGAGTCTGTGAAGTGTTTTGTTTTCACACCTGCAGCCGGGGGTGAAACCTGAAATCTTACCCTGCGCGGAGCTCCATAAACCTGGGTAGAAGGTGCGACTTCATCCCCTTGAAGCCTAACACCTGCAAATGTCACAAGTATCAGTAAAACGGGTGCCAGGAGTCTGGAAGTAGGCCCAAGGCCTTGCAGGCCTCATTCTGATACTGTAAAGGAGCTAAATACACTTTCCTGAGTATGTGAAGTGTTTTATGTTCACACTTCCATCCAGGGGTAAACCCTGAAATCTCACCCTGCGCGGAGCTCCATAACCCTGGGTAGAAGGTGCGACTTCATCCCCTTGAAGCCTAACCCCTGCAAATGTCACAAGTATCAGTAAAACTGGTGCCAGGAGGCTGGAAGTAGTCCCAAGGCCTTGCAGGCCTTATTCTGATACTGTAAAGCAGCTAAATACTCTTTCCTGAGTATGTGAAGTGTTTTATGTTCACACTTCCATCCAGGGGTGAACCCTGAAATCTCACCCTGCGCGGAGTTCCATAACCCTGGATAGAAGGTGCGACTTCATCCCCTTGAAGCCTAACCCTGCAAATGTCACAAGTATCAGTAAATTGGTGCCAGGAGGCTGGAAGTAGGCCCAAGGCCTTGCAGGCCTTGTTCTGATACTGTAAAGGAGTGAAATGCACTTTACTGAGTATGTGAAGTGTTTTGTTTTCACCCCTGCAGCCAGGGGTGAAACCTGAAATCTTACCCTGCGCGGAGCTCCATAACCCTGGGTAGAAGGTGCGACTTCATCCCCTTGATGCCTAACACCTGCAAATGTCACAAGTATCAGTAAATTGGTGCCTGGAGGCTGGAAACACACCCAAGACCTTGCAGGCCTTGTTCTGATACTGTAAAGTAGCTAAATACACTTTACTGAGTCTGTGAAGTGTTTTGTTTTCACCCCTGCAGCCAGGGGTGAAACCTGAAATCTTACCCTGCGAGGAGCTCCATAACCCTGGGTAGAAGGTGCGACTTCATCCCCTTGAAGCTTAACACCTTAAAATGTCACAAGTATCAGTAAATTGGTGCCTGGAGGCTGGAAACACACCCAAGACCTTGCAGGCCTTGTTCTGATGCTGTGAAGGAGTTAAATACACTTTCCTGAGTCTGTGAAGTGTTTTGTTTTCACCCCTGCAGCCAGGGGTGAAACCTGTAATCTTACCCTGCGCGGAGCTCCATAACCCTGGGTAGAAGGTGCGACTTCATCCCCTTGATGCCTAACACCTGCAAATGTCACAAGTATCAGTAAATTGGTGCCTGGAGGCTGGAAACACACCCAAGACCTTGCAGGCCTTGTTCTGATGCTGTGAAGGAGTTAAATACACTTTACTGAGTCTGTGAAGTGTTTTGTTTTCACACCTGCAGCCAGGGGTGAAACATGAAACCTTACCCTGCGCGGAGCTCCATAACCCTGGGTAGAAGGTGCGACTTCATCCCCTCACAGCTTAACACCTTAAAATGTCACAAGTATCAGTAAATTGGTGCCTGGAGGCTGGAAACACACCCAAGACCTTGCAGGCCTTGTTCTGATGCTGTGAAGGAGTTAAATACACTTTCCTGAGTCTGTGAAGTGTTTTGTTTTCACCCCTGCAGCCAAGGGTGAAACCTGTAATCTTACCCTGCGCGGAGCTCCATAACCCTGGGTAGAAGGTGCGACTTCATCCCCTTGATGCCTAACACCTGCAAAATGTCACAAGTTTCAGTACAACTGGTGCCAGGAGGCTGAAAAGAGGCCCACGGCCTTGCAGGCCTTATTCTGATACTGTAAAGCAGCTAAATACACTTTCCTGAGTATGTGAAGTGTTTTATGTTCACACTTCCATCCAGGGGTAAACCCTGAAATCTCACCCTGCGCGGAGCTCCATAACCCTGGGTAGCAGGTGCGACTTCATCCCCATGATGCCTCACACCTGCAAATGTCACAAGTATCAGTAAATTGGTGCCTGGAGGCTGGAAACACACCCAAGACTAACCCCGGGCGTAGCACTACGCTTCGCCCACGTAGTGTACGTAGCGCTGCCTGCTTCGCACTTTCCGAAGTAGGCGAAGCAGGGCAGCGCTACGCACACGCCGAGGGCGAAGCGTAGCTGCTTGCCACCCGCCACCCACCTCCCGCCCGCCCTTCTTTTAAATATATGAGCAATGAAAAATAAAGTAAAGTAAGTCGACTTACCCGTAAGCGCGGCGTCTCCGGGGCTCCCTCTTTCAGTTTCTAATTTCTTCTGGCAAATGCGCATGCGCGGACACCCGCGCATGCGCATTTCTCGCGAGAAATGCGCATGCGCGGGCGTCCGCGCATGCGCATTTGCCAGAAGAAATTAGAAACTGAAAGAGGGAGCCCCGGAGACGCCGCGCTTACGGGTAAGTCGACTTACTTTTACTTTATTTTTCATTGCTTATAATATTTAAAAGAATGGCGGGTGGGAGGTGGGTGGCACGTAGTGGGGCTACGCGAAGCGCGTAGTGTGCGTAGATTTGGGCACACTACGTGCTGCTTCACGTAGCCCCACTACGCCCACTACGCCCACCCTTACCCAAGACCTTGCAGGCCTTGTTTTGATGCTGTGAAGGAGTTAAATACACTTTACTGAGTCTGTGAAGTGTTTTGTTTTCACACCTGCAGCCGGGGGTGAAACCTGAAATCTTACCCTGCGCGGAGCTCCATAAACCTGGGTAGAAGGTGCGACTTCATCCCCTTGAAGCCTAACACCTGCAAATGTCACAAGTATCAGTAAAACGGGTGCCAGGAGTCTGGAAGTAGGCCCAAGGCCTTGCAGGCCTCATTCTGATACTGTAAAGGAGCTAAATACACTTTCCTGAGTATGTGAAGTGTTTTATGTTCACACTTCCATCCAGGGGTAAACCCTGAAATCTCACCCTGCGCGGAGCTCCATAACCCTGGGTAGAAGGTGCGACTTCATCCCCTTGAAGCCTAACCCCTGCAAATGTCACAAGTATCAGTAAAACTGGTGCCAGGAGGCTGGAAGTAGTCCCAAGGCCTTGCAGGCCTTATTCTGATACTGTAAAGCAGCTAAATACTCTTTCCTGAGTATGTGAAGTGTTTTATGTTCACACTTCCATCCAGGGGTGAACCCTGAAATCTCACCCTGCGCGGAGTTCCATAACCCTGGATAGAAGGTGCGACTTCATCCCCTTGAAGCCTAACCCTGCAAATGTCACAAGTATCAGTAAATTGGTGCCAGGAGGCTGGAAGTAGGCCCAAGGCCTTGCAGGCCTTGTTCTGATACTGTAAAGGAGTGAAATGCACTTTACTGAGTATGTGAAGTGTTTTGTTTTCACCCCTGCAGCCAGGGGTGAAACCTGAAATCTTACCCTGCGCGGAGCTCCATAACCCTGGGTAGAAGGTGCGACTTCATCCCCTTGATGCCTAACACCTGCAAATGTCACAAGTATCAGTAAATTGGTGCCTGGAGGCTGGAAACACACCCAAGACCTTGCAGGCCTTGTTCTGATGCTGTGAAGGAGTTAAATACACTTTACTGAGTCTGTGAAGTGTTTTGTTTTCACCCCTGCAGCCAGGGGTGAAACCTGAAATCTTACCCTGCGCGGAGCTCCATGACCCTGGGTAGAAGGCGCGACTTCATCCCCTTGAAGCCTAACAACTACAAATGTCACAAGTATCAGTAAAACTGGTGCCAGGAGGCTGGATGTAGGCCCAAGGCCTTGCAGGCCTTATTCTGATACTGTAAAGGAGTTAAATACACTTTCCTGAGTATGTGATGTGTTTTCTTTTCACTCCTCCAGCCTGGGGCGAAGCCTGAAATCTTACCCTGCGTGGAGCTCCATGACCCTGGGTAGAAGGTGCGACTTCATCCCCTTGAAGCCTAACACCTGCAAATGTCACAAGTATCAGTAAAACTGGTGCCAGGAGGCTGGAAGTAGTCCCAAGGCCTTGCAGGCCTTATTCTGATACTGTAAAGCAGCTAAATACTCTTTCCTGAGTATGTGAAGTGTTTTATGTTCACACTTCCATCCAGGGGTGAACCCTGAAATCTCACCCTGCGCGGAGCTCCATAACCCTGGGTAGAAGGTGCGACTTCATCCCCATGATGCCTCACACCTGCAAATGTCACAAGTATCAGTAAATTGGTGCCTGGAGGCTGGAAACACACCCAAGACCTTGCAGGCCTTGTTCTGATGCTGTGAAGGAGTTAAATACACTTTACTGAGTCTGTGAAGTGTTTTGTTTTCACCCCTGCAGCCAGGGGTGAAACCTGAAATCTTACCCTGCGCGGAGCTCCATGACCCTGGGTAGAAGGCGCGACTTCATCCCCTTGAAGCCTAACAACTACAAATGTCACAAGTATCAGTAAAACTGGTGCCAGGAGGCTGGATGTAGGCCCAAGGCCTTGCAGGCCTTATTCTGATACTGTAAAGGAGTTAAATACACTTTCCTGAGTATGTGATGTGTTTTATTTTCACTCCTCCAGCCTGGGGCGAAGCCTGAAATCTTACCCTGCGTGGAGCTCCATGACCCTGGGTAGAAGGTGCGACTTCATCCCCTTGAAGCCTAACACCTGCAAATGTCACAAGTATCAGTAAAACTGGTGCCAGGAGGCTGGAAGTAGTCCCAAGGCCTTGCAGGCCTTATTCTGATACTGTAAAGCAGCTAAATACTCTTTCCCGAGTATGTGAAGTGTTTTATGTTCACACTTCCATCCAGGGGTGAACCCTGAAATCTCACCCTGCGCGGAGCTCCATAACCCTGGGTAGAAGGTGCGACTTCATCCCCATGATGCCTCACACCTGCAAATGTCACAAGTATCAGTAAATTGGTGCCTGGAGGCTGGAAACACACCCAAGACCTTGCAGGCCTTATTCTGATACTGTAAAGCAGCTAAATACACTTTCCTGAGTATGTGAAGTGTTTTATTTTCACACTTCCATCCGGGGGTAAACCCTGAAATCTCACCCTGCGCGGAGCTCCATAACCCTGGGTAGAAGGTGCGACTTCATCCCCTTGAAGCCTAACCCCTGCAAATGTCACAAGTATCAGTAAACTGGTGCCAGGAGGCTGGAAGTAGGCCCAAGGCCTTGCAGGCCTTATTCTGATACTGTAAAGCACCTAATACACTTTCCTGAGTATGTGAAGTGTTTTATTTTCACACTTCCATCCAGGGGTAAACCCTGAAATCTTACCCTGCGCGGAGCTCCATAACCCTGGGTAGAAGGTGCGACTTCATCCCCTTGATGCCTAACACCTGCAAATGTCACAAGTATCAGTAAATTGGTGCCTGGAGGCTGGAAACACACCCAAGGCCTTGCAGGCCTTGTTCTGATGCTGTGAAAGAGTTAAATACACTTTACTGAGTCTGTGAAGTGTTTTGTTTTCACCCCTGCAGCCAGGGGTGAAACCTGAAATCTTACCCTGCGCGGAGCTCCATGACCCTGGGTAGAAGGTGCTACTTCATCCCCTTGAAGCCTAACACCTGCAAATGTCACAAGTATCAGTAAAACTGGTGCCAGGAGTCTGGAAGTAGGCCCAAGGCCTTGCAGGCCTCATTCTGATACTGTAAAGGAGCTAAATACACTTTCCTGAGTATGTGAAGTGTTTTATTTTCCCACCTGCAGCCAGGGGTGAACCCTGAAATCTCACCCTGCGCGGAGCTCCATGACCCTGGGTAGAAGGTGCGACTTCATCCCCTTGATGCCTAACACCTGCAAATGTCACAAGTATCAGTAAAACTGGTGCCAGGAGGCTGGAAGTAGTCCCAAGGCCTTGCAGGCCTTATTCTGATACTGTAAAGCAGCTACATACACTTTCCTGAGTATGTGAAGTGTTTTATGTTCACACTTCCATCCAGGGGTAAACCCTGAAATCTCACTCTGCGCGGAGCTCCATAACCCTGGGTAGAAGGTGCGGCTTCATCCCCTTGAAGCCTAACCCCTGCAAATGTCACAAGTATCAGTAAATTGGTGCCAGGAGGCTGGAAGTAGGCCCAAGGCCTTGCAGGCCTTGTTCTGATACTGTAAAGGAGTGAAATGCACTTTACTGAGTATGCGAAGTGTTTTGTTTTCACCCCTGCAGCCAGGGGTGAAACCTGAAATCTTACCCTGCGCGGAGCTCCATAACCCTGGGTAGAAGGTGCGACTTCATCCCCTTGATGCCTAACACCTGCAAATGTCACAAGTATCAGTAAATTGGTGCCTGGAGGCTGGAAACACACCCAAGGCCTTGCAGGCCTTGTTCTGATGCTGTGAAGGAGTTAAATACACTTTACTGAGTCTGTGAAGTGTTTTGTTTTCACCCCTGCAGCCAGGGGTGAAACCTGAAATCTTACCCTGCGCGGAGCTCCATGACCCTGGGTAGAAGGCGCGACTTCATCCCCTTGAAGCCTAACAACTACAAATGTCACAAGTATCAGTAAAACTGGTGCCAGGAGGCTGGATGTAGGCCCAAGGCCTTGCAGGCCTTATTCTGATACTGTAAAGGAGTTAAATACACTTTCCTGAGTATGTGATGTGTTTTATTTTCACTCCTCCAGCCTGGGGCGAAGCCTGAAATCTTACCCTGCGTGGAGCTCCATGACCCTGGGTAGAAGGTGCGACTTCATCCCCTTGAAGCCTAACACCTGCAAATGTCACAAGTATCAGTAAAACTGGTGCCAGGAGGCTGGAAGTAGTCCCAAGGCCTTGCAGGCCTTATTCTGATACTGTAAAGCAGCTAAATACTCTTTCCTGAGTATGTGAAGTGTTTTATGTTCACACTTCCATCCAGGGGTGAACCCTGAAATCTCACCCTGCGCGGAGCTCCATAACCCTGGGTAGAAGGTGCGACTTCATCCCCATGATGCCTCACACCTGCAAATGTCACAAGTATCAGTAAATTGGTGCCTGGAGGCTGGAAACACACCCAAGACCTTGCAGGCCTTGTTTTGATGCTGTGAAGGAGTTAAATACACTTTACTGAGTCTGTGAAGTGTTTTGTTTTCACACCTGCAGCCGGGGGTGAAACCTGAAATCTTACCCTGCGCGGAGCTCCATAAACCTGGGTAGAAGGTGCGACTTCATCCCCTTGAAGCCTAACACCTGCAAATGTCACAAGTATCAGTAAAACTGGTGCCAGGAGTCTGGAAGTAGGCCCAAGGCCTTGCAGGCCTCATTCTGATACTGTAAAGGAGCTAAATACACTTTCCTGAGTATGTGAAGTGTTTTATTTTCCCACCTGCAGCCAGGGGTGAACCCTGAAATCTCACCCTGCGCGGAGCTCCATGACCCTGGGTAGAAGGTGCGACTTCATCCCCTTGATGCCTAACACCTGCAAATGTCACAAGTATCAGTAAAACTGGTGCCAGGAGGCTGGAAGTAGGCCCAAGGCCTTGCATGCCTTATTCTGATACTGTAAAGCAGCTACATACACTTTCCTGAGTATGTGAAGTGTTTTATGTTCACACTTCCATCCAGGGGTAAACCCTGAAATCTCACCCTGCGCGGAGCTCCATAACCCTGGGTAGAAGGTGCGACTTCATCCCCTTGAAGCCTAACCCCTGCAAATGTCACAAGTATCAGTAAACTGGTGCCAGGAGGCTGGAAGTAGGCCCAAGGCCTTGCAGGCCTTATTCTGATACTGTAAAGCACCTAATACACTTTCCTGAGTATGTGAAGTGTTTTATTTTCACACTTCCATCCAGGGGTAAACCCTGAAATCTCACCCTGCGCGGAGCTCCATAACCCTGGGTAGAAGGTGCGACTTCATCCCCTTGAAGCCTAACCCCTGCAAATGTCACAAGTATCAGTAAAACTGGTGCCAGGAGTCTGGAAGTAGGCCCAAGGCCTTGCAGGCCTCATTCTGATACTGTAAAGGAGCTAAATACACTTTCCTGAGTATGTGAAGTGTTTTATTTTCCCACCTGCAGCCAGGGGTGAACCCTGAAATCTCACCCTGCGCGGAGCTCCATGACCCTGGGTAGAAGGTGCGACTTCATCCCCTTGATGCCTAACACCTGCAAATGTCACAAGTATCAGTAAAACTGGTGCCAGGAGGCTGGAAGTAGGCCCAAGGCCTTGCATGCCTTATTCTGATACTGTAAAGCAGCTACATACACTTTCCTGAGTATGTGAAGTGTTTTATGTTCACACTTCCATCCAGGGGTAAACCCTGAAATCTCACTCTGCGCGGAGCTCCATAACCCTGGGTAGAAGGTGCGGCTTCATCCCCTTGAAGCCTAACCCCTGCAAATGTCACAAGTATCAGTAAATTGGTGCCAGGAGGCTGGAAGTAGGCCCAAGGCCTTGCAGGCCTTGTTCTGATACTGTAAAGGAGTGAAATGCACTTTACTGAGTATGCGAAGTGTTTTGTTTTCACCCCTGCAGCCAGGGGTGAAACCTGAAATCTTACCCTGCGCGGAGCTCCATAACCCTGGGTAGAAGGTGCGACTTCATCCCCTTGATGCCTAACACCTGCAAATGTCACAAGTATCAGTAAATTGGTGCCTGGAGGCTGGAAACACACCCAAGGCCTTGCAGGCCTTGTTCTGATGCTGTGAAGGAGTTAAATACACTTTACTGAGTCTGTGAAGTGTTTTGTTTTCACCCCTGCAGCCAGGGGTGAAACCTGAAATCTTACCCTGCGCGGAGCTCCATGACCCTGGGTAGAAGGCGCGACTTCATCCCCTTGAAGCCTAACACCTGCAAATGTCACAAGTATCAGAAAAACTGGTGCCAGGAGGCTGGAAGTAGGCCCAAGGCCTTGCAGGCCCTATTCTGATACTGGAAAGGAGATAAAAACACTTTCCTGAGAATGTGAAGTGTTTTATTTTCTCAGCTCAAGCCTGGGGTGAACCCTGAAATCTTACCCTGCGCGGAGCTCCATAAACCTGGGTAGAAGGTGCGACTTCATCCCCTTGAAGCCTAAAACCTGCAAATGTCACAAAGTATCAGTAAAACTAGTGCCAGGATGCTGGAAACACACACACGGCCTTGCAGGCCTTATTCTGATACTGTAAAGGAGTTAAATACACTTTCCTGAGTATGTGAAGTGTTTTATTTTCACTCCTCGAGCCTGGGGTGAAGCCTGAAATCTTACCCTGCGCGGAGCTCCATGACCCTGGGTACAAGGTGTGACTTCATCCCCTTGAAGCTTAACACCTTAAAATGTCACAAGTATCAGTAAATTGGTGCCTGGAGGCTGGAAACACACACACAGCCTTGCAGGCCTTATTCTGATACTGTAAAGGAGTTAAATACACTTTACTGAGTCTGTGAAGTGTTTTGTTTTCACCCCTGCAGCCAGGGGTGAAACCTGAAATCTTACCCTGCGCGGAGCTCCATAACCCTGGGTAGAAGGTGCGACTTCATCCCCATGATGCCTCACACCTGCAAATGTCACAAGTATCAGTAAATTGGTGCCTGGAGGCTGGAAACACACCCAAGACCTTGCAGGCCTTGTTCTGATGCTGTGAAGGAGTTAAATACACTTTACTGAGTCTGTGAAGTGTTTTGTTTTCACACCTGCAGCCGGGGGTGAAACCTGAAATCTTACCCTGCGCGGAGCTCCATAAACCTGGGTAGAAGGTGCGACTTCATCCCCTTGAAGCCTAACACCTGCAAATGTCACAAGTATCAGTAAAACTGGTGCCAGGAGTCTGGAAGTAGGCCCAAGGCCTTGCAGGCCTCATTCTGATACTGTAAAGGAGCTAAATACACTTTCCTGAGTATGTGAAGTGTTTTATTTTCCTACCTGCAGCCAGGGGTGAACCCTGAAATCTCACCCTGCGCGGAGCTCCATGACCCTGGGTAGAAGGTGCGCCTTCATCCCCTTGATGCCTAACACCTGCAAATGTCACAAGTATCAGTAAAACTGGTGCCAGGAGGCTGGAAGTAGGCCCAAGGCCTTGCATGCCTTATTCTGATACTGTAAAGCAGCTACATACACTTTCCTGAGTATGTGAAGTGTTTTATGTTCACACTTCCATCCAGGGGTAAACCCTGAAATCTCACCCTGCGCGGAGCTCCATAACCCTGGGTAGAAGGTGCGACTTCATCCCCTTGAAGCCTAACCCCTGCAAATGTCACAAGTATCAGTAAATTGGTGCCAGGAGGCTGGAAGTAGGCCCAAGGCCTTGCAGGCCTTGTTCTGATACTGTAAAGGAGTGAAATGCACTTTACTGAGTATGCGAAGTGTTTTGTTTTCACCCCTGCAGCCAGGGGTGAAACCGGAAATCTTACCCTGCGCGGAGCTCCATAACCCTGGGTAGAAGGTGCGACTTCATCCCCTTGATGCCTAACACCTGCAAATGTCACAAGTATCAGTAAATTGGTGCCTGGAGTCTGGAAACACACCCAAGACCTTGCAGGCCTTGTTCTGATGCTGTGAAGGAGTTAAATACACTTTACTGAGTCTGTGAAGTGTTTTGTTTTCACCCCTGCAGCCAGGGGTGAAACCTGAAATCTTACCCTGCGCGGAGCTCCATAACCCTGGGTAGAAGGTGCGACTTCATCCCCATGATGCCTCACACCTGCAAATGTCACAAGTATCAGTAAATTGGTGCCTGGAGGCTGGAAACACACCCAAGACCTTGCAGGCCTTGTTCTGATGCTGTGAAGGAGTTAAATACACTTTACTGAGTCTGTGAAGTGTTTTGTTTTCACACCTGCAGCCGGGGGTGAAACCTGAAATCTTACCCTGCGCGGAGCTCCATAAACCTGGGTAGAAGGTGCGACTTCATCCCCTTGAAGCCTAACACCTGCAAATGTCACAAGTATCAGTAAAACTGGTGCCAGGAGTCTGGAAGTAGGCCCAAGGCCTTGCAGGCCTCATTCTGATACTGTAAAGGAGCTAAATACACTTTCCTGAGTATGTGAAGTGTTTTATTTTCCCACCTGCAGCCAGGGGTGAACCCTGAAATCTCACCCTGCGCGGAGCTCCATGACCCTGGGTAGAAGGTGCGCCTTCATCCCCTTGATGCCTAACACCTGCAAATGTCACAAGTATCAGTAAAACTGGTGCCAGGAGGCTGGAAGTAGGCCCAAGGCCTTGCATGCCTTATTCTGATACTGTAAAGCAGCTACATACACTTTCCTGAGTATGTGAAGTGTTTTATGTTCACACTTCCATCCAGGGGTAAACCCTGAAATCTCACCCTGCGCGGAGCTCCATAACCCTGGGTAGAAGGTGCGACTTCATCCCCTTGAAGCCTAACCCCTGCAAATGTCACAAGTATCAGTAAATTGGTGCCAGGAGGCTGGAAGTAGGCCCAAGGCCTTGCAGGCCTTGTTCTGATACTGTAAAGGAGTGAAATGCACTTTACTGAGTATGCGAAGTGTTTTGTTTTCACCCCTGCAGTCAGGGGTGAAACCGGAAATCTTACCCTGCGCGGAGCTCCATAACCCTGGGTAGAAGGTGCGACTTCATCCCCTTGATGCCTAACACCTGCAAATGTCACAAGTATCAGTAAATTGGTGCCTGGAGTCTGGAAACACACCCAAGACCTTGCAGGCCTTGTTCTGATGCTGTGAAGGAGTTAAATACACTTTACTGAGTCTGTGAAGTGTTTTGTTTTCACCCCTGCAGCCAGGGGTGAAACCTGAAATCTTACCCTGCGAGGAGCTCCATAACCCTGGGTAGAAGGTGCGACTTCATCCCCTTGAAGCTTAACACCTTAAAATGTCACAAGTATCAGTAAATTGGTGCCTTGAGGCTGGAAACACACCCAAGACCTTGCAGGCCTTGTTCTGATGCTGTGAAGGAGTTAAATACACTTTCCTGAGTCTGTGAAGTGTTTTGTTTTCACCCCTGCAGCCAGGGGTGAAACCTGTAATCTTACCCTGCGCGGAGCTCCATAACCCTGGGTAGAAGGTGCGACTTCATCCCCTTGATGCCTAACACCTGCAAATGTCACAAGTATCAGTAAATTGGTACCTGGAGGCTGGAAACACACCCAAGACCTTGCAGGCCTTGTTCTGATGCTGTGAAGGAGTTAAATACACTTTACTGAGTCTGTGAAGTGTTTTGTTTTCACACCTGCAGCCAGGGGTGAAACATGAAACCTTACCCTGCGCGGAGCTCCATAACCCTGGGTAGAAGGTGCGACTTCATCCCCTCACAGCTTAACACCTTAAAATGTCACAAGTATCAGTAAATTGGTGCCTGGAGGCTGGAAACACACCCAAGACCTTGCAGGCCTTGTTCTGATGCTGTGAAGGAGTTAAATACACTTTACTGAGTCTGTGAAGTGTTTTGTTTTCACACCTGCAGCCAGGGGTGAAACATGAAACCTTACCCTGCGCGGAGCTCCATAACCCTGGGTAGAAGGTGCGACTTCATCCCCTCACAGCTTAACACCTTAAAATGTCACAAGTATCAGTAAATTGGTGCCTGGAGGCTGGAAACACACCCAAGACCTTGCAGGCCTTGTTCTGATGCTGTGAAGGAGTTAAATACACTTTCCTGAGTCTGTGAAGTGTTTTGTTTTCACCCCTGCAGCCAAGGGTGAAACCTGTAATCTTACCCTGCGCGGAGCTCCATAACCCTGGGTAGAAGGTGCGACTTCATCCCCTTGATGCCTAACACCTGCAAAATGTCACAAGTTTCAGTACAACTGGTGCCAGGAGGCTGAAAAGAGGCCCACGGACTTGCAGGCCTTATTCTGATACTGTAAAGCAGCTAAATACACTTTCCTGAGTATGTGAAGTGTTTTATGTTCACACTTCCATCCAGGGGTAAACCCTGAAATCTCACCCTGCGCGGAGCTCCATAACCCTGGGTAGCAGGTGCGACTTCATCCCCATGATGCCTCACACCTGCAAATGTCACAAGTATCAGTAAATTGGTGCCTGGAGGCTGGAAACACACCCAAGACTAACCCCGGGCGTAGCACTACGCTTCGCCCACGTAGTGTACGTAGCGCTGCCTGCTTCGCACTTTCCGAAGTAGGCGAAGCAGGGCAGCGCTACGCACACGCCGAGGGCGAAGCGTAGCTGCTTGCCACCCGCCACCCACCTCCCGCCCGCCCTTCTTTTAAATATATGAGCAATGAAAAATAAAGTAAAGTAAGTCGACTTACCCGTAAGCGCGGCGTCTCCGGGGCTCCCTCTTTCAGTTTCTAATTTCTTCTGGCAAATGCGCATGCGCGGACACCCGCGCATGCGCATTTCTCGCGAGAAATGCGCATGCGCGGGCGTCCGCGCATGCGCATTTGCCAGAAGAAATTAGAAACTGAAAGAGGGAGCCCCGGAGACGCCGCGCTTACGGGTAAGTCGACTTACTTTTACTTTATTTTTCATTGCTTATAATATTTAAAAGAATGGCGGGTGGGAGGTGGGTGGCACGTAGTGGGGCTACGCGAAGCGCGTAGTGTGCGTAGATTTGGGCACACTACGTGCTGCTTCACGTAGCCCCACTACGCCCACTACGCCCACCCTTACCCAAGACCTTGCAGGCCTTGTTTTGATGCTGTGAAGGAGTTAAATACACTTTACTGAGTCTGTGAAGTGTTTTGTTTTCACACCTGCAGCCGGGGGTGAAACCTGAAATCTTACCCTGCGCGGAGCTCCATAAACCTGGGTAGAAGGTGCGACTTCATCCCCTTGAAGCCTAACACCTGCAAATGTCACAAGTATCAGTAAAACGGGTGCCAGGAGTCTGGAAGTAGGCCCAAGGCCTTGCAGGCCTCATTCTGATACTGTAAAGGAGCTAAATACACTTTCCTGAGTATGTGAAGTGTTTTATGTTCACACTTCCATCCAGGGGTAAACCCTGAAATCTCACCCTGCGCGGAGCTCCATAACCCTGGGTAGAAGGTGCGACTTCATCCCCTTGAAGCCTAACCCCTGCAAATGTCACAAGTATCAGTAAAACTGGTGCCAGGAGGCTGGAAGTAGTCCCAAGGCCTTGCAGGCCTTATTCTGATACTGTAAAGCAGCTAAATACTCTTTCCTGAGTATGTGAAGTGTTTTATGTTCACACTTCCATCCAGGGGTGAACCCTGAAATCTCACCCTGCGCGGAGTTCCATAACCCTGGATAGAAGGTGCGACTTCATCCCCTTGAAGCCTAACCCTGCAAATGTCACAAGTATCAGTAAATTGGTGCCAGGAGGCTGGAAGTAGGCCCAAGGCCTTGCAGGCCTTGTTCTGATACTGTAAAGGAGTGAAATGCACTTTACTGAGTATGTGAAGTGTTTTGTTTTCACCCCTGCAGCCAGGGGTGAAACCTGAAATCTTACCCTGCGCGGAGCTCCATAACCCTGGGTAGAAGGTGCGACTTCATCCCCTTGATGCCTAACACCTGCAAATGTCACAAGTATCAGTAAATTGGTGCCTGGAGGCTGGAAACACACCCAAGACCTTGCAGGCCTTGTTCTGATACTGTAAAGTAGCTAAATACACTTTACTGAGTCTGTGAAGTGTTTTGTTTTCACCCCTGCAGCCAGGGGTGAAACCTGAAATCTTACCCTGCGAGGAGCTCCATAACCCTGGGTAGAAGGTGCGACTTCATCCCCTTGAAGCTTAACACCTTAAAATGTCACAAGTATCAGTAAATTGGTGCCTGGAGGCTGGAAACACACCCAAGACCTTGCAGGCCTTGTTCTGATGCTGTGAAGGAGTTAAATACACTTTCCTGAGTCTGTGAAGTGTTTTGTTTTCACCCCTGCAGCCAGGGGTGAAACCTGTAATCTTACCCTGCGCGGAGCTCCATAACCCTGGGTAGAAGGTGCGACTTCATCCCCTTGATGCCTAACACCTGCAAATGTCACAAGTATCAGTAAATTGGTGCCTGGAGGCTGGAAACACACCCAAGACCTTGCAGGCCTTGTTCTGATGCTGTGAAGGAGTTAAATACACTTTACTGAGTCTGTGAAGTGTTTTGTTTTCACACCTGCAGCCAGGGGTGAAACATGAAACCTTACCCTGCGCGGAGCTCCATAACCCTGGGTAGAAGGTGCGACTTCATCCCCTCACAGCTTAACACCTTAAAATGTCACAAGTATCAGTAAATTGGTGCCTGGAGGCTGGAAACACACCCAAGACCTTGCAGGCCTTGTTCTGATGCTGTGAAGGAGTTAAATACACTTTCCTGAGTCTGTGAAGTGTTTTGTTTTCACCCCTGCAGCCAAGGGTGAAACCTGTAATCTTACCCTGCGCGGAGCTCCATAACCCTGGGTAGAAGGTGCGACTTCATCCCCTTGATGCCTAACACCTGCAAAATGTCACAAGTTTCAGTACAACTGGTGCCAGGAGGCTGAAAAGAGGCCCACGGCCTTGCAGGCCTTATTCTGATACTGTAAAGCAGCTAAATACACTTTCCTGAGTATGTGAAGTGTTTTATGTTCACACTTCCATCCAGGGGTAAACCCTGAAATCTCACCCTGCGCGGAGCTCCATAACCCTGGGTAGCAGGTGCGACTTCATCCCCATGATGCCTCACACCTGCAAATGTCACAAGTATCAGTAAATTGGTGCCTGGAGGCTGGAAACACACCCAAGACTAACCCCGGGCGTAGCACTACGCTTCGCCCACGTAGTGTACGTAGCGCTGCCTGCTTCGCACTTTCCGAAGTAGGCGAAGCAGGGCAGCGCTACGCACACGCCGAGGGCGAAGCGTAGCTGCTTGCCACCCGCCACCCACCTCCCGCCCGCCCTTCTTTTAAATATATGAGCAATGAAAAATAAAGTAAAGTAAGTCGACTTACCCGTAAGCGCGGCGTCTCCGGGGCTCCCTCTTTCAGTTTCTAATTTCTTCTGGCAAATGCGCATGCGCGGACACCCGCGCATGCGCATTTCTCGCGAGAAATGCGCATGCGCGGGCGTCCGCGCATGCGCATTTGCCAGAAGAAATTAGAAACTGAAAGAGGGAGCCCCGGAGACGCCGCGCTTACGGGTAAGTCGACTTACTTTTACTTTATTTTTCATTGCTTATAATATTTAAAAGAATGGCGGGTGGGAGGTGGGTGGCACGTAGTGGGGCTACGCGAAGCGCGTAGTGTGCGTAGATTTGGGCACACTACGTGCTGCTTCACGTAGCCCCACTACGCCCACTACGCCCACCCTTACCCAAGACCTTGCAGGCCTTGTTTTGATGCTGTGAAGGAGTTAAATACACTTTACTGAGTCTGTGAAGTGTTTTGTTTTCACACCTGCAGCCGGGGGTGAAACCTGAAATCTTACCCTGCGCGGAGCTCCATAAACCTGGGTAGAAGGTGCGACTTCATCCCCTTGAAGCCTAACACCTGCAAATGTCACAAGTATCAGTAAAACGGGTGCCAGGAGTCTGGAAGTAGGCCCAAGGCCTTGCAGGCCTCATTCTGATACTGTAAAGGAGCTAAATACACTTTCCTGAGTATGTGAAGTGTTTTATGTTCACACTTCCATCCAGGGGTAAACCCTGAAATCTCACCCTGCGCGGAGCTCCATAACCCTGGGTAGAAGGTGCGACTTCATCCCCTTGAAGCCTAACCCCTGCAAATGTCACAAGTATCAGTAAAACTGGTGCCAGGAGGCTGGAAGTAGTCCCAAGGCCTTGCAGGCCTTATTCTGATACTGTAAAGCAGCTAAATACTCTTTCCTGAGTATGTGAAGTGTTTTATGTTCACACTTCCATCCAGGGGTGAACCCTGAAATCTCACCCTGCGCGGAGTTCCATAACCCTGGATAGAAGGTGCGACTTCATCCCCTTGAAGCCTAACCCTGCAAATGTCACAAGTATCAGTAAATTGGTGCCAGGAGGCTGGAAGTAGGCCCAAGGCCTTGCAGGCCTTGTTCTGATACTGTAAAGGAGTGAAATGCACTTTACTGAGTATGTGAAGTGTTTTGTTTTCACCCCTGCAGCCAGGGGTGAAACCTGAAATCTTACCCTGCGCGGAGCTCCATAACCCTGGGTAGAAGGTGCGACTTCATCCCCTTGATGCCTAACACCTGCAAATGTCACAAGTATCAGTAAATTGGTGCCTGGAGGCTGGAAACACACCCAAGACCTTGCAGGCCTTGTTCTGATGCTGTGAAGGAGTTAAATACACTTTACTGAGTCTGTGAAGTGTTTTGTTTTCACCCCTGCAGCCAGGGGTGAAACCTGAAATCTTACCCTGCGCGGAGCTCCATGACCCTGGGTAGAAGGCGCGACTTCATCCCCTTGAAGCCTAACAACTACAAATGTCACAAGTATCAGTAAAACTGGTGCCAGGAGGCTGGATGTAGGCCCAAGGCCTTGCAGGCCTTATTCTGATACTGTAAAGGAGTTAAATACACTTTCCTGAGTATGTGATGTGTTTTCTTTTCACTCCTCCAGCCTGGGGCGAAGCCTGAAATCTTACCCTGCGTGGAGCTCCATGACCCTGGGTAGAAGGTGCGACTTCATCCCCTTGAAGCCTAACACCTGCAAATGTCACAAGTATCAGTAAAACTGGTGCCAGGAGGCTGGAAGTAGTCCCAAGGCCTTGCAGGCCTTATTCTGATACTGTAAAGCAGCTAAATACTCTTTCCTGAGTATGTGAAGTGTTTTATGTTCACACTTCCATCCAGGGGTGAACCCTGAAATCTCACCCTGCGCGGAGCTCCATAACCCTGGGTAGAAGGTGCGACTTCATCCCCATGATGCCTCACACCTGCAAATGTCACAAGTATCAGTAAATTGGTGCCTGGAGGCTGGAAACACACCCAAGACCTTGCAGGCCTTGTTCTGATGCTGTGAAGGAGTTAAATACACTTTACTGAGTCTGTGAAGTGTTTTGTTTTCACCCCTGCAGCCAGGGGTGAAACCAGAAATCTTACCCTGCGCGGAGCTCCATGACCCTGGGTAGAAGGCGCGACTTCATCCCCTTGAAGCCTAACAACTACAAATGTCACAAGTATCAGTAAAACTGGTGCCAGGAGGCTGGATGTAGGCCCAAGGCCTTGCAGGCCTTATTCTGATACTGTAAAGGAGTTAAATACACTTTCCTGAGTATGTGATGTGTTTTATTTTCACTCCTCCAGCCTGGGGCGAAGCCTGAAATCTTACCCTGCGTGGAGCTCCATGACCCTGGGTAGAAGGTGCGACTTCATCCCCTTGAAGCCTAACACCTGCAAATGTCACAAGTATCAGTAAAACTGGTGCCAGGAGGCTGGAAGTAGTCCCAAGGCCTTGCAGGCCTTATTCTGATACTGTAAAGCAGCTAAATACTCTTTCCCGAGTATGTGAAGTGTTTTATGTTCACACTTCCATCCAGGGGTGAACCCTGAAATCTCACCCTGCGCGGAGCTCCATAACCCTGGGTAGAAGGTGCGACTTCATCCCCATGATGCCTCACACCTGCAAATGTCACAAGTATCAGTAAATTGGTGCCTGGAGGCTGGAAACACACCCAAGACCTTGCAGGCCTTATTCTGATACTGTAAAGCAGCTAAATACACTTTCCTGAGTATGTGAAGTGTTTTATTTTCACACTTCCATCCGGGGGTAAACCCTGAAATCTCACCCTGCGCGGAGCTCCATAACCCTGGGTAGAAGGTGCGACTTCATCCCCTTGAAGCCTAACCCCTGCAAATGTCACAAGTATCAGTAAACTGGTGCCAGGAGGCTGGAAGTAGGCCCAAGGCCTTGCAGGCCTTATTCTGATACTGTAAAGCACCTAATACACTTTCCTGAGTATGTGAAGTGTTTTATTTTCACACTTCCATCCAGGGGTAAACCCTGAAATCTTACCCTGCGCGGAGCTCCATAACCCTGGGTAGAAGGTGCGACTTCATCCCCTTGATGCCTAACACCTGCAAATGTCACAAGTATCAGTAAATTGGTGCCTGGAGGCTGGAAACACACCCAAGGCCTTGCAGGCCTTGTTCTGATGCTGTGAAAGAGTTAAATACACTTTACTGAGTCTGTGAAGTGTTTTGTTTTCACCCCTGCAGCCAGGGGTGAAACCTGAAATCTTACCCTGCGCGGAGCTCCATGACCCTGGGTAGAAGGTGCTACTTCATCCCCTTGAAGCCTAACACCTGCAAATGTCACAAGTATCAGTAAAACTGGTGCCAGGAGTCTGGAAGTAGGCCCAAGGCCTTGCAGGCCTCATTCTGATACTGTAAAGGAGCTAAATACACTTTCCTGAGTATGTGAAGTGTTTTATTTTCCCACCTGCAGCCAGGGGTGAACCCTGAAATCTCACCCTGCGCGGAGCTCCATGACCCTGGGTAGAAGGTGCGACTTCATCCCCTTGATGCCTAACACCTGCAAATGTCACAAGTATCAGTAAAACTGGTGCCAGGAGGCTGGAAGTAGTCCCAAGGCCTTGCAGGCCTTATTCTGATACTGTAAAGCAGCTACATACACTTTCCTGAGTATGTGAAGTGTTTTATGTTCACACTTCCATCCAGGGGTAAACCCTGAAATCTCACTCTGCGCGGAGCTCCATAACCCTGGGTAGAAGGTGCGGCTTCATCCCCTTGAAGCCTAACCCCTGCAAATGTCACAAGTATCAGTAAATTGGTGCCAGGAGGCTGGAAGTAGGCCCAAGGCCTTGCAGGCCTTGTTCTGATACTGTAAAGGAGTGAAATGCACTTTACTGAGTATGCGAAGTGTTTTGTTTTCACCCCTGCAGCCAGGGGTGAAACCTGAAATCTTACCCTGCGCGGAGCTCCATAACCCTGGGTAGAAGGTGCGACTTCATCCCCTTGATGCCTAACACCTGCAAATGTCACAAGTATCAGTAAATTGGTGCCTGGAGGCTGGAAACACACCCAAGGCCTTGCAGGCCTTGTTCTGATGCTGTGAAGGAGTTAAATACACTTTACTGAGTCTGTGAAGTGTTTTGTTTTCACCCCTGCAGCCAGGGGTGAAACCTGAAATCTTACCCTGCGCGGAGCTCCATGACCCTGGGTAGAAGGCGCGACTTCATCCCCTTGAAGCCTAACAACTACAAATGTCACAAGTATCAGTAAAACTGGTGCCAGGAGGCTGGATGTAGGCCCAAGGCCTTGCAGGCCTTATTCTGATACTGTAAAGGAGTTAAATACACTTTCCTGAGTATGTGATGTGTTTTATTTTCACTCCTCCAGCCTGGGGCGAAGCCTGAAATCTTACCCTGCGTGGAGCTCCATGACCCTGGGTAGAAGGTGCGACTTCATCCCCTTGAAGCCTAACACCTGCAAATGTCACAAGTATCAGTAAAACTGGTGCCAGGAGGCTGGAAGTAGTCCCAAGGCCTTGCAGGCCTTATTCTGATACTGTAAAGCAGCTAAATACTCTTTCCTGAGTATGTGAAGTGTTTTATGTTCACACTTCCATCCAGGGGTGAACCCTGAAATCTCACCCTGCGCGGAGCTCCATAACCCTGGGTAGAAGGTGCGACTTCATCCCCATGATGCCTCACACCTGCAAATGTCACAAGTATCAGTAAATTGGTGCCTGGAGGCTGGAAACACACCCAAGACCTTGCAGGCCTTGTTTTGATGCTGTGAAGGAGTTAAATACACTTTACTGAGTCTGTGAAGTGTTTTGTTTTCACACCTGCAGCCGGGGGTGAAACCTGAAATCTTACCCTGCGCGGAGCTCCATAAACCTGGGTAGAAGGTGCGACTTCATCCCCTTGAAGCCTAACACCTGCAAATGTCACAAGTATCAGTAAAACTGGTGCCAGGAGTCTGGAAGTAGGCCCAAGGCCTTGCAGGCCTCATTCTGATACTGTAAAGGAGCTAAATACACTTTCCTGAGTATGTGAAGTGTTTTATTTTCCCACCTGCAGCCAGGGGTGAACCCTGAAATCTCACCCTGCGCGGAGCTCCATGACCCTGGGTAGAAGGTGCGACTTCATCCCCTTGATGCCTAACACCTGCAAATGTCACAAGTATCAGTAAAACTGGTGCCAGGAGGCTGGAAGTAGGCCCAAGGCCTTGCATGCCTTATTCTGATACTGTAAAGCAGCTACATACACTTTCCTGAGTATGTGAAGTGTTTTATGTTCACACTTCCATCCAGGGGTAAACCCTGAAATCTCACCCTGCGCGGAGCTCCATAACCCTGGGTAGAAGGTGCGACTTCATCCCCTTGAAGCCTAACCCCTGCAAATGTCACAAGTATCAGTAAACTGGTGCCAGGAGGCTGGAAGTAGGCCCAAGGCCTTGCAGGCCTTATTCTGATACTGTAAAGCACCTAATACACTTTCCTGAGTATGTGAAGTGTTTTATTTTCACACTTCCATCCAGGGGTAAACCCTGAAATCTCACCCTGCGCGGAGCTCCATAACCCTGGGTAGAAGGTGCGACTTCATCCCCTTGAAGCCTAACCCCTGCAAATGTCACAAGTATCAGTAAAACTGGTGCCAGGAGTCTGGAAGTAGGCCCAAGGCCTTGCAGGCCTCATTCTGATACTGTAAAGGAGCTAAATACACTTTCCTGAGTATGTGAAGTGTTTTATTTTCCCACCTGCAGCCAGGGGTGAACCCTGAAATCTCACCCTGCGCGGAGCTCCATGACCCTGGGTAGAAGGTGCGACTTCATCCCCTTGATGCCTAACACCTGCAAATGTCACAAGTATCAGTAAAACTGGTGCCAGGAGGCTGGAAGTAGGCCCAAGGCCTTGCATGCCTTATTCTGATACTGTAAAGCAGCTACATACACTTTCCTGAGTATGTGAAGTGTTTTATGTTCACACTTCCATCCAGGGGTAAACCCTGAAATCTCACTCTGCGCGGAGCTCCATAACCCTGGGTAGAAGGTGCGGCTTCATCCCCTTGAAGCCTAACCCCTGCAAATGTCACAAGTATCAGTAAATTGGTGCCAGGAGGCTGGAAGTAGGCCCAAGGCCTTGCAGGCCTTGTTCTGATACTGTAAAGGAGTGAAATGCACTTTACTGAGTATGCGAAGTGTTTTGTTTTCACCCCTGCAGCCAGGGGTGAAACCTGAAATCTTACCCTGCGCGGAGCTCCATAACCCTGGGTAGAAGGTGCGACTTCATCCCCTTGATGCCTAACACCTGCAAATGTCACAAGTATCAGTAAATTGGTGCCTGGAGGCTGGAAACACACCCAAGGCCTTGCAGGCCTTGTTCTGATGCTGTGAAGGAGTTAAATACACTTTACTGAGTCTGTGAAGTGTTTTGTTTTCACCCCTGCAGCCAGGGGTGAAACCTGAAATCTTACCCTGCGCGGAGCTCCATGACCCTGGTTAGAAGGCGCGACTTCATCCCCTTGAAGCCTAACAACTACGAATGTCACAAGTATCAGTAAAACTGGTGCCAGGAGGCTGGATGTAGGCCCAAGGCCTTGCAGGCCTTATTCTGATACTGTAAAGGAGTTAAATACACTTTCCTGAGTATGTGATGTGTTTTATTTTCACTCCTCCAGCCTGGGGCGAAGCCTGAAATCTTACCCTGCGTGGAGCTCCATGACCCTGGGTAGAAGGTGCGACTTCATCCCCTTGAAGCCTAACACCTGCAAATGTCACAAGTATCAGTAAAACTGGTGCCAGGAGGCTGGAAGTAGTCCCAAGGCCTTGCAGGCCTTATTCTGATACTGTAAAGCAGCTAAATACTCTTTCCTGAGTATGTGAAGTGTTTTATGTTCACACTTCCATCCAGGGGTGAACCCTGAAATCTCACCCTGCGCGGAGCTCCATAACCCTGGGTAGAAGGTGCGACTTCATCCCCATGATGCCTCACACCTGCAAATGTCACAAGTATCAGTAAATTGGTGCCTGGAGGCTGGAAACACACCCAAGACCTTGCAGGCCTTATTCTGATACTGTAAAGCAGCTAAATACACTTTCCTGAGTATGTGAAGTGTTTTATTTTCACACTTCCATCCGGGGGTAAACCCTGAAATCTCACCCTGCGCGGAGCTCCATAACCCTGGGTAGAAGGTGCGGCTTCATCCCCTTGAAGCCTAACCCCTGCAAATGTCACAAGTATCAGTAAATTGGTGCCTGGAGGCTGGAAACACACCCAAGGCCTTGCAGGCCTTGTTCTGATGCTGTGAAGGAGTTAAATACACTTTACTGAGTCTGTGAAGTGTTTTGTTTTCACCCCTGCAGCCAGGGGTGAAACCTGAAATCTTACCCTGCGCGGAGCTCCATAACCCTGGGTAGAAGGTGCGACTTCATCCCCTTGAAGCCTAACACCTTTAAATGTCACAAGTATCAGTAAAACTGGTGCCAGGAGGCTGGAAGTAGGCCCAAGGCCTTGCAGGCCTTGTTCTGATACTGTTAAGGGTTAAATAGACTGTACTGAGTATGTGAAGTGTTTTATTTTCGCACCACAGCCAGGGGTGAATCCTGAAATCTTACCCTGCGCGGAGCTCCATAACCCTGGGTAGAAGGTGCGACTTCATCCCCTTGAAGCCTAACACCTGCAAATGTCACAAGTATCAGTAAAATTGGTGCCTGGAGGCTGGAGGTAGGCCCAAGGCCTTGTTCTGATACTGTAAAGGGGTTAAATACACTTTGCTGAGTATGTGAAGTGTTGCGTTTTCACATCTCCAGCCCGGGGCGAAACTTGAAATCTTACCCTGCGCGGAGCTCCATAGCCCTGGGTAGAACGAGCTACTGTGTCCCCATAAACCTGTAAATTTCAAAATGTCATAAAAAGAACAAAACAAGCGCCTGGAGGCTAGAAATGGGCCCGAGACACTGAAGTCTTGGATCTGATAATGTAAAGGGCTTTATGTACCCTTTGAGTGAAGTATTTTTCCCACCTCCAGTCGAGGGGTAAATCCTGAAATATTACCCCAATTGGAGCACCCTGTGTAGAAAAAGTGACTTCGTCCCATTTGACCTAAAATTTTAGTATTTTTATTTTTATTTTTTATTAAACATTGTTAAAGGGGTGACTGGAGGCTACAAAATGGACCAGATACTGTGAAGGACGTTATTTCATTTTTGGGTGAAAAAAAATAAAAATATATGTATTTTATTAGGATTACGATTTTTTTTTTTTTTGGGGGCCCATCTCCAGCTGAGGGGGAAAACCTGAAATGTTACCCGAAGTGGAGCTCCATTGCCCCGGGTAGAAGTAGTGCCGTGGTCCCCTTGAACCAAAATGTCAACAAAACAATAATAAAAAAAAAAAAGCACTAAAACAGGTGCTTAGAGTCCCGAAATCGGTCACAAAAAAAAATGAGGATCGCACACCCCATGGGCCTGCATGGGAACGCTCTATTTTACCGACTATTAAGCCCCCACGAAGTGGGGGCTTACAGCGCCCGAGCGAGAGACAAAAGTTAGAGGTAGCGCGGCCGTTCCGCCGCCCGGCCATCTGGTCGCGCAGCTCCGTGGGCCATCTGGTCGCGCAAATCGGCGACCAGATGGCCGGCCGCGCGGCCGCCGCCGCTAGCTCGAACCTTTGTCCCTCATTCGTGTTCTGTAAGCCCCCACTACGTGGGGGCTTAATAGTCGAGGGAAATGACCGGCCCTGGGCCGGGCCAAACTCGCCATGGGTCCCCAGTCCAGGGCTCCAGGATGGCGGGCCCCCGGGCCGGGCTATACCCGCCTTAGGTCCCAAGTACAGAGCTCCAGAATGGCGGGCCCCTGGGCCGGGCTATACCCGCCTTAGGTGGCCAGTACAGGGCTTCAGGACAGCGGGCCCCGTGGGCGGGACTAGGATGGACGCGGGGCTCCAGGAAGGTGCCCTGGCCCCAGGACAGTGCCTTGCATGGCGGTTTCGGAGAAATGCCCCCCTCACCCGACCGGCTGTGGGCCTACAAAGCAGGCCTGCCCTGCGGGATCCCTAGTGCATAGATACAGCTCTCCCATGACATCGTGGTCGGCTCTTAAAAGAGCCTTTGGGTTGGTGTTTTTTTTTCTCTTTCTTTCCGTGGGCAAGTCGAGAGTTAAACCGCCGAATCCGTAGAGGGTGCGGCCCTGGCGCTTCAGGGCGTAAACGACATCCATGGCGGTGACGGTCTTCCTCTTGGCGTGCTCGGTGTAGGTGACGGCGTCCCGGATCACATTCTCCAGGAAAACCTTCAGCACCCCGCGGGTCTCCTCGTAGATGAGGCCGGAGATGCGCTTGACCCCGCCACGGCGCGCCAGGCGGCGAATGGCCGGCTTGGTGATGCCCTGGATGTTGTCCCGGAGCACCTTGCGGTGCCTCTTGGCGCCGCCTTTGCCGAGCCCCTTCCCTCCTTTGCCGCGTCCAGACATGTTGTCCTGTCGGTACTGTGACTGAGCAGAAATGAGGAAACAGCCAGCGACGGCTGCTTATATGGAGGAGCTGCGGCGGCCCGGCTAGGGCGCTCCAAGCGGCCCACGTGACTCAACGGAAGGCGAGGGGGAGCCCGCCCCTGGACCGCCCTCTGCAGGGAGCGGGGGGCTGGAGCGGCCGTTGCCGTTTGAAAAAGAGCGCGCTCCCAGCCGCCTCTTTGTCGTGGGCTCAGCAGCTGCCGCCGGGGCACGGATCACAGTCAAGCACACACACACGCCTCCCTTCCCGGCCCCCACTCATCACCGCGGCCCGCCTAACCCTGGCGCTCGGTGCCCGCTCCCACTATGAACAGCAGGCTCTGAAATGTTTTAATGGAGCCAACACATTAACGGCCTCACCGGCACCACCCCGCTGTGTGCGGCCGCCCGCAACCCCGTAACACTGTCCACAGGTCAGGCCCGGTCGTGGCAAGTCTGTAAACTGCCCCTATAAACACGTATTTATTTATTTTTACAAAAAGATTATTCTCGTCGGCCTCAAGCTCGGTTTTGGGACGGGGGCAGCATTTATGTGTCCGTCCGAGGGCTTGGGCATCCCTCCTATGTAGCGACGGTGCGGGCGCTGCCGCGACTATGAAGCCTGCCAGAGTAACACCTTGGCACGGATACGCTCTTTGATGGAGTCTGTGGTTGGCCCTGAAAAGAGCCTTTGTGTTTAGGGTGTGTTTCCACGGTGGTCTGCGGGCCTTTACTTGCTTGCTTTGCCCCCTGCCTTGTGGCTCTCGGTTTTCTTGGGCAGCAGCACGGCCTGGATGTTGGGCAGGACTCCTCCCTGGGCGATGGTGACTCGGCCCAGCAGCTTATTCAGCTCCTCGTCGTTGCGGATGGCCAGCTGGAGGTGTCTGGGGATGATGCGGGTCTTCTTGTTGTCACGGGCAGCGTTGCCGGCCAGCTCCAGGATCTCAGCGGTCAGGTACTCCAGGACTGCAGCCAAATAGACGGGGGGCACCGGCGCCCACCCTCTCGGCGTAGCTTCCCTTCCGGAGTAACCTGTGCACACGGCCCACGGGGAACTGGAGCCCGGCTCTGGAAGAGCGTGTCTTGGCCTTAGCGCGGGCCTTTCCTCCTTGCTTTCCGCGTCCAGACATGGCGATCGATGCAGGGGCTCACTCACACAACAGAGAGATTAGTACTGCTGTTCGGCTCGACTCCGGCGATATAAAGACTTCGGGTGCGTCTGATTGGTTGACAGCTAGGCGCTGATAGTACTTCTCATTGGAGGGAGGAGGGCTTCTGTTTCACCAATCAGAGACCCAGAACCGCAGTACACTAGGAGGTGGGGGGCTTGCCTTTGCCTGCCAATGAGAAGGGAGAGCAGAGAAGCAGCTACTTTACACGCCCAGCCTATAAATACAAGTGCCGGGCTCGCCTGGCCTTATTTCTCTCGGCTCCACAGGAAGCGGTGCAGATTGTCGACCATGCCTGAACCAGCCAAGTCCGCGCCGGCTCCCAAGAAGGGCTCCAAGAAAGCGCTCTCCAAGCCGCCCAAGAAGGACGGGAAGAAGCGCAAGAGGAGCAGGAAGGAAAGCTATGCAATCTACATTTACAAAGTGATGAAGCAGGTGCACCCGGACACCGGCATCTCCTCTAAGGCCATGGGCATCATGAACTCCTTCGTGAACGACATCTTCGAGCGCATCGCCGGGGAGGCTTCCCGCCTGGCCCACTACAACTCGCGGCGCACCATCACCTCCCGGGAGATCCAGACCGCAGTGCGTCTGCTGCTGCCCGGAGAGCTGGCCAAGCACGCCGTGTCGGAGGGCACCAAGGCCGTCACCAAGTACACCAGCGCCAAGTAAGGCTTCGAGGCGCATCCCCAACTAACACAACGGCTCTTTTAAGGGCCAACCACGTCCTCCCCTAAGAGCTAATGTGCTTCTATTATGACCGGAGAAATAAGTGTTTTAAAAGGTAATGTTGAGCGCACAAGACCCGCTCTCACGGGTCTTGCTGCAGACCGAGGGACGATGGAGCAGGCAACCCGTTTTTAATAAACATGTTTATATGAATGAGCCCTCTCTTTGGGACCAAGTCTCACGTAAGCACTGTAATGTAACGATGACGTTAAATGAGCGAGGGACGATGGAGCAGGCAACCCGTTTTGCCTGTTTAAATAAACCTGTTTATATGAATGAGCCCTCTCTTTGGTACCAAGTGTCACATAAGCACTGTAATGTAACGATGACGTTAAATGAGCCCACGGGCTTATTGTTTTCGGCGACCAGTTTTAGTGTGTGCGGGTGTCACGTTGTGTTTGTACTTTAAGACCAAGGGCAACGGCAATAATCCGCCCCTGGGCAAGCGCTCCCGAAATCGGACACATGAACCCGATGTACCGGGAGCACAGATGCCCCACAGCGCTGGCTTGTGACCAGCGGATCCCAACACAACCCTCCACCCAAACAAAGCTCTTTATTAAACGATGGACACATTGAAGATGCGATTGTGCACTGTGAACACGGAGTGCTCTGGTCACCCAGTGCCGGTATAAGTTACCCAGTACTCGTGGTACTCTCAGCCAGTCCACCCACCCTAACCTGTAGAACATGCCATGGCAGATAAGAGAAGCTCGTAGGTGACAGGGTGGTGGCCCTTAAAAGAGCCGTTGTGGTGGTTGTTCGGGTCGGCGTGTCTCCTTAGGCCCTCTCGCCTCGGATACGACGGGCCAGCTGGATGTCCTTGGGCATGATGGTCACCCTCTTGGCGTGGATGGCGCACAGGTTGGTGTCCTCGAAGAGCCCCACCAGGTAGGCCTCGCTGGCCTCTTGCAGGGCCATGACGGCGGAGCTCTGGAAGCGCAGGTCGGTCTTGAAGTCCTGGGCGATCTCCCTCACCAAGCGCTGGAAGGGCAGCTTGCGGATGAGGAGCTCGGTGGACTTCTGGTAGCGGCGGATCTCGCGGAGAGCCACAGTGCCGGGTCGGTAGCGGTGAGGCTTCTTGACGCCGCCGGTGGCAGGCGCGCTCTTGCGGGCAGCCTTGGTGGCCAGCTGCTTGCGAGGCGCTTTGCCGCCGGTGGACTTGCGGGCTGTCTGCTGGGAGCGGTCTCTCTCAGCGACAAGCGAGGAAGAATGGAGTTCAAGCAGGCAAGAGCCCTATTTATGCACTCGAAGACGGAGGGCTGCTCTGGTTGGCTGAAGCGACCGCCCCACGTTTGAAAATAGCCCGCGGTGTGCAATGATTGGCCAATGAACCGGAGGCTGCAGCCTGTCTCTCCAATGAGCTGTGGAGAAAAAGACACCCTCCGATTGGATGATGTACGTTGGAGCCGTAGCCCGCGCTTGGGTCAGCCTTTGTCTCCGTGTCCATCCATAGTCACACGAACCACTCGCCCCCGGTCAACTGGGCGAGGAGCCCAGGATTTTATAAGTGTACTGCCCTTGGTCACCCTGGAACACGCCGCCGTTAACTGCGCTCGATTTCACGTTCACAATCGTCTGCTTTATGCAGACACCACTTCGAATCTGCCCGGATACAGTGAAAGCACCAAGGCACACGTTATTTCACATTTATTATAAACGGAGGTCTAATAAACTCCCAGACCCCCTTCTTTATTTGGTACACAGATTTCAATCCACGCAGCACCAAAAGAGCCGTTTACATGACCAAGATCACACACGGCACTCGCGTGCGGAAAGGTGCGCTATGGATTTACTGTGCCGTTTATTATTATAGAGAAGTGTGCACGCGGGGTGCAAGGGTGGGGACGAACAAGCTCTCTTCTGGACCGGGTGGATGGCTCTTAAAAGAGCCGTTGTGTTTGCAGTGTCTTGGTGCAAGCCCTTACTTCTTCTTGGGCGCTGCCTTCTTGGGCTTGGCTGCTTTGGGCTTGGCTGCCTTGGGTTTGACTACCTTGGCAGGGCTTTTCTTGGCCACTTTGGGCTTCGCCGCCTTGGCTTTCGCTGGGCTCTTGGCAGCCTTCTTGGCGGGGGCAGCCTTGGGCTTCTTGGGGCTCTTTGCTGCCGCAGGCTTCTTGACCTTCTTCGGGCTCTTCTTGACCCCCGCGGGAGCCTTTTTGGGCTTCTTGGCGGCAGGGGCAGCTTTCTTGGCCGCTGGTTTCTTGGTCTTGGCGGCCGCCTTCTTGGCCGCCTTCTTGCCCTCCAGCTGCTTCTTGTTCACCTTGAAGGATCCGGAGGCCCCGGTGCCCTTCAGCTGGGCCAGGGCGCCTTTGCTGACCAGGCTCTTGAGGGAGGCCTTGACCCGGCTCTTGTTCTTGTCCACATCGTAGCCCTCGGCGACCAGCCCCTTCTTCATGGCCGACAGGGAGACTCCCTTCCTCTCGGCAGAGGCGGTCACCACCTTCAGGATCAGATCGGCCACGCTGGGGCCGGAAGGCTTCTTGGCCTTGGAGGCCCCCGCTGTCTTCTTCTGCTGCTTTTTCTTGGGGGCGACCTCAGCGGGAGGCGCCGCGGCGGCTGGAGCGGTTTCGGCCATTGTAATGCGAGTCTCGGCGCGGGCGCTGTCACTGAACAGAAATGTCCCTCCCAAACCCGAGCCCCGTGAATATATACAGGGAGGAGCCGGCCTCTGATTGGTCCCGAGCAGACAGGGCTGTGCGAGGCACACTCGGCTCTTTGCTGCCAGCTGACTTTTGTGTTTCCTACCTTCGGATTATCCACGTTTTAAAACACAATCAGTTAAACACGCGCTTCCACGCATACATGACCAGGAGCCCAGCTTCGGCCCTCTCCCGGGCCTGCCCCCGTTTCGGATCCACCCCTCATCCCTGGCTTGTGATCCGCGGGGAGACTCGGCGCTCCCCCGACGGCGGGCGCCTCCATGCCTGAAATCCCGGGCTCCGGACCCCTTTTCCCCGGTCCTCTCTCGACTCCTGCGGCCGGGAGCGGCGGCCCGCGGGAGGGAGGGGGCTCCTGCAGGGAGCGGGCCCTGTGGCGTCACAGTGGGGCTGCGGGGGCCGCGGGGAGCGCGTTCTGGAACGGGCCGAAGTAACACAGGGCTCCGCCGGCCGAGCGCGGGGTGGAAACAATGCCAGGGAGCCCCTGGCACGGGGGCCAGGGGGCCCTCCCCGCGCGCCTGCACCCTCGGCTGTGGCACCCTCGGCTCGGGGCTTACAAGCAGCGGGGCACGGCCCTGGCTCCAGCCTCGCACGCATCACCAGGCGGCCGTGTGCTGGCAGCTTCACATGCAGGCAGAGAGCATTCACTGCCGAGCGCCGAGCCAGAGGAGGCGGGTGCAGACTCAATACAATAAATACACAGTGACACAATGAAGGAAGGCGGCCGAGTTAGGCCTACATGTTTTAAGACACCCCAAGTGAGAGCAGAGGGTGTGAATGCACCTGAAATGGTGACCCCAGTACCGGCATGGAGGCACTCTGCTGAGCTGATTTTTACAGCTGGAGCTAGGTGTACCTCTGAGGTGACATCTGTAGACAGAGTGAGTTACTGTATGTCAGACGCTGAGCCTATGACCGGGGAGGCCCACTGCGGAACTGAATAGTACAGTACAGAGTGAGGCCTGTGACTACCACTGTTCTACTGAGCCCTATCGCTGGAGTGGGGACCACTCCTGAATCCAATGGTATGTCACGAGGGAGACCTGAGACCAGAAATCATATTCTGCGCACTGTAGCCTGATCGAGGCCTGCTGCTAATTTGGATGGAGGTAGGGGAAGAAAACAAAACACTTCACAAAGTCCAGAACGCACATGAACACCATTCACAGTATCAGATCTTAGCCTTCAGGATCTCCGGCCCATCCCTAGCTTCCAGGTACATGTTTTAGTAATATTTGTGACATTTGGAGGTTTACAGCTTCAAGGGGATGAAGTCGCACCTTCTACCCAGGGTTATGGAGCTCCGCGCAGGGTGAGATTTCAGGGTTCACCCCTGGCTGGAGGTGTGAAAACAAAACAATCCACATAGTCACACCTCCAGCCAGGGGTGAACCCTGAAATCTCACCCTGCGCATAGCTCCATAACCCTGGGTAGAAGGTGCAACTACGTCCCCTTGAAGCTTATCTCCTCCAAAGGTCACAAAGTATCAGTAAAACTGGTGCCTGGAGGCTAGAAACACACCCAAGGCCATGCAGGTCTTGTTCTGATACTGTAACGGAGTTCACACCTCCAAACCTGAAATCGTACCCTGCGCGGAGCTCCATGACCCTGGGTACAAGGTGCGACTTCATCCCCTTGAAGCCTAACACCTTAAAATGTCACAAAGTATCAGTAATACTGGTGCCTGGAGGCTGGAAGTAGGCCCAAGGCCTTGCAGGCCTTATTCTGATACTGTAAAGGAGTTAAATACACTTTCCTGAGTATGTGAAGTGTTTTATTTTCACTCCTCCAGCCTGGGGTGAAGCCTGAAATCTTACCCTGCGCGGAGCTCCATGACACTGGGTACAAGGTGTGACTTCATCCCCTTGAAGCTTAACACCTTAAAATGTCACAAAGTATCAGTAATACTGGTGCCTGGAGGCTGGAAGTAGGCCCAAGGCCTTGCAGGCCTTATTCTGATACGGTAAAGGAGTTAATTACACTTTCCGGAGTATGTGAAGTGTTTTATTGTCACACCTCAAGCCTGGGGTGAACCCTGAAATCTCACCCTGCGCGGAGCTCCATGACCCTGGGTAGAAGGTGCAACTTCATCCCCTTGAAGCCTAACACCTGCAAATGTCACAAGTATCAGTAAAACTGGTGCCAGGAGGCTCGAAGTAGGCCCAAGGACTTGCAGGCCTTATTCTGATACTGTAAAGGAGATAAATACACTTTCCTGAGTATGTGAAGTGTTTTATTTTCACTCCTCCAGCCTGGGGTAAACCCTGAAATCTCACTCTGCGCGGAGCTCCATAACCCTGGGTAGAAGGTGCGGCTTCATCCCCTTGAAGCCTAACCCCTGCAAATGTCACAAGTATCAGTAAATTGGTGCCAGGAGGCTGGAAGTAGGCCCAAGGCCTTGCAGGCCTTGTTCTGATACTGTAAAGGAGTGAAATGCACTTTACTGAGTATGCGAAGTGTTTTGTTTTCACCCCTGCAGCCAGGGGTGAAACCTGAAATCTTACCCTGCGCGGAGCTCCATAACCCTGGGTAGAAGGTGCGACTTCATCCCCTTGATGCCTAACACCTGCAAATGTCACAAGTATCAGTAAATTGGTGCCTGGAGGCTGGAAACACACCCAAGGCCTTGCAGGCCTTGTTCTGATGCTGTGAAGGAGTTAAATACACTTTACTGAGTCTGTGAAGTGTTTTGTTTTCACCCCTGCAGCCAGGGGTGAAACCTGAAATCTTACCCTGCGCGGAGCTCCATGACCCTGGGTAGAAGGCGCGACTTCATCCCCTTGAAGCCTAACAACTACAAATGTCACAAGTATCAGTAAAACTGGTGCCAGGAGGCTGGATGTAGGCCCAAGGCCTTGCAGGCCTTATTCTGATACTGTAAAGGAGTTAAATACACTTTCCTGAGTATGTGATGTGTTTTATTTTCACTCCTCCAGCCTGGGGCGAAGCCTGAAATCTTACCCTGCGTGGAGCTCCATGACCCTGGGTAGAAGGTGCGACTTCATCCCCTTGAAGCCTAACACCTGCAAATGTCACAAGTATCAGTAAAACTGGTGCCAGGAGGCTGGAAGTAGTCCCAAGGCCTTGCAGGCCTTATTCTGATACTGTAAAGCAGCTAAATACTCTTTCCTGAGTATGTGAAGTGTTTTATGTTCACACTTCCATCCAGGGGTGAACCCTGAAATCTCACCCTGCGCGGAGCTCCATAACCCTGGGTAGAAGGTGCGACTTCATCCCCATGATGCCTCACACCTGCAAATGTCACAAGTATCAGTAAATTGGTGCCTGGAGGCTGGAAACACACCCAAGACCTTGCAGGCCTTGTTTTGATGCTGTGAAGGAGTTAAATACACTTTACTGAGTCTGTGAAGTGTTTTATTCTCACACTTCCATCCAGGGGTGAACCCTGAAATCTCACCATGCGCGGAGCTCCATAACCCTGGGTAGAAGGTGCGACTTCATCCCCTTGAAGCCTAACACCTGCAAATGTCACAAGTATCAGTAAAACTGGTGCCAGGAGTCTGGAAGTAGGCCCAAGGCCTTGCAGGCCTCATTCTGATACTGTAAAGGAGCTAAATACACTTTCCTGAGTATGTGAAGTGTTTTATTTTCCCACCTGCAGCCAGGGGTGAACCCTGAAATCTCACCCTACGCGGAGCTCCATGACCCTGGGTAGAAGGTGCGACTTCATCCCCTTGATGCCTAACACCTGCAAATGTCACAAGTATCAGTAAAACTGGTGCCAGGAGGCTGGAAGTAGGCCCAAGGCCTTGCATGCCTTATTCTGATACTGTAAAGCAGCTACATACACTTTCCTGAGTATGTGAAGTGTTTTATGTTCACACTTCCATCCAGGGGTAAACCCTGAAATCTCACCCTGCGCGGAGCTCCATAACCCTGGGTAGAAGGTGCGACTTCATCCCCTTGAAGCCTAACCCCTGCAAATGTCACAAGTATCAGTAAACTGGTGCCAGGAGGCTGGAAGTAGGCCCAAGGCCTTGCAGGCCTTATTCTGATACTGTAAAGCACCTAATACACTTTCCTGAGTATGTGAAGTGTTTTATTTTCACACTTCCATCCAGGGGTAAACCCTGAAATCTCACCCTGCGCGGAGCTCCATAACCCTGGGTAGAAGGTGCGACTTCATCCCCTTGAAGCCTAACCCCTGCAAATGTCACAAGTATCAGTAAAACTGGTGCCAGGAGTCTGGAAGTAGGCCCAAGGCCTTGCAGGCCTCATTCTGATACTGTAAAGGAGCTAAATACACTTTCCTGAGTATGTGAAGTGTTTTATTTTCCCACCTGCAGCCAGGGGTGAACCCTGAAATCTCACCCTGCGCGGAGCTCCATGACCCTGGGTAGAAGGTGCGACTTCATCCCCTTGATGCCTAACACCTGCAAATGTCACAAGTATCAGTAAAACTGGTGCCAGGAGGCTGGAAGTAGGCCCAAGGCCTTGCATGCCTTATTCTGATACTGTAAAGCAGCTACATACACTTTCCTGAGTATGTGAAGTGTTTTATGTTCACACTTCCATCCAGGGGTAAACCCTGAAATCTCACTCTGCGCGGAGCTCCATAACCCTGGGTAGAAGGTGCGGCTTCATCCCCTTGAAGCCTAACCCCTGCAAATGTCACAAGTATCAGTAAATTGGTGCCAGGAGGCTGGAAGTAGGCCCAAGGCCTTGCAGGCCTTGTTCTGATACTGTAAAGGAGTGAAATGCACTTTACTGAGTATGCGAAGTGTTTTGTTTTCACCCCTGCAGCCAGGGGTGAAACCTGAAATCTTACCCTGCGCGGAGCTCCATAACCCTGGGTAGAAGGTGCGACTTCATCCCCTTGATGCCTAACACCTGCAAATGTCACAAGTATCAGTAAATTGGTGCCTGGAGGCTGGAAACACACCCAAGGCCTTGCAGGCCTTGTTCTGATGCTGTGAAGGAGTTAAATACACTTTACTGAGTCTGTGAAGTGTTTTGTTTTCACCCCTGCAGCCAGGGGTGAAACCTGAAATCTTACCCTGCGCGGAGCTCCATGACCCTGGGTAGAAGGCGCGACTTCATCCCCTTGAAGCCTAACACCTGCAAATGTCACAAGTATCAGAAAAACTGGTGCCAGGAGGCTGGAAGTAGGCCCAAGGCCTTGCAGGCCCTATTCTGATACTGGAAAGGAGATAAAAACACTTTCCTGAGAATGTGAAGTGTTTTATTTTCTCAGCTCAAGCCTGGGGTGAACCCTGAAATCTTACCCTGCGCGGAGCTCCATAAACCTGGGTAGAAGGTGCGACTTCATCCCCTTGAAGCCTAAAACCTGCAAATGTCACAAAGTATCAGTAAAACTAGTGCCAGGATGCTGGAAACACACACACGGCCTTGCAGGCCTTATTCTGATACTGTAAAGGAGTTAAATACACTTTCCTGAGTATGTGAAGTGTTTTATTTTCACTCCTCGAGCCTGGGGTGAAGCCTGAAATCTTACCCTGCGCGGAGCTCCATGACCCTGGGTACAAGGTGTGACTTCATCCCCTTGAAGCTTAACACCTTAAAATGTCACAAGTATCAGTAAATTGGTGCCTGGAGGCTGGAAACACACACACAGCCTTGCAGGCCTTATTCTGATACTGTAAAGGAGTTAAATACACTTTACTGAGTCTGTGAAGTGTTTTGTTTTCACCCCTGCAGCCAGGGGTGAAACCTGAAATCTTACCCTGCGCGGAGCTCCATAACCCTGGGTAGAAGGTGCGACTTCATCCCCATGATGCCTCACACCTGCAAATGTCACAAGTATCAGTAAATTGGTGCCTGGAGGCTGGAAACACACCCAAGACCTTGCAGGCCTTGTTCTGATGCTGTGAAGGAGTTAAATACACTTTACTGAGTCTGTGAAGTGTTTTGTTTTCACACCTGCAGCCGGGGGTGAAACCTGAAATCTTACCCTGCGCGGAGCTCCATAAACCTGGGTAGAAGGTGCGACTTCATCCCCTTGAAGCCTAACACCTGCAAATGTCACAAGTATCAGTAAAACTGGTGCCAGGAGTCTGGAAGTAGGCCCAAGGCCTTGCAGGCCTCATTCTGATACTGTAAAGGAGCTAAATACACTTTCCTGAGTATGTGAAGTGTTTTATTTTCCTACCTGCAGCCAGGGGTGAACCCTGAAATCTCACCCTGCGCGGAGCTCCATGACCCTGGGTAGAAGGTGCGCCTTCATCCCCTTGATGCCTAACACCTGCAAATGTCACAAGTATCAGTAAAACTGGTGCCAGGAGGCTGGAAGTAGGCCCAAGGCCTTGCATGCCTTATTCTGATACTGTAAAGCAGCTACATACACTTTCCTGAGTATGTGAAGTGTTTTATGTTCACACTTCCATCCAGGGGTAAACCCTGAAATCTCACCCTGCGCGGAGCTCCATAACCCTGGGTAGAAGGTGCGACTTCATCCCCTTGAAGCCTAACCCCTGAAAATGTCACAAGTATCAGTAAATTGGTGCCAGGAGGCTGGAAGTAGGCCCAAGGCCTTGCAGGCCTTGTTCTGATACTGTAAAGGAGTGAAATGCACTTTACTGAGTATGCGAAGTGTTTTGTTTTCACCCCTGCAGCCAGGGGTGAAACCGGAAATCTTACCCTGCGCGGAGCTCCATAACCCTGGGTAGAAGGTGCGACTTCATCCCCTTGATGCCTAACACCTGCAAATGTCACAAGTATCAGTAAATTGGTGCCTGGAGTCTGGAAACACACCCAAGACCTTGCAGGCCTTGTTCTGATGCTGTGAAGGAGTTAAATACACTTTACTGAGTCTGTGAAGTGTTTTGTTTTCACCCCTGCAGCCAGGGGTGAAACCTGAAATCTTACCCTGCGCGGAGCTCCATAACCCTGGGTAGAAGGTGCGACTTCATCCCCATGATGCCTCACACCTGCAAATGTCACAAGTATCAGTAAATTGGTGCCTGGAGGCTGGAAACACACCCAAGACCTTGCAGGCCTTGTTCTGATGCTGTGAAGGAGTTAAATACACTTTACTGAGTCTGTGAAGTGTTTTGTTTTCACACCTGCAGCCGGGGGTGAAACCTGAAATCTTACCCTGCGCGGAGCTCCATAAACCTGGGTAGAAGGTGCGACTTCATCCCCTTGAAGCCTAACACCTGCAAATGTCACAAGTATCAGTAAAACTGGTGCCAGGAGTCTGGAAGTAGGCCCAAGGCCTTGCAGGCCTCATTCTGATACTGTAAAGGAGCTAAATACACTTTCCTGAGTATGTGAAGTGTTTTATTTTCCCACCTGCAGCCAGGGGTGAACCCTGAAATCTCACCCTGCGCGGAGCTCCATGACCCTGGGTAGAAGGTGCGCCTTCATCCCCTTGATGCCTAACACCTGCAAATGTCACAAGTATCAGTAAAACTGGTGCCAGGAGGCTGGAAGTAGGCCCAAGGCCTTGCATGCCTTATTCTGATACTGTAAAGCAGCTACATACACTTTCCTGAGTATGTGAAGTGTTTTATGTTCACACTTCCATCCAGGGGTAAACCCTGAAATCTCACCCTGCGCGGAGCTCCATAACCCTGGGTAGAAGGTGCGACTTCATCCCCTTGAAGCCTAACCCCTGCAAATGTCACAAGTATCAGTAAATTGGTGCCAGGAGGCTGGAAGTAGGCCCAAGGCCTTGCAGGCCTTGTTCTGATACTGTAAAGGAGTGAAATGCACTTTACTGAGTATGCGAAGTGTTTTGTTTTCACCCCTGCAGTCAGGGGTGAAACCGGAAATCTTACCCTGCGCGGAGCTCCATAACCCTGGGTAGAAGGTGCGACTTCATCCCCTTGATGCCTAACACCTGCAAATGTCACAAGTATCAGTAAATTGGTGCCTGGAGTCTGGAAACACACCCAAGACCTTGCAGGCCTTGTTCTGATGCTGTGAAGGAGTTAAATACACTTTACTGAGTCTGTGAAGTGTTTTGTTTTCACCCCTGCAGCCAGGGGTGAAACCTGAAATCTTACCCTGCGAGGAGCTCCATAACCCTGGGTAGAAGGTGCGACTTCATCCCCTTGAAGCTTAACACCTTAAAATGTCACAAGTATCAGTAAATTGGTGCCTTGAGGCTGGAAACACACCCAAGACCTTGCAGGCCTTGTTCTGATGCTGTGAAGGAGTTAAATACACTTTCCTGAGTCTGTGAAGTGTTTTGTTTTCACCCCTGCAGCCAGGGGTGAAACCTGTAATCTTACCCTGCGCGGAGCTCCATAACCCTGGGTAGAAGGTGCGACTTCATCCCCTTGATGCCTAACACCTGCAAATGTCACAAGTATCAGTAAATTGGTGCCTGGAGGCTGGAAACACACCCAAGACCTTGCAGGCCTTGTTCTGATGCTGTGAAGGAGTTAAATACACTTTACTGAGTCTGTGAAGTGTTTTGTTTTCACACCTGCAGCCAGGGGTGAAACATGAAACCTTACCCTGCGCGGAGCTCCATAACCCTGGGTAGAAGGTGCGACTTCATCCCCTCACAGCTTAACACCTTAAAATGTCACAAGTATCAGTAAATTGGTGCCTGGAGGCTGGAAACACACCCAAGACCTTGCAGGCCTTGTTCTGATGCTGTGAAGGAGTTAAATACACTTTACTGAGTCTGTGAAGTGTTTTGTTTTCACACCTGCAGCCAGGGGTGAAACATGAAACCTTACCCTGCGCGGAGCTCCATAACCCTGGGTAGAAGGTGCGACTTCATCCCCTCACAGCTTAACACCTTAAAATGTCACAAGTATCAGTAAATTGGTGCCTGGAGGCTGGAAACACACCCAAGACCTTGCAGGCCTTGTTCTGATGCTGTGAAGGAGTTAAATACACTTTCCTGAGTCTGTGAAGTGTTTTGTTTTCACCCCTGCAGCCAAGGGTGAAACCTGTAATCTTACCCTGCGCGGAGCTCCATAACCCTGGGTAGAAGGTGCGACTTCATCCCCTTGATGCCTAACACCTGCAAAATGTCACAAGTTTCAGTACAACTGGTGCCAGGAGGCTGAAAAGAGGCCCACGGACTTGCAGGCCTTATTCTGATACTGTAAAGCAGCTAAATACACTTTCCTGAGTATGTGAAGTGTTTTATGTTCACACTTCCATCCAGGGGTAAACCCTGAAATCTCACCCTGCGCGGAGCTCCATAACCCTGGGTAGCAGGTGCGACTTCATCCCCATGATGCCTCACACCTGCAAATGTCACAAGTATCAGTAAATTGGTGCCTGGAGGCTGGAAACACACCCAAGACTAACCCCGGGCGTAGCACTACGCTTCGCCCACGTAGTGTACGTAGCGCTGCCTGCTTCGCACTTTCCGAAGTAGGCGAAGCAGGGCAGCGCTACGCACACGCCGAGGGCGAAGCGTAGCTGCTTGCCACCCGCCACCCACCTCCCGCCCGCCCTTCTTTTAAATATATGAGCAATGAAAAATAAAGTAAAGTAAGTCGACTTACCCGTAAGCGCGGCGTCTCCGGGGCTCCCTCTTTCAGTTTCTAATTTCTTCTGGCAAATGCGCATGCGCGGACACCCGCGCATGCGCATTTCTCGCGAGAAATGCGCATGCGCGGGCGTCCGCGCATGCGCATTTGCCAGAAGAAATTAGAAACTGAAAGAGGGAGCCCCGGAGACGCCGCGCTTACGGGTAAGTCGACTTACTTTTACTTTATTTTTCATTGCTTATAATATTTAAAAGAATGGCGGGTGGGAGGTGGGTGGCACGTAGTGGGGCTACGCGAAGCGCGTAGTGTGCGTAGATTTGGGCACACTACGTGCTGCTTCACGTAGCCCCACTACGCCCACTACGCCCACCCTTACCCAAGACCTTGCAGGCCTTGTTTTGATGCTGTGAAGGAGTTAAATACACTTTACTGAGTCTGTGAAGTGTTTTGTTTTCACACCTGCAGCCGGGGGTGAAACCTGAAATCTTACCCTGCGCGGAGCTCCATAAACCTGGGTAGAAGGTGCGACTTCATCCCCTTGAAGCCTAACACCTGCAAATGTCACAAGTATCAGTAAAACGGGTGCCAGGAGTCTGGAAGTAGGCCCAAGGCCTTGCAGGCCTCATTCTGATACTGTAAAGGAGCTAAATACACTTTCCTGAGTATGTGAAGTGTTTTATGTTCACACTTCCATCCAGGGGTAAACCCTGAAATCTCACCCTGCGCGGAGCTCCATAACCCTGGGTAGAAGGTGCGACTTCATCCCCTTGAAGCCTAACCCCTGCAAATGTCACAAGTATCAGTAAAACTGGTGCCAGGAGGCTGGAAGTAGTCCCAAGGCCTTGCAGGCCTTATTCTGATACTGTAAAGCAGCTAAATACTCTTTCCTGAGTATGTGAAGTGTTTTATGTTCACACTTCCATCCAGGGGTGAACCCTGAAATCTCACCCTGCGCGGAGTTCCATAACCCTGGATAGAAGGTGCGACTTCATCCCCTTGAAGCCTAACCCTGCAAATGTCACAAGTATCAGTAAATTGGTGCCAGGAGGCTGGAAGTAGGCCCAAGGCCTTGCAGGCCTTGTTCTGATACTGTAAAGGAGTGAAATGCACTTTACTGAGTATGTGAAGTGTTTTGTTTTCACCCCTGCAGCCAGGGGTGAAACCTGAAATCTTACCCTGCGCGGAGCTCCATAACCCTGGGTAGAAGGTGCGACTTCATCCCCTTGATGCCTAACACCTGCAAATGTCACAAGTATCAGTAAATTGGTGCCTGGAGGCTGGAAACACACCCAAGACCTTGCAGGCCTTGTTCTGATACTGTAAAGTAGCTAAATACACTTTACTGAGTCTGTGAAGTGTTTTGTTTTCACCCCTGCAGCCAGGGGTGAAACCTGAAATCTTACCCTGCGAGGAGCTCCATAACCCTGGGTAGAAGGTGCGACTTCATCCCCTTGAAGCTTAACACCTTAAAATGTCACAAGTATCAGTAAATTGGTGCCTGGAGGCTGGAAACACACCCAAGACCTTGCAGGCCTTGTTCTGATGCTGTGAAGGAGTTAAATACACTTTCCTGAGTCTGTGAAGTGTTTTGTTTTCACCCCTGCAGCCAGGGGTGAAACCTGTAATCTTACCCTGCGCGGAGCTCCATAACCCTGGGTAGAAGGTGCGACTTCATCCCCTTGATGCCTAACACCTGCAAATGTCACAAGTATCAGTAAATTGGTGCCTGGAGGCTGGAAACACACCCAAGACCTTGCAGGCCTTGTTCTGATGCTGTGAAGGAGTTAAATACACTTTACTGAGTCTGTGAAGTGTTTTGTTTTCACACCTGCAGCCAGGGGTGAAACATGAAACCTTACCCTGCGCGGAGCTCCATAACCCTGGGTAGAAGGTGCGACTTCATCCCCTCACAGCTTAACACCTTAAAATGTCACAAGTATCAGTAAATTGGTGCCTGGAGGCTGGAAACACACCCAAGACCTTGCAGGCCTTGTTCTGATGCTGTGAAGGAGTTAAATACACTTTCCTGAGTCTGTGAAGTGTTTTGTTTTCACCCCTGCAGCCAAGGGTGAAACCTGTAATCTTACCCTGCGCGGAGCTCCATAACCCTGGGTAGAAGGTGCGACTTCATCCCCTTGATGCCTAACACCTGCAAAATGTCACAAGTTTCAGTACAACTGGTGCCAGGAGGCTGAAAAGAGGCCCACGGCCTTGCAGGCCTTATTCTGATACTGTAAAGCAGCTAAATACACTTTCCTGAGTATGTGAAGTGTTTTATGTTCACACTTCCATCCAGGGGTAAACCCTGAAATCTCACCCTGCGCGGAGCTCCATAACCCTGGGTAGCAGGTGCGACTTCATCCCCATGATGCCTCACACCTGCAAATGTCACAAGTATCAGTAAATTGGTGCCTGGAGGCTGGAAACACACCCAAGACTAACCCCGGGCGTAGCACTACGCTTCGCCCACGTAGTGTACGTAGCGCTGCCTGCTTCGCACTTTCCGAAGTAGGCGAAGCAGGGCAGCGCTACGCACACGCCGAGGGCGAAGCGTAGCTGCTTGCCACCCGCCACCCACCTCCCGCCCGCCCTTCTTTTAAATATATGAGCAATGAAAAATAAAGTAAAGTAAGTCGACTTACCCGTAAGCGCGGCGTCTCCGGGGCTCCCTCTTTCAGTTTCTAATTTCTTCTGGCAAATGCGCATGCGCGGACACCCGCGCATGCGCATTTCTCGCGAGAAATGCGCATGCGCGGGCGTCCGCGCATGCGCATTTGCCAGAAGAAATTAGAAACTGAAAGAGGGAGCCCCGGAGACGCCGCGCTTACGGGTAAGTCGACTTACTTTTACTTTATTTTTCATTGCTTATAATATTTAAAAGAATGGCGGGTGGGAGGTGGGTGGCACGTAGTGGGGCTACGCGAAGCGCGTAGTGTGCGTAGATTTGGGCACACTACGTGCTGCTTCACGTAGCCCCACTACGCCCACTACGCCCACCCTTACCCAAGACCTTGCAGGCCTTGTTTTGATGCTGTGAAGGAGTTAAATACACTTTACTGAGTCTGTGAAGTGTTTTGTTTTCACACCTGCAGCCGGGGGTGAAACCTGAAATCTTACCCTGCGCGGAGCTCCATAAACCTGGGTAGAAGGTGCGACTTCATCCCCTTGAAGCCTAACACCTGCAAATGTCACAAGTATCAGTAAAACGGGTGCCAGGAGTCTGGAAGTAGGCCCAAGGCCTTGCAGGCCTCATTCTGATACTGTAAAGGAGCTAAATACACTTTCCTGAGTATGTGAAGTGTTTTATGTTCACACTTCCATCCAGGGGTAAACCCTGAAATCTCACCCTGCGCGGAGCTCCATAACCCTGGGTAGAAGGTGCGACTTCATCCCCTTGAAGCCTAACCCCTGCAAATGTCACAAGTATCAGTAAAACTGGTGCCAGGAGGCTGGAAGTAGTCCCAAGGCCTTGCAGGCCTTATTCTGATACTGTAAAGCAGCTAAATACTCTTTCCTGAGTATGTGAAGTGTTTTATGTTCACACTTCCATCCAGGGGTGAACCCTGAAATCTCACCCTGCGCGGAGTTCCATAACCCTGGATAGAAGGTGCGACTTCATCCCCTTGAAGCCTAACCCTGCAAATGTCACAAGTATCAGTAAATTGGTGCCAGGAGGCTGGAAGTAGGCCCAAGGCCTTGCAGGCCTTGTTCTGATACTGTAAAGGAGTGAAATGCACTTTACTGAGTATGTGAAGTGTTTTGTTTTCACCCCTGCAGCCAGGGGTGAAACCTGAAATCTTACCCTGCGCGGAGCTCCATAACCCTGGGTAGAAGGTGCGACTTCATCCCCTTGATGCCTAACACCTGCAAATGTCACAAGTATCAGTAAATTGGTGCCTGGAGGCTGGAAACACACCCAAGACCTTGCAGGCCTTGTTCTGATGCTGTGAAGGAGTTAAATACACTTTACTGAGTCTGTGAAGTGTTTTGTTTTCACCCCTGCAGCCAGGGGTGAAACCTGAAATCTTACCCTGCGCGGAGCTCCATGACCCTGGGTAGAAGGCGCGACTTCATCCCCTTGAAGCCTAACAACTACAAATGTCACAAGTATCAGTAAAACTGGTGCCAGGAGGCTGGATGTAGGCCCAAGGCCTTGCAGGCCTTATTCTGATACTGTAAAGGAGTTAAATACACTTTCCTGAGTATGTGATGTGTTTTCTTTTCACTCCTCCAGCCTGGGGCGAAGCCTGAAATCTTACCCTGCGTGGAGCTCCATGACCCTGGGTAGAAGGTGCGACTTCATCCCCTTGAAGCCTAACACCTGCAAATGTCACAAGTATCAGTAAAACTGGTGCCAGGAGGCTGGAAGTAGTCCCAAGGCCTTGCAGGCCTTATTCTGATACTGTAAAGCAGCTAAATACTCTTTCCTGAGTATGTGAAGTGTTTTATGTTCACACTTCCATCCAGGGGTGAACCCTGAAATCTCACCCTGCGCGGAGCTCCATAACCCTGGGTAGAAGGTGCGACTTCATCCCCATGATGCCTCACACCTGCAAATGTCACAAGTATCAGTAAATTGGTGCCTGGAGGCTGGAAACACACCCAAGACCTTGCAGGCCTTGTTCTGATGCTGTGAAGGAGTTAAATACACTTTACTGAGTCTGTGAAGTGTTTTGTTTTCACCCCTGCAGCCAGGGGTGAAACCTGAAATCTTACCCTGCGCGGAGCTCCATGACCCTGGGTAGAAGGCGCGACTTCATCCCCTTGAAGCCTAACAACTACAAATGTCACAAGTATCAGTAAAACTGGTGCCAGGAGGCTGGATGTAGGCCCAAGGCCTTGCAGGCCTTATTCTGATACTGTAAAGGAGTTAAATACACTTTCCTGAGTATGTGATGTGTTTTATTTTCACTCCTCCAGCCTGGGGCGAAGCCTGAAATCTTACCCTGCGTGGAGCTCCATGACCCTGGGTAGAAGGTGCGACTTCATCCCCTTGAAGCCTAACACCTGCAAATGTCACAAGTATCAGTAAAACTGGTGCCAGGAGGCTGGAAGTAGTCCCAAGGCCTTGCAGGCCTTATTCTGATACTGTAAAGCAGCTAAATACTCTTTCCCGAGTATGTGAAGTGTTTTATGTTCACACTTCCATCCAGGGGTGAACCCTGAAATCTCACCCTGCGCGGAGCTCCATAACCCTGGGTAGAAGGTGCGACTTCATCCCCATGATGCCTCACACCTGCAAATGTCACAAGTATCAGTAAATTGGTGCCTGGAGGCTGGAAACACACCCAAGACCTTGCAGGCCTTATTCTGATACTGTAAAGCAGCTAAATACACTTTCCTGAGTATGTGAAGTGTTTTATTTTCACACTTCCATCCGGGGGTAAACCCTGAAATCTCACCCTGCGCGGAGCTCCATAACCCTGGGTAGAAGGTGCGACTTCATCCCCTTGAAGCCTAACCCCTGCAAATGTCACAAGTATCAGTAAACTGGTGCCAGGAGGCTGGAAGTAGGCCCAAGGCCTTGCAGGCCTTATTCTGATACTGTAAAGCACCTAATACACTTTCCTGAGTATGTGAAGTGTTTTATTTTCACACTTCCATCCAGGGGTAAACCCTGAAATCTTACCCTGCGCGGAGCTCCATAACCCTGGGTAGAAGGTGCGACTTCATCCCCTTGATGCCTAACACCTGCAAATGTCACAAGTATCAGTAAATTGGTGCCTGGAGGCTGGAAACACACCCAAGGCCTTGCAGGCCTTGTTCTGATGCTGTGAAAGAGTTAAATACACTTTACTGAGTCTGTGAAGTGTTTTGTTTTCACCCCTGCAGCCAGGGGTGAAACCTGAAATCTTACCCTGCGCGGAGCTCCATGACCCTGGGTAGAAGGTGCTACTTCATCCCCTTGAAGCCTAACACCTGCAAATGTCACAAGTATCAGTAAAACTGGTGCCAGGAGTCTGGAAGTAGGCCCAAGGCCTTGCAGGCCTCATTCTGATACTGTAAAGGAGCTAAATACACTTTCCTGAGTATGTGAAGTGTTTTATTTTCCCACCTGCAGCCAGGGGTGAACCCTGAAATCTCACCCTGCGCGGAGCTCCATGACCCTGGGTAGAAGGTGCGACTTCATCCCCTTGATGCCTAACACCTGCAAATGTCACAAGTATCAGTAAAACTGGTGCCAGGAGGCTGGAAGTAGTCCCAAGGCCTTGCAGGCCTTATTCTGATACTGTAAAGCAGCTACATACACTTTCCTGAGTATGTGAAGTGTTTTATGTTCACACTTCCATCCAGGGGTAAACCCTGAAATCTCACTCTGCGCGGAGCTCCATAACCCTGGGTAGAAGGTGCGGCTTCATCCCCTTGAAGCCTAACCCCTGCAAATGTCACAAGTATCAGTAAATTGGTGCCAGGAGGCTGGAAGTAGGCCCAAGGCCTTGCAGGCCTTGTTCTGATACTGTAAAGGAGTGAAATGCACTTTACTGAGTATGCGAAGTGTTTTGTTTTCACCCCTGCAGCCAGGGGTGAAACCTGAAATCTTACCCTGCGCGGAGCTCCATAACCCTGGGTAGAAGGTGCGACTTCATCCCCTTGATGCCTAACACCTGCAAATGTCACAAGTATCAGTAAATTGGTGCCAGGAGGCTGGAAGTAGGCCCAAGGCCTTGCAGGCCTTATTCTGATACTGTAAAGGAGTTAAATACACTTTCCTGAGTATGTGATGTGTTTTATTTTCACTCCTCCAGCCTGGGGCGAAGCCTGAAATCTTACCCTGCGTGGAGCTCCATGACCCTGGGTAGAAGGTGCGACTTCATCCCCTTGAAGCCTAACACCTGCAAATGTCACAAGTATCAGTAAAACTGGTGCCAGGAGGCTGGAAGTAGTCCCAAGGCCTTGCAGGCCTTATTCTGATACTGTAAAGCAGCTAAATACTCTTTCCTGAGTATGTGAAGTGTTTTATGTTCACACTTCCATCCAGGGGTGAACCCTGAAATCTCACCCTGCGCGGAGCTCCATAACCCTGGGTAGAAGGTGCGACTTCATCCCCATGATGCCTCACACCTGCAAATGTCACAAGTATCAGTAAATTGGTGCCTGGAGGCTGGAAACACACCCAAGACCTTGCAGGCCTTGTTTTGATGCTGTGAAGGAGTTAAATACACTTTACTGAGTCTGTGAAGTGTTTTGTTTTCACACCTGCAGCCGGGGGTGAAACCTGAAATCTTACCCTGCGCGGAGCTCCATAAACCTGGGTAGAAGGTGCGACTTCATCCCCTTGAAGCCTAACACCTGCAAATGTCACAAGTATCAGTAAAACTGGTGCCAGGAGTCTGGAAGTAGGCCCAAGGCCTTGCAGGCCTCATTCTGATACTGTAAAGGAGCTAAATACACTTTCCTGAGTATGTGAAGTGTTTTATTTTCCCACCTGCAGCCAGGGGTGAACCCTGAAATCTCACCCTGCGCGGAGCTCCATGACCCTGGGTAGAAGGTGCGACTTCATCCCCTTGATGCCTAACACCTGCAAATGTCACAAGTATCAGTAAAACTGGTGCCAGGAGGCTGGAAGTAGGCCCAAGGCCTTGCATGCCTTATTCTGATACTGTAAAGCAGCTACATACACTTTCCTGAGTATGTGAAGTGTTTTATGTTCACACTTCCATCCAGGGGTAAACCCTGAAATCTCACCCTGCGCGGAGCTCCATAACCCTGGGTAGAAGGTGCGACTTCATCCCCTTGAAGCCTAACCCCTGCAAATGTCACAAGTATCAGTAAACTGGTGCCAGGAGGCTGGAAGTAGGCCCAAGGCCTTGCAGGCCTTATTCTGATACTGTAAAGCACCTAATACACTTTCCTGAGTATGTGAAGTGTTTTATTTTCACACTTCCATCCAGGGGTAAACCCTGAAATCTCACCCTGCGCGGAGCTCCATAACCCTGGGTAGAAGGTGCGACTTCATCCCCTTGAAGCCTAACCCCTGCAAATGTCACAAGTATCAGTAAAACTGGTGCCAGGAGTCTGGAAGTAGGCCCAAGGCCTTGCAGGCCTCATTCTGATACTGTAAAGGAGCTAAATACACTTTCCTGAGTATGTGAAGTGTTTTATTTTCCCACCTGCAGCCAGGGGTGAACCCTGAAATCTCACCCTGCGCGGAGCTCCATGACCCTGGGTAGAAGGTGCGACTTCATCCCCTTGATGCCTAACACCTGCAAATGTCACAAGTATCAGTAAAACTGGTGCCAGGAGGCTGGAAGTAGGCCCAAGGCCTTGCATGCCTTATTCTGATACTGTAAAGCAGCTACATACACTTTCCTGAGTATGTGAAGTGTTTTATGTTCACACTTCCATCCAGGGGTAAACCCTGAAATCTCACTCTGCGCGGAGCTCCATAACCCTGGGTAGAAGGTGCGGCTTCATCCCCTTGAAGCCTAACCCCTGCAAATGTCACAAGTATCAGTAAATTGGTGCCAGGAGGCTGGAAGTAGGCCCAAGGCCTTGCAGGCCTTGTTCTGATACTGTAAAGGAGTGAAATGCACTTTACTGAGTATGCGAAGTGTTTTGTTTTCACCCCTGCAGCCAGGGGTGAAACCTGAAATCTTACCCTGCGCGGAGCTCCATAACCCTGGGTAGAAGGTGCGACTTCATCCCCTTGATGCCTAACACCTGCAAATGTCACAAGTATCAGTAAATTGGTGCCTGGAGGCTGGAAACACACCCAAGGCCTTGCAGGCCTTGTTCTGATGCTGTGAAGGAGTTAAATACACTTTACTGAGTCTGTGAAGTGTTTTGTTTTCACCCCTGCAGCCAGGGGTGAAACCTGAAATCTTACCCTGCGCGGAGCTCCATGACCCTGGTTAGAAGGCGCGACTTCATCCCCTTGAAGCCTAACAACTACGAATGTCACAAGTATCAGTAAAACTGGTGCCAGGAGGCTGGATGTAGGCCCAAGGCCTTGCAGGCCTTATTCTGATACTGTAAAGGAGTTAAATACACTTTCCTGAGTATGTGATGTGTTTTATTTTCACTCCTCCAGCCTGGGGCGAAGCCTGAAATCTTACCCTGCGTGGAGCTCCATGACCCTGGGTAGAAGGTGCGACTTCATCCCCTTGAAGCCTAACACCTGCAAATGTCACAAGTATCAGTAAAACTGGTGCCAGGAGGCTGGAAGTAGTCCCAAGGCCTTGCAGGCCTTATTCTGATACTGTAAAGCAGCTAAATACTCTTTCCTGAGTATGTGAAGTGTTTTATGTTCACACTTCCATCCAGGGGTGAACCCTGAAATCTCACCCTGCGCGGAGCTCCATAACCCTGGGTAGAAGGTGCGACTTCATCCCCATGATGCCTCACACCTGCAAATGTCACAAGTATCAGTAAATTGGTGCCTGGAGGCTGGAAACACACCCAAGACCTTGCAGGCCTTATTCTGATACTGTAAAGCAGCTAAATACACTTTCCTGAGTATGTGAAGTGTTTTATTTTCACACTTCCATCCGGGGGTAAACCCTGAAATCTCACCCTGCGCGGAGCTCCATAACCCTGGGTAGAAGGTGCGGCTTCATCCCCTTGAAGCCTAACCCCTGCAAATGTCACAAGTATCAGTAAATTGGTGCCTGGAGGCTGGAAACACACCCAAGGCCTTGCAGGCCTTGTTCTGATGCTGTGAAGGAGTTAAATACACTTTACTGAGTCTGTGAAGTGTTTTGTTTTCACCCCTGCAGCCAGGGGTGAAACCTGAAATCTTACCCTGCGCGGAGCTCCATAACCCTGGGTAGAAGGTGCGACTTCATCCCCTTGAAGCCTAACACCTTTAAATGTCACAAGTATCAGTAAAACTGGTGCCAGGAGGCTGGAAGTAGGCCCAAGGCCTTGCAGGCCTTGTTCTGATACTGTTAAGGGTTAAATAGACTGTACTGAGTATGTGAAGTGTTTTATTTTCGCACCACAGCCAGGGGTGAATCCTGAAATCTTACCCTGCGCGGAGCTCCATAACCCTGGGTAGAAGGTGCGACTTCATCCCCTTGAAGCCTAACACCTGCAAATGTCACAAGTATCAGTAAAATTGGTGCCTGGAGGCTGGAGGTAGGCCCAAGGCCTTGTTCTGATACTGTAAAGGGGTTAAATACACTTTGCTGAGTATGTGAAGTGTTGCGTTTTCACATCTCCAGCCCGGGGCGAAACTTGAAATCTTACCCTGCGCGGAGCTCCATAGCCCTGGGTAGAACGAGCTACTGTGTCCCCATAAACCTGTAAATTTCAAAATGTCATAAAAAGAACAAAACAAGCGCCTGGAGGCTAGAAATGGGCCCGAGACACTGAAGTCTTGGATCTGATAATGTAAAGGGCTTTATGTACCCTTTGAGTGAAGTATTTTTCCCACCTCCAGTCGAGGGGTAAATCCTGAAATATTACCCCAATTGGAGCACCCTGTGTAGAAAAAGTGACTTCGTCCCATTTGACCTAAAATTTTAGTATTTTTATTTTTATTTTTTATTAAACATTGTTAAAGGGGTGACTGGAGGCTACAAAATGGACCAGATACTGTGAAGGACGTTATTTCATTTTTGGGTGAAAAAAAATAAAAATATATGTATTTTATTAGGATTACGATTTTTTTTTTTTTTGGGGGCCCATCTCCAGCTGAGGGGGAAAACCTGAAATGTTACCCGAAGTGGAGCTCCATTGCCCCGGGTAGAAGTAGTGCCGTGGTCCCCTTGAACCAAAATGTCAACAAAACAATAATAAAAAAAAAAAAGCACTAAAACAGGTGCTTAGAGTCCCGAAATCGGTCACAAAAAAAAATGAGGATCGCACACCCCATGGGCCTGCATGGGAACGCTCTATTTTACCGACTATTAAGCCCCCACGAAGTGGGGGCTTACAGCGCCCGAGCGAGAGACAAAAGTTAGAGGTAGCGCGGCCGTTCCGCCGCCCGGCCATCTGGTCGCGCAGCTCCGTGGGCCATCTGGTCGCGCAAATCGGCGACCAGATGGCCGGCCGCGCGGCCGCCGCCGCTAGCTCGAACCTTTGTCCCTCATTCGTGTTCTGTAAGCCCCCACTACGTGGGGGCTTAATAGTCGAGGGAAATGACCGGCCCTGGGCCGGGCCAAACTCGCCATGGGTCCCCAGTCCAGGGCTCCAGGATGGCGGGCCCCCGGGCCGGGCTATACCCGCCTTAGGTCCCAAGTACAGAGCTCCAGAATGGCGGGCCCCTGGGCCGGGCTATACCCGCCTTAGGTGGCTTCAGGACAGCGGGCCCCGTGGGCGGGACTAGGATGGACGCGGGGCTCCAGGAAGGTGCCCTGGCCCCAGGACAGTGCCTTGCATGGCGGTTTCGGAGAAATGCCCCCCTCACCCGACCGGCTGTGGGCCTACAAAGCAGGCCTGCCCTGCGGGATCCCTAGTGCATAGATACAGCTCTCCCATGACATCGTGGTCGGCTCTTAAAAGAGCCTTTGGGTTGGTGTTTTTTTTTCTCTTTCTTTCCGTGGGCAAGTCGAGAGTTTAACCGCCGAATCCGTAGAGGGTGCGGCCCTGGCGCTTCAGGGCGTAAACGACATCCATGGCGGTGACGGTCTTCCTCTTGGCGTGCTCGGTGTAGGTGACGGCGTCCCGGATCACATTCTCCAGGAAAACCTTCAGCACCCCGCGGGTCTCCTCGTAGATGAGGCCGGAGATGCGCTTGACCCCGCCACGGCGCGCCAGGCGGCGAATGGCCGGCTTGGTGATGCCCTGGATGTTGTCCCGGAGCACCTTGCGGTGCCTCTTGGCGCCGCCTTTGCCGAGCCCCTTCCCTCCTTTGCCGCGTCCAGACATGTTGTCCTGTCGGTACTGTGACTGAGCAGAAATGAGGAAACAGCCAGCGACGGCTGCTTATATGGAGGAGCTGCGGCGGACCGGCTAGGGCGCTCCAAGCGGCCCACGTGACTCAACGGAAGGCGAGGGGGAGCCCGCCCCTGGACCGCCCTCTGCAGGGAGCGGGGGGCTGGAGCGGCCGTTGCCGTTTGAAAAAGAGCGCGCTCCCAGCCGCCTCTTTGTCGTGGGCTCAGCAGCTGCCGCCGGGGCACGGATCACAGTCAAGCACACACACACGCCTCCCTTCCCGGCCCCCACTCATCACCGCGGCCCGCCTAACCCTGGCGCTCGGTGCCCGCTCCCACTATGAACAGCAGGCTCTGAAATGTTTTAATGGAGCCAACACATTAACGGCCTCACCGGCACCACCCCGCTGTGTGCGGCCGCCCGCAACCCCGTAACACTGTCCACAGGTCAGGCCCGGTCGTGGCAAGTCTGTAAACTGCCCCTATAAACACGTATTTATTTATTTTTACAAAAAGATTATTCTCGTCGGCCTCAAGCTCGGTTTTGGGACGGGGGCAGCATTTATGTGTCCGTCCGAGGGCTTGGGCATCCCTCCTATGTAGCGACGGTGCGGGCGCTGCCGCGACTATGAAGCCTGCCAGAGTAACACCTTGGCACGGATACGCTCTTTGATGGAGTCTGTGGTTGGCCCTGAAAAGAGCCTTTGTGTTTAGGGTGTGTTTCCACGGTGGTCTGCGGGCCTTTACTTGCTTGCTTTGCCCCCTGCCTTGTGGCTCTCGGTTTTCTTGGGCAGCAGCACGGCCTGGATGTTGGGCAGGACTCCTCCCTGGGCGATGGTGACTCGGCCCAGCAGCTTATTCAGCTCCTCGTCGTTGCGGATGGCCAGCTGGAGGTGTCTGGGGATGATGCGGGTCTTCTTGTTGTCACGGGCAGCGTTGCCGGCCAGCTCCAGGATCTCAGCGGTCAGGTACTCCAGGACTGCAGCCAAATAGACGGGGGGCACCGGCGCCCACCCTCTCGGCGTAGCTTCCCTTCCGGAGTAACCTGTGCACACGGCCCACGGGGAACTGGAGCCCGGCTCTGGAAGAGCGTGTCTTGGCCTTAGCGCGGGCCTTTCCTCCTTGCTTTCCGCGTCCAGACATGGCGATCGATGCAGGGGCTCACTCACACAACAGAGAGATTAGTACTGCTGTTCGGCTCGACTCCGGCGATATAAAGACTTCGGGTGCGTCTGATTGGTTGACAGCTAGGCGCTGATAGTACTTCTCATTGGAGGGAGGAGGGCTTCTGTTTCACCAATCAGAGACCCAGAACCGCAGTACACTAGGAGGTGGGGGGCTTGCCTTTGCCTGCCAATGAGAAGGGAGAGCAGAGAAGCAGCTACTTTACACGCCCAGCCTATAAATACAAGTGCCGGGCTCGCCTGGCCTTATTTCTCTCGGCTCCACAGGAAGCGGTGCAGATTGTCGACCATGCCTGAACCAGCCAAGTCCGCGCCGGCTCCCAAGAAGGGCTCCAAGAAAGCGCTCTCCAAGCCGCCCAAGAAGGACGGGAAGAAGCGCAAGAGGAGCAGGAAGGAAAGCTATGCAATCTACATTTACAAAGTGATGAAGCAGGTGCACCCGGACACCGGCATCTCCTCTAAGGCCATGGGCATCATGAACTCCTTCGTGAACGACATCTTCGAGCGCATCGCCGGGGAGGCTTCCCGCCTGGCCCACTACAACTCGCGGCGCACCATCACCTCCCGGGAGATCCAGACCGCAGTGCGTCTGCTGCTGCCCGGAGAGCTGGCCAAGCACGCCGTGTCGGAGGGCACCAAGGCCGTCACCAAGTACACCAGCGCCAAGTAAGGCTTCGAGGCGCATCCCCAACTAACACAACGGCTCTTTTAAGGGCCAACCACGTCCTCCCCTAAGAGCTAATGTGCTTCTATTATGACCGGAGAAATAAGTGTTTTAAAAGGTAATGTTGAGCGCACAAGACCCGCTCTCACGGGTCTTGCTGCAGACCGAGGGACGATGGAGCAGGCAACCCGTTTTTAATAAACATGTTTATATGAATGAGCCCTCTCTTTGGGACCAAGTCTCACGTAAGCACTGTAATGTAACGATGACGTTAAATGAGCGAGGGACGATGGAGCAGGCAACCCGTTTTGCCTGTTTAAATAAACCTGTTTATATGAATGAGCCCTCTCTTTGGTACCAAGTGTCACATAAGCACTGTAATGTAACGATGACGTTAAATGAGCCCACGGGCTTATTGTTTTCGGCGACCAGTTTTAGTGTGTGCGGGTGTCACGTTGTGTTTGTACTTTAAGACCAAGGGCAACGGCAATAATCCGCCCCTGGGCAAGCGCTCCCGAAATCGGACACATGAACCCGATGTACCGGGAGCACAGATGCCCCACAGCGCTGGCTTGTGACCAGCGGATCCCAACACAACCCTCCACCCAAACAAAGCTCTTTATTAAACGATGGACACATTGAAGATGCGATTGTGCACTGTGAACACGGAGTGCTCTGGTCACCCAGTGCCGGTATAAGTTACCCAGTACTCGTGGTACTCTCAGCCAGCCCACCCACCCTAACCTGTAGAACATGCCATGGCAGATAAGAGAAGCTCGTAGGTGACAGGGTGGTGGCCCTTAAAAGAGCCGTTGTGGTGGTTGTTCGGGTCGGCGTGTCTCCTTAGGCCCTCTCGCCTCGGATACGACGGGCCAGCTGGATGTCCTTGGGCATGATGGTCACCCTCTTGGCGTGGATGGCGCACAGGTTGGTGTCCTCGAAGAGCCCCACCAGGTAGGCCTCGCTGGCCTCTTGCAGGGCCATGACGGCGGAGCTCTGGAAGCGCAGGTCGGTCTTGAAGTCCTGGGCGATCTCCCTCACCAAGCGCTGGAAGGGCAGCTTGCGGATGAGGAGCTCGGTGGACTTCTGGTAGCGGCGGATCTCGCGGAGAGCCACAGTGCCGGGTCGGTAGCGGTGAGGCTTCTTGACGCCGCCGGTGGCAGGCGCGCTCTTGCGGGCAGCCTTGGTGGCCAGCTGCTTGCGAGGCGCTTTGCCGCCGGTGGACTTGCGGGCTGTCTGCTGGGAGCGGTCTCTCTCAGCGACAAGCGAGGAAGAATGGAGTTCAAGCAGGCAAGAGCCCTATTTATGCACTCGAAGACGGAGGGCTGCTCTGGTTGGCTGAAGCGACCGCCCCACGTTTGAAAATAGCCCGCGGTGTGCAATGATTGGCCAATGAACCGGAGGCTGCAGCCTGTCTCTCCAATGAGCTGTGGAGAAAAAGACACCCTCCGATTGGATGATGTACGTTGGAGCCGTAGCCCGCGCTTGGGTCAGCCTTTGTCTCCGTGTCCATCCATAGTCACACGAACCACTCGCCCCCGGTCAACTGGGCGAGGAGCCCAGGATTTTATAAGTGTACTGCCCTTGGTCACCCTGGAACACGCCGCCGTTAACTGCGCTCGATTTCACGTTCACAATCGTCTGCTTTATGCAGACACCACTTCGAATCTGCCCGGATACAGTGAAAGCACCAAGGCACACGTTATTTCACATTTATTATAAACGGAGGTCTAATAAACTCCCAGACCCCCTTCTTTATTTGGTACACAGATTTCAATCCACGCAGCACCAAAAGAGCCGTTTACATGACCAAGATCACACACGGCACTCGCGTGCGGAAAGGTGCGCTATGGATTTACTGTGCCGTTTATTATTATAGAGAAGTGTGCACGCGGGGTGCAAGGGTGGGGACGAACAAGCTCTCTTCTGGACCGGGTGGATGGCTCTTAAAAGAGCCGTTGTGTTTGCAGTGTCTTGGTGCAAGCCCTTACTTCTTCTTGGGCGCTGCCTTCTTGGGCTTGGCTGCTTTGGGCTTGGCTGCCTTGGGTTTGACTACCTTGGCAGGGCTTTTCTTGGCCACTTTGGGCTTCGCCGCCTTGGCTTTCGCTGGGCTCTTGGCAGCCTTCTTGGCGGGGGCAGCCTTGGGCTTCTTGGGGCTCTTTGCTGCCGCAGGCTTCTTGACCTTCTTCGGGCTCTTCTTGACCCCCGCGGGAGCCTTTTTGGGCTTCTTGGCGGCAGGGGCAGCTTTCTTGGCCGCTGGTTTCTTGGTCTTGGCGGCCGCCTTCTTGGCCGCCTTCTTGCCCTCCAGCTGCTTCTTGTTCACCTTGAAGGATCCGGAGGCCCCGGTGCCCTTCAGCTGGGCCAGGGCGCCTTTGCTGACCAGGCTCTTGAGGGAGGCCTTGACCCGGCTCTTGTTCTTGTCCACATCGTAGCCCTCGGCGACCAGCCCCTTCTTCATGGCCGACAGGGAGACTCCCTTCCTCTCGGCAGAGGCGGTCACCACCTTCAGGATCAGATCGGCCACGCTGGGGCCGGAAGGCTTCTTGGCCTTGGAGGCCCCCGCTGTCTTCTTCTGCTGCTTTTTCTTGGGGGCGACCTCAGCGGGAGGCGCCGCGGCGGCTGGAGCGGTTTCGGCCATTGTAATGCGAGTCTCGGCGCGGGCGCTGTCACTGAACAGAAATGTCCCTCCCAAACCCGAGCCCCGTGAATATATACAGGGAGGAGCCGGCCTCTGATTGGTCCCGAGCAGACAGGGCTGTGCGAGGCACACTCGGCTCTTTGCTGCCAGCTGACTTTTGTGTTTCCTACCTTCGGATTATCCACGTTTTAAAACACAATCAGTTAAACACGCGCTTCCACGCATACATGACCAGGAGCCCAGCTTCGGCCCTCTCCCGGGCCTGCCCCCGTTTCGGATCCACCCCTCATCCCTGGCTTGTGATCCGCGGGGAGACTCGGCGCTCCCCCGACGGCGGGCGCCTCCATGCCTGAAATCCCGGGCTCCGGACCCCTTTTCCCCGGTCCTCTCTCGACTCCTGCGGCCGGGAGCGGCGGCCCGCGGGAGGGAGGGGGCTCCTGCAGGGAGCGGGCCCTGTGGCGTCACAGTGGGGCTGCGGGGGCCGCGGGGAGCGCGTTCTGGAACGGGCCGAAGTAACACAGGGCTCCGCCGGCCGAGCGCGGGGTGGAAACAATGCCAGGGAGCCCCTGGCACGGGGGCCAGGGGGCCCTCCCCGCGCGCCTGCACCCTCGGCTGTGGCACCCTCGGCTCGGGGCTTACAAGCAGCGGGGCACGGCCCTGGCTCCAGCCTCGCACGCATCACCAGGCGGCCGTGTGCTGGCAGCTTCACATGCAGGCAGAGAGCATTCACTGCCGAGCGCCGAGCCAGAGGAGGCGGGTGCAGACTCAATACAATAAATACACAGTGACACAATGAAGGAAGGCGGCCGAGTTAGGCCTACATGTTTTAAGACACCCCAAGTGAGAGCAGAGGGTGTGAATGCACCTGAAATGGTGACCCCAGTACCGGCATGGAGGCACTCTGCTGAGCTGATTTTTACAGCTGGAGCTAGGTGTACCTCTGAGGTGACATCTGTAGACAGAGTGAGTTACTGTATGTCAGACGCTGAGCCTATGACCGGGGAGGCCCACTGCGGAACTGAATAGTACAGTACAGAGTGAGGCCTGTGACTACCACTGTTCTACTGAGCCCTATCGCTGGAGTGGGGACCACTCCTGAATCCAATGGTATGTCACGAGGGAGACCTGAGACCAGAAATCATATTCTGCGCACTGTAGCCTGATCGAGGCCTGCTGCTAATTTGGATGGAGGTAGGGGAAGAAAACAAAACACTTCACAAAGTCCAGAACGCACATGAACACCATTCACAGTATCAGATCTTAGCCTTCAGGATCTCCGGCCCATCCCTAGCTTCCAGGTACATGTTTTAGTAATATTTGTGACATTTGGAGGTTTACAGCTTCAAGGGGATGAAGTCGCACCTTCTACCCAGGGTTATGGAGCTCCGCGCAGGGTGAGATTTCAGGGTTCACCCCTGGCTGGAGGTGTGAAAACAAAACAATCCACATAGTCACACCTCCAGCCAGGGGTGAACCCTGAAATCTCACCCTGCGCATAGCTCCATAACCCTGGGTAGAAGGTGCAACTACGTCCCCTTGAAGCTTATCTCCTCCAAAGGTCACAAAGTATCAGTAAAACTGGTGCCTGGAGGCTAGAAACACACCCAAGGCCATGCAGGTCTTGTTCTGATACTGTAACGGAGTTCACACCTCCAAACCTGAAATCGTACCCTGCGCGGAGCTCCATGACCCTGGGTACAAGGTGCGACTTCATCCCCTTGAAGCCTAACACCTTAAAATGTCACAAAGTATCAGTAATACTGGTGCCTGGAGGCTGGAAGTAGGCCCAAGGCCTTGCAGGCCTTATTCTGATACTGTAAAGGAGTTAAATACACTTTCCTGAGTATGTGAAGTGTTTTATTTTCACTCCTCCAGCCTGGGGTGAAGCCTGAAATCTTACCCTGCGCGGAGCTCCATGACACTGGGTACAAGGTGTGACTTCATCCCCTTGAAGCTTAACACCTTAAAATGTCACAAAGTATCAGTAATACTGGTGCCTGGAGGCTGGAAGTAGGCCCAAGGCCTTGCAGGCCTTATTCTGATACGGTAAAGGAGTTAATTACACTTTCCGGAGTATGTGAAGTGTTTTATTGTCACACCTCAAGCCTGGGGTGAACCCTGAAATCTCACCCTGCGCGGAGCTCCATGACCCTGGGTAGAAGGTGCAACTTCATCCCCTTGAAGCCTAACACCTGCAAATGTCACAAGTATCAGTAAAACTGGTGCCAGGAGGCTCGAAGTAGGCCCAAGGACTTGCAGGCCTTATTCTGATACTGTAAAGGAGATAAATACACTTTCCTGAGTATGTGAAGTGTTTTATTTTCACTCCTCCAGCCTGGGGTAAACCCTGAAATCTCACTCTGCGCGGAGCTCCATAACCCTGGGTAGAAGGTGCGGCTTCATCCCCTTGAAGCCTAACCCCTGCAAATGTCACAAGTATCAGTAAATTGGTGCCAGGAGGCTGGAAGTAGGCCCAAGGCCTTGCAGGCCTTGTTCTGATACTGTAAAGGAGTGAAATGCACTTTACTGAGTATGCGAAGTGTTTTGTTTTCACCCCTGCAGCCAGGGGTGAAACCTGAAATCTTACCCTGCGCGGAGCTCCATAACCCTGGGTAGAAGGTGCGACTTCATCCCCTTGATGCCTAACACCTGCAAATGTCACAAGTATCAGTAAATTGGTGCCTGGAGGCTGGAAACACACCCAAGGCCTTGCAGGCCTTGTTCTGATGCTGTGAAGGAGTTAAATACACTTTACTGAGTCTGTGAAGTGTTTTGTTTTCACCCCTGCAGCCAGGGGTGAAACCTGAAATCTTACCCTGCGCGGAGCTCCATGACCCTGGGTAGAAGGCGCGACTTCATCCCCTTGAAGCCTAACAACTACAAATGTCACAAGTATCAGTAAAACTGGTGCCAGGAGGCTGGATGTAGGCCCAAGGCCTTGCAGGCCTTATTCTGATACTGTAAAGGAGTTAAATACACTTTCCTGAGTATGTGATGTGTTTTATTTTCACTCCTCCAGCCTGGGGCGAAGCCTGAAATCTTACCCTGCGTGGAGCTCCATGACCCTGGGTAGAAGGTGCGACTTCATCCCCTTGAAGCCTAACACCTGCAAATGTCACAAGTATCAGTAAAACTGGTGCCAGGAGGCTGGAAGTAGTCCCAAGGCCTTGCAGGCCTTATTCTGATACTGTAAAGCAGCTAAATACTCTTTCCTGAGTATGTGAAGTGTTTTATGTTCACACTTCCATCCAGGGGTGAACCCTGAAATCTCACCCTGCGCGGAGCTCCATAACCCTGGGTAGAAGGTGCGACTTCATCCCCATGATGCCTCACACCTGCAAATGTCACAAGTATCAGTAAATTGGTGCCTGGAGGCTGGAAACACACCCAAGACCTTGCAGGCCTTGTTTTGATGCTGTGAAGGAGTTAAATACACTTTACTGAGTCTGTGAAGTGTTTTATTCTCACACTTCCATCCAGGGGTGAACCCTGAAATCTCACCATGCGCGGAGCTCCATAACCCTGGGTAGAAGGTGCGACTTCATCCCCTTGAAGCCTAACACCTGCAAATGTCACAAGTATCAGTAAAACTGGTGCCAGGAGTCTGGAAGTAGGCCCAAGGCCTTGCAGGCCTCATTCTGATACTGTAAAGGAGCTAAATACACTTTCCTGAGTATGTGAAGTGTTTTATTTTCCCACCTGCAGCCAGGGGTGAACCCTGAAATCTCACCCTACGCGGAGCTCCATGACCCTGGGTAGAAGGTGCGACTTCATCCCCTTGATGCCTAACACCTGCAAATGTCACAAGTATCAGTAAAACTGGTGCCAGGAGGCTGGAAGTAGGCCCAAGGCCTTGCATGCCTTATTCTGATACTGTAAAGCAGCTACATACACTTTCCTGAGTATGTGAAGTGTTTTATGTTCACACTTCCATCCAGGGGTAAACCCTGAAATCTCACCCTGCGCGGAGCTCCATAACCCTGGGTAGAAGGTGCGACTTCATCCCCTTGAAGCCTAACCCCTGCAAATGTCACAAGTATCAGTAAACTGGTGCCAGGAGGCTGGAAGTAGGCCCAAGGCCTTGCAGGCCTTATTCTGATACTGTAAAGCACCTAATACACTTTCCTGAGTATGTGAAGTGTTTTATTTTCACACTTCCATCCAGGGGTAAACCCTGAAATCTCACCCTGCGCGGAGCTCCATAACCCTGGGTAGAAGGTGCGACTTCATCCCCTTGAAGCCTAACCCCTGCAAATGTCACAAGTATCAGTAAAACTGGTGCCAGGAGTCTGGAAGTAGGCCCAAGGCCTTGCAGGCCTCATTCTGATACTGTAAAGGAGCTAAATACACTTTCCTGAGTATGTGAAGTGTTTTATTTTCCCACCTGCAGCCAGGGGTGAACCCTGAAATCTCACCCTGCGCGGAGCTCCATGACCCTGGGTAGAAGGTGCGACTTCATCCCCTTGATGCCTAACACCTGCAAATGTCACAAGTATCAGTAAAACTGGTGCCAGGAGGCTGGAAGTAGGCCCAAGGCCTTGCATGCCTTATTCTGATACTGTAAAGCAGCTACATACACTTTCCTGAGTATGTGAAGTGTTTTATGTTCACACTTCCATCCAGGGGTAAACCCTGAAATCTCACTCTGCGCGGAGCTCCATAACCCTGGGTAGAAGGTGCGGCTTCATCCCCTTGAAGCCTAACCCCTGCAAATGTCACAAGTATCAGTAAATTGGTGCCAGGAGGCTGGAAGTAGGCCCAAGGCCTTGCAGGCCTTGTTCTGATACTGTAAAGGAGTGAAATGCACTTTACTGAGTATGCGAAGTGTTTTGTTTTCACCCCTGCAGCCAGGGGTGAAACCTGAAATCTTACCCTGCGCGGAGCTCCATAACCCTGGGTAGAAGGTGCGACTTCATCCCCTTGATGCCTAACACCTGCAAATGTCACAAGTATCAGTAAATTGGTGCCTGGAGGCTGGAAACACACCCAAGGCCTTGCAGGCCTTGTTCTGATGCTGTGAAGGAGTTAAATACACTTTACTGAGTCTGTGAAGTGTTTTGTTTTCACCCCTGCAGCCAGGGGTGAAACCTGAAATCTTACCCTGCGCGGAGCTCCATGACCCTGGGTAGAAGGCGCGACTTCATCCCCTTGAAGCCTAACACCTGCAAATGTCACAAGTATCAGAAAAACTGGTGCCAGGAGGCTGGAAGTAGGCCCAAGGCCTTGCAGGCCCTATTCTGATACTGGAAAGGAGATAAAAACACTTTCCTGAGAATGTGAAGTGTTTTATTTTCTCAGCTCAAGCCTGGGGTGAACCCTGAAATCTTACCCTGCGCGGAGCTCCATAAACCTGGGTAGAAGGTGCGACTTCATCCCCTTGAAGCCTAAAACCTGCAAATGTCACAAAGTATCAGTAAAACTAGTGCCAGGATGCTGGAAACACACACACGGCCTTGCAGGCCTTATTCTGATACTGTAAAGGAGTTAAATACACTTTCCTGAGTATGTGAAGTGTTTTATTTTCACTCCTCGAGCCTGGGGTGAAGCCTGAAATCTTACCCTGCGCGGAGCTCCATGACCCTGGGTACAAGGTGTGACTTCATCCCCTTGAAGCTTAACACCTTAAAATGTCACAAGTATCAGTAAATTGGTGCCTGGAGGCTGGAAACACACACACAGCCTTGCAGGCCTTATTCTGATACTGTAAAGGAGTTAAATACACTTTACTGAGTCTGTGAAGTGTTTTGTTTTCACCCCTGCAGCCAGGGGTGAAACCTGAAATCTTACCCTGCGCGGAGCTCCATAACCCTGGGTAGAAGGTGCGACTTCATCCCCATGATGCCTCACACCTGCAAATGTCACAAGTATCAGTAAATTGGTGCCTGGAGGCTGGAAACACACCCAAGACCTTGCAGGCCTTGTTCTGATGCTGTGAAGGAGTTAAATACACTTTACTGAGTCTGTGAAGTGTTTTGTTTTCACACCTGCAGCCGGGGGTGAAACCTGAAATCTTACCCTGCGCGGAGCTCCATAAACCTGGGTAGAAGGTGCGACTTCATCCCCTTGAAGCCTAACACCTGCAAATGTCACAAGTATCAGTAAAACTGGTGCCAGGAGTCTGGAAGTAGGCCCAAGGCCTTGCAGGCCTCATTCTGATACTGTAAAGGAGCTAAATACACTTTCCTGAGTATGTGAAGTGTTTTATTTTCCTACCTGCAGCCAGGGGTGAACCCTGAAATCTCACCCTGCGCGGAGCTCCATGACCCTGGGTAGAAGGTGCGCCTTCATCCCCTTGATGCCTAACACCTGCAAATGTCACAAGTATCAGTAAAACTGGTGCCAGGAGGCTGGAAGTAGGCCCAAGGCCTTGCATGCCTTATTCTGATACTGTAAAGCAGCTACATACACTTTCCTGAGTATGTGAAGTGTTTTATGTTCACACTTCCATCCAGGGGTAAACCCTGAAATCTCACCCTGCGCGGAGCTCCATAACCCTGGGTAGAAGGTGCGACTTCATCCCCTTGAAGCCTAACCCCTGAAAATGTCACAAGTATCAGTAAATTGGTGCCAGGAGGCTGGAAGTAGGCCCAAGGCCTTGCAGGCCTTGTTCTGATACTGTAAAGGAGTGAAATGCACTTTACTGAGTATGCGAAGTGTTTTGTTTTCACCCCTGCAGCCAGGGGTGAAACCGGAAATCTTACCCTGCGCGGAGCTCCATAACCCTGGGTAGAAGGTGCGACTTCATCCCCTTGATGCCTAACACCTGCAAATGTCACAAGTATCAGTAAATTGGTGCCTGGAGTCTGGAAACACACCCAAGACCTTGCAGGCCTTGTTCTGATGCTGTGAAGGAGTTAAATACACTTTACTGAGTCTGTGAAGTGTTTTGTTTTCACCCCTGCAGCCAGGGGTGAAACCTGAAATCTTACCCTGCGCGGAGCTCCATAACCCTGGGTAGAAGGTGCGACTTCATCCCCATGATGCCTCACACCTGCAAATGTCACAAGTATCAGTAAATTGGTGCCTGGAGGCTGGAAACACACCCAAGACCTTGCAGGCCTTGTTCTGATGCTGTGAAGGAGTTAAATACACTTTACTGAGTCTGTGAAGTGTTTTGTTTTCACACCTGCAGCCGGGGGTGAAACCTGAAATCTTACCCTGCGCGGAGCTCCATAAACCTGGGTAGAAGGTGCGACTTCATCCCCTTGAAGCCTAACACCTGCAAATGTCACAAGTATCAGTAAAACTGGTGCCAGGAGTCTGGAAGTAGGCCCAAGGCCTTGCAGGCCTCATTCTGATACTGTAAAGGAGCTAAATACACTTTCCTGAGTATGTGAAGTGTTTTATTTTCCCACCTGCAGCCAGGGGTGAACCCTGAAATCTCACCCTGCGCGGAGCTCCATGACCCTGGGTAGAAGGTGCGCCTTCATCCCCTTGATGCCTAACACCTGCAAATGTCACAAGTATCAGTAAAACTGGTGCCAGGAGGCTGGAAGTAGGCCCAAGGCCTTGCATGCCTTATTCTGATACTGTAAAGCAGCTACATACACTTTCCTGAGTATGTGAAGTGTTTTATGTTCACACTTCCATCCAGGGGTAAACCCTGAAATCTCACCCTGCGCGGAGCTCCATAACCCTGGGTAGAAGGTGCGACTTCATCCCCTTGAAGCCTAACCCCTGCAAATGTCACAAGTATCAGTAAATTGGTGCCAGGAGGCTGGAAGTAGGCCCAAGGCCTTGCAGGCCTTGTTCTGATACTGTAAAGGAGTGAAATGCACTTTACTGAGTATGCGAAGTGTTTTGTTTTCACCCCTGCAGTCAGGGGTGAAACCGGAAATCTTACCCTGCGCGGAGCTCCATAACCCTGGGTAGAAGGTGCGACTTCATCCCCTTGATGCCTAACACCTGCAAATGTCACAAGTATCAGTAAATTGGTGCCTGGAGTCTGGAAACACACCCAAGACCTTGCAGGCCTTGTTCTGATGCTGTGAAGGAGTTAAATACACTTTACTGAGTCTGTGAAGTGTTTTGTTTTCACCCCTGCAGCCAGGGGTGAAACCTGAAATCTTACCCTGCGAGGAGCTCCATAACCCTGGGTAGAAGGTGCGACTTCATCCCCTTGAAGCTTAACACCTTAAAATGTCACAAGTATCAGTAAATTGGTGCCTTGAGGCTGGAAACACACCCAAGACCTTGCAGGCCTTGTTCTGATGCTGTGAAGGAGTTAAATACACTTTCCTGAGTCTGTGAAGTGTTTTGTTTTCACCCCTGCAGCCAGGGGTGAAACCTGTAATCTTACCCTGCGCGGAGCTCCATAACCCTGGGTAGAAGGTGCGACTTCATCCCCTTGATGCCTAACACCTGCAAATGTCACAAGTATCAGTAAATTGGTGCCTGGAGGCTGGAAACACACCCAAGACCTTGCAGGCCTTGTTCTGATGCTGTGAAGGAGTTAAATACACTTTACTGAGTCTGTGAAGTGTTTTGTTTTCACACCTGCAGCCAGGGGTGAAACATGAAACCTTACCCTGCGCGGAGCTCCATAACCCTGGGTAGAAGGTGCGACTTCATCCCCTCACAGCTTAACACCTTAAAATGTCACAAGTATCAGTAAATTGGTGCCTGGAGGCTGGAAACACACCCAAGACCTTGCAGGCCTTGTTCTGATGCTGTGAAGGAGTTAAATACACTTTACTGAGTCTGTGAAGTGTTTTGTTTTCACACCTGCAGCCAGGGGTGAAACATGAAACCTTACCCTGCGCGGAGCTCCATAACCCTGGGTAGAAGGTGCGACTTCATCCCCTCACAGCTTAACACCTTAAAATGTCACAAGTATCAGTAAATTGGTGCCTGGAGGCTGGAAACACACCCAAGACCTTGCAGGCCTTGTTCTGATGCTGTGAAGGAGTTAAATACACTTTCCTGAGTCTGTGAAGTGTTTTGTTTTCACCCCTGCAGCCAAGGGTGAAACCTGTAATCTTACCCTGCGCGGAGCTCCATAACCCTGGGTAGAAGGTGCGACTTCATCCCCTTGATGCCTAACACCTGCAAAATGTCACAAGTTTCAGTACAACTGGTGCCAGGAGGCTGAAAAGAGGCCCACGGACTTGCAGGCCTTATTCTGATACTGTAAAGCAGCTAAATACACTTTCCTGAGTATGTGAAGTGTTTTATGTTCACACTTCCATCCAGGGGTAAACCCTGAAATCTCACCCTGCGCGGAGCTCCATAACCCTGGGTAGCAGGTGCGACTTCATCCCCATGATGCCTCACACCTGCAAATGTCACAAGTATCAGTAAATTGGTGCCTGGAGGCTGGAAACACACCCAAGACTAACCCCGGGCGTAGCACTACGCTTCGCCCACGTAGTGTACGTAGCGCTGCCTGCTTCGCACTTTCCGAAGTAGGCGAAGCAGGGCAGCGCTACGCACACGCCGAGGGCGAAGCGTAGCTGCTTGCCACCCGCCACCCACCTCCCGCCCGCCCTTCTTTTAAATATATGAGCAATGAAAAATAAAGTAAAGTAAGTCGACTTACCCGTAAGCGCGGCGTCTCCGGGGCTCCCTCTTTCAGTTTCTAATTTCTTCTGGCAAATGCGCATGCGCGGACACCCGCGCATGCGCATTTCTCGCGAGAAATGCGCATGCGCGGGCGTCCGCGCATGCGCATTTGCCAGAAGAAATTAGAAACTGAAAGAGGGAGCCCCGGAGACGCCGCGCTTACGGGTAAGTCGACTTACTTTTACTTTATTTTTCATTGCTTATAATATTTAAAAGAATGGCGGGTGGGAGGTGGGTGGCACGTAGTGGGGCTACGCGAAGCGCGTAGTGTGCGTAGATTTGGGCACACTACGTGCTGCTTCACGTAGCCCCACTACGCCCACTACGCCCACCCTTACCCAAGACCTTGCAGGCCTTGTTTTGATGCTGTGAAGGAGTTAAATACACTTTACTGAGTCTGTGAAGTGTTTTGTTTTCACACCTGCAGCCGGGGGTGAAACCTGAAATCTTACCCTGCGCGGAGCTCCATAAACCTGGGTAGAAGGTGCGACTTCATCCCCTTGAAGCCTAACACCTGCAAATGTCACAAGTATCAGTAAAACGGGTGCCAGGAGTCTGGAAGTAGGCCCAAGGCCTTGCAGGCCTCATTCTGATACTGTAAAGGAGCTAAATACACTTTCCTGAGTATGTGAAGTGTTTTATGTTCACACTTCCATCCAGGGGTAAACCCTGAAATCTCACCCTGCGCGGAGCTCCATAACCCTGGGTAGAAGGTGCGACTTCATCCCCTTGAAGCCTAACCCCTGCAAATGTCACAAGTATCAGTAAAACTGGTGCCAGGAGGCTGGAAGTAGTCCCAAGGCCTTGCAGGCCTTATTCTGATACTGTAAAGCAGCTAAATACTCTTTCCTGAGTATGTGAAGTGTTTTATGTTCACACTTCCATCCAGGGGTGAACCCTGAAATCTCACCCTGCGCGGAGTTCCATAACCCTGGATAGAAGGTGCGACTTCATCCCCTTGAAGCCTAACCCTGCAAATGTCACAAGTATCAGTAAATTGGTGCCAGGAGGCTGGAAGTAGGCCCAAGGCCTTGCAGGCCTTGTTCTGATACTGTAAAGGAGTGAAATGCACTTTACTGAGTATGTGAAGTGTTTTGTTTTCACCCCTGCAGCCAGGGGTGAAACCTGAAATCTTACCCTGCGCGGAGCTCCATAACCCTGGGTAGAAGGTGCGACTTCATCCCCTTGATGCCTAACACCTGCAAATGTCACAAGTATCAGTAAATTGGTGCCTGGAGGCTGGAAACACACCCAAGACCTTGCAGGCCTTGTTCTGATACTGTAAAGTAGCTAAATACACTTTACTGAGTCTGTGAAGTGTTTTGTTTTCACCCCTGCAGCCAGGGGTGAAACCTGAAATCTTACCCTGCGAGGAGCTCCATAACCCTGGGTAGAAGGTGCGACTTCATCCCCTTGAAGCTTAACACCTTAAAATGTCACAAGTATCAGTAAATTGGTGCCTGGAGGCTGGAAACACACCCAAGACCTTGCAGGCCTTGTTCTGATGCTGTGAAGGAGTTAAATACACTTTCCTGAGTCTGTGAAGTGTTTTGTTTTCACCCCTGCAGCCAGGGGTGAAACCTGTAATCTTACCCTGCGCGGAGCTCCATAACCCTGGGTAGAAGGTGCGACTTCATCCCCTTGATGCCTAACACCTGCAAATGTCACAAGTATCAGTAAATTGGTGCCTGGAGGCTGGAAACACACCCAAGACCTTGCAGGCCTTGTTCTGATGCTGTGAAGGAGTTAAATACACTTTACTGAGTCTGTGAAGTGTTTTGTTTTCACACCTGCAGCCAGGGGTGAAACATGAAACCTTACCCTGCGCGGAGCTCCATAACCCTGGGTAGAAGGTGCGACTTCATCCCCTCACAGCTTAACACCTTAAAATGTCACAAGTATCAGTAAATTGGTGCCTGGAGGCTGGAAACACACCCAAGACCTTGCAGGCCTTGTTCTGATGCTGTGAAGGAGTTAAATACACTTTCCTGAGTCTGTGAAGTGTTTTGTTTTCACCCCTGCAGCCAAGGGTGAAACCTGTAATCTTACCCTGCGCGGAGCTCCATAACCCTGGGTAGAAGGTGCGACTTCATCCCCTTGATGCCTAACACCTGCAAAATGTCACAAGTTTCAGTACAACTGGTGCCAGGAGGCTGAAAAGAGGCCCACGGCCTTGCAGGCCTTATTCTGATACTGTAAAGCAGCTAAATACACTTTCCTGAGTATGTGAAGTGTTTTATGTTCACACTTCCATCCAGGGGTAAACCCTGAAATCTCACCCTGCGCGGAGCTCCATAACCCTGGGTAGCAGGTGCGACTTCATCCCCATGATGCCTCACACCTGCAAATGTCACAAGTATCAGTAAATTGGTGCCTGGAGGCTGGAAACACACCCAAGACTAACCCCGGGCGTAGCACTACGCTTCGCCCACGTAGTGTACGTAGCGCTGCCTGCTTCGCACTTTCCGAAGTAGGCGAAGCAGGGCAGCGCTACGCACACGCCGAGGGCGAAGCGTAGCTGCTTGCCACCCGCCACCCACCTCCCGCCCGCCCTTCTTTTAAATATATGAGCAATGAAAAATAAAGTAAAGTAAGTCGACTTACCCGTAAGCGCGGCGTCTCCGGGGCTCCCTCTTTCAGTTTCTAATTTCTTCTGGCAAATGCGCATGCGCGGACACCCGCGCATGCGCATTTCTCGCGAGAAATGCGCATGCGCGGGCGTCCGCGCATGCGCATTTGCCAGAAGAAATTAGAAACTGAAAGAGGGAGCCCCGGAGACGCCGCGCTTACGGGTAAGTCGACTTACTTTTACTTTATTTTTCATTGCTTATAATATTTAAAAGAATGGCGGGTGGGAGGTGGGTGGCACGTAGTGGGGCTACGCGAAGCGCGTAGTGTGCGTAGATTTGGGCACACTACGTGCTGCTTCACGTAGCCCCACTACGCCCACTACGCCCACCCTTACCCAAGACCTTGCAGGCCTTGTTTTGATGCTGTGAAGGAGTTAAATACACTTTACTGAGTCTGTGAAGTGTTTTGTTTTCACACCTGCAGCCGGGGGTGAAACCTGAAATCTTACCCTGCGCGGAGCTCCATAAACCTGGGTAGAAGGTGCGACTTCATCCCCTTGAAGCCTAACACCTGCAAATGTCACAAGTATCAGTAAAACGGGTGCCAGGAGTCTGGAAGTAGGCCCAAGGCCTTGCAGGCCTCATTCTGATACTGTAAAGGAGCTAAATACACTTTCCTGAGTATGTGAAGTGTTTTATGTTCACACTTCCATCCAGGGGTAAACCCTGAAATCTCACCCTGCGCGGAGCTCCATAACCCTGGGTAGAAGGTGCGACTTCATCCCCTTGAAGCCTAACCCCTGCAAATGTCACAAGTATCAGTAAAACTGGTGCCAGGAGGCTGGAAGTAGTCCCAAGGCCTTGCAGGCCTTATTCTGATACTGTAAAGCAGCTAAATACTCTTTCCTGAGTATGTGAAGTGTTTTATGTTCACACTTCCATCCAGGGGTGAACCCTGAAATCTCACCCTGCGCGGAGTTCCATAACCCTGGATAGAAGGTGCGACTTCATCCCCTTGAAGCCTAACCCTGCAAATGTCACAAGTATCAGTAAATTGGTGCCAGGAGGCTGGAAGTAGGCCCAAGGCCTTGCAGGCCTTGTTCTGATACTGTAAAGGAGTGAAATGCACTTTACTGAGTATGTGAAGTGTTTTGTTTTCACCCCTGCAGCCAGGGGTGAAACCTGAAATCTTACCCTGCGCGGAGCTCCATAACCCTGGGTAGAAGGTGCGACTTCATCCCCTTGATGCCTAACACCTGCAAATGTCACAAGTATCAGTAAATTGGTGCCTGGAGGCTGGAAACACACCCAAGACCTTGCAGGCCTTGTTCTGATGCTGTGAAGGAGTTAAATACACTTTACTGAGTCTGTGAAGTGTTTTGTTTTCACCCCTGCAGCCAGGGGTGAAACCTGAAATCTTACCCTGCGCGGAGCTCCATGACCCTGGGTAGAAGGCGCGACTTCATCCCCTTGAAGCCTAACAACTACAAATGTCACAAGTATCAGTAAAACTGGTGCCAGGAGGCTGGATGTAGGCCCAAGGCCTTGCAGGCCTTATTCTGATACTGTAAAGGAGTTAAATACACTTTCCTGAGTATGTGATGTGTTTTCTTTTCACTCCTCCAGCCTGGGGCGAAGCCTGAAATCTTACCCTGCGTGGAGCTCCATGACCCTGGGTAGAAGGTGCGACTTCATCCCCTTGAAGCCTAACACCTGCAAATGTCACAAGTATCAGTAAAACTGGTGCCAGGAGGCTGGAAGTAGTCCCAAGGCCTTGCAGGCCTTATTCTGATACTGTAAAGCAGCTAAATACTCTTTCCTGAGTATGTGAAGTGTTTTATGTTCACACTTCCATCCAGGGGTGAACCCTGAAATCTCACCCTGCGCGGAGCTCCATAACCCTGGGTAGAAGGTGCGACTTCATCCCCATGATGCCTCACACCTGCAAATGTCACAAGTATCAGTAAATTGGTGCCTGGAGGCTGGAAACACACCCAAGACCTTGCAGGCCTTGTTCTGATGCTGTGAAGGAGTTAAATACACTTTACTGAGTCTGTGAAGTGTTTTGTTTTCACCCCTGCAGCCAGGGGTGAAACCTGAAATCTTACCCTGCGCGGAGCTCCATGACCCTGGGTAGAAGGCGCGACTTCATCCCCTTGAAGCCTAACAACTACAAATGTCACAAGTATCAGTAAAACTGGTGCCAGGAGGCTGGATGTAGGCCCAAGGCCTTGCAGGCCTTATTCTGATACTGTAAAGGAGTTAAATACACTTTCCTGAGTATGTGATGTGTTTTATTTTCACTCCTCCAGCCTGGGGCGAAGCCTGAAATCTTACCCTGCGTGGAGCTCCATGACCCTGGGTAGAAGGTGCGACTTCATCCCCTTGAAGCCTAACACCTGCAAATGTCACAAGTATCAGTAAAACTGGTGCCAGGAGGCTGGAAGTAGTCCCAAGGCCTTGCAGGCCTTATTCTGATACTGTAAAGCAGCTAAATACTCTTTCCCGAGTATGTGAAGTGTTTTATGTTCACACTTCCATCCAGGGGTGAACCCTGAAATCTCACCCTGCGCGGAGCTCCATAACCCTGGGTAGAAGGTGCGACTTCATCCCCATGATGCCTCACACCTGCAAATGTCACAAGTATCAGTAAATTGGTGCCTGGAGGCTGGAAACACACCCAAGACCTTGCAGGCCTTATTCTGATACTGTAAAGCAGCTAAATACACTTTCCTGAGTATGTGAAGTGTTTTATTTTCACACTTCCATCCGGGGGTAAACCCTGAAATCTCACCCTGCGCGGAGCTCCATAACCCTGGGTAGAAGGTGCGACTTCATCCCCTTGAAGCCTAACCCCTGCAAATGTCACAAGTATCAGTAAACTGGTGCCAGGAGGCTGGAAGTAGGCCCAAGGCCTTGCAGGCCTTATTCTGATACTGTAAAGCACCTAATACACTTTCCTGAGTATGTGAAGTGTTTTATTTTCACACTTCCATCCAGGGGTAAACCCTGAAATCTTACCCTGCGCGGAGCTCCATAACCCTGGGTAGAAGGTGCGACTTCATCCCCTTGATGCCTAACACCTGCAAATGTCACAAGTATCAGTAAATTGGTGCCTGGAGGCTGGAAACACACCCAAGGCCTTGCAGGCCTTGTTCTGATGCTGTGAAAGAGTTAAATACACTTTACTGAGTCTGTGAAGTGTTTTGTTTTCACCCCTGCAGCCAGGGGTGAAACCTGAAATCTTACCCTGCGCGGAGCTCCATGACCCTGGGTAGAAGGTGCTACTTCATCCCCTTGAAGCCTAACACCTGCAAATGTCACAAGTATCAGTAAAACTGGTGCCAGGAGTCTGGAAGTAGGCCCAAGGCCTTGCAGGCCTCATTCTGATACTGTAAAGGAGCTAAATACACTTTCCTGAGTATGTGAAGTGTTTTATTTTCCCACCTGCAGCCAGGGGTGAACCCTGAAATCTCACCCTGCGCGGAGCTCCATGACCCTGGGTAGAAGGTGCGACTTCATCCCCTTGATGCCTAACACCTGCAAATGTCACAAGTATCAGTAAAACTGGTGCCAGGAGGCTGGAAGTAGTCCCAAGGCCTTGCAGGCCTTATTCTGATACTGTAAAGCAGCTACATACACTTTCCTGAGTATGTGAAGTGTTTTATGTTCACACTTCCATCCAGGGGTAAACCCTGAAATCTCACTCTGCGCGGAGCTCCATAACCCTGGGTAGAAGGTGCGGCTTCATCCCCTTGAAGCCTAACCCCTGCAAATGTCACAAGTATCAGTAAATTGGTGCCAGGAGGCTGGAAGTAGGCCCAAGGCCTTGCAGGCCTTGTTCTGATACTGTAAAGGAGTGAAATGCACTTTACTGAGTATGCGAAGTGTTTTGTTTTCACCCCTGCAGCCAGGGGTGAAACCTGAAATCTTACCCTGCGCGGAGCTCCATAACCCTGGGTAGAAGGTGCGACTTCATCCCCTTGATGCCTAACACCTGCAAATGTCACAAGTATCAGTAAATTGGTGCCAGGAGGCTGGAAGTAGGCCCAAGGCCTTGCAGGCCTTATTCTGATACTGTAAAGGAGTTAAATACACTTTCCTGAGTATGTGATGTGTTTTATTTTCACTCCTCCAGCCTGGGGCGAAGCCTGAAATCTTACCCTGCGTGGAGCTCCATGACCCTGGGTAGAAGGTGCGACTTCATCCCCTTGAAGCCTAACACCTGCAAATGTCACAAGTATCAGTAAAACTGGTGCCAGGAGGCTGGAAGTAGTCCCAAGGCCTTGCAGGCCTTATTCTGATACTGTAAAGCAGCTAAATACTCTTTCCTGAGTATGTGAAGTGTTTTATGTTCACACTTCCATCCAGGGGTGAACCCTGAAATCTCACCCTGCGCGGAGCTCCATAACCCTGGGTAGAAGGTGCGACTTCATCCCCATGATGCCTCACACCTGCAAATGTCACAAGTATCAGTAAATTGGTGCCTGGAGGCTGGAAACACACCCAAGACCTTGCAGGCCTTGTTTTGATGCTGTGAAGGAGTTAAATACACTTTACTGAGTCTGTGAAGTGTTTTGTTTTCACACCTGCAGCCGGGGGTGAAACCTGAAATCTTACCCTGCGCGGAGCTCCATAAACCTGGGTAGAAGGTGCGACTTCATCCCCTTGAAGCCTAACACCTGCAAATGTCACAAGTATCAGTAAAACTGGTGCCAGGAGTCTGGAAGTAGGCCCAAGGCCTTGCAGGCCTCATTCTGATACTGTAAAGGAGCTAAATACACTTTCCTGAGTATGTGAAGTGTTTTATTTTCCCACCTGCAGCCAGGGGTGAACCCTGAAATCTCACCCTGCGCGGAGCTCCATGACCCTGGGTAGAAGGTGCGACTTCATCCCCTTGATGCCTAACACCTGCAAATGTCACAAGTATCAGTAAAACTGGTGCCAGGAGGCTGGAAGTAGGCCCAAGGCCTTGCATGCCTTATTCTGATACTGTAAAGCAGCTACATACACTTTCCTGAGTATGTGAAGTGTTTTATGTTCACACTTCCATCCAGGGGTAAACCCTGAAATCTCACCCTGCGCGGAGCTCCATAACCCTGGGTAGAAGGTGCGACTTCATCCCCTTGAAGCCTAACCCCTGCAAATGTCACAAGTATCAGTAAACTGGTGCCAGGAGGCTGGAAGTAGGCCCAAGGCCTTGCAGGCCTTATTCTGATACTGTAAAGCACCTAATACACTTTCCTGAGTATGTGAAGTGTTTTATTTTCACACTTCCATCCAGGGGTAAACCCTGAAATCTCACCCTGCGCGGAGCTCCATAACCCTGGGTAGAAGGTGCGACTTCATCCCCTTGAAGCCTAACCCCTGCAAATGTCACAAGTATCAGTAAAACTGGTGCCAGGAGTCTGGAAGTAGGCCCAAGGCCTTGCAGGCCTCATTCTGATACTGTAAAGGAGCTAAATACACTTTCCTGAGTATGTGAAGTGTTTTATTTTCCCACCTGCAGCCAGGGGTGAACCCTGAAATCTCACCCTGCGCGGAGCTCCATGACCCTGGGTAGAAGGTGCGACTTCATCCCCTTGATGCCTAACACCTGCAAATGTCACAAGTATCAGTAAAACTGGTGCCAGGAGGCTGGAAGTAGGCCCAAGGCCTTGCATGCCTTATTCTGATACTGTAAAGCAGCTACATACACTTTCCTGAGTATGTGAAGTGTTTTATGTTCACACTTCCATCCAGGGGTAAACCCTGAAATCTCACTCTGCGCGGAGCTCCATAACCCTGGGTAGAAGGTGCGGCTTCATCCCCTTGAAGCCTAACCCCTGCAAATGTCACAAGTATCAGTAAATTGGTGCCAGGAGGCTGGAAGTAGGCCCAAGGCCTTGCAGGCCTTGTTCTGATACTGTAAAGGAGTGAAATGCACTTTACTGAGTATGCGAAGTGTTTTGTTTTCACCCCTGCAGCCAGGGGTGAAACCTGAAATCTTACCCTGCGCGGAGCTCCATAACCCTGGGTAGAAGGTGCGACTTCATCCCCTTGATGCCTAACACCTGCAAATGTCACAAGTATCAGTAAATTGGTGCCTGGAGGCTGGAAACACACCCAAGGCCTTGCAGGCCTTGTTCTGATGCTGTGAAGGAGTTAAATACACTTTACTGAGTCTGTGAAGTGTTTTGTTTTCACCCCTGCAGCCAGGGGTGAAACCTGAAATCTTACCCTGCGTGGAGCTCCATGACCCTGGGTAGAAGGTGCGACTTCATCCCCTTGAAGCCTAACACCTGCAAATGTCACAAGTATCAGTAAAACTGGTGCCAGGAGGCTGGAAGTAGTCCCAAGGCCTTGCAGGCCTTATTCTGATACTGTAAAGCAGCTAAATACTCTTTCCTGAGTATGTGAAGTGTTTTATGTTCACACTTCCATCCAGGGGTGAACCCTGAAATCTCACCCTGCGCGGAGCTCCATAACCCTGGGTAGAAGGTGCGACTTCATCCCCATGATGCCTCACACCTGCAAATGTCACAAGTATCAGTAAATTGGTGCCTGGAGGCTGGAAACACACCCAAGACCTTGCAGGCCTTATTCTGATACTGTAAAGCAGCTAAATACACTTTCCTGAGTATGTGAAGTGTTTTATTTTCACACTTCCATCCGGGGGTAAACCCTGAAATCTCACCCTGCGCGGAGCTCCATAACCCTGGGTAGAAGGTGCGGCTTCATCCCCTTGAAGCCTAACCCCTGCAAATGTCACAAGTATCAGTAAATTGGTGCCTGGAGGCTGGAAACACACCCAAGGCCTTGCAGGCCTTGTTCTGATGCTGTGAAGGAGTTAAATACACTTTACTGAGTCTGTGAAGTGTTTTGTTTTCACCCCTGCAGCCAGGGGTGAAACCTGAAATCTTACCCTGCGCGGAGCTCCATAACCCTGGGTAGAAGGTGCGACTTCATCCCCTTGAAGCCTAACACCTTTAAATGTCACAAGTATCAGTAAAACTGGTGCCAGGAGGCTGGAAGTAGGCCCAAGGCCTTGCAGGCCTTGTTCTGATACTGTTAAGGGTTAAATAGACTGTACTGAGTATGTGAAGTGTTTTATTTTCGCACCACAGCCAGGGGTGAATCCTGAAATCTTACCCTGCGCGGAGCTCCATAACCCTGGGTAGAAGGTGCGACTTCATCCCCTTGAAGCCTAACACCTGCAAATGTCACAAGTATCAGTAAAATTGGTGCCTGGAGGCTGGAGGTAGGCCCAAGGCCTTGTTCTGATACTGTAAAGGGGTTAAATACACTTTGCTGAGTATGTGAAGTGTTGCGTTTTCACATCTCCAGCCCGGGGCGAAACTTGAAATCTTACCCTGCGCGGAGCTCCATAGCCCTGGGTAGAACGAGCTACTGTGTCCCCATAAACCTGTAAATTTCAAAATGTCATAAAAAGAACAAAACAAGCGCCTGGAGGCTAGAAATGGGCCCGAGACACTGAAGTCTTGGATCTGATAATGTAAAGGGCTTTATGTACCCTTTGAGTGAAGTATTTTTCCCACCTCCAGTCGAGGGGTAAATCCTGAAATATTACCCCAATTGGAGCACCCTGTGTAGAAAAAGTGACTTCGTCCCATTTGACCTAAAATTTTAGTATTTTTATTTTTATTTTTTATTAAACATTGTTAAAGGGGTGACTGGAGGCTACAAAATGGACCAGATACTGTGAAGGACGTTATTTCATTTTTGGGTGAAAAAAAATAAAAATATATGTATTTTATTAGGATTACGATTTTTTTTTTTTTTGGGGGCCCATCTCCAGCTGAGGGGGAAAACCTGAAATGTTACCCGAAGTGGAGCTCCATTGCCCCGGGTAGAAGTAGTGCCGTGGTCCCCTTGAACCAAAATGTCAACAAAACAATAATAAAAAAAAAAAAGCACTAAAACAGGTGCTTAGAGTCCCGAAATCGGTCACAAAAAAAAATGAGGATCGCACACCCCATGGGCCTGCATGGGAACGCTCTATTTTACCGACTATTAAGCCCCCACGAAGTGGGGGCTTACAGCGCCCGAGCGAGAGACAAAAGTTAGAGGTAGCGCGGCCGTTCCGCCGCCCGGCCATCTGGTCGCGCAGCTCCGTGGGCCATCTGGTCGCGCAAATCGGCGACCAGATGGCCGGCCGCGCGGCCGCCGCCGCTAGCTCGAACCTTTGTCCCTCATTCGTGTTCTGTAAGCCCCCACTACGTGGGGGCTTAATAGTCGAGGGAAATGACCGGCCCTGGGCCGGGCCAAACTCGCCATGGGTCCCCAGTCCAGGGCTCCAGGATGGCGGGCCCCCGGGCCGGGCTATACCCGCCTTAGGTCCCAAGTACAGAGCTCCAGAATGGCGGGCCCCTGGGCCGGGCTATACCCGCCTTAGGTGGCTTCAGGACAGCGGGCCCCGTGGGCGGGACTAGGATGGACGCGGGGCTCCAGGAAGGTGCCCTGGCCCCAGGACAGTGCCTTGCATGGCGGTTTCGGAGAAATGCCCCCCTCACCCGACCGGCTGTGGGCCTACAAAGCAGGCCTGCCCTGCGGGATCCCTAGTGCATAGATACAGCTCTCCCATGACATCGTGGTCGGCTCTTAAAAGAGCCTTTGGGTTGGTGTTTTTTTTTCTCTTTCTTTCCGTGGGCAAGTCGAGAGTTTAACCGCCGAATCCGTAGAGGGTGCGGCCCTGGCGCTTCAGGGCGTAAACGACATCCATGGCGGTGACGGTCTTCCTCTTGGCGTGCTCGGTGTAGGTGACGGCGTCCCGGATCACATTCTCCAGGAAAACCTTCAGCACCCCGCGGGTCTCCTCGTAGATGAGGCCGGAGATGCGCTTGACCCCGCCACGGCGCGCCAGGCGGCGAATGGCCGGCTTGGTGATGCCCTGGATGTTGTCCCGGAGCACCTTGCGGTGCCTCTTGGCGCCGCCTTTGCCGAGCCCCTTCCCTCCTTTGCCGCGTCCAGACATGTTGTCCTGTCGGTACTGTGACTGAGCAGAAATGAGGAAACAGCCAGCGACGGCTGCTTATATGGAGGAGCTGCGGCGGACCGGCTAGGGCGCTCCAAGCGGCCCACGTGACTCAACGGAAGGCGAGGGGGAGCCCGCCCCTGGACCGCCCTCTGCAGGGAGCGGGGGGCTGGAGCGGCCGTTGCCGTTTGAAAAAGAGCGCGCTCCCAGCCGCCTCTTTGTCGTGGGCTCAGCAGCTGCCGCCGGGGCACGGATCACAGTCAAGCACACACACACGCCTCCCTTCCCGGCCCCCACTCATCACCGCGGCCCGCCTAACCCTGGCGCTCGGTGCCCGCTCCCACTATGAACAGCAGGCTCTGAAATGTTTTAATGGAGCCAACACATTAACGGCCTCACCGGCACCACCCCGCTGTGTGCGGCCGCCCGCAACCCCGTAACACTGTCCACAGGTCAGGCCCGGTCGTGGCAAGTCTGTAAACTGCCCCTATAAACACGTATTTATTTATTTTTACAAAAAGATTATTCTCGTCGGCCTCAAGCTCGGTTTTGGGACGGGGGCAGCATTTATGTGTCCGTCCGAGGGCTTGGGCATCCCTCCTATGTAGCGACGGTGCGGGCGCTGCCGCGACTATGAAGCCTGCCAGAGTAACACCTTGGCACGGATACGCTCTTTGATGGAGTCTGTGGTTGGCCCTGAAAAGAGCCTTTGTGTTTAGGGTGTGTTTCCACGGTGGTCTGCGGGCCTTTACTTGCTTGCTTTGCCCCCTGCCTTGTGGCTCTCGGTTTTCTTGGGCAGCAGCACGGCCTGGATGTTGGGCAGGACTCCTCCCTGGGCGATGGTGACTCGGCCCAGCAGCTTATTCAGCTCCTCGTCGTTGCGGATGGCCAGCTGGAGGTGTCTGGGGATGATGCGGGTCTTCTTGTTGTCACGGGCAGCGTTGCCGGCCAGCTCCAGGATCTCAGCGGTCAGGTACTCCAGGACTGCAGCCAAATAGACGGGGGGCACCGGCGCCCACCCTCTCGGCGTAGCTTCCCTTCCGGAGTAACCTGTGCACACGGCCCACGGGGAACTGGAGCCCGGCTCTGGAAGAGCGTGTCTTGGCCTTAGCGCGGGCCTTTCCTCCTTGCTTTCCGCGTCCAGACATGGCGATCGATGCAGGGGCTCACTCACACAACAGAGAGATTAGTACTGCTGTTCGGCTCGACTCCGGCGATATAAAGACTTCGGGTGCGTCTGATTGGTTGACAGCTAGGCGCTGATAGTACTTCTCATTGGAGGGAGGAGGGCTTCTGTTTCACCAATCAGAGACCCAGAACCGCAGTACACTAGGAGGTGGGGGGCTTGCCTTTGCCTGCCAATGAGAAGGGAGAGCAGAGAAGCAGCTACTTTACACGCCCAGCCTATAAATACAAGTGCCGGGCTCGCCTGGCCTTATTTCTCTCGGCTCCACAGGAAGCGGTGCAGATTGTCGACCATGCCTGAACCAGCCAAGTCCGCGCCGGCTCCCAAGAAGGGCTCCAAGAAAGCGCTCTCCAAGCCGCCCAAGAAGGACGGGAAGAAGCGCAAGAGGAGCAGGAAGGAAAGCTATGCAATCTACATTTACAAAGTGATGAAGCAGGTGCACCCGGACACCGGCATCTCCTCTAAGGCCATGGGCATCATGAACTCCTTCGTGAACGACATCTTCGAGCGCATCGCCGGGGAGGCTTCCCGCCTGGCCCACTACAACTCGCGGCGCACCATCACCTCCCGGGAGATCCAGACCGCAGTGCGTCTGCTGCTGCCCGGAGAGCTGGCCAAGCACGCCGTGTCGGAGGGCACCAAGGCCGTCACCAAGTACACCAGCGCCAAGTAAGGCTTCGAGGCGCATCCCCAACTAACACAACGGCTCTTTTAAGGGCCAACCACGTCCTCCCCTAAGAGCTAATGTGCTTCTATTATGACCGGAGAAATAAGTGTTTTAAAAGGTAATGTTGAGCGCACAAGACCCGCTCTCACGGGTCTTGCTGCAGACCGAGGGACGATGGAGCAGGCAACCCGTTTTTAATAAACATGTTTATATGAATGAGCCCTCTCTTTGGGACCAAGTCTCACGTAAGCACTGTAATGTAACGATGACGTTAAATGAGCGAGGGACGATGGAGCAGGCAACCCGTTTTGCCTGTTTAAATAAACCTGTTTATATGAATGAGCCCTCTCTTTGGTACCAAGTGTCACATAAGCACTGTAATGTAACGATGACGTTAAATGAGCCCACGGGCTTATTGTTTTCGGCGACCAGTTTTAGTGTGTGCGGGTGTCACGTTGTGTTTGTACTTTAAGACCAAGGGCAACGGCAATAATCCGCCCCTGGGCAAGCGCTCCCGAAATCGGACACATGAACCCGATGTACCGGGAGCACAGATGCCCCACAGCGCTGGCTTGTGACCAGCGGATCCCAACACAACCCTCCACCCAAACAAAGCTCTTTATTAAACGATGGACACATTGAAGATGCGATTGTGCACTGTGAACACGGAGTGCTCTGGTCACCCAGTGCCGGTATAAGTTACCCAGTACTCGTGGTACTCTCAGCCAGCCCACCCACCCTAACCTGTAGAACATGCCATGGCAGATAAGAGAAGCTCGTATGTGACAGGGTGGTGGCCCTTAAAAGAGCCGTTGTGGTGGTTGTTCGGGTCGGCGTGTCTCCTTAGGCCCTCTCGCCTCGGATACGACGGGCCAGCTGGATGTCCTTGGGCATGATGGTCACCCTCTTGGCGTGGATGGCGCACAGGTTGGTGTCCTCGAAGAGCCCCACCAGGTAGGCCTCGCTGGCCTCTTGCAGGGCCATGACGGCGGAGCTCTGGAAGCGCAGGTCGGTCTTGAAGTCCTGGGCGATCTCCCTCACCAAGCGCTGGAAGGGCAGCTTGCGGATGAGGAGCTCGGTGGACTTCTGGTAGCGGCGGATCTCGCGGAGAGCCACAGTGCCGGGTCGGTAGCGGTGAGGCTTCTTGACGCCGCCGGTGGCAGGCGCGCTCTTGCGGGCAGCCTTGGTGGCCAGCTGCTTGCGAGGCGCTTTGCCGCCGGTGGACTTGCGGGCTGTCTGCTTGGTGCGGGCCATGGCGGGAGCGGTCTCTCTCAGCGACAAGCGAGGAAGAATGGAGTTCAAGCAGGCAAGAGCCCTATTTATGCACTCGAAGACGGAGGGCTGCTCTGGTTGGCTGAAGCGACCGCCCCACGTTTGAAAATAGCCCGCGGTGTGCAATGATTGGCCAATGAACCGGAGGCTGCAGCCTGTCTCTCCAATGAGCTGTGGAGAAAAAGACACCCTCCGATTGGATGATGTACGTTGGAGCCGTAGCCCGCGCTTGGGTCAGCCTTTGTCTCCGTGTCCATCCATAGTCACACGAACCACTCGCCCCCGGTCAACTGGGCGAGGAGCCCAGGATTTTATAAGTGTACTGCCCTTGGTCACCCTGGAACACGCCGCCGTTAACTGCGCTCGATTTCACGTTCACAATCGTCTGCTTTATGCAGACACCACTTCGAATCTGCCCGGATACAGTGAAAGCACCAAGGCACACGTTATTTCACATTTATTATAAACGGAGGTCTAATAAACTCCCAGACCCCCTTCTTTATTTGGTACACAGATTTCAATCCACGCAGCACCAAAAGAGCCGTTTACATGACCAAGATCACACACGGCACTCGCGTGCGGAAAGGTGCGCTATGGATTTACTGTGCCGTTTATTATTATAGAGAAGTGTGCACGCGGGGTGCAAGGGTGGGGACGAACAAGCTCTCTTCTGGACCGGGTGGATGGCTCTTAAAAGAGCCGTTGTGTTTGCAGTGTCTTGGTGCAAGCCCTTACTTCTTCTTGGGCGCTGCCTTCTTGGGCTTGGCTGCTTTGGGCTTGGCTGCCTTGGGTTTGACTACCTTGGCAGGGCTTTTCTTGGCCACTTTGGGCTTCGCCGCCTTGGCTTTCGCTGGGCTCTTGGCAGCCTTCTTGGCGGGGGCAGCCTTGGGCTTCTTGGGGCTCTTTGCTGCCGCAGGCTTCTTGACCTTCTTCGGGCTCTTCTTGACCCCCGCGGGAGCCTTTTTGGGCTTCTTGGCGGCAGGGGCAGCTTTCTTGGCCGCTGGTTTCTTGGTCTTGGCGGCCGCCTTCTTGGCCGCCTTCTTGCCCTCCAGCTGCTTCTTGTTCACCTTGAAGGATCCGGAGGCCCCGGTGCCCTTCAGCTGGGCCAGGGCGCCTTTGCTGACCAGGCTCTTGAGGGAGGCCTTGACCCGGCTCTTGTTCTTGTCCACATCGTAGCCCTCGGCGACCAGCCCCTTCTTCATGGCCGACAGGGAGACTCCCTTCCTCTCGGCAGAGGCGGTCACCACCTTCAGGATCAGATCGGCCACGCTGGGGCCGGAAGGCTTCTTGGCCTTGGAGGCCCCCGCTGTCTTCTTCTGCTGCTTTTTCTTGGGGGCGACCTCAGCGGGAGGCGCCGCGGCGGCTGGAGCGGTTTCGGCCATTGTAATGCGAGTCTCGGCGCGGGCGCTGTCACTGAACAGAAATGTCCCTCCCAAACCCGAGCCCCGTGAATATATACAGGGAGGAGCCGGCCTCTGATTGGTCCCGAGCAGACAGGGCTGTGCGAGGCACACTCGGCTCTTTGCTCCCAGCTGACTTTTGTGTTTCCTACCTTCGGATTATCCACGTTTTAAAACACAATCAGTTAAACACGCGCTTCCACGCATACATGACCAGGAGCCCAGCTTCGGCCCTCTCCCGGGCCTGCCCCCGTTTCGGATCCACCCCTCATCCCTGGCTTGTGATCCGCGGGGAGACTCGGCGCTCCCCCGACGGCGGGCGCCTCCATGCCTGAAATCCCGGGCTCCGGACCCCTTTTCCCCGGTCCTCTCTCGACTCCTGCGGCCGGGAGCGGCGGCCCGCGGGAGGGAGGGGGCTCCTGCAGGGAGCGGGCCCTGTGGCGTCACAGTGGGGCTGCGGGGGCCGCGGGGAGCGCGTTCTGGAACGGGCCGAAGTAACACAGGGCTCCGCCGGCCGAGCGCGGGGTGGAAACAATGCCAGGGAGCCCCTGGCACGGGGGCCAGGGGGCCCTCCCCGCGCGCCTGCACCCTCGGCTGTGGCACCCTCGGCTCGGGGCTTACAAGCAGCGGGGCACGGCCCTGGCTCCAGCCTCGCACGCATCACCAGGCGGCCGTGTGCTGGCAGCTTCACATGCAGGCAGAGAGCATTCACTGCCGAGCGCCGAGCCAGAGGAGGCGGGTGCAGACTCAATACAATAAATACACAGTGACACAATGAAGGAAGGCGGCCGAGTTAGGCCTACATGTTTTAAGACACCCCAAGTGAGAGCAGAGGGTGTGAATGCACCTGAAATGGTGACCCCAGTACCGGCATGGAGGCACTCTGCTGAGCTGATTTTTACAGCTGGAGCTAGGTGTACCTCTGAGGTGACATCTGTAGACAGAGTGAGTTACTGTATGTCAGACGCTGAGCCTATGACCGGGGAGGCCCACTGCGGAACTGAATAGTACAGTACAGAGTGAGGCCTGTGACTACCACTGTTCTACTGAGCCCTATCGCTGGAGTGGGGACCACTCCTGAATCCAATGGTATGTCACGAGGGAGACCTGAGACCAGAAATCATATTCTGCGCACTGTAGCCTGATCGAGGCCTGCTGCTAATTTGGATGGAGGTAGGGGAAGAAAACAAAACACTTCACAAAGTCCAGAACGCACATGAACACCATTCACAGTATCAGATCTTAGCCTTCAGGATCTCCGGCCCATCCCTAGCTTCCAGGTACATGTTTTAGTAATATTTGTGACATTTGGAGGTTTACAGCTTCAAGGGGATGAAGTCGCACCTTCTACCCAGGGTTATGGAGCTCCGCGCAGGGTGAGATTTCAGGGTTCACCCCTGGCTGGAGGTGTGAAAACAAAACAATCCACATAGTCACACCTCCAGCCAGGGGTGAACCCTGAAATCTCACCCTGCGCATAGCTCCATAACCCTGGGTAGAAGGTGCAACTACGTCCCCTTGAAGCTTATCTCCTCCAAAGGTCACAAAGTATCAGTAAAACTGGTGCCTGGAGGCTAGAAACACACCCAAGGCCATGCAGGTCTTGTTCTGATACTGTAACGGAGTTCACACCTCCAAACCTGAAATCGTACCCTGCGCGGAGCTCCATGACCCTGGGTACAAGGTGCGACTTCATCCCCTTGAAGCCTAACACCTTAAAATGTCACAAAGTATCAGTAATACTGGTGCCTGGAGGCTGGAAGTAGGCCCAAGGCCTTGCAGGCCTTATTCTGATACTGTAAAGGAGTTAAATACACTTTCCTGAGTATGTGAAGTGTTTTATTTTCACTCCTCCAGCCTGGGGTGAAGCCTGAAATCTTACCCTGCGCGGAGCTCCATGACACTGGGTACAAGGTGTGACTTCATCCCCTTGAAGCTTAACACCTTAAAATGTCACAAAGTATCAGTAATACTGGTGCCTGGAGGCTGGAAGTAGGCCCAAGGCCTTGCAGGCCTTATTCTGATACGGTAAAGGAGTTAATTACACTTTCCGGAGTATGTGAAGTGTTTTATTGTCACACCTCAAGCCTGGGGTGAACCCTGAAATCTCACCCTGCGCGGAGCTCCATGACCCTGGGTAGAAGGTGCAACTTCATCCCCTTGAAGCCTAACACCTGCAAATGTCACAAGTATCAGTAAAACTGGTGCCAGGAGGCTCGAAGTAGGCCCAAGGACTTGCAGGCCTTATTCTGATACTGTAAAGGAGATAAATACACTTTCCTGAGTATGTGAAGTGTTTTATTTTCACTCCTCCAGCCTGGGGTAAACCCTGAAATCTCACTCTGCGCGGAGCTCCATAACCCTGGGTAGAAGGTGCGGCTTCATCCCCTTGAAGCCTAACCCCTGCAAATGTCACAAGTATCAGTAAATTGGTGCCAGGAGGCTGGAAGTAGGCCCAAGGCCTTGCAGGCCTTGTTCTGATACTGTAAAGGAGTGAAATGCACTTTACTGAGTATGCGAAGTGTTTTGTTTTCACCCCTGCAGCCAGGGGTGAAACCTGAAATCTTACCCTGCGCGGAGCTCCATAACCCTGGGTAGAAGGTGCGACTTCATCCCCTTGATGCCTAACACCTGCAAATGTCACAAGTATCAGTAAATTGGTGCCTGGAGGCTGGAAACACACCCAAGGCCTTGCAGGCCTTGTTCTGATGCTGTGAAGGAGTTAAATACACTTTACTGAGTCTGTGAAGTGTTTTGTTTTCACCCCTGCAGCCAGGGGTGAAACCTGAAATCTTACCCTGCGCGGAGCTCCATGACCCTGGGTAGAAGGCGCGACTTCATCCCCTTGAAGCCTAACAACTACAAATGTCACAAGTATCAGTAAAACTGGTGCCAGGAGGCTGGATGTAGGCCCAAGGCCTTGCAGGCCTTATTCTGATACTGTAAAGGAGTTAAATACACTTTCCTGAGTATGTGATGTGTTTTATTTTCACTCCTCCAGCCTGGGGCGAAGCCTGAAATCTTACCCTGCGTGGAGCTCCATGACCCTGGGTAGAAGGTGCGACTTCATCCCCTTGAAGCCTAACACCTGCAAATGTCACAAGTATCAGTAAAACTGGTGCCAGGAGGCTGGAAGTAGTCCCAAGGCCTTGCAGGCCTTATTCTGATACTGTAAAGCAGCTAAATACTCTTTCCTGAGTATGTGAAGTGTTTTATGTTCACACTTCCATCCAGGGGTGAACCCTGAAATCTCACCCTGCGCGGAGCTCCATAACCCTGGGTAGAAGGTGCGACTTCATCCCCATGATGCCTCACACCTTCAAATGTCACAAGTATCAGTAAATTGGTGCCTGGAGGCTGGAAACACACCCAAGACCTTGCAGGCCTTGTTTTGATGCTGTGAAGGAGTTAAATACACTTTACTGAGTCTGTGAAGTGTTTTGTTTTCACACCTGCAGCCGGGGGTGAAACCTGAAATCTTACCCTGCGCGGAGCTCCATAAACCTGGGTAGAAGGTGCGACTTCATCCCCTTGAAGCCTAACACCTGCAAATGTCACAAGTATCAGTAAAACTGGTGCCAGGAGTCTGGAAGTAGGCCCAAGGCCTTGCAGGCCTCATTCTGATACTGTAAAGGAGCTAAATACACTTTCCTGAGTATGTGAAGTGTTTTATTTTCCCACCTGCAGCCAGGGGTGAACCCTGAAATCTCACCCTGCGCGGAGCTCCATGACCCTGGGTAGAAGGTGCGACTTCATCCCCTTGATGCCTAACACCTGCAAATGTCACAAGTATCAGTAAAACTGGTGCCAGGAGGCTGGAAGTAGGCCCAAGGCCTTGCATGCCTTATTCTGATACTGTAAAGCAGCTACATACACTTTCCTGAGTATGTGAAGTGTTTTATGTTCACACTTCCATCCAGGGGTAAACCCTGAAATCTCACCCTGCGCGGAGCTCCATAACCCTGGGTAGAAGGTGCGACTTCATCCCCTTGAAGCCTAACCCCTGCAAATGTCACAAGTATCAGTAAACTGGTGCCAGGAGGCTGGAAGTAGGCCCAAGGCCTTGCAGGCCTTATTCTGATACTGTAAAGCACCTAATACACTTTCCTGAGTATGTGAAGTGTTTTATTTTCACACTTCCATCCAGGGGTAAACCCTGAAATCTCACCCTGCGCGGAGCTCCATAACCCTGGGTAGAAGGTGCGACTTCATCCCCTTGAAGCCTAACCCCTGCAAATGTCACAAGTATCAGTAAAACTGGTGCCAGGAGTCTGGAAGTAGGCCCAAGGCCTTGCAGGCCTCATTCTGATACTGTAAAGGAGCTAAATACACTTTCCTGAGTATGTGAAGTGTTTTATTTTCCCACCTGCAGCCAGGGGTGAACCCTGAAATCTCACCCTGCGCGGAGCTCCATGACCCTGGGTAGAAGGTGCGACTTCATCCCCTTGATGCCTAACACCTGCAAATGTCACAAGTATCAGTAAAACTGGTGCCAGGAGGCTGGAAGTAGGCCCAAGGCCTTGCATGCCTTATTCTGATACTGTAAAGCAGCTACATACACTTTCCTGAGTATGTGAAGTGTTTTATGTTCACACTTCCATCCAGGGGTAAACCCTGAAATCTCACTCTGCGCGGAGCTCCATAACCCTGGGTAGAAGGTGCGGCTTCATCCCCTTGAAGCCTAACCCCTGCAAATGTCACAAGTATCAGTAAATTGGTGCCAGGAGGCTGGAAGTAGGCCCAAGGCCTTGCAGGCCTTGTTCTGATACTGTAAAGGAGTGAAATGCACTTTACTGAGTATGCGAAGTGTTTTGTTTTCACCCCTGCAGCCAGGGGTGAAACCTGAAATCTTACCCTGCGCGGAGCTCCATAACCCTGGGTAGAAGGTGCGACTTCATCCCCTTGATGCCTAACACCTGCAAATGTCACAAGTATCAGTAAATTGGTGCCTGGAGGCTGGAAACACACCCAAGGCCTTGCAGGCCTTGTTCTGATGCTGTGAAGGAGTTAAATACACTTTACTGAGTCTGTGAAGTGTTTTGTTTTCACCCCTGCAGCCAGGGGTGAAACCTGAAATCTTACCCTGCGCGGAGCTCCATGACCCTGGTTAGAAGGCGCGACTTCATCCCCTTGAAGCCTAACAACTACGAATGTCACAAGTATCAGTAAAACTGGTGCCAGGAGGCTGGATGTAGGCCCAAGGCCTTGCAGGCCTTATTCTGATACTGTAAAGGAGTTAAATACACTTTCCTGAGTATGTGATGTGTTTTATTTTCACTCCTCCAGCCTGGGGCGAAGCCTGAAATCTTACCCTGCGTGGAGCTCCATGACCCTGGGTAGAAGGTGCGACTTCATCCCCTTGAAGCCTAACACCTGCAAATGTCACAAGTATCAGTAAAACTGGTGCCAGGAGGCTGGAAGTAGTCCCAAGGCCTTGCAGGCCTTATTCTGATACTGTAAAGCAGCTAAATACTCTTTCCTGAGTATGTGAAGTGTTTTATGTTCACACTTCCATCCAGGGGTGAACCCTGAAATCTCACCCTGCGCGGAGCTCCATAACCCTGGGTAGAAGGTGCGACTTCATCCCCATGATGCCTCACACCTGCAAATGTCACAAGTATCAGTAAATTGGTGCCTGGAGGCTGGAAACACACCCAAGACCTTGCAGGCCTTATTCTGATACTGTAAAGCAGCTAAATACACTTTCCTGAGTATGTGAAGTGTTTTATTTTCACACTTCCATCCGGGGGTAAACCCTGAAATCTCACCCTGCGCGGAGCTCCATAACCCTGGGTAGAAGGTGCGGCTTCATCCCCTTGAAGCCTAACCCCTGCAAATGTCACAAGTATCAGTAAATTGGTGCCTGGAGGCTGGAAACACACCCAAGGCCTTGCAGGCCTTGTTCTGATGCTGTGAAGGAGTTAAATACACTTTACTGAGTCTGTGAAGTGTTTTGTTTTCACCCCTGCAGCCAGGGGTGAAACCTGAAATCTTACCCTGCGCGGAGCTCCATAACCCTGGGTAGAAGGTGCGACTTCATCCCCTTGAAGCCTAACACCTTTAAATGTCACAAGTATCAGTAAAACTGGTGCCAGGAGGCTGGAAGTAGGCCCAAGGCCTTGCAGGCCTTGTTCTGATACTGTTAAGGGTTAAATAGACTTTACTGAGTATGTGAAGTGTTTTATTTTCCTACCTGCAGCCAGGGGTGAACCCTGAAATCTCACCCTGCGCGGAGCTCCATGACCCTGGGTAGAAGGTGCGCCTTCATCCCCTTGATGCCTAACACCTGCAAATGTCACAAGTATCAGTAAAACTGGTGCCAGGAGGCTGGAAGTAGGCCCAAGGCCTTGCATGCCTTATTCTGATACTGTAAAGCAGCTACATACACTTTCCTGAGTATGTGAAGTGTTTTATGTTCACACTTCCATCCAGGGGTAAACCCTGAAATCTCACCCTGCGCGGAGCTCCATAACCCTGGGTAGAAGGTGCGACTTCATCCCCTTGAAGCCTAACCCCTGCAAATGTCACAAGTATCAGTAAATTGGTGCCAGGAGGCTGGAAGTAGGCCCAAGGCCTTGCAGGCCTTGTTCTGATACTGTAAAGGAGTGAAATGCACTTTACTGAGTATGCGAAGTGTTTTGTTTTCACCCCTGCAGCCAGGGGTGAAACCGGAAATCTTACCCTGCGCGGAGCTCCATAACCCTGGGTAGAAGGTGCGACTTCATCCCCTTGATGCCTAACACCTGCAAATGTCACAAGTATCAGTAAATTGGTGCCTGGAGTCTGGAAACACACCCAAGACCTTGCAGGCCTTGTTCTGATGCTGTGAAGGAGTTAAATACACTTTACTGAGTCTGTGAAGTGTTTTGTTTTCACCCCTGCAGCCAGGGGTGAAACCTGAAATCTTACCCTGCGCGGAGCTCCATAACCCTGGGTAGAAGGTGCGACTTCATCCCCATGATGCCTCACACCTGCAAATGTCACAAGTATCAGTAAATTGGTGCCTGGAGGCTGGAAACACACCCAAGACCTTGCAGGCCTTGTTCTGATGCTGTGAAGGAGTTAAATACACTTTACTGAGTCTGTGAAGTGTTTTGTTTTCACACCTGCAGCCGGGGGTGAAACCTGAAATCTTACCCTGCGCGGAGCTCCATAAACCTGGGTAGAAGGTGCGACTTCATCCCCTTGAAGCCTAACACCTGCAAATGTCACAAGTATCAGTAAAACTGGTGCCAGGAGTCTGGAAGTAGGCCCAAGGCCTTGCAGGCCTCATTCTGATACTGTAAAGGAGCTAAATACACTTTCCTGAGTATGTGAAGTGTTTTATTTTCCCACCTGCAGCCAGGGGTGAACCCTGAAATCTCACCCTGCGCGGAGCTCCATGACCCTGGGTAGAAGGTGCGCCTTCATCCCCTTGATGCCTAACACCTGCAAATGTCACAAGTATCAGTAAAACTGGTGCCAGGAGGCTGGAAGTAGGCCCAAGGCCTTGCATGCCTTATTCTGATACTGTAAAGCAGCTACATACACTTTCCTGAGTATGTGAAGTGTTTTATGTTCACACTTCCATCCAGGGGTAAACCCTGAAATCTCACCCTGCGCGGAGCTCCATAACCCTGGGTAGAAGGTGCGACTTCATCCCCTTGAAGCCTAACCCCTGCAAATGTCACAAGTATCAGTAAATTGGTGCCAGGAGGCTGGAAGTAGGCCCAAGGCCTTGCAGGCCTTGTTCTGATACTGTAAAGGAGTGAAATGCACTTTACTGAGTATGCGAAGTGTTTTGTTTTCACCCCTGCAGTCAGGGGTGAAACCGGAAATCTTACCCTGCGCGGAGCTCCATAACCCTGGGTAGAAGGTGCGACTTCATCCCCTTGATGCCTAACACCTGCAAATGTCACAAGTATCAGTAAATTGGTGCCTGGAGTCTGGAAACACACCCAAGACCTTGCAGGCCTTGTTCTGATGCTGTGAAGGAGTTAAATACACTTTACTGAGTCTGTGAAGTGTTTTGTTTTCACCCCTGCAGCCAGGGGTGAAACCTGAAATCTTACCCTGCGAGGAGCTCCATAACCCTGGGTAGAAGGTGCGACTTCATCCCCTTGAAGCTTAACACCTTAAAATGTCACAAGTATCAGTAAATTGGTGCCTTGAGGCTGGAAACACACCCAAGACCTTGCAGGCCTTGTTCTGATGCTGTGAAGGAGTTAAATACACTTTCCTGAGTCTGTGAAGTGTTTTGTTTTCACCCCTGCAGCCAGGGGTGAAACCTGTAATCTTACCCTGCGCGGAGCTCCATAACCCTGGGTAGAAGGTGCGACTTCATCCCCTTGATGCCTAACACCTGCAAATGTCACAAGTATCAGTAAATTGGTACCTGGAGGCTGGAAACACACCCAAGACCTTGCAGGCCTTGTTCTGATGCTGTGAAGGAGTTAAATACACTTTACTGAGTCTGTGAAGTGTTTTGTTTTCACACCTGCAGCCAGGGGTGAAACATGAAACCTTACCCTGCGCGGAGCTCCATAACCCTGGGTAGAAGGTGCGACTTCATCCCCTCACAGCTTAACACCTTAAAATGTCACAAGTATCAGTAAATTGGTGCCTGGAGGCTGGAAACACACCCAAGACCTTGCAGGCCTTGTTCTGATGCTGTGAAGGAGTTAAATACACTTTACTGAGTCTGTGAAGTGTTTTGTTTTCACACCTGCAGCCAGGGGTGAAACATGAAACCTTACCCTGCGCGGAGCTCCATAACCCTGGGTAGAAGGTGCGACTTCATCCCCTCACAGCTTAACACCTTAAAATGTCACAAGTATCAGTAAATTGGTGCCTGGAGGCTGGAAACACACCCAAGACCTTGCAGGCCTTGTTCTGATGCTGTGAAGGAGTTAAATACACTTTCCTGAGTCTGTGAAGTGTTTTGTTTTCACCCCTGCAGCCAAGGGTGAAACCTGTAATCTTACCCTGCGCGGAGCTCCATAACCCTGGGTAGAAGGTGCGACTTCATCCCCTTGATGCCTAACACCTGCAAAATGTCACAAGTTTCAGTACAACTGGTGCCAGGAGGCTGAAAAGAGGCCCACGGACTTGCAGGCCTTATTCTGATACTGTAAAGCAGCTAAATACACTTTCCTGAGTATGTGAAGTGTTTTATGTTCACACTTCCATCCAGGGGTAAACCCTGAAATCTCACCCTGCGCGGAGCTCCATAACCCTGGGTAGCAGGTGCGACTTCATCCCCATGATGCCTCACACCTGCAAATGTCACAAGTATCAGTAAATTGGTGCCTGGAGGCTGGAAACACACCCAAGACTAACCCCGGGCGTAGCACTACGCTTCGCCCACGTAGTGTACGTAGCGCTGCCTGCTTCGCACTTTCCGAAGTAGGCGAAGCAGGGCAGCGCTACGCACACGCCGAGGGCGAAGCGTAGCTGCTTGCCACCCGCCACCCACCTCCCGCCCGCCCTTCTTTTAAATATATGAGCAATGAAAAATAAAGTAAAGTAAGTCGACTTACCCGTAAGCGCGGCGTCTCCGGGGCTCCCTCTTTCAGTTTCTAATTTCTTCTGGCAAATGCGCATGCGCGGACACCCGCGCATGCGCATTTCTCGCGAGAAATGCGCATGCGCGGGCGTCCGCGCATGCGCATTTGCCAGAAGAAATTAGAAACTGAAAGAGGGAGCCCCGGAGACGCCGCGCTTACGGGTAAGTCGACTTACTTTTACTTTATTTTTCATTGCTTATAATATTTAAAAGAATGGCGGGTGGGAGGTGGGTGGCACGTAGTGGGGCTACGCGAAGCGCGTAGTGTGCGTAGATTTGGGCACACTACGTGCTGCTTCACGTAGCCCCACTACGCCCACTACGCCCACCCTTACCCAAGACCTTGCAGGCCTTGTTTTGATGCTGTGAAGGAGTTAAATACACTTTACTGAGTCTGTGAAGTGTTTTGTTTTCACACCTGCAGCCGGGGGTGAAACCTGAAATCTTACCCTGCGCGGAGCTCCATAAACCTGGGTAGAAGGTGCGACTTCATCCCCTTGAAGCCTAACACCTGCAAATGTCACAAGTATCAGTAAAACGGGTGCCAGGAGTCTGGAAGTAGGCCCAAGGCCTTGCAGGCCTCATTCTGATACTGTAAAGGAGCTAAATACACTTTCCTGAGTATGTGAAGTGTTTTATGTTCACACTTCCATCCAGGGGTAAACCCTGAAATCTCACCCTGCGCGGAGCTCCATAACCCTGGGTAGAAGGTGCGACTTCATCCCCTTGAAGCCTAACCCCTGCAAATGTCACAAGTATCAGTAAAACTGGTGCCAGGAGGCTGGAAGTAGTCCCAAGGCCTTGCAGGCCTTATTCTGATACTGTAAAGCAGCTAAATACACTTTCCTGAGTATGTGAAGTGTTTTATGTTCACACTTCCATCCAGGGGTAAACCCTGAAATCTCACCCTGCGCGGAGCTCCATAACCCTGGGTAGCAGGTGCGACTTCATCCCCATGATGCCTCACACCTGCAAATGTCACAAGTATCAGTAAATTGGTGCCTGGAGGCTGGAAACACACCCAAGACTAACCCCGGGCGTAGCACTACGCTTCGCCCACGTAGTGTACGTAGCGCTGCCTGCTTCGCACTTTCCGAAGTAGGCGAAGCAGGGCAGCGCTACGCACACGCCGAGGGCGAAGCGTAGCTGCTTGCCACCCGCCACCCACCTCCCGCCCGCCCTTCTTTTAAATATATGAGCAATGAAAAATAAAGTAAAGTAAGTCGACTTACCCGTAAGCGCGGCGTCTCCGGGGCTCCCTCTTTCAGTTTCTAATTTCTTCTGGCAAATGCGCATGCGCGGACACCCGCGCATGCGCATTTCTCGCGAGAAATGCGCATGCGCGGGCGTCCGCGCATGCGCATTTGCCAGAAGAAATTAGAAACTGAAAGAGGGAGCCCCGGAGACGCCGCGCTTACGGGTAAGTCGACTTACTTTTACTTTATTTTTCATTGCTTATAATATTTAAAAGAATGGCGGGTGGGAGGTGGGTGGCACGTAGTGGGGCTACGCGAAGCGCGTAGTGTGCGTAGATTTGGGCACACTACGTGCTGCTTCACGTAGCCCCACTACGCCCACTACGCCCACCCTTACCCAAGACCTTGCAGGCCTTGTTTTGATGCTGTGAAGGAGTTAAATACACTTTACTGAGTCTGTGAAGTGTTTTGTTTTCACACCTGCAGCCGGGGGTGAAACCTGAAATCTTACCCTGCGCGGAGCTCCATAAACCTGGGTAGAAGGTGCGACTTCATCCCCTTGAAGCCTAACACCTGCAAATGTCACAAGTATCAGTAAAACGGGTGCCAGGAGTCTGGAAGTAGGCCCAAGGCCTTGCAGGCCTCATTCTGATACTGTAAAGGAGCTAAATACACTTTCCTGAGTATGTGAAGTGTTTTATGTTCACACTTCCATCCAGGGGTAAACCCTGAAATCTCACCCTGCGCGGAGCTCCATAACCCTGGGTAGAAGGTGCGACTTCATCCCCTTGAAGCCTAACCCCTGCAAATGTCACAAGTATCAGTAAAACTGGTGCCAGGAGGCTGGAAGTAGTCCCAAGGCCTTGCAGGCCTTATTCTGATACTGTAAAGCAGCTAAATACTCTTTCCTGAGTATGTGAAGTGTTTTATGTTCACACTTCCATCCAGGGGTGAACCCTGAAATCTCACCCTGCGCGGAGTTCCATAACCCTGGATAGAAGGTGCGACTTCATCCCCTTGAAGCCTAACCCTGCAAATGTCACAAGTATCAGTAAATTGGTGCCAGGAGGCTGGAAGTAGGCCCAAGGCCTTGCAGGCCTTGTTCTGATACTGTAAAGGAGTGAAATGCACTTTACTGAGTATGTGAAGTGTTTTGTTTTCACCCCTGCAGCCAGGGGTGAAACCTGAAATCTTACCCTGCGCGGAGCTCCATAACCCTGGGTAGAAGGTGCGACTTCATCCCCTTGATGCCTAACACCTGCAAATGTCACAAGTATCAGTAAATTGGTGCCTGGAGGCTGGAAACACACCCAAGACCTTGCAGGCCTTGTTCTGATGCTGTGAAGGAGTTAAATACACTTTACTGAGTCTGTGAAGTGTTTTGTTTTCACCCCTGCAGCCAGGGGTGAAACCTGAAATCTTACCCTGCGCGGAGCTCCATGACCCTGGGTAGAAGGCGCGACTTCATCCCCTTGAAGCCTAACAACTACAAATGTCACAAGTATCAGTAAAACTGGTGCCAGGAGGCTGGATGTAGGCCCAAGGCCTTGCAGGCCTTATTCTGATACTGTAAAGGAGTTAAATACACTTTCCTGAGTATGTGATGTGTTTTCTTTTCACTCCTCCAGCCTGGGGCGAAGCCTGAAATCTTACCCTGCGTGGAGCTCCATGACCCTGGGTAGAAGGTGCGACTTCATCCCCTTGAAGCCTAACACCTGCAAATGTCACAAGTATCAGTAAAACTGGTGCCAGGAGGCTGGAAGTAGTCCCAAGGCCTTGCAGGCCTTATTCTGATACTGTAAAGCAGCTAAATACTCTTTCCTGAGTATGTGAAGTGTTTTATGTTCACACTTCCATCCAGGGGTGAACCCTGAAATCTCACCCTGCGCGGAGCTCCATAACCCTGGGTAGAAGGTGCGACTTCATCCCCATGATGCCTCACACCTGCAAATGTCACAAGTATCAGTAAATTGGTGCCTGGAGGCTGGAAACACACCCAAGACCTTGCAGGCCTTGTTCTGATGCTGTGAAGGAGTTAAATACACTTTACTGAGTCTGTGAAGTGTTTTGTTTTCACCCCTGCAGCCAGGGGTGAAACCTGAAATCTTACCCTGCGCGGAGCTCCATGACCCTGGGTAGAAGGCGCGACTTCATCCCCTTGAAGCCTAACAACTACAAATGTCACAAGTATCAGTAAAACTGGTGCCAGGAGGCTGGATGTAGGCCCAAGGCCTTGCAGGCCTTATTCTGATACTGTAAAGGAGTTAAATACACTTTCCTGAGTATGTGATGTGTTTTATTTTCACTCCTCCAGCCTGGGGCGAAGCCTGAAATCTTACCCTGCGTGGAGCTCCATGACCCTGGGTAGAAGGTGCGACTTCATCCCCTTGAAGCCTAACACCTGCAAATGTCACAAGTATCAGTAAAACTGGTGCCAGGAGGCTGGAAGTAGTCCCAAGGCCTTGCAGGCCTTATTCTGATACTGTAAAGCAGCTAAATACTCTTTCCCGAGTATGTGAAGTGTTTTATGTTCACACTTCCATCCAGGGGTGAACCCTGAAATCTCACCCTGCGCGGAGCTCCATAACCCTGGGTAGAAGGTGCGACTTCATCCCCATGATGCCTCACACCTGCAAATGTCACAAGTATCAGTAAATTGGTGCCTGGAGGCTGGAAACACACCCAAGACCTTGCAGGCCTTATTCTGATACTGTAAAGCAGCTAAATACACTTTCCTGAGTATGTGAAGTGTTTTATTTTCACACTTCCATCCGGGGGTAAACCCTGAAATCTCACCCTGCGCGGAGCTCCATAACCCTGGGTAGAAGGTGCGACTTCATCCCCTTGAAGCCTAACCCCTGCAAATGTCACAAGTATCAGTAAACTGGTGCCAGGAGGCTGGAAGTAGGCCCAAGGCCTTGCAGGCCTTATTCTGATACTGTAAAGCACCTAATACACTTTCCTGAGTATGTGAAGTGTTTTATTTTCACACTTCCATCCAGGGGTAAACCCTGAAATCTTACCCTGCGCGGAGCTCCATAACCCTGGGTAGAAGGTGCGACTTCATCCCCTTGATGCCTAACACCTGCAAATGTCACAAGTATCAGTAAATTGGTGCCTGGAGGCTGGAAACACACCCAAGGCCTTGCAGGCCTTGTTCTGATGCTGTGAAAGAGTTAAATACACTTTACTGAGTCTGTGAAGTGTTTTGTTTTCACCCCTGCAGCCAGGGGTGAAACCTGAAATCTTACCCTGCGCGGAGCTCCATGACCCTGGGTAGAAGGTGCTACTTCATCCCCTTGAAGCCTAACACCTGCAAATGTCACAAGTATCAGTAAAACTGGTGCCAGGAGTCTGGAAGTAGGCCCAAGGCCTTGCAGGCCTCATTCTGATACTGTAAAGGAGCTAAATACACTTTCCTGAGTATGTGAAGTGTTTTATTTTCCCACCTGCAGCCAGGGGTGAACCCTGAAATCTCACCCTGCGCGGAGCTCCATGACCCTGGGTAGAAGGTGCGACTTCATCCCCTTGATGCCTAACACCTGCAAATGTCACAAGTATCAGTAAAACTGGTGCCAGGAGGCTGGAAGTAGTCCCAAGGCCTTGCAGGCCTTATTCTGATACTGTAAAGCAGCTACATACACTTTCCTGAGTATGTGAAGTGTTTTATGTTCACACTTCCATCCAGGGGTAAACCCTGAAATCTCACTCTGCGCGGAGCTCCATAACCCTGGGTAGAAGGTGCGGCTTCATCCCCTTGAAGCCTAACCCCTGCAAATGTCACAAGTATCAGTAAATTGGTGCCAGGAGGCTGGAAGTAGGCCCAAGGCCTTGCAGGCCTTGTTCTGATACTGTAAAGGAGTGAAATGCACTTTACTGAGTATGCGAAGTGTTTTGTTTTCACCCCTGCAGCCAGGGGTGAAACCTGAAATCTTACCCTGCGCGGAGCTCCATAACCCTGGGTAGAAGGTGCGACTTCATCCCCTTGATGCCTAACACCTGCAAATGTCACAAGTATCAGTAAATTGGTGCCAGGAGGCTGGAAGTAGGCCCAAGGCCTTGCAGGCCTTATTCTGATACTGTAAAGGAGTTAAATACACTTTCCTGAGTATGTGATGTGTTTTATTTTCACTCCTCCAGCCTGGGGCGAAGCCTGAAATCTTACCCTGCGTGGAGCTCCATGACCCTGGGTAGAAGGTGCGACTTCATCCCCTTGAAGCCTAACACCTGCAAATGTCACAAGTATCAGTAAAACTGGTGCCAGGAGGCTGGAAGTAGTCCCAAGGCCTTGCAGGCCTTATTCTGATACTGTAAAGCAGCTAAATACTCTTTCCTGAGTATGTGAAGTGTTTTATGTTCACACTTCCATCCAGGGGTGAACCCTGAAATCTCACCCTGCGCGGAGCTCCATAACCCTGGGTAGAAGGTGCGACTTCATCCCCATGATGCCTCACACCTGCAAATGTCACAAGTATCAGTAAATTGGTGCCTGGAGGCTGGAAACACACCCAAGACCTTGCAGGCCTTGTTTTGATGCTGTGAAGGAGTTAAATACACTTTACTGAGTCTGTGAAGTGTTTTGTTTTCACACCTGCAGCCGGGGGTGAAACCTGAAATCTTACCCTGCGCGGAGCTCCATAAACCTGGGTAGAAGGTGCGACTTCATCCCCTTGAAGCCTAACACCTGCAAATGTCACAAGTATCAGTAAAACTGGTGCCAGGAGTCTGGAAGTAGGCCCAAGGCCTTGCAGGCCTCATTCTGATACTGTAAAGGAGCTAAATACACTTTCCTGAGTATGTGAAGTGTTTTATTTTCCCACCTGCAGCCAGGGGTGAACCCTGAAATCTCACCCTGCGCGGAGCTCCATGACCCTGGGTAGAAGGTGCGACTTCATCCCCTTGATGCCTAACACCTGCAAATGTCACAAGTATCAGTAAAACTGGTGCCAGGAGGCTGGAAGTAGGCCCAAGGCCTTGCATGCCTTATTCTGATACTGTAAAGCAGCTACATACACTTTCCTGAGTATGTGAAGTGTTTTATGTTCACACTTCCATCCAGGGGTAAACCCTGAAATCTCACCCTGCGCGGAGCTCCATAACCCTGGGTAGAAGGTGCGACTTCATCCCCTTGAAGCCTAACCCCTGCAAATGTCACAAGTATCAGTAAACTGGTGCCAGGAGGCTGGAAGTAGGCCCAAGGCCTTGCAGGCCTTATTCTGATACTGTAAAGCACCTAATACACTTTCCTGAGTATGTGAAGTGTTTTATTTTCACACTTCCATCCAGGGGTAAACCCTGAAATCTCACCCTGCGCGGAGCTCCATAACCCTGGGTAGAAGGTGCGACTTCATCCCCTTGAAGCCTAACCCCTGCAAATGTCACAAGTATCAGTAAAACTGGTGCCAGGAGTCTGGAAGTAGGCCCAAGGCCTTGCAGGCCTCATTCTGATACTGTAAAGGAGCTAAATACACTTTCCTGAGTATGTGAAGTGTTTTATTTTCCCACCTGCAGCCAGGGGTGAACCCTGAAATCTCACCCTGCGCGGAGCTCCATGACCCTGGGTAGAAGGTGCGACTTCATCCCCTTGATGCCTAACACCTGCAAATGTCACAAGTATCAGTAAAACTGGTGCCAGGAGGCTGGAAGTAGGCCCAAGGCCTTGCATGCCTTATTCTGATACTGTAAAGCAGCTACATACACTTTCCTGAGTATGTGAAGTGTTTTATGTTCACACTTCCATCCAGGGGTAAACCCTGAAATCTCACTCTGCGCGGAGCTCCATAACCCTGGGTAGAAGGTGCGGCTTCATCCCCTTGAAGCCTAACCCCTGCAAATGTCACAAGTATCAGTAAATTGGTGCCAGGAGGCTGGAAGTAGGCCCAAGGCCTTGCAGGCCTTGTTCTGATACTGTAAAGGAGTGAAATGCACTTTACTGAGTATGCGAAGTGTTTTGTTTTCACCCCTGCAGCCAGGGGTGAAACCTGAAATCTTACCCTGCGCGGAGCTCCATAACCCTGGGTAGAAGGTGCGACTTCATCCCCTTGATGCCTAACACCTGCAAATGTCACAAGTATCAGTAAATTGGTGCCTGGAGGCTGGAAACACACCCAAGGCCTTGCAGGCCTTGTTCTGATGCTGTGAAGGAGTTAAATACACTTTACTGAGTCTGTGAAGTGTTTTGTTTTCACCCCTGCAGCCAGGGGTGAAACCTGAAATCTTACCCTGCGCGGAGCTCCATGACCCTGGTTAGAAGGCGCGACTTCATCCCCTTGAAGCCTAACAACTACGAATGTCACAAGTATCAGTAAAACTGGTGCCAGGAGGCTGGATGTAGGCCCAAGGCCTTGCAGGCCTTATTCTGATACTGTAAAGGAGTTAAATACACTTTCCTGAGTATGTGATGTGTTTTATTTTCACTCCTCCAGCCTGGGGCGAAGCCTGAAATCTTACCCTGCGTGGAGCTCCATGACCCTGGGTAGAAGGTGCGACTTCATCCCCTTGAAGCCTAACACCTGCAAATGTCACAAGTATCAGTAAAACTGGTGCCAGGAGGCTGGAAGTAGTCCCAAGGCCTTGCAGGCCTTATTCTGATACTGTAAAGCAGCTAAATACTCTTTCCTGAGTATGTGAAGTGTTTTATGTTCACACTTCCATCCAGGGGTGAACCCTGAAATCTCACCCTGCGCGGAGCTCCATAACCCTGGGTAGAAGGTGCGACTTCATCCCCATGATGCCTCACACCTGCAAATGTCACAAGTATCAGTAAATTGGTGCCTGGAGGCTGGAAACACACCCAAGACCTTGCAGGCCTTATTCTGATACTGTAAAGCAGCTAAATACACTTTCCTGAGTATGTGAAGTGTTTTATTTTCACACTTCCATCCGGGGGTAAACCCTGAAATCTCACCCTGCGCGGAGCTCCATAACCCTGGGTAGAAGGTGCGGCTTCATCCCCTTGAAGCCTAACCCCTGCAAATGTCACAAGTATCAGTAAATTGGTGCCTGGAGGCTGGAAACACACCCAAGGCCTTGCAGGCCTTGTTCTGATGCTGTGAAGGAGTTAAATACACTTTACTGAGTCTGTGAAGTGTTTTGTTTTCACCCCTGCAGCCAGGGGTGAAACCTGAAATCTTACCCTGCGCGGAGCTCCATAACCCTGGGTAGAAGGTGCGACTTCATCCCCTTGAAGCCTAACACCTTTAAATGTCACAAGTATCAGTAAAACTGGTGCCAGGAGGCTGGAAGTAGGCCCAAGGCCTTGCAGGCCTTGTTCTGATACTGTTAAGGGTTAAATAGACTGTACTGAGTATGTGAAGTGTTTTATTTTCGCACCACAGCCAGGGGTGAATCCTGAAATCTTACCCTGCGCGGAGCTCCATAACCCTGGGTAGAAGGTGCGACTTCATCCCCTTGAAGCCTAACACCTGCAAATGTCACAAGTATCAGTAAAATTGGTGCCTGGAGGCTGGAGGTAGGCCCAAGGCCTTGTTCTGATACTGTAAAGGGGTTAAATACACTTTGCTGAGTATGTGAAGTGTTGCGTTTTCACATCTCCAGCCCGGGGCGAAACTTGAAATCTTACCCTGCGCGGAGCTCCATAGCCCTGGGTAGAACGAGCTACTGTGTCCCCATAAACCTGTAAATTTCAAAATGTCATAAAAAGAACAAAACAAGCGCCTGGAGGCTAGAAATGGGCCCGAGACACTGAAGTCTTGGATCTGATAATGTAAAGGGCTTTATGTACCCTTTGAGTGAAGTATTTTTCCCACCTCCAGTCGAGGGGTAAATCCTGAAATATTACCCCAATTGGAGCACCCTGTGTAGAAAAAGTGACTTCGTCCCATTTGACCTAAAATTTTAGTATTTTTATTTTTATTTTTTATTAAACATTGTTAAAGGGGTGACTGGAGGCTACAAAATGGACCAGATACTGTGAAGGACGTTATTTCATTTTTGGGTGAAAAAAAATAAAAATATATGTATTTTATTAGGATTACGATTTTTTTTTTTTTTGGGGGCCCATCTCCAGCTGAGGGGGAAAACCTGAAATGTTACCCGAAGTGGAGCTCCATTGCCCCGGGTAGAAGTAGTGCCGTGGTCCCCTTGAACCAAAATGTCAACAAAACAATAATAAAAAAAAAAAAGCACTAAAACAGGTGCTTAGAGTCCCGAAATCGGTCACAAAAAAAAATGAGGATCGCACACCCCATGGGCCTGCATGGGAACGCTCTATTTTACCGACTATTAAGCCCCCACGAAGTGGGGGCTTACAGCGCCCGAGCGAGAGACAAAAGTTAGAGGTAGCGCGGCCGTTCCGCCGCCCGGCCATCTGGTCGCGCAGCTCCGTGGGCCATCTGGTCGCGCAAATCGGCGACCAGATGGCCGGCCGCGCGGCCGCCGCCGCTAGCTCGAACCTTTGTCCCTCATTCGTGTTCTGTAAGCCCCCACTACGTGGGGGCTTAATAGTCGAGGGAAATGACCGGCCCTGGGCCGGGCCAAACTCGCCATGGGTCCCCAGTCCAGGGCTCCAGGATGGCGGGCCCCCGGGCCGGGCTATACCCGCCTTAGGTCCCAAGTACAGAGCTCCAGAATGGCGGGCCCCTGGGCCGGGCTATACCCGCCTTAGGTGGCTTCAGGACAGCGGGCCCCGTGGGCGGGACTAGGATGGACGCGGGGCTCCAGGAAGGTGCCCTGGCCCCAGGACAGTGCCTTGCATGGCGGTTTCGGAGAAATGCCCCCCTCACCCGACCGGCTGTGGGCCTACAAAGCAGGCCTGCCCTGCGGGATCCCTAGTGCATAGATACAGCTCTCCCATGACATCGTGGTCGGCTCTTAAAAGAGCCTTTGGGTTGGTGTTTTTTTTTCTCTTTCTTTCCGTGGGCAAGTCGAGAGTTTAACCGCCGAATCCGTAGAGGGTGCGGCCCTGGCGCTTCAGGGCGTAAACGACATCCATGGCGGTGACGGTCTTCCTCTTGGCGTGCTCGGTGTAGGTGACGGCGTCCCGGATCACATTCTCCAGGAAAACCTTCAGCACCCCGCGGGTCTCCTCGTAGATGAGGCCGGAGATGCGCTTGACCCCGCCACGGCGCGCCAGGCGGCGAATGGCCGGCTTGGTGATGCCCTGGATGTTGTCCCGGAGCACCTTGCGGTGCCTCTTGGCGCCGCCTTTGCCGAGCCCCTTCCCTCCTTTGCCGCGTCCAGACATGTTGTCCTGTCGGTACTGTGACTGAGCAGAAATGAGGAAACAGCCAGCGACGGCTGCTTATATGGAGGAGCTGCGGCGGACCGGCTAGGGCGCTCCAAGCGGCCCACGTGACTCAACGGAAGGCGAGGGGGAGCCCGCCCCTGGACCGCCCTCTGCAGGGAGCGGGGGGCTGGAGCGGCCGTTGCCGTTTGAAAAAGAGCGCGCTCCCAGCCGCCTCTTTGTCGTGGGCTCAGCAGCTGCCGCCGGGGCACGGATCACAGTCAAGCACACACACACGCCTCCCTTCCCGGCCCCCACTCATCACCGCGGCCCGCCTAACCCTGGCGCTCGGTGCCCGCTCCCACTATGAACAGCAGGCTCTGAAATGTTTTAATGGAGCCAACACATTAACGGCCTCACCGGCACCACCCCGCTGTGTGCGGCCGCCCGCAACCCCGTAACACTGTCCACAGGTCAGGCCCGGTCGTGGCAAGTCTGTAAACTGCCCCTATAAACACGTATTTATTTATTTTTACAAAAAGATTATTCTCGTCGGCCTCAAGCTCGGTTTTGGGACGGGGGCAGCATTTATGTGTCCGTCCGAGGGCTTGGGCATCCCTCCTATGTAGCGACGGTGCGGGCGCTGCCGCGACTATGAAGCCTGCCAGAGTAACACCTTGGCACGGATACGCTCTTTGATGGAGTCTGTGGTTGGCCCTGAAAAGAGCCTTTGTGTTTAGGGTGTGTTTCCACGGTGGTCTGCGGGCCTTTACTTGCTTGCTTTGCCCCCTGCCTTGTGGCTCTCGGTTTTCTTGGGCAGCAGCACGGCCTGGATGTTGGGCAGGACTCCTCCCTGGGCGATGGTGACTCGGCCCAGCAGCTTATTCAGCTCCTCGTCGTTGCGGATGGCCAGCTGGAGGTGTCTGGGGATGATGCGGGTCTTCTTGTTGTCACGGGCAGCGTTGCCGGCCAGCTCCAGGATCTCAGCGGTCAGGTACTCCAGGACTGCAGCCAAATAGACGGGGGGCACCGGCGCCCACCCTCTCGGCGTAGCTTCCCTTCCGGAGTAACCTGTGCACACGGCCCACGGGGAACTGGAGCCCGGCTCTGGAAGAGCGTGTCTTGGCCTTAGCGCGGGCCTTTCCTCCTTGCTTTCCGCGTCCAGACATGGCGATCGATGCAGGGGCTCACTCACACAACAGAGAGATTAGTACTGCTGTTCGGCTCGACTCCGGCGATATAAAGACTTCGGGTGCGTCTGATTGGTTGACAGCTAGGCGCTGATAGTACTTCTCATTGGAGGGAGGAGGGCTTCTGTTTCACCAATCAGAGACCCAGAACCGCAGTACACTAGGAGGTGGGGGGCTTGCCTTTGCCTGCCAATGAGAAGGGAGAGCAGAGAAGCAGCTACTTTACACGCCCAGCCTATAAATACAAGTGCCGGGCTCGCCTGGCCTTATTTCTCTCGGCTCCACAGGAAGCGGTGCAGATTGTCGACCATGCCTGAACCAGCCAAGTCCGCGCCGGCTCCCAAGAAGGGCTCCAAGAAAGCGCTCTCCAAGCCGCCCAAGAAGGACGGGAAGAAGCGCAAGAGGAGCAGGAAGGAAAGCTATGCAATCTACATTTACAAAGTGATGAAGCAGGTGCACCCGGACACCGGCATCTCCTCTAAGGCCATGGGCATCATGAACTCCTTCGTGAACGACATCTTCGAGCGCATCGCCGGGGAGGCTTCCCGCCTGGCCCACTACAACTCGCGGCGCACCATCACCTCCCGGGAGATCCAGACCGCAGTGCGTCTGCTGCTGCCCGGAGAGCTGGCCAAGCACGCCGTGTCGGAGGGCACCAAGGCCGTCACCAAGTACACCAGCGCCAAGTAAGGCTTCGAGGCGCATCCCCAACTAACACAACGGCTCTTTTAAGGGCCAACCACGTCCTCCCCTAAGAGCTAATGTGCTTCTATTATGACCGGAGAAATAAGTGTTTTAAAAGGTAATGTTGAGCGCACAAGACCCGCTCTCACGGGTCTTGCTGCAGACCGAGGGACGATGGAGCAGGCAACCCGTTTTTAATAAACATGTTTATATGAATGAGCCCTCTCTTTGGGACCAAGTCTCACGTAAGCACTGTAATGTAACGATGACGTTAAATGAGCGAGGGACGATGGAGCAGGCAACCCGTTTTGCCTGTTTAAATAAACCTGTTTATATGAATGAGCCCTCTCTTTGGTACCAAGTGTCACATAAGCACTGTAATGTAACGATGACGTTAAATGAGCCCACGGGCTTATTGTTTTCGGCGACCAGTTTTAGTGTGTGCGGGTGTCACGTTGTGTTTGTACTTTAAGACCAAGGGCAACGGCAATAATCCGCCCCTGGGCAAGCGCTCCCGAAATCGGACACATGAACCCGATGTACCGGGAGCACAGATGCCCCACAGCGCTGGCTTGTGACCAGCGGATCCCAACACAACCCTCCACCCAAACAAAGCTCTTTATTAAACGATGGACACATTGAAGATGCGATTGTGCACTGTGAACACGGAGTGCTCTGGTCACCCAGTGCCGGTATAAGTTACCCAGTACTCGTGGTACTCTCAGCCAGCCCACCCACCCTAACCTGTAGAACATGCCATGGCAGATAAGAGAAGCTCGTATGTGACAGGGTGGTGGCCCTTAAAAGAGCCGTTGTGGTGGTTGTTCGGGTCGGCGTGTCTCCTTAGGCCCTCTCGCCTCGGATACGACGGGCCAGCTGGATGTCCTTGGGCATGATGGTCACCCTCTTGGCGTGGATGGCGCACAGGTTGGTGTCCTCGAAGAGCCCCACCAGGTAGGCCTCGCTGGCCTCTTGCAGGGCCATGACGGCGGAGCTCTGGAAGCGCAGGTCGGTCTTGAAGTCCTGGGCGATCTCCCTCACCAAGCGCTGGAAGGGCAGCTTGCGGATGAGGAGCTCGGTGGACTTCTGGTAGCGGCGGATCTCGCGGAGAGCCACAGTGCCGGGTCGGTAGCGGTGAGGCTTCTTGACGCCGCCGGTGGCAGGCGCGCTCTTGCGGGCAGCCTTGGTGGCCAGCTGCTTGCGAGGCGCTTTGCCGCCGGTGGACTTGCGGGCTGTCTGCTTGGTGCGGGCCATGGCGGGAGCGGTCTCTCTCAGCGACAAGCGAGGAAGAATGGAGTTCAAGCAGGCAAGAGCCCTATTTATGCACTCGAAGACGGAGGGCTGCTCTGGTTGGCTGAAGCGACCGCCCCACGTTTGAAAATAGCCCGCGGTGTGCAATGATTGGCCAATGAACCGGAGGCTGCAGCCTGTCTCTCCAATGAGCTGTGGAGAAAAAGACACCCTCCGATTGGATGATGTACGTTGGAGCCGTAGCCCGCGCTTGGGTCAGCCTTTGTCTCCGTGTCCATCCATAGTCACACGAACCACTCGCCCCCGGTCAACTGGGCGAGGAGCCCAGGATTTTATAAGTGTACTGCCCTTGGTCACCCTGGAACACGCCGCCGTTAACTGCGCTCGATTTCACGTTCACAATCGTCTGCTTTATGCAGACACCACTTCGAATCTGCCCGGATACAGTGAAAGCACCAAGGCACACGTTATTTCACATTTATTATAAACGGAGGTCTAATAAACTCCCAGACCCCCTTCTTTATTTGGTACACAGATTTCAATCCACGCAGCACCAAAAGAGCCGTTTACATGACCAAGATCACACACGGCACTCGCGTGCGGAAAGGTGCGCTATGGATTTACTGTGCCGTTTATTATTATAGAGAAGTGTGCACGCGGGGTGCAAGGGTGGGGACGAACAAGCTCTCTTCTGGACCGGGTGGATGGCTCTTAAAAGAGCCGTTGTGTTTGCAGTGTCTTGGTGCAAGCCCTTACTTCTTCTTGGGCGCTGCCTTCTTGGGCTTGGCTGCTTTGGGCTTGGCTGCCTTGGGTTTGACTACCTTGGCAGGGCTTTTCTTGGCCACTTTGGGCTTCGCCGCCTTGGCTTTCGCTGGGCTCTTGGCAGCCTTCTTGGCGGGGGCAGCCTTGGGCTTCTTGGGGCTCTTTGCTGCCGCAGGCTTCTTGACCTTCTTCGGGCTCTTCTTGACCCCCGCGGGAGCCTTTTTGGGCTTCTTGGCGGCAGGGGCAGCTTTCTTGGCCGCTGGTTTCTTGGTCTTGGCGGCCGCCTTCTTGGCCGCCTTCTTGCCCTCCAGCTGCTTCTTGTTCACCTTGAAGGATCCGGAGGCCCCGGTGCCCTTCAGCTGGGCCAGGGCGCCTTTGCTGACCAGGCTCTTGAGGGAGGCCTTGACCCGGCTCTTGTTCTTGTCCACATCGTAGCCCTCGGCGACCAGCCCCTTCTTCATGGCCGACAGGGAGACTCCCTTCCTCTCGGCAGAGGCGGTCACCACCTTCAGGATCAGATCGGCCACGCTGGGGCCGGAAGGCTTCTTGGCCTTGGAGGCCCCCGCTGTCTTCTTCTGCTGCTTTTTCTTGGGGGCGACCTCAGCGGGAGGCGCCGCGGCGGCTGGAGCGGTTTCGGCCATTGTAATGCGAGTCTCGGCGCGGGCGCTGTCACTGAACAGAAATGTCCCTCCCAAACCCGAGCCCCGTGAATATATACAGGGAGGAGCCGGCCTCTGATTGGTCCCGAGCAGACAGGGCTGTGCGAGGCACACTCGGCTCTTTGCTCCCAGCTGACTTTTGTGTTTCCTACCTTCGGATTATCCACGTTTTAAAACACAATCAGTTAAACACGCGCTTCCACGCATACATGACCAGGAGCCCAGCTTCGGCCCTCTCCCGGGCCTGCCCCCGTTTCGGATCCACCCCTCATCCCTGGCTTGTGATCCGCGGGGAGACTCGGCGCTCCCCCGACGGCGGGCGCCTCCATGCCTGAAATCCCGGGCTCCGGACCCCTTTTCCCCGGTCCTCTCTCGACTCCTGCGGCCGGGAGCGGCGGCCCGCGGGAGGGAGGGGGCTCCTGCAGGGAGCGGGCCCTGTGGCGTCACAGTGGGGCTGCGGGGGCCGCGGGGAGCGCGTTCTGGAACGGGCCGAAGTAACACAGGGCTCCGCCGGCCGAGCGCGGGGTGGAAACAATGCCAGGGAGCCCCTGGCACGGGGGCCAGGGGGCCCTCCCCGCGCGCCTGCACCCTCGGCTGTGGCACCCTCGGCTCGGGGCTTACAAGCAGCGGGGCACGGCCCTGGCTCCAGCCTCGCACGCATCACCAGGCGGCCGTGTGCTGGCAGCTTCACATGCAGGCAGAGAGCATTCACTGCCGAGCGCCGAGCCAGAGGAGGCGGGTGCAGACTCAATACAATAAATACACAGTGACACAATGAAGGAAGGCGGCCGAGTTAGGCCTACATGTTTTAAGACACCCCAAGTGAGAGCAGAGGGTGTGAATGCACCTGAAATGGTGACCCCAGTACCGGCATGGAGGCACTCTGCTGAGCTGATTTTTACAGCTGGAGCTAGGTGTACCTCTGAGGTGACATCTGTAGACAGAGTGAGTTACTGTATGTCAGACGCTGAGCCTATGACCGGGGAGGCCCACTGCGGAACTGAATAGTACAGTACAGAGTGAGGCCTGTGACTACCACTGTTCTACTGAGCCCTATCGCTGGAGTGGGGACCACTCCTGAATCCAATGGTATGTCACGAGGGAGACCTGAGACCAGAAATCATATTCTGCGCACTGTAGCCTGATCGAGGCCTGCTGCTAATTTGGATGGAGGTAGGGGAAGAAAACAAAACACTTCACAAAGTCCAGAACGCACATGAACACCATTCACAGTATCAGATCTTAGCCTTCAGGATCTCCGGCCCATCCCTAGCTTCCAGGTACATGTTTTAGTAATATTTGTGACATTTGGAGGTTTACAGCTTCAAGGGGATGAAGTCGCACCTTCTACCCAGGGTTATGGAGCTCCGCGCAGGGTGAGATTTCAGGGTTCACCCCTGGCTGGAGGTGTGAAAACAAAACAATCCACATAGTCACACCTCCAGCCAGGGGTGAACCCTGAAATCTCACCCTGCGCATAGCTCCATAACCCTGGGTAGAAGGTGCAACTACGTCCCCTTGAAGCTTATCTCCTCCAAAGGTCACAAAGTATCAGTAAAACTGGTGCCTGGAGGCTAGAAACACACCCAAGGCCATGCAGGTCTTGTTCTGATACTGTAACGGAGTTCACACCTCCAAACCTGAAATCGTACCCTGCGCGGAGCTCCATGACCCTGGGTACAAGGTGCGACTTCATCCCCTTGAAGCCTAACACCTTAAAATGTCACAAAGTATCAGTAATACTGGTGCCTGGAGGCTGGAAGTAGGCCCAAGGCCTTGCAGGCCTTATTCTGATACTGTAAAGGAGTTAAATACACTTTCCTGAGTATGTGAAGTGTTTTATTTTCACTCCTCCAGCCTGGGGTGAAGCCTGAAATCTTACCCTGCGCGGAGCTCCATGACACTGGGTACAAGGTGTGACTTCATCCCCTTGAAGCTTAACACCTTAAAATGTCACAAAGTATCAGTAATACTGGTGCCTGGAGGCTGGAAGTAGGCCCAAGGCCTTGCAGGCCTTATTCTGATACGGTAAAGGAGTTAATTACACTTTCCGGAGTATGTGAAGTGTTTTATTGTCACACCTCAAGCCTGGGGTGAACCCTGAAATCTCACCCTGCGCGGAGCTCCATGACCCTGGGTAGAAGGTGCAACTTCATCCCCTTGAAGCCTAACACCTGCAAATGTCACAAGTATCAGTAAAACTGGTGCCAGGAGGCTCGAAGTAGGCCCAAGGACTTGCAGGCCTTATTCTGATACTGTAAAGGAGATAAATACACTTTCCTGAGTATGTGAAGTGTTTTATTTTCACTCCTCCAGCCTGGGGTAAACCCTGAAATCTCACTCTGCGCGGAGCTCCATAACCCTGGGTAGAAGGTGCGGCTTCATCCCCTTGAAGCCTAACCCCTGCAAATGTCACAAGTATCAGTAAATTGGTGCCAGGAGGCTGGAAGTAGGCCCAAGGCCTTGCAGGCCTTGTTCTGATACTGTAAAGGAGTGAAATGCACTTTACTGAGTATGCGAAGTGTTTTGTTTTCACCCCTGCAGCCAGGGGTGAAACCTGAAATCTTACCCTGCGCGGAGCTCCATAACCCTGGGTAGAAGGTGCGACTTCATCCCCTTGATGCCTAACACCTGCAAATGTCACAAGTATCAGTAAATTGGTGCCTGGAGGCTGGAAACACACCCAAGGCCTTGCAGGCCTTGTTCTGATGCTGTGAAGGAGTTAAATACACTTTACTGAGTCTGTGAAGTGTTTTGTTTTCACCCCTGCAGCCAGGGGTGAAACCTGAAATCTTACCCTGCGCGGAGCTCCATGACCCTGGGTAGAAGGCGCGACTTCATCCCCTTGAAGCCTAACAACTACAAATGTCACAAGTATCAGTAAAACTGGTGCCAGGAGGCTGGATGTAGGCCCAAGGCCTTGCAGGCCTTATTCTGATACTGTAAAGGAGTTAAATACACTTTCCTGAGTATGTGATGTGTTTTATTTTCACTCCTCCAGCCTGGGGCGAAGCCTGAAATCTTACCCTGCGTGGAGCTCCATGACCCTGGGTAGAAGGTGCGACTTCATCCCCTTGAAGCCTAACACCTGCAAATGTCACAAGTATCAGTAAAACTGGTGCCAGGAGGCTGGAAGTAGTCCCAAGGCCTTGCAGGCCTTATTCTGATACTGTAAAGCAGCTAAATACTCTTTCCTGAGTATGTGAAGTGTTTTATGTTCACACTTCCATCCAGGGGTGAACCCTGAAATCTCACCCTGCGCGGAGCTCCATAACCCTGGGTAGAAGGTGCGACTTCATCCCCATGATGCCTCACACCTTCAAATGTCACAAGTATCAGTAAATTGGTGCCTGGAGGCTGGAAACACACCCAAGACCTTGCAGGCCTTGTTTTGATGCTGTGAAGGAGTTAAATACACTTTACTGAGTCTGTGAAGTGTTTTGTTTTCACACCTGCAGCCGGGGGTGAAACCTGAAATCTTACCCTGCGCGGAGCTCCATAAACCTGGGTAGAAGGTGCGACTTCATCCCCTTGAAGCCTAACACCTGCAAATGTCACAAGTATCAGTAAAACTGGTGCCAGGAGTCTGGAAGTAGGCCCAAGGCCTTGCAGGCCTCATTCTGATACTGTAAAGGAGCTAAATACACTTTCCTGAGTATGTGAAGTGTTTTATTTTCCCACCTGCAGCCAGGGGTGAACCCTGAAATCTCACCCTGCGCGGAGCTCCATGACCCTGGGTAGAAGGTGCGACTTCATCCCCTTGATGCCTAACACCTGCAAATGTCACAAGTATCAGTAAAACTGGTGCCAGGAGGCTGGAAGTAGGCCCAAGGCCTTGCATGCCTTATTCTGATACTGTAAAGCAGCTACATACACTTTCCTGAGTATGTGAAGTGTTTTATGTTCACACTTCCATCCAGGGGTAAACCCTGAAATCTCACCCTGCGCGGAGCTCCATAACCCTGGGTAGAAGGTGCGACTTCATCCCCTTGAAGCCTAACCCCTGCAAATGTCACAAGTATCAGTAAACTGGTGCCAGGAGGCTGGAAGTAGGCCCAAGGCCTTGCAGGCCTTATTCTGATACTGTAAAGCACCTAATACACTTTCCTGAGTATGTGAAGTGTTTTATTTTCACACTTCCATCCAGGGGTAAACCCTGAAATCTCACCCTGCGCGGAGCTCCATAACCCTGGGTAGAAGGTGCGACTTCATCCCCTTGAAGCCTAACCCCTGCAAATGTCACAAGTATCAGTAAAACTGGTGCCAGGAGTCTGGAAGTAGGCCCAAGGCCTTGCAGGCCTCATTCTGATACTGTAAAGGAGCTAAATACACTTTCCTGAGTATGTGAAGTGTTTTATTTTCCCACCTGCAGCCAGGGGTGAACCCTGAAATCTCACCCTGCGCGGAGCTCCATGACCCTGGGTAGAAGGTGCGACTTCATCCCCTTGATGCCTAACACCTGCAAATGTCACAAGTATCAGTAAAACTGGTGCCAGGAGGCTGGAAGTAGGCCCAAGGCCTTGCATGCCTTATTCTGATACTGTAAAGCAGCTACATACACTTTCCTGAGTATGTGAAGTGTTTTATGTTCACACTTCCATCCAGGGGTAAACCCTGAAATCTCACTCTGCGCGGAGCTCCATAACCCTGGGTAGAAGGTGCGGCTTCATCCCCTTGAAGCCTAACCCCTGCAAATGTCACAAGTATCAGTAAATTGGTGCCAGGAGGCTGGAAGTAGGCCCAAGGCCTTGCAGGCCTTGTTCTGATACTGTAAAGGAGTGAAATGCACTTTACTGAGTATGCGAAGTGTTTTGTTTTCACCCCTGCAGCCAGGGGTGAAACCTGAAATCTTACCCTGCGCGGAGCTCCATAACCCTGGGTAGAAGGTGCGACTTCATCCCCTTGATGCCTAACACCTGCAAATGTCACAAGTATCAGTAAATTGGTGCCTGGAGGCTGGAAACACACCCAAGGCCTTGCAGGCCTTGTTCTGATGCTGTGAAGGAGTTAAATACACTTTACTGAGTCTGTGAAGTGTTTTGTTTTCACCCCTGCAGCCAGGGGTGAAACCTGAAATCTTACCCTGCGCGGAGCTCCATGACCCTGGTTAGAAGGCGCGACTTCATCCCCTTGAAGCCTAACAACTACGAATGTCACAAGTATCAGTAAAACTGGTGCCAGGAGGCTGGATGTAGGCCCAAGGCCTTGCAGGCCTTATTCTGATACTGTAAAGGAGTTAAATACACTTTCCTGAGTATGTGATGTGTTTTATTTTCACTCCTCCAGCCTGGGGCGAAGCCTGAAATCTTACCCTGCGTGGAGCTCCATGACCCTGGGTAGAAGGTGCGACTTCATCCCCTTGAAGCCTAACACCTGCAAATGTCACAAGTATCAGTAAAACTGGTGCCAGGAGGCTGGAAGTAGTCCCAAGGCCTTGCAGGCCTTATTCTGATACTGTAAAGCAGCTAAATACTCTTTCCTGAGTATGTGAAGTGTTTTATGTTCACACTTCCATCCAGGGGTGAACCCTGAAATCTCACCCTGCGCGGAGCTCCATAACCCTGGGTAGAAGGTGCGACTTCATCCCCATGATGCCTCACACCTGCAAATGTCACAAGTATCAGTAAATTGGTGCCTGGAGGCTGGAAACACACCCAAGACCTTGCAGGCCTTATTCTGATACTGTAAAGCAGCTAAATACACTTTCCTGAGTATGTGAAGTGTTTTATTTTCACACTTCCATCCGGGGGTAAACCCTGAAATCTCACCCTGCGCGGAGCTCCATAACCCTGGGTAGAAGGTGCGGCTTCATCCCCTTGAAGCCTAACCCCTGCAAATGTCACAAGTATCAGTAAATTGGTGCCTGGAGGCTGGAAACACACCCAAGGCCTTGCAGGCCTTGTTCTGATGCTGTGAAGGAGTTAAATACACTTTACTGAGTCTGTGAAGTGTTTTGTTTTCACCCCTGCAGCCAGGGGTGAAACCTGAAATCTTACCCTGCGCGGAGCTCCATAACCCTGGGTAGAAGGTGCGACTTCATCCCCTTGAAGCCTAACACCTTTAAATGTCACAAGTATCAGTAAAACTGGTGCCAGGAGGCTGGAAGTAGGCCCAAGGCCTTGCAGGCCTTGTTCTGATACTGTTAAGGGTTAAATAGACTTTACTGAGTATGTGAAGTGTTTTATTTTCCTACCTGCAGCCAGGGGTGAACCCTGAAATCTCACCCTGCGCGGAGCTCCATGACCCTGGGTAGAAGGTGCGCCTTCATCCCCTTGATGCCTAACACCTGCAAATGTCACAAGTATCAGTAAAACTGGTGCCAGGAGGCTGGAAGTAGGCCCAAGGCCTTGCATGCCTTATTCTGATACTGTAAAGCAGCTACATACACTTTCCTGAGTATGTGAAGTGTTTTATGTTCACACTTCCATCCAGGGGTAAACCCTGAAATCTCACCCTGCGCGGAGCTCCATAACCCTGGGTAGAAGGTGCGACTTCATCCCCTTGAAGCCTAACCCCTGCAAATGTCACAAGTATCAGTAAATTGGTGCCAGGAGGCTGGAAGTAGGCCCAAGGCCTTGCAGGCCTTGTTCTGATACTGTAAAGGAGTGAAATGCACTTTACTGAGTATGCGAAGTGTTTTGTTTTCACCCCTGCAGCCAGGGGTGAAACCGGAAATCTTACCCTGCGCGGAGCTCCATAACCCTGGGTAGAAGGTGCGACTTCATCCCCTTGATGCCTAACACCTGCAAATGTCACAAGTATCAGTAAATTGGTGCCTGGAGTCTGGAAACACACCCAAGACCTTGCAGGCCTTGTTCTGATGCTGTGAAGGAGTTAAATACACTTTACTGAGTCTGTGAAGTGTTTTGTTTTCACCCCTGCAGCCAGGGGTGAAACCTGAAATCTTACCCTGCGCGGAGCTCCATAACCCTGGGTACATTTGGAGGTTTACAGCTTCAAGGGGATGAAGTCGCACCTTCTACCCAGGGTTATGGAGCTCCGCGCAGGGTGAGATTTCAGGGTTCACCCCTGGCTGGAGGTGTGAAAACAAAACAATCCACATAGTCACACCTCCAGCCAGGGGTGAACCCTGAAATCTCACCCTGCGCATAGCTCCATAACCCTGGGTAGAAGGTGCAACTACGTCCCCTTGAAGCTTATCTCCTCCAAAGGTCACAAAGTATCAGTAAAACTGGTGCCTGGAGGCTAGAAACACACCCAAGGCCATGCAGGTCTTGTTCTGATACTGTAACGGAGTTCACACCTCCAAACCTGAAATCGTACCCTGCGCGGAGCTCCATGACCCTGGGTACAAGGTGCGACTTCATCCCCTTGAAGCCTAACACCTTAAAATGTCACAAAGTATCAGTAATACTGGTGCCTGGAGGCTGGAAGTAGGCCCAAGGCCTTGCAGGCCTTATTCTGATACTGTAAAGGAGTTAAATACACTTTCCTGAGTATGTGAAGTGTTTTATTTTCACTCCTCCAGCCTGGGGTGAAGCCTGAAATCTTACCCTGCGCGGAGCTCCATGACACTGGGTACAAGGTGTGACTTCATCCCCTTGAAGCTTAACACCTTAAAATGTCACAAAGTATCAGTAATACTGGTGCCTGGAGGCTGGAAGTAGGCCCAAGGCCTTGCAGGCCTTATTCTGATACGGTAAAGGAGTTAATTACACTTTCCGGAGTATGTGAAGTGTTTTATTGTCACACCTCAAGCCTGGGGTGAACCCTGAAATCTCACCCTGCGCGGAGCTCCATGACCCTGGGTAGAAGGTGCAACTTCATCCCCTTGAAGCCTAACACCTGCAAATGTCACAAGTATCAGTAAAACTGGTGCCAGGAGGCTCGAAGTAGGCCCAAGGACTTGCAGGCCTTATTCTGATACTGTAAAGGAGATAAATACACTTTCCTGAGTATGTGAAGTGTTTTATTTTCACTCCTCCAGCCTGGGGTAAACCCTGAAATCTCACTCTGCGCGGAGCTCCATAACCCTGGGTAGAAGGTGCGGCTTCATCCCCTTGAAGCCTAACCCCTGCAAATGTCACAAGTATCAGTAAATTGGTGCCAGGAGGCTGGAAGTAGGCCCAAGGCCTTGCAGGCCTTGTTCTGATACTGTAAAGGAGTGAAATGCACTTTACTGAGTATGCGAAGTGTTTTGTTTTCACCCCTGCAGCCAGGGGTGAAACCTGAAATCTTACCCTGCGCGGAGCTCCATAACCCTGGGTAGAAGGTGCGACTTCATCCCCTTGATGCCTAACACCTGCAAATGTCACAAGTATCAGTAAATTGGTGCCTGGAGGCTGGAAACACACCCAAGGCCTTGCAGGCCTTGTTCTGATGCTGTGAAGGAGTTAAATACACTTTACTGAGTCTGTGAAGTGTTTTGTTTTCACCCCTGCAGCCAGGGGTGAAACCTGAAATCTTACCCTGCGCGGAGCTCCATGACCCTGGGTAGAAGGCGCGACTTCATCCCCTTGAAGCCTAACAACTACAAATGTCACAAGTATCAGTAAAACTGGTGCCAGGAGGCTGGATGTAGGCCCAAGGCCTTGCAGGCCTTATTCTGATACTGTAAAGGAGTTAAATACACTTTCCTGAGTATGTGATGTGTTTTATTTTCACTCCTCCAGCCTGGGGCGAAGCCTGAAATCTTACCCTGCGTGGAGCTCCATGACCCTGGGTAGAAGGTGCGACTTCATCCCCTTGAAGCCTAACACCTGCAAATGTCACAAGTATCAGTAAAACTGGTGCCAGGAGGCTGGAAGTAGTCCCAAGGCCTTGCAGGCCTTATTCTGATACTGTAAAGCAGCTAAATACTCTTTCCTGAGTATGTGAAGTGTTTTATGTTCACACTTCCATCCAGGGGTGAACCCTGAAATCTCACCCTGCGCGGAGCTCCATAACCCTGGGTAGAAGGTGCGACTTCATCCCCATGATGCCTCACACCTTCAAATGTCACAAGTATCAGTAAATTGGTGCCTGGAGGCTGGAAACACACCCAAGACCTTGCAGGCCTTGTTTTGATGCTGTGAAGGAGTTAAATACACTTTACTGAGTCTGTGAAGTGTTTTGTTTTCACACCTGCAGCCGGGGGTGAAACCTGAAATCTTACCCTGCGCGGAGCTCCATAAACCTGGGTAGAAGGTGCGACTTCATCCCCTTGAAGCCTAACACCTGCAAATGTCACAAGTATCAGTAAAACTGGTGCCAGGAGTCTGGAAGTAGGCCCAAGGCCTTGCAGGCCTCATTCTGATACTGTAAAGGAGCTAAATACACTTTCCTGAGTATGTGAAGTGTTTTATTTTCCCACCTGCAGCCAGGGGTGAACCCTGAAATCTCACCCTGCGCGGAGCTCCATGACCCTGGGTAGAAGGTGCGACTTCATCCCCTTGATGCCTAACACCTGCAAATGTCACAAGTATCAGTAAAACTGGTGCCAGGAGGCTGGAAGTAGGCCCAAGGCCTTGCATGCCTTATTCTGATACTGTAAAGCAGCTACATACACTTTCCTGAGTATGTGAAGTGTTTTATGTTCACACTTCCATCCAGGGGTAAACCCTGAAATCTCACCCTGCGCGGAGCTCCATAACCCTGGGTAGAAGGTGCGACTTCATCCCCTTGAAGCCTAACCCCTGCAAATGTCACAAGTATCAGTAAACTGGTGCCAGGAGGCTGGAAGTAGGCCCAAGGCCTTGCAGGCCTTATTCTGATACTGTAAAGCACCTAATACACTTTCCTGAGTATGTGAAGTGTTTTATTTTCACACTTCCATCCAGGGGTAAACCCTGAAATCTCACCCTGCGCGGAGCTCCATAACCCTGGGTAGAAGGTGCGACTTCATCCCCTTGAAGCCTAACCCCTGCAAATGTCACAAGTATCAGTAAAACTGGTGCCAGGAGTCTGGAAGTAGGCCCAAGGCCTTGCAGGCCTCATTCTGATACTGTAAAGGAGCTAAATACACTTTCCTGAGTATGTGAAGTGTTTTATTTTCCCACCTGCAGCCAGGGGTGAACCCTGAAATCTCACCCTGCGCGGAGCTCCATGACCCTGGGTAGAAGGTGCGACTTCATCCCCTTGATGCCTAACACCTGCAAATGTCACAAGTATCAGTAAAACTGGTGCCAGGAGGCTGGAAGTAGGCCCAAGGCCTTGCATGCCTTATTCTGATACTGTAAAGCAGCTACATACACTTTCCTGAGTATGTGAAGTGTTTTATGTTCACACTTCCATCCAGGGGTAAACCCTGAAATCTCACTCTGCGCGGAGCTCCATAACCCTGGGTAGAAGGTGCGGCTTCATCCCCTTGAAGCCTAACCCCTGCAAATGTCACAAGTATCAGTAAATTGGTGCCAGGAGGCTGGAAGTAGGCCCAAGGCCTTGCAGGCCTTGTTCTGATACTGTAAAGGAGTGAAATGCACTTTACTGAGTATGCGAAGTGTTTTGTTTTCACCCCTGCAGCCAGGGGTGAAACCTGAAATCTTACCCTGCGCGGAGCTCCATAACCCTGGGTAGAAGGTGCGACTTCATCCCCTTGATGCCTAACACCTGCAAATGTCACAAGTATCAGTAAATTGGTGCCTGGAGGCTGGAAACACACCCAAGGCCTTGCAGGCCTTGTTCTGATGCTGTGAAGGAGTTAAATACACTTTACTGAGTCTGTGAAGTGTTTTGTTTTCACCCCTGCAGCCAGGGGTGAAACCTGAAATCTTACCCTGCGCGGAGCTCCATGACCCTGGTTAGAAGGCGCGACTTCATCCCCTTGAAGCCTAACAACTACGAATGTCACAAGTATCAGTAAAACTGGTGCCAGGAGGCTGGATGTAGGCCCAAGGCCTTGCAGGCCTTATTCTGATACTGTAAAGGAGTTAAATACACTTTCCTGAGTATGTGATGTGTTTTATTTTCACTCCTCCAGCCTGGGGCGAAGCCTGAAATCTTACCCTGCGTGGAGCTCCATGACCCTGGGTAGAAGGTGCGACTTCATCCCCTTGAAGCCTAACACCTGCAAATGTCACAAGTATCAGTAAAACTGGTGCCAGGAGGCTGGAAGTAGTCCCAAGGCCTTGCAGGCCTTATTCTGATACTGTAAAGCAGCTAAATACTCTTTCCTGAGTATGTGAAGTGTTTTATGTTCACACTTCCATCCAGGGGTGAACCCTGAAATCTCACCCTGCGCGGAGCTCCATAACCCTGGGTAGAAGGTGCGACTTCATCCCCATGATGCCTCACACCTGCAAATGTCACAAGTATCAGTAAATTGGTGCCTGGAGGCTGGAAACACACCCAAGACCTTGCAGGCCTTATTCTGATACTGTAAAGCAGCTAAATACACTTTCCTGAGTATGTGAAGTGTTTTATTTTCACACTTCCATCCGGGGGTAAACCCTGAAATCTCACCCTGCGCGGAGCTCCATAACCCTGGGTAGAAGGTGCGGCTTCATCCCCTTGAAGCCTAACCCCTGCAAATGTCACAAGTATCAGTAAATTGGTGCCTGGAGGCTGGAAACACACCCAAGGCCTTGCAGGCCTTGTTCTGATGCTGTGAAGGAGTTAAATACACTTTACTGAGTCTGTGAAGTGTTTTGTTTTCACCCCTGCAGCCAGGGGTGAAACCTGAAATCTTACCCTGCGCGGAGCTCCATAACCCTGGGTAGAAGGTGCGACTTCATCCCCTTGAAGCCTAACACCTTTAAATGTCACAAGTATCAGTAAAACTGGTGCCAGGAGGCTGGAAGTAGGCCCAAGGCCTTGCAGGCCTTGTTCTGATACTGTTAAGGGTTAAATAGACTTTACTGAGTATGTGAAGTGTTTTATTTTCCTACCTGCAGCCAGGGGTGAACCCTGAAATCTCACCCTGCGCGGAGCTCCATGACCCTGGGTAGAAGGTGCGCCTTCATCCCCTTGATGCCTAACACCTGCAAATGTCACAAGTATCAGTAAAACTGGTGCCAGGAGGCTGGAAGTAGGCCCAAGGCCTTGCATGCCTTATTCTGATACTGTAAAGCAGCTACATACACTTTCCTGAGTATGTGAAGTGTTTTATGTTCACACTTCCATCCAGGGGTAAACCCTGAAATCTCACCCTGCGCGGAGCTCCATAACCCTGGGTAGAAGGTGCGACTTCATCCCCTTGAAGCCTAACCCCTGCAAATGTCACAAGTATCAGTAAATTGGTGCCAGGAGGCTGGAAGTAGGCCCAAGGCCTTGCAGGCCTTGTTCTGATACTGTAAAGGAGTGAAATGCACTTTACTGAGTATGCGAAGTGTTTTGTTTTCACCCCTGCAGCCAGGGGTGAAACCGGAAATCTTACCCTGCGCGGAGCTCCATAACCCTGGGTAGAAGGTGCGACTTCATCCCCTTGATGCCTAACACCTGCAAATGTCACAAGTATCAGTAAATTGGTGCCTGGAGTCTGGAAACACACCCAAGACCTTGCAGGCCTTGTTCTGATGCTGTGAAGGAGTTAAATACACTTTACTGAGTCTGTGAAGTGTTTTGTTTTCACCCCTGCAGCCAGGGGTGAAACCTGAAATCTTACCCTGCGCGGAGCTCCATAACCCTGGGTAGAAGGTGCGACTTCATCCCCATGATGCCTCACACCTGCAAATGTCACAAGTATCAGTAAATTGGTGCCTGGAGGCTGGAAACACACCCAAGACCTTGCAGGCCTTGTTCTGATGCTGTGAAGGAGTTAAATACACTTTACTGAGTCTGTGAAGTGTTTTGTTTTCACACCTGCAGCCGGGGGTGAAACCTGAAATCTTACCCTGCGCGGAGCTCCATAAACCTGGGTAGAAGGTGCGACTTCATCCCCTTGAAGCCTAACACCTGCAAATGTCACAAGTATCAGTAAAACTGGTGCCAGGAGTCTGGAAGTAGGCCCAAGGCCTTGCAGGCCTCATTCTGATACTGTAAAGGAGCTAAATACACTTTCCTGAGTATGTGAAGTGTTTTATTTTCCCACCTGCAGCCAGGGGTGAACCCTGAAATCTCACCCTGCGCGGAGCTCCATGACCCTGGGTAGAAGGTGCGCCTTCATCCCCTTGATGCCTAACACCTGCAAATGTCACAAGTATCAGTAAAACTGGTGCCAGGAGGCTGGAAGTAGGCCCAAGGCCTTGCATGCCTTATTCTGATACTGTAAAGCAGCTACATACACTTTCCTGAGTATGTGAAGTGTTTTATGTTCACACTTCCATCCAGGGGTAAACCCTGAAATCTCACCCTGCGCGGAGCTCCATAACCCTGGGTAGAAGGTGCGACTTCATCCCCTTGAAGCCTAACCCCTGCAAATGTCACAAGTATCAGTAAATTGGTGCCAGGAGGCTGGAAGTAGGCCCAAGGCCTTGCAGGCCTTGTTCTGATACTGTAAAGGAGTGAAATGCACTTTACTGAGTATGCGAAGTGTTTTGTTTTCACCCCTGCAGTCAGGGGTGAAACCGGAAATCTTACCCTGCGCGGAGCTCCATAACCCTGGGTAGAAGGTGCGACTTCATCCCCTTGATGCCTAACACCTGCAAATGTCACAAGTATCAGTAAATTGGTGCCTGGAGTCTGGAAACACACCCAAGACCTTGCAGGCCTTGTTCTGATGCTGTGAAGGAGTTAAATACACTTTACTGAGTCTGTGAAGTGTTTTGTTTTCACCCCTGCAGCCAGGGGTGAAACCTGAAATCTTACCCTGCGAGGAGCTCCATAACCCTGGGTAGAAGGTGCGACTTCATCCCCTTGAAGCTTAACACCTTAAAATGTCACAAGTATCAGTAAATTGGTGCCTTGAGGCTGGAAACACACCCAAGACCTTGCAGGCCTTGTTCTGATGCTGTGAAGGAGTTAAATACACTTTCCTGAGTCTGTGAAGTGTTTTGTTTTCACCCCTGCAGCCAGGGGTGAAACCTGTAATCTTACCCTGCGCGGAGCTCCATAACCCTGGGTAGAAGGTGCGACTTCATCCCCTTGATGCCTAACACCTGCAAATGTCACAAGTATCAGTAAATTGGTACCTGGAGGCTGGAAACACACCCAAGACCTTGCAGGCCTTGTTCTGATGCTGTGAAGGAGTTAAATACACTTTACTGAGTCTGTGAAGTGTTTTGTTTTCACACCTGCAGCCAGGGGTGAAACATGAAACCTTACCCTGCGCGGAGCTCCATAACCCTGGGTAGAAGGTGCGACTTCATCCCCTCACAGCTTAACACCTTAAAATGTCACAAGTATCAGTAAATTGGTGCCTGGAGGCTGGAAACACACCCAAGACCTTGCAGGCCTTGTTCTGATGCTGTGAAGGAGTTAAATACACTTTACTGAGTCTGTGAAGTGTTTTGTTTTCACACCTGCAGCCAGGGGTGAAACATGAAACCTTACCCTGCGCGGAGCTCCATAACCCTGGGTAGAAGGTGCGACTTCATCCCCTCACAGCTTAACACCTTAAAATGTCACAAGTATCAGTAAATTGGTGCCTGGAGGCTGGAAACACACCCAAGACCTTGCAGGCCTTGTTCTGATGCTGTGAAGGAGTTAAATACACTTTCCTGAGTCTGTGAAGTGTTTTGTTTTCACCCCTGCAGCCAAGGGTGAAACCTGTAATCTTACCCTGCGCGGAGCTCCATAACCCTGGGTAGAAGGTGCGACTTCATCCCCTTGATGCCTAACACCTGCAAAATGTCACAAGTTTCAGTACAACTGGTGCCAGGAGGCTGAAAAGAGGCCCACGGACTTGCAGGCCTTATTCTGATACTGTAAAGCAGCTAAATACACTTTCCTGAGTATGTGAAGTGTTTTATGTTCACACTTCCATCCAGGGGTAAACCCTGAAATCTCACCCTGCGCGGAGCTCCATAACCCTGGGTAGCAGGTGCGACTTCATCCCCATGATGCCTCACACCTGCAAATGTCACAAGTATCAGTAAATTGGTGCCTGGAGGCTGGAAACACACCCAAGACTAACCCCGGGCGTAGCACTACGCTTCGCCCACGTAGTGTACGTAGCGCTGCCTGCTTCGCACTTTCCGAAGTAGGCGAAGCAGGGCAGCGCTACGCACACGCCGAGGGCGAAGCGTAGCTGCTTGCCACCCGCCACCCACCTCCCGCCCGCCCTTCTTTTAAATATATGAGCAATGAAAAATAAAGTAAAGTAAGTCGACTTACCCGTAAGCGCGGCGTCTCCGGGGCTCCCTCTTTCAGTTTCTAATTTCTTCTGGCAAATGCGCATGCGCGGACACCCGCGCATGCGCATTTCTCGCGAGAAATGCGCATGCGCGGGCGTCCGCGCATGCGCATTTGCCAGAAGAAATTAGAAACTGAAAGAGGGAGCCCCGGAGACGCCGCGCTTACGGGTAAGTCGACTTACTTTTACTTTATTTTTCATTGCTTATAATATTTAAAAGAATGGCGGGTGGGAGGTGGGTGGCACGTAGTGGGGCTACGCGAAGCGCGTAGTGTGCGTAGATTTGGGCACACTACGTGCTGCTTCACGTAGCCCCACTACGCCCACTACGCCCACCCTTACCCAAGACCTTGCAGGCCTTGTTTTGATGCTGTGAAGGAGTTAAATACACTTTACTGAGTCTGTGAAGTGTTTTGTTTTCACACCTGCAGCCGGGGGTGAAACCTGAAATCTTACCCTGCGCGGAGCTCCATAAACCTGGGTAGAAGGTGCGACTTCATCCCCTTGAAGCCTAACACCTGCAAATGTCACAAGTATCAGTAAAACGGGTGCCAGGAGGCTGGAAGTAGGCCCAAGGCCTTGCAGGCCTTGTTCTGATACTGTAAAGGAGTGAAATGCACTTTACTGAGTATGTGAAGTGTTTTGTTTTCACCCCTGCAGCCAGGGGTGAAACCTGAAATCTTACCCTGCGCGGAGCTCCATAACCCTGGGTAGAAGGTGCGACTTCATCCCCTTGATGCCTAACACCTGCAAATGTCACAAGTATCAGTAAATTGGTGCCTGGAGGCTGGAAACACACCCAAGACCTTGCAGGCCTTGTTCTGATACTGTAAAGTAGCTAAATACACTTTACTGAGTCTGTGAAGTGTTTTGTTTTCACCCCTGCAGCCAGGGGTGAAACCTGAAATCTTACCCTGCGAGGAGCTCCATAACCCTGGGTAGAAGGTGCGACTTCATCCCCTTGAAGCTTAACACCTTAAAATGTCACAAGTATCAGTAAATTGGTGCCTGGAGGCTGGAAACACACCCAAGACCTTGCAGGCCTTGTTCTGATGCTGTGAAGGAGTTAAATACACTTTCCTGAGTCTGTGAAGTGTTTTGTTTTCACCCCTGCAGCCAGGGGTGAAACCTGTAATCTTACCCTGCGCGGAGCTCCATAACCCTGGGTAGAAGGTGCGACTTCATCCCCTTGATGCCTAACACCTGCAAATGTCACAAGTATCAGTAAATTGGTGCCTGGAGGCTGGAAACACACCCAAGACCTTGCAGGCCTTGTTCTGATGCTGTGAAGGAGTTAAATACACTTTACTGAGTCTGTGAAGTGTTTTGTTTTCACACCTGCAGCCAGGGGTGAAACATGAAACCTTACCCTGCGCGGAGCTCCATAACCCTGGGTAGAAGGTGCGACTTCATCCCCTCACAGCTTAACACCTTAAAATGTCACAAGTATCAGTAAATTGGTGCCTGGAGGCTGGAAACACACCCAAGACCTTGCAGGCCTTGTTCTGATGCTGTGAAGGAGTTAAATACACTTTCCTGAGTCTGTGAAGTGTTTTGTTTTCACCCCTGCAGCCAAGGGTGAAACCTGTAATCTTACCCTGCGCGGAGCTCCATAACCCTGGGTAGAAGGTGCGACTTCATCCCCTTGATGCCTAACACCTGCAAAATGTCACAAGTTTCAGTACAACTGGTGCCAGGAGGCTGAAAAGAGGCCCACGGCCTTGCAGGCCTTATTCTGATACTGTAAAGCAGCTAAATACACTTTCCTGAGTATGTGAAGTGTTTTATGTTCACACTTCCATCCAGGGGTAAACCCTGAAATCTCACCCTGCGCGGAGCTCCATAACCCTGGGTAGCAGGTGCGACTTCATCCCCATGATGCCTCACACCTGCAAATGTCACAAGTATCAGTAAATTGGTGCCTGGAGGCTGGAAACACACCCAAGACTAACCCCGGGCGTAGCACTACGCTTCGCCCACGTAGTGTACGTAGCGCTGCCTGCTTCGCACTTTCCGAAGTAGGCGAAGCAGGGCAGCGCTACGCACACGCCGAGGGCGAAGCGTAGCTGCTTGCCACCCGCCACCCACCTCCCGCCCGCCCTTCTTTTAAATATATGAGCAATGAAAAATAAAGTAAAGTAAGTCGACTTACCCGTAAGCGCGGCGTCTCCGGGGCTCCCTCTTTCAGTTTCTAATTTCTTCTGGCAAATGCGCATGCGCGGACACCCGCGCATGCGCATTTCTCGCGAGAAATGCGCATGCGCGGGCGTCCGCGCATGCGCATTTGCCAGAAGAAATTAGAAACTGAAAGAGGGAGCCCCGGAGACGCCGCGCTTACGGGTAAGTCGACTTACTTTTACTTTATTTTTCATTGCTTATAATATTTAAAAGAATGGCGGGTGGGAGGTGGGTGGCACGTAGTGGGGCTACGCGAAGCGCGTAGTGTGCGTAGATTTGGGCACACTACGTGCTGCTTCACGTAGCCCCACTACGCCCACTACGCCCACCCTTACCCAAGACCTTGCAGGCCTTGTTTTGATGCTGTGAAGGAGTTAAATACACTTTACTGAGTCTGTGAAGTGTTTTGTTTTCACACCTGCAGCCGGGGGTGAAACCTGAAATCTTACCCTGCGCGGAGCTCCATAAACCTGGGTAGAAGGTGCGACTTCATCCCCTTGAAGCCTAACACCTGCAAATGTCACAAGTATCAGTAAAACGGGTGCCAGGAGTCTGGAAGTAGGCCCAAGGCCTTGCAGGCCTCATTCTGATACTGTAAAGGAGCTAAATACACTTTCCTGAGTATGTGAAGTGTTTTATGTTCACACTTCCATCCAGGGGTAAACCCTGAAATCTCACCCTGCGCGGAGCTCCATAACCCTGGGTAGAAGGTGCGACTTCATCCCCTTGAAGCCTAACCCCTGCAAATGTCACAAGTATCAGTAAAACTGGTGCCAGGAGGCTGGAAGTAGTCCCAAGGCCTTGCAGGCCTTATTCTGATACTGTAAAGCAGCTAAATACTCTTTCCTGAGTATGTGAAGTGTTTTATGTTCACACTTCCATCCAGGGGTGAACCCTGAAATCTCACCCTGCGCGGAGTTCCATAACCCTGGATAGAAGGTGCGACTTCATCCCCTTGAAGCCTAACCCTGCAAATGTCACAAGTATCAGTAAATTGGTGCCAGGAGGCTGGAAGTAGGCCCAAGGCCTTGCAGGCCTTGTTCTGATACTGTAAAGGAGTGAAATGCACTTTACTGAGTATGTGAAGTGTTTTGTTTTCACCCCTGCAGCCAGGGGTGAAACCTGAAATCTTACCCTGCGCGGAGCTCCATAACCCTGGGTAGAAGGTGCGACTTCATCCCCTTGATGCCTAACACCTGCAAATGTCACAAGTATCAGTAAATTGGTGCCTGGAGGCTGGAAACACACCCAAGACCTTGCAGGCCTTGTTCTGATGCTGTGAAGGAGTTAAATACACTTTACTGAGTCTGTGAAGTGTTTTGTTTTCACCCCTGCAGCCAGGGGTGAAACCTGAAATCTTACCCTGCGCGGAGCTCCATGACCCTGGGTAGAAGGCGCGACTTCATCCCCTTGAAGCCTAACAACTACAAATGTCACAAGTATCAGTAAAACTGGTGCCAGGAGGCTGGATGTAGGCCCAAGGCCTTGCAGGCCTTATTCTGATACTGTAAAGGAGTTAAATACACTTTCCTGAGTATGTGATGTGTTTTCTTTTCACTCCTCCAGCCTGGGGCGAAGCCTGAAATCTTACCCTGCGTGGAGCTCCATGACCCTGGGTAGAAGGTGCGACTTCATCCCCTTGAAGCCTAACACCTGCAAATGTCACAAGTATCAGTAAAACTGGTGCCAGGAGGCTGGAAGTAGTCCCAAGGCCTTGCAGGCCTTATTCTGATACTGTAAAGCAGCTAAATACTCTTTCCTGAGTATGTGAAGTGTTTTATGTTCACACTTCCATCCAGGGGTGAACCCTGAAATCTCACCCTGCGCGGAGCTCCATAACCCTGGGTAGAAGGTGCGACTTCATCCCCATGATGCCTCACACCTGCAAATGTCACAAGTATCAGTAAATTGGTGCCTGGAGGCTGGAAACACACCCAAGACCTTGCAGGCCTTGTTCTGATGCTGTGAAGGAGTTAAATACACTTTACTGAGTCTGTGAAGTGTTTTGTTTTCACCCCTGCAGCCAGGGGTGAAACCTGAAATCTTACCCTGCGCGGAGCTCCATGACCCTGGGTAGAAGGCGCGACTTCATCCCCTTGAAGCCTAACAACTACAAATGTCACAAGTATCAGTAAAACTGGTGCCAGGAGGCTGGATGTAGGCCCAAGGCCTTGCAGGCCTTATTCTGATACTGTAAAGGAGTTAAATACACTTTCCTGAGTATGTGATGTGTTTTATTTTCACTCCTCCAGCCTGGGGCGAAGCCTGAAATCTTACCCTGCGTGGAGCTCCATGACCCTGGGTAGAAGGTGCGACTTCATCCCCTTGAAGCCTAACACCTGCAAATGTCACAAGTATCAGTAAAACTGGTGCCAGGAGGCTGGAAGTAGTCCCAAGGCCTTGCAGGCCTTATTCTGATACTGTAAAGCAGCTAAATACTCTTTCCCGAGTATGTGAAGTGTTTTATGTTCACACTTCCATCCAGGGGTGAACCCTGAAATCTCACCCTGCGCGGAGCTCCATAACCCTGGGTAGAAGGTGCGACTTCATCCCCATGATGCCTCACACCTGCAAATGTCACAAGTATCAGTAAATTGGTGCCTGGAGGCTGGAAACACACCCAAGACCTTGCAGGCCTTATTCTGATACCGTAAAGCAGCTAAATACACTTTCCTGAGTATGTGAAGTGTTTTATTTTCACACTTCCATCCGGGGGTAAACCCTGAAATCTCACCCTGCGCGGAGCTCCATAACCCTGGGTAGAAGGTGCGACTTCATCCCCTTGAAGCCTAACCCCTGCAAATGTCACAAGTATCAGTAAACTGGTGCCAGGAGGCTGGAAGTAGGCCCAAGGCCTTGCAGGCCTTATTCTGATACTGTAAAGCACCTAATACACTTTCCTGAGTATGTGAAGTGTTTTATTTTCACACTTCCATCCAGGGGTAAACCCTGAAATCTTACCCTGCGCGGAGCTCCATAACCCTGGGTAGAAGGTGCGACTTCATCCCCTTGATGCCTAACACCTGCAAATGTCACAAGTATCAGTAAATTGGTGCCTGGAGGCTGGAAACACACCCAAGGCCTTGCAGGCCTTGTTCTGATGCTGTGAAAGAGTTAAATACACTTTACTGAGTCTGTGAAGTGTTTTGTTTTCACCCCTGCAGCCAGGGGTGAAACCTGAAATCTTACCCTGCGCGGAGCTCCATGACCCTGGGTAGAAGGTGCTACTTCATCCCCTTGAAGCCTAACACCTGCAAATGTCACAAGTATCAGTAAAACTGGTGCCAGGAGTCTGGAAGTAGGCCCAAGGCCTTGCAGGCCTCATTCTGATACTGTAAAGGAGCTAAATACACTTTCCTGAGTATGTGAAGTGTTTTATTTTCCCACCTGCAGCCAGGGGTGAACCCTGAAATCTCACCCTGCGCGGAGCTCCATGACCCTGGGTAGAAGGTGCGACTTCATCCCCTTGATGCCTAACACCTGCAAATGTCACAAGTATCAGTAAAACTGGTGCCAGGAGGCTGGAAGTAGTCCCAAGGCCTTGCAGGCCTTATTCTGATACTGTAAAGCAGCTACATACACTTTCCTGAGTATGTGAAGTGTTTTATGTTCACACTTCCATCCAGGGGTAAACCCTGAAATCTCACTCTGCGCGGAGCTCCATAACCCTGGGTAGAAGGTGCGGCTTCATCCCCTTGAAGCCTAACCCCTGCAAATGTCACAAGTATCAGTAAATTGGTGCCAGGAGGCTGGAAGTAGGCCCAAGGCCTTGCAGGCCTTGTTCTGATACTGTAAAGGAGTGAAATGCACTTTACTGAGTATGCGAAGTGTTTTGTTTTCACCCCTGCAGCCAGGGGTGAAACCTGAAATCTTACCCTGCGCGGAGCTCCATAACCCTGGGTAGAAGGTGCGACTTCATCCCCTTGATGCCTAACACCTGCAAATGTCACAAGTATCAGTAAATTGGTGCCTGGAGGCTGGAAACACACCCAAGGCCTTGCAGGCCTTGTTCTGATGCTGTGAAGGAGTTAAATACACTTTACTGAGTCTGTGAAGTGTTTTGTTTTCACCCCTGCAGCCAGGGGTGAAACCTGAAATCTTACCCTGCGCGGAGCTCCATGACCCTGGGTAGAAGGCGCGACTTCATCCCCTTGAAGCCTAACAACTACAAATGTCACAAGTATCAGTAAAACTGGTGCCAGGAGGCTGGATGTAGGCCCAAGGCCTTGCAGGCCTTATTCTGATACTGTAAAGGAGTTAAATACACTTTCCTGAGTATGTGATGTGTTTTATTTTCACTCCTCCAGCCTGGGGCGAAGCCTGAAATCTTACCCTGCGTGGAGCTCCATGACCCTGGGTAGAAGGTGCGACTTCATCCCCTTGAAGCCTAACACCTGCAAATGTCACAAGTATCAGTAAAACTGGTGCCAGGAGGCTGGAAGTAGTCCCAAGGCCTTGCAGGCCTTATTCTGATACTGTAAAGCAGCTAAATACTCTTTCCTGAGTATGTGAAGTGTTTTATGTTCACACTTCCATCCAGGGGTGAACCCTGAAATCTCACCCTGCGCGGAGCTCCATAACCCTGGGTAGAAGGTGCGACTTCATCCCCATGATGCCTCACACCTGCAAATGTCACAAGTATCAGTAAATTGGTGCCTGGAGGCTGGAAACACACCCAAGACCTTGCAGGCCTTGTTTTGATGCTGTGAAGGAGTTAAATACACTTTACTGAGTCTGTGAAGTGTTTTGTTTTCACACCTGCAGCCGGGGGTGAAACCTGAAATCTTACCCTGCGCGGAGCTCCATAAACCTGGGTAGAAGGTGCGACTTCATCCCCTTGAAGCCTAACACCTGCAAATGTCACAAGTATCAGTAAAACTGGTGCCAGGAGTCTGGAAGTAGGCCCAAGGCCTTGCAGGCCTCATTCTGATACTGTAAAGGAGCTAAATACACTTTCCTGAGTATGTGAAGTGTTTTATGTTCACACTTCCATCCAGGGGTAAACCCTGAAATCTCACCCTGCGCGGAGCTCCATAACCCTGGGTAGAAGGTGCGACTTCATCCCCTTGAAGCCTAACCCCTGCAAATGTCACAAGTATCAGTAAACTGGTGCCAGGAGGCTGGAAGTAGGCCCAAGGCCTTGCAGGCCTTATTCTGATACTGTAAAGCACCTAATACACTTTCCTGAGTATGTGAAGTGTTTTATTTTCACACTTCCATCCAGGGGTAAACCCTGAAATCTCACCCTGCGCGGAGCTCCATAACCCTGGGTAGAAGGTGCGACTTCATCCCCTTGAAGCCTAACCCCTGCAAATGTCACAAGTATCAGTAAAACTGGTGCCAGGAGTCTGGAAGTAGGCCCAAGGCCTTGCAGGCCTCATTCTGATACTGTAAAGGAGCTAAATACACTTTCCTGAGTATGTGAAGTGTTTTATTTTCCCACCTGCAGCCAGGGGTGAACCCTGAAATCTCACCCTGCGCGGAGCTCCATGACCCTGGGTAGAAGGTGCGACTTCATCCCCTTGATGCCTAACACCTGCAAATGTCACAAGTATCAGTAAAACTGGTGCCAGGAGGCTGGAAGTAGGCCCAAGGCCTTGCATGCCTTATTCTGATACTGTAAAGCAGCTACATACACTTTCCTGAGTATGTGAAGTGTTTTATGTTCACACTTCCATCCAGGGGTAAACCCTGAAATCTCACTCTGCGCGGAGCTCCATAACCCTGGGTAGAAGGTGCGGCTTCATCCCCTTGAAGCCTAACCCCTGCAAATGTCACAAGTATCAGTAAATTGGTGCCAGGAGGCTGGAAGTAGGCCCAAGGCCTTGCAGGCCTTGTTCTGATACTGTAAAGGAGTGAAATGCACTTTACTGAGTATGCGAAGTGTTTTGTTTTCACCCCTGCAGCCAGGGGTGAAACCTGAAATCTTACCCTGCGCGGAGCTCCATAACCCTGGGTAGAAGGTGCGACTTCATCCCCTTGATGCCTAACACCTGCAAATGTCACAAGTATCAGTAAATTGGTGCCTGGAGGCTGGAAACACACCCAAGGCCTTGCAGGCCTTGTTCTGATGCTGTGAAGGAGTTAAATACACTTTACTGAGTCTGTGAAGTGTTTTGTTTTCACCCCTGCAGCCAGGGGTGAAACCTGAAATCTTACCCTGCGCGGAGCTCCATGACCCTGGTTAGAAGGCGCGACTTCATCCCCTTGAAGCCTAACAACTACGAATGTCACAAGTATCAGTAAAACTGGTGCCAGGAGGCTGGATGTAGGCCCAAGGCCTTGCAGGCCTTATTCTGATACTGTAAAGGAGTTAAATACACTTTCCTGAGTATGTGATGTGTTTTATTTTCACTCCTCCAGCCTGGGGCGAAGCCTGAAATCTTACCCTGCGTGGAGCTCCATGACCCTGGGTAGAAGGTGCGACTTCATCCCCTTGAAGCCTAACACCTGCAAATGTCACAAGTATCAGTAAAACTGGTGCCAGGAGGCTGGAAGTAGTCCCAAGGCCTTGCAGGCCTTATTCTGATACTGTAAAGCAGCTAAATACTCTTTCCTGAGTATGTGAAGTGTTTTATGTTCACACTTCCATCCAGGGGTGAACCCTGAAATCTCACCCTGCGCGGAGCTCCATAACCCTGGGTAGAAGGTGCGACTTCATCCCCATGATGCCTCACACCTGCAAATGTCACAAGTATCAGTAAATTGGTGCCTGGAGGCTGGAAACACACCCAAGACCTTGCAGGCCTTATTCTGATACTGTAAAGCAGCTAAATACACTTTCCTGAGTATGTGAAGTGTTTTATTTTCACACTTCCATCCGGGGGTAAACCCTGAAATCTCACCCTGCGCGGAGCTCCATAACCCTGGGTAGAAGGTGCGGCTTCATCCCCTTGAAGCCTAACCCCTGCAAATGTCACAAGTATCAGTAAATTGGTGCCTGGAGGCTGGAAACACACCCAAGGCCTTGCAGGCCTTGTTCTGATGCTGTGAAGGAGTTAAATACACTTTACTGAGTCTGTGAAGTGTTTTGTTTTCACCCCTGCAGCCAGGGGTGAAACCTGAAATCTTACCCTGCGCGGAGCTCCATAACCCTGGGTAGAAGGTGCGACTTCATCCCCTTGAAGCCTAACACCTTTAAATGTCACAAGTATCAGTAAAACTGGTGCCAGGAGGCTGGAAGTAGGCCCAAGGCCTTGCAGGCCTTGTTCTGATACTGTTAAGGGTTAAATAGACTGTACTGAGTATGTGAAGTGTTTTATTTTCGCACCACAGCCAGGGGTGAATCCTGAAATCTTACCCTGCGCGGAGCTCCATAACCCTGGGTAGAAGGTGCGACTTCATCCCCTTGAAGCCTAACACCTGCAAATGTCACAAGTATCAGTAAAATTGGTGCCTGGAGGCTGGAGGTAGGCCCAAGGCCTTGTTCTGATACTGTAAAGGGGTTAAATACACTTTGCTGAGTATGTGAAGTGTTGCGTTTTCACATCTCCAGCCCGGGGCGAAACTTGAAATCTTACCCTGCGCGGAGCTCCATAGCCCTGGGTAGAACGAGCTACTGTGTCCCCATAAACCTGTAAATTTCAAAATGTCATAAAAAGAACAAAACAAGCGCCTGGAGGCTAGAAATGGGCCCGAGACACTGAAGTCTTGGATCTGATAATGTAAAGGGCTTTATGTACCCTTTGAGTGAAGTATTTTTCCCACCTCCAGTCGAGGGGTAAATCCTGAAATATTACCCCAATTGGAGCACCCTGTGTAGAAAAAGTGACTTCGTCCCATTTGACCTAAAATTTTAGTATTTTTATTTTTATTTTTTATTAAACATTGTTAAAGGGGTGACTGGAGGCTACAAAATGGACCAGATACTGTGAAGGACGTTATTTCATTTTTGGGTGAAAAAAAATAAAAATATATGTATTTTATTAGGATTACGATTTTTTTTTTTTTTGGGGGCCCATCTCCAGCTGAGGGGGAAAACCTGAAATGTTACCCGAAGTGGAGCTCCATTGCCCCGGGTAGAAGTAGTGCCGTGGTCCCCTTGAACCAAAATGTCAACAAAACAATAATAAAAAAAAAAAAGCACTAAAACAGGTGCTTAGAGTCCCGAAATCGGTCACAAAAAAAAATGAGGATCGCACACCCCATGGGCCTGCATGGGAACGCTCTATTTTACCGACTATTAAGCCCCCACGAAGTGGGGGCTTACAGCGCCCGAGCGAGAGACAAAAGTTAGAGGTAGCGCGGCCGTTCCGCCGCCCGGCCATCTGGTCGCGCAGCTCCGTGGGCCATCTGGTCGCGCAAATCGGCGACCAGATGGCCGGCCGCGCGGCCGCCGCCGCTAGCTCGAACCTTTGTCCCTCATTCGTGTTCTGTAAGCCCCCACTACGTGGGGGCTTAATAGTCGAGGGAAATGACCGGCCCTGGGCCGGGCCAAACTCGCCATGGGTCCCCAGTCCAGGGCTCCAGGATGGCGGGCCCCCGGGCCGGGCTATACCCGCCTTAGGTCCCAAGTACAGAGCTCCAGAATGGCGGGCCCCTGGGCCGGGCTATACCCGCCTTAGGTGGCTTCAGGACAGCGGGCCCCGTGGGCGGGACTAGGATGGACGCGGGGCTCCAGGAAGGTGCCCTGGCCCCAGGACAGTGCCTTGCATGGCGGTTTCGGAGAAATGCCCCCCTCACCCGACCGGCTGTGGGCCTACAAAGCAGGCCTGCCCTGCGGGATCCCTAGTGCATAGATACAGCTCTCCCATGACATCGTGGTCGGCTCTTAAAAGAGCCTTTGGGTTGGTGTTTTTTTTTCTCTTTCTTTCCGTGGGCAAGTCGAGAGTTTAACCGCCGAATCCGTAGAGGGTGCGGCCCTGGCGCTTCAGGGCGTAAACGACATCCATGGCGGTGACGGTCTTCCTCTTGGCGTGCTCGGTGTAGGTGACGGCGTCCCGGATCACATTCTCCAGGAAAACCTTCAGCACCCCGCGGGTCTCCTCGTAGATGAGGCCGGAGATGCGCTTGACCCCGCCACGGCGCGCCAGGCGGCGAATGGCCGGCTTGGTGATGCCCTGGATGTTGTCCCGGAGCACCTTGCGGTGCCTCTTGGCGCCGCCTTTGCCGAGCCCCTTCCCTCCTTTGCCGCGTCCAGACATGTTGTCCTGTCGGTACTGTGACTGAGCAGAAATGAGGAAACAGCCAGCGACGGCTGCTTATATGGAGGAGCTGCGGCGGACCGGCTAGGGCGCTCCAAGCGGCCCACGTGACTCAACGGAAGGCGAGGGGGAGCCCGCCCCTGGACCGCCCTCTGCAGGGAGCGGGGGGCTGGAGCGGCCGTTGCCGTTTGAAAAAGAGCGCGCTCCCAGCCGCCTCTTTGTCGTGGGCTCAGCAGCTGCCGCCGGGGCACGGATCACAGTCAAGCACACACACACGCCTCCCTTCCCGGCCCCCACTCATCACCGCGGCCCGCCTAACCCTGGCGCTCGGTGCCCGCTCCCACTATGAACAGCAGGCTCTGAAATGTTTTAATGGAGCCAACACATTAACGGCCTCACCGGCACCACCCCGCTGTGTGCGGCCGCCCGCAACCCCGTAACACTGTCCACAGGTCAGGCCCGGTCGTGGCAAGTCTGTAAACTGCCCCTATAAACACGTATTTATTTATTTTTACAAAAAGATTATTCTCGTCGGCCTCAAGCTCGGTTTTGGGACGGGGGCAGCATTTATGTGTCCGTCCGAGGGCTTGGGCATCCCTCCTATGTAGCGACGGTGCGGGCGCTGCCGCGACTATGAAGCCTGCCAGAGTAACACCTTGGCACGGATACGCTCTTTGATGGAGTCTGTGGTTGGCCCTGAAAAGAGCCTTTGTGTTTAGGGTGTGTTTCCACGGTGGTCTGCGGGCCTTTACTTGCTTGCTTTGCCCCCTGCCTTGTGGCTCTCGGTTTTCTTGGGCAGCAGCACGGCCTGGATGTTGGGCAGGACTCCTCCCTGGGCGATGGTGACTCGGCCCAGCAGCTTATTCAGCTCCTCGTCGTTGCGGATGGCCAGCTGGAGGTGTCTGGGGATGATGCGGGTCTTCTTGTTGTCACGGGCAGCGTTGCCGGCCAGCTCCAGGATCTCAGCGGTCAGGTACTCCAGGACTGCAGCCAAATAGACGGGGGGCACCGGCGCCCACCCTCTCGGCGTAGCTTCCCTTCCGGAGTAACCTGTGCACACGGCCCACGGGGAACTGGAGCCCGGCTCTGGAAGAGCGTGTCTTGGCCTTAGCGCGGGCCTTTCCTCCTTGCTTTCCGCGTCCAGACATGGCGATCGATGCAGGGGCTCACTCACACAACAGAGAGATTAGTACTGCTGTTCGGCTCGACTCCGGCGATATAAAGACTTCGGGTGCGTCTGATTGGTTGACAGCTAGGCGCTGATAGTACTTCTCATTGGAGGGAGGAGGGCTTCTGTTTCACCAATCAGAGACCCAGAACCGCAGTACACTAGGAGGTGGGGGGCTTGCCTTTGCCTGCCAATGAGAAGGGAGAGCAGAGAAGCAGCTACTTTACACGCCCAGCCTATAAATACAAGTGCCGGGCTCGCCTGGCCTTATTTCTCTCGGCTCCACAGGAAGCGGTGCAGATTGTCGACCATGCCTGAACCAGCCAAGTCCGCGCCGGCTCCCAAGAAGGGCTCCAAGAAAGCGCTCTCCAAGCCGCCCAAGAAGGACGGGAAGAAGCGCAAGAGGAGCAGGAAGGAAAGCTATGCAATCTACATTTACAAAGTGATGAAGCAGGTGCACCCGGACACCGGCATCTCCTCTAAGGCCATGGGCATCATGAACTCCTTCGTGAACGACATCTTCGAGCGCATCGCCGGGGAGGCTTCCCGCCTGGCCCACTACAACTCGCGGCGCACCATCACCTCCCGGGAGATCCAGACCGCAGTGCGTCTGCTGCTGCCCGGAGAGCTGGCCAAGCACGCCGTGTCGGAGGGCACCAAGGCCGTCACCAAGTACACCAGCGCCAAGTAAGGCTTCGAGGCGCATCCCCAACTAACACAACGGCTCTTTTAAGGGCCAACCACGTCCTCCCCTAAGAGCTAATGTGCTTCTATTATGACCGGAGAAATAAGTGTTTTAAAAGGTAATGTTGAGCGCACAAGACCCGCTCTCACGGGTCTTGCTGCAGACCGAGGGACGATGGAGCAGGCAACCCGTTTTTAATAAACATGTTTATATGAATGAGCCCTCTCTTTGGGACCAAGTCTCACGTAAGCACTGTAATGTAACGATGACGTTAAATGAGCGAGGGACGATGGAGCAGGCAACCCGTTTTGCCTGTTTAAATAAACCTGTTTATATGAATGAGCCCTCTCTTTGGTACCAAGTGTCACATAAGCACTGTAATGTAACGATGACGTTAAATGAGCCCACGGGCTTATTGTTTTCGGCGACCAGTTTTAGTGTGTGCGGGTGTCACGTTGTGTTTGTACTTTAAGACCAAGGGCAACGGCAATAATCCGCCCCTGGGCAAGCGCTCCCGAAATCGGACACATGAACCCGATGTACCGGGAGCACAGATGCCCCACAGCGCTGGCTTGTGACCAGCGGATCCCAACACAACCCTCCACCCAAACAAAGCTCTTTATTAAACGATGGACACATTGAAGATGCGATTGTGCACTGTGAACACGGAGTGCTCTGGTCACCCAGTGCCGGTATGTTACCCAGTACTCGTGGTACTCTCAGCCAGCCCACCCACCCTAACCTGTAGAACATGCCATGGCAGATAAGAGAAGCTCGTAGGTGACAGGGTGGTGGCCCTTAAAAGAGCCGTTGTGGTGGTTGTTCGGGTCGGCGTGTCTCCTTAGGCCCTCTCGCCTCGGATACGACGGGCCAGCTGGATGTCCTTGGGCATGATGGTCACCCTCTTGGCGTGGATGGCGCACAGGTTGGTGTCCTCGAAGAGCCCCACCAGGTAGGCCTCGCTGGCCTCTTGCAGGGCCATGACGGCGGAGCTCTGGAAGCGCAGGTCGGTCTTGAAGTCCTGGGCGATCTCCCTCACCAAGCGCTGGAAGGGCAGCTTGCGGATGAGGAGCTCGGTGGACTTCTGGTAGCGGCGGATCTCGCGGAGAGCCACAGTGCCGGGTCGGTAGCGGTGAGGCTTCTTGACGCCGCCGGTGGCAGGCGCGCTCTTGCGGGCAGCCTTGGTGGCCAGCTGCTTGCGAGGCGCTTTGCCGCCGGTGGACTTGCGGGCTGTCTGCTTGGTGCGGGCCATGGCGGGAGCGGTCTCTCTCAGCGACAAGCGAGGAAGAATGGAGTTCAAGCAGGCAAGAGCCCTATTTATGCACTCGAAGACGGAGGGCTGCTCTGGTTGGCTGAAGCGACCGCCCCACGTTTGAAAATAGCCCGCGGTGTGCAATGATTGGCCAATGAACCGGAGGCTGCAGCCTGTCTCTCCAATGAGCTGTGGAGAAAAAGACACCCTCCGATTGGATGATGTACGTTGGAGCCGTAGCCCGCGCTTGGGTCAGCCTTTGTCTCCGTGTCCATCCATAGTCACACGAACCACTCGCCCCCGGTCAACTGGGCGAGGAGCCCAGGATTTTATAAGTGTACTGCCCTTGGTCACCCTGGAACACGCCGCCGTTAACTGCGCTCGATTTCACGTTCACAATCGTCTGCTTTATGCAGACACCACTTCGAATCTGCCCGGATACAGTGAAAGCACCAAGGCACACGTTATTTCACATTTATTATAAACGGAGGTCTAATAAACTCCCAGACCCCCTTCTTTATTTGGTACACAGATTTCAATCCACGCAGCACCAAAAGAGCCGTTTACATGACCAAGATCACACACGGCACTCGCGTGCGGAAAGGTGCGCTATGGATTTACTGTGCCGTTTATTATTATAGAGAAGTGTGCACGCGGGGTGCAAGGGTGGGGACGAACAAGCTCTCTTCTGGACCGGGTGGATGGCTCTTAAAAGAGCCGTTGTGTTTGCAGTGTCTTGGTGCAAGCCCTTACTTCTTCTTGGGCGCTGCCTTCTTGGGCTTGGCTGCTTTGGGCTTGGCTGCCTTGGGTTTGACTACCTTGGCAGGGCTTTTCTTGGCCACTTTGGGCTTCGCCGCCTTGGCTTTCGCTGGGCTCTTGGCAGCCTTCTTGGCGGGGGCAGCCTTGGGCTTCTTGGGGCTCTTTGCTGCCGCAGGCTTCTTGACCTTCTTCGGGCTCTTCTTGACCCCCGCGGGAGCCTTTTTGGGCTTCTTGGCGGCAGGGGCAGCTTTCTTGGCCGCTGGTTTCTTGGTCTTGGCGGCCGCCTTCTTGGCCGCCTTCTTGCCCTCCAGCTGCTTCTTGTTCACCTTGAAGGATCCGGAGGCCCCGGTGCCCTTCAGCTGGGCCAGGGCGCCTTTGCTGACCAGGCTCTTGAGGGAGGCCTTGACCCGGCTCTTGTTCTTGTCCACATCGTAGCCCTCGGCGACCAGCCCCTTCTTCATGGCCGACAGGGAGACTCCCTTCCTCTCGGCAGAGGCGGTCACCACCTTCAGGATCAGATCGGCCACGCTGGGGCCGGAAGGCTTCTTGGCCTTGGAGGCCCCCGCTGTCTTCTTCTGCTGCTTTTTCTTGGGGGCGACCTCAGCGGGAGGCGCCGCGGCGGCTGGAGCGGTTTCGGCCATTGTAATGCGAGTCTCGGCGCGGGCGCTGTCACTGAACAGAAATGTCCCTCCCAAACCCGAGCCCCGTGAATATATACAGGGAGGAGCCGGCCTCTGATTGGTCCCGAGCAGACAGGGCTGTGCGAGGCACACTCGGCTCTTTGCTCCCAGCTGACTTTTGTGTTTCCTACCTTCGGATTATCCACGTTTTAAAACACAATCAGTTAAACACGCGCTTCCACGCATACATGACCAGGAGCCCAGCTTCGGCCCTCTCCCGGGCCTGCCCCCGTTTCGGATCCACCCCTCATCCCTGGCTTGTGATCCGCGGGGAGACTCGGCGCTCCCCCGACGGCGGGCGCCTCCATGCCTGAAATCCCGGGCTCCGGACCCCTTTTCCCCGGTCCTCTCTCGACTCCTGCGGCCGGGAGCGGCGGCCCGCGGGAGGGAGGGGGCTCCTGCAGGGAGCGGGCCCTGTGGCGTCACAGTGGGGCTGCGGGGGCCGCGGGGAGCGCGTTCTGGAACGGGCCGAAGTAACACAGGGCTCCGCCGGCCGAGCGCGGGGTGGAAACAATGCCAGGGAGCCCCTGGCACGGGGGCCAGGGGGCCCTCCCCGCGCGCCTGCACCCTCGGCTGTGGCACCCTCGGCTCGGGGCTTACAAGCAGCGGGGCACGGCCCTGGCTCCAGCCTCGCACGCATCACCAGGCGGCCGTGTGCTGGCAGCTTCACATGCAGGCAGAGAGCATTCACTGCCGAGCGCCGAGCCAGAGGAGGCGGGTGCAGACTCAATACAATAAATACACAGTGACACAATGAAGGAAGGCGGCCGAGTTAGGCCTACATGTTTTAAGACACCCCAAGTGAGAGCAGAGGGTGTGAATGCACCTGAAATGGTGACCCCAGTACCGGCATGGAGGCACTCTGCTGAGCTGATTTTTACAGCTGGAGCTAGGTGTACCTCTGAGGTGACATCTGTAGACAGAGTGAGTTACTGTATGTCAGACGCTGAGCCTATGACCGGGGAGGCCCACTGCGGAACTGAATAGTACAGTACAGAGTGAGGCCTGTGACTACCACTGTTCTACTGAGCCCTATCGCTGGAGTGGGGACCACTCCTGAATCCAATGGTATGTCACGAGGGAGACCTGAGACCAGAAATCATATTCTGCGCACTGTAGCCTGATCGAGGCCTGCTGCTAATTTGGATGGAGGTAGGGGAAGAAAACAAAACACTTCACAAAGTCCAGAACGCACATGAACACCATTCACAGTATCAGATCTTGGCCTTCAGGATCTCCGGCCCATCCCTAGCTTCCAGGTACATGTTTTAGTAATATTTGTGACATTTGGAGGTTTACAGCTTCAAGGGGATGAAGTCGCACCTTCTACCCAGGGTTATGGAGCTCCGCGCAGGGTGAGATTTCAGGGTTCACCCCTGGCTGGAGGTGTGAAAACAAAACAATCCACATAGTCACACCTCCAGCCAGGGGTGAACCCTGAAATCTCACCCTGCGCATAGCTCCATAACCCTGGGTAGAAGGTGCAACTACGTCCCCTTGAAGCTTATCTCCTCCAAAGGTCACAAAGTATCAGTAAAACTGGTGCCTGGAGGCTAGAAACACACCCAAGGCCATGCAGGTCTTGTTCTGATACTGTAACGGAGTTCACACCTCCAAACCTGAAATCGTACCCTGCGCGGAGCTCCATGACCCTGGGTACAAGGTGCGACTTCATCCCCTTGAAGCCTAACACCTTAAAATGTCACAAAGTATCAGTAATACTGGTGCCTGGAGGCTGGAAGTAGGCCCAAGGCCTTGCAGGCCTTATTCTGATACTGTAAAGGAGTTAAATACACTTTCCTGAGTATGTGAAGTGTTTTATTTTCACTCCTCCAGCCTGGGGTGAAGCCTGAAATCTTACCCTGCGCGGAGCTCCATGACACTGGGTACAAGGTGTGACTTCATCCCCTTGAAGCTTAACACCTTAAAATGTCACAAAGTATCAGTAATACTGGTGCCTGGAGGCTGGAAGTAGGCCCAAGGCCTTGCAGGCCTTATTCTGATACGGTAAAGGAGTTAATTACACTTTCCGGAGTATGTGAAGTGTTTTATTGTCACACCTCAAGCCTGGGGTGAACCCTGAAATCTCACCCTGCGCGGAGCTCCATGACCCTGGGTAGAAGGTGCAACTTCATCCCCTTGAAGCCTAACACCTGCAAATGTCACAAGTATCAGTAAAACTGGTGCCAGGAGGCTCGAAGTAGGCCCAAGGACTTGCAGGCCTTATTCTGATACTGTAAAGGAGATAAATACACTTTCCTGAGTATGTGAAGTGTTTTATTTTCACTCCTCCAGCCTGGGGTAAACCCTGAAATCTCACTCTGCGCGGAGCTCCATAACCCTGGGTAGAAGGTGCGGCTTCATCCCCTTGAAGCCTAACCCCTGCAAATGTCACAAGTATCAGTAAATTGGTGCCAGGAGGCTGGAAGTAGGCCCAAGGCCTTGCAGGCCTTGTTCTGATACTGTAAAGGAGTGAAATGCACTTTACTGAGTATGCGAAGTGTTTTGTTTTCACCCCTGCAGCCAGGGGTGAAACCTGAAATCTTACCCTGCGCGGAGCTCCATAACCCTGGGTAGAAGGTGCGACTTCATCCCCTTGATGCCTAACACCTGCAAATGTCACAAGTATCAGTAAATTGGTGCCTGGAGGCTGGAAACACACCCAAGGCCTTGCAGGCCTTGTTCTGATGCTGTGAAGGAGTTAAATACACTTTACTGAGTCTGTGAAGTGTTTTGTTTTCACCCCTGCAGCCAGGGGTGAAACCTGAAATCTTACCCTGCGCGGAGCTCCATGACCCTGGGTAGAAGGCGCGACTTCATCCCCTTGAAGCCTAACAACTACAAATGTCACAAGTATCAGTAAAACTGGTGCCAGGAGGCTGGATGTAGGCCCAAGGCCTTGCAGGCCTTATTCTGATACTGTAAAGGAGTTAAATACACTTTCCTGAGTATGTGATGTGTTTTATTTTCACTCCTCCAGCCTGGGGCGAAGCCTGAAATCTTACCCTGCGTGGAGCTCCATGACCCTGGGTAGAAGGTGCGACTTCATCCCCTTGAAGCCTAACACCTGCAAATGTCACAAGTATCAGTAAAACTGGTGCCAGGAGGCTGGAAGTAGTCCCAAGGCCTTGCAGGCCTTATTCTGATACTGTAAAGCAGCTAAATACTCTTTCCTGAGTATGTGAAGTGTTTTATGTTCACACTTCCATCCAGGGGTGAACCCTGAAATCTCACCCTGCGCGGAGCTCCATAACCCTGGGTAGAAGGTGCGACTTCATCCCCATGATGCCTCACACCTGCAAATGTCACAAGTATCAGTAAATTGGTGCCTGGAGGCTGGAAACACACCCAAGACCTTGCAGGCCTTGTTTTGATGCTGTGAAGGAGTTAAATACACTTTACTGAGTCTGTGAAGTGTTTTGTTTTCACACCTGCAGCCGGGGGTGAAACCTGAAATCTTACCCTGCGCGGAGCTCCATAAACCTGGGTAGAAGGTGCGACTTCATCCCCTTGAAGCCTAACACCTGCAAATGTCACAAGTATCAGTAAAACTGGTGCCAGGAGTCTGGAAGTAGGCCCAAGGCCTTGCAGGCCTCATTCTGATACTGTAAAGGAGCTAAATACACTTTCCTGAGTATGTGAAGTGTTTTATTTTCCCACCTGCAGCCAGGGGTGAACCCTGAAATCTCACCCTGCGCGGAGCTCCATGACCCTGGGTAGAAGGTGCGACTTCATCCCCTTGATGCCTAACACCTGCAAATGTCACAAGTATCAGTAAAACTGGTGCCAGGAGGCTGGAAGTAGGCCCAAGGCCTTGCATGCCTTATTCTGATACTGTAAAGCAGCTACATACACTTTCCTGAGTATGTGAAGTGTTTTATGTTCACACTTCCATCCAGGGGTAAACCCTGAAATCTCACCCTGCGCGGAGCTCCATAACCCTGGGTAGAAGGTGCGACTTCATCCCCTTGAAGCCTAACCCCTGCAAATGTCACAAGTATCAGTAAACTGGTGCCAGGAGGCTGGAAGTAGGCCCAAGGCCTTGCAGGCCTTATTCTGATACTGTAAAGCACCTAATACACTTTCCTGAGTATGTGAAGTGTTTTATTTTCACACTTCCATCCAGGGGTAAACCCTGAAATCTCACCCTGCGCGGAGCTCCATAACCCTGGGTAGAAGGTGCGACTTCATCCCCTTGAAGCCTAACCCCTGCAAATGTCACAAGTATCAGTAAAACTGGTGCCAGGAGTCTGGAAGTAGGCCCAAGGCCTTGCAGGCCTCATTCTGATACTGTAAAGGAGCTAAATACACTTTCCTGAGTATGTGAAGTGTTTTATTTTCCCACCTGCAGCCAGGGGTGAACCCTGAAATCTCACCCTGCGCGGAGCTCCATGACCCTGGGTAGAAGGTGCGACTTCATCCCCTTGATGCCTAACACCTGCAAATGTCACAAGTATCAGTAAAACTGGTGCCAGGAGGCTGGAAGTAGGCCCAAGGCCTTGCATGCCTTATTCTGATACTGTAAAGCAGCTACATACACTTTCCTGAGTATGTGAAGTGTTTTATGTTCACACTTCCATCCAGGGGTAAACCCTGAAATCTCACTCTGCGCGGAGCTCCATAACCCTGGGTAGAAGGTGCGGCTTCATCCCCTTGAAGCCTAACCCCTGCAAATGTCACAAGTATCAGTAAATTGGTGCCAGGAGGCTGGAAGTAGGCCCAAGGCCTTGCAGGCCTTGTTCTGATACTGTAAAGGAGTGAAATGCACTTTACTGAGTATGCGAAGTGTTTTGTTTTCACCCCTGCAGCCAGGGGTGAAACCTGAAATCTTACCCTGCGCGGAGCTCCATAACCCTGGGTAGAAGGTGCGACTTCATCCCCTTGATGCCTAACACCTGCAAATGTCACAAGTATCAGTAAATTGGTGCCTGGAGGCTGGAAACACACCCAAGGCCTTGCAGGCCTTGTTCTGATGCTGTGAAGGAGTTAAATACACTTTACTGAGTCTGTGAAGTGTTTTGTTTTCACCCCTGCAGCCAGGGGTGAAACCTGAAATCTTACCCTGCGCGGAGCTCCATGACCCTGGGTAGAAGGCGCGACTTCATCCCCTTGAAGCCTAACACCTGCAAATGTCACAAGTATCAGAAAAACTGGTGCCAGGAGGCTGGAAGTAGGCCCAAGGCCTTGCAGGCCCTATTCTGATACTGGAAAGGAGATAAAAACACTTTCCTGAGAATGTGAAGTGTTTTATTTTCTCAGCTCAAGCCTGGGGTGAACCCTGAAATCTTACCCTGCGCGGAGCTCCATAAACCTGGGTAGAAGGTGCGACTTCATCCCCTTGAAGCCTAAAACCTGCAAATGTCACAAAGTATCAGTAAAACTAGTGCCAGGATGCTGGAAACACACACACGGCCTTGCAGGCCTTATTCTGATACTGTAAAGGAGTTAAATACACTTTCCTGAGTATGTGAAGTGTTTTATTTTCACTCCTCGAGCCTGGGGTGAAGCCTGAAATCTTACCCTGCGCGGAGCTCCATGACCCTGGGTACAAGGTGTGACTTCATCCCCTTGAAGCTTAACACCTTAAAATGTCACAAGTATCAGTAAATTGGTGCCTGGAGGCTGGAAACACACACACAGCCTTGCAGGCCTTATTCTGATACTGTAAAGGAGTTAAATACACTTTACTGAGTCTGTGAAGTGTTTTGTTTTCACCCCTGCAGCCAGGGGTGAAACCTGAAATCTTACCCTGCGCGGAGCTCCATAACCCTGGGTAGAAGGTGCGACTTCATCCCCATGATGCCTCACACCTGCAAATGTCACAAGTATCAGTAAATTGGTGCCTGGAGGCTGGAAACACACCCAAGACCTTGCAGGCCTTGTTCTGATGCTGTGAAGGAGTTAAATACACTTTACTGAGTCTGTGAAGTGTTTTGTTTTCACACCTGCAGCCGGGGGTGAAACCTGAAATCTTACCCTGCGCGGAGCTCCATAAACCTGGGTAGAAGGTGCGACTTCATCCCCTTGAAGCCTAACACCTGCAAATGTCACAAGTATCAGTAAAACTGGTGCCAGGAGTCTGGAAGTAGGCCCAAGGCCTTGCAGGCCTCATTCTGATACTGTAAAGGAGCTAAATACACTTTCCTGAGTATGTGAAGTGTTTTATTTTCCTACCTGCAGCCAGGGGTGAACCCTGAAATCTCACCCTGCGCGGAGCTCCATGACCCTGGGTAGAAGGTGCGCCTTCATCCCCTTGATGCCTAACACCTGCAAATGTCACAAGTATCAGTAAAACTGGTGCCAGGAGGCTGGAAGTAGGCCCAAGGCCTTGCATGCCTTATTCTGATACTGTAAAGCAGCTACATACACTTTCCTGAGTATGTGAAGTGTTTTATGTTCACACTTCCATCCAGGGGTAAACCCTGAAATCTCACCCTGCGCGGAGCTCCATAACCCTGGGTAGAAGGTGCGACTTCATCCCCTTGAAGCCTAACCCCTGCAAATGTCACAAGTATCAGTAAATTGGTGCCAGGAGGCTGGAAGTAGGCCCAAGGCCTTGCAGGCCTTGTTCTGATACTGTAAAGGAGTGAAATGCACTTTACTGAGTATGCGAAGTGTTTTGTTTTCACCCCTGCAGCCAGGGGTGAAACCGGAAATCTTACCCTGCGCGGAGCTCCATAACCCTGGGTAGAAGGTGCGACTTCATCCCCTTGATGCCTAACACCTGCAAATGTCACAAGTATCAGTAAATTGGTGCCTGGAGTCTGGAAACACACCCAAGACCTTGCAGGCCTTGTTCTGATGCTGTGAAGGAGTTAAATACACTTTACTGAGTCTGTGAAGTGTTTTGTTTTCACCCCTGCAGCCAGGGGTGAAACCTGAAATCTTACCCTGCGCGGAGCTCCATAACCCTGGGTAGAAGGTGCGACTTCATCCCCATGATGCCTCACACCTGCAAATGTCACAAGTATCAGTAAATTGGTGCCTGGAGGCTGGAAACACACCCAAGACCTTGCAGGCCTTGTTCTGATGCTGTGAAGGAGTTAAATACACTTTACTGAGTCTGTGAAGTGTTTTGTTTTCACACCTGCAGCCGGGGGTGAAACCTGAAATCTTACCCTGCGCGGAGCTCCATAAACCTGGGTAGAAGGTGCGACTTCATCCCCTTGAAGCCTAACACCTGCAAATGTCACAAGTATCAGTAAAACTGGTGCCAGGAGTCTGGAAGTAGGCCCAAGGCCTTGCAGGCCTCATTCTGATACTGTAAAGGAGCTAAATACACTTTCCTGAGTATGTGAAGTGTTTTATTTTCCCACCTGCAGCCAGGGGTGAACCCTGAAATCTCACCCTGCGCGGAGCTCCATGACCCTGGGTAGAAGGTGCGCCTTCATCCCCTTGATGCCTAACACCTGCAAATGTCACAAGTATCAGTAAAACTGGTGCCAGGAGGCTGGAAGTAGGCCCAAGGCCTTGCATGCCTTATTCTGATACTGTAAAGCAGCTACATACACTTTCCTGAGTATGTGAAGTGTTTTATGTTCACACTTCCATCCAGGGGTAAACCCTGAAATCTCACCCTGCGCGGAGCTCCATAACCCTGGGTAGAAGGTGCGACTTCATCCCCTTGAAGCCTAACCCCTGCAAATGTCACAAGTATCAGTAAATTGGTGCCAGGAGGCTGGAAGTAGGCCCAAGGCCTTGCAGGCCTTGTTCTGATACTGTAAAGGAGTGAAATGCACTTTACTGAGTATGCGAAGTGTTTTGTTTTCACCCCTGCAGTCAGGGGTGAAACCGGAAATCTTACCCTGCGCGGAGCTCCATAACCCTGGGTAGAAGGTGCGACTTCATCCCCTTGATGCCTAACACCTGCAAATGTCACAAGTATCAGTAAATTGGTGCCTGGAGTCTGGAAACACACCCAAGACCTTGCAGGCCTTGTTCTGATGCTGTGAAGGAGTTAAATACACTTTACTGAGTCTGTGAAGTGTTTTGTTTTCACCCCTGCAGCCAGGGGTGAAACCTGAAATCTTACCCTGCGAGGAGCTCCATAACCCTGGGTAGAAGGTGCGACTTCATCCCCTTGAAGCTTAACACCTTAAAATGTCACAAGTATCAGTAAATTGGTGCCTTGAGGCTGGAAACACACCCAAGACCTTGCAGGCCTTGTTCTGATGCTGTGAAGGAGTTAAATACACTTTCCTGAGTCTGTGAAGTGTTTTGTTTTCACCCCTGCAGCCAGGGGTGAAACCTGTAATCTTACCCTGCGCGGAGCTCCATAACCCTGGGTAGAAGGTGCGACTTCATCCCCTTGATGCCTAACACCTGCAAATGTCACAAGTATCAGTAAATTGGTACCTGGAGGCTGGAAACACACCCAAGACCTTGCAGGCCTTGTTCTGATGCTGTGAAGGAGTTAAATACACTTTACTGAGTCTGTGAAGTGTTTTGTTTTCACACCTGCAGCCAGGGGTGAAACATGAAACCTTACCCTGCGCGGAGCTCCATAACCCTGGGTAGAAGGTGCGACTTCATCCCCTCACAGCTTAACACCTTAAAATGTCACAAGTATCAGTAAATTGGTGCCTGGAGGCTGGAAACACACCCAAGACCTTGCAGGCCTTGTTCTGATGCTGTGAAGGAGTTAAATACACTTTACTGAGTCTGTGAAGTGTTTTGTTTTCACACCTGCAGCCAGGGGTGAAACATGAAACCTTACCCTGCGCGGAGCTCCATAACCCTGGGTAGAAGGTGCGACTTCATCCCCTCACAGCTTAACACCTTAAAATGTCACAAGTATCAGTAAATTGGTGCCTGGAGGCTGGAAACACACCCAAGACCTTGCAGGCCTTGTTCTGATGCTGTGAAGGAGTTAAATACACTTTCCTGAGTCTGTGAAGTGTTTTGTTTTCACCCCTGCAGCCAAGGGTGAAACCTGTAATCTTACCCTGCGCGGAGCTCCATAACCCTGGGTAGAAGGTGCGACTTCATCCCCTTGATGCCTAACACCTGCAAAATGTCACAAGTTTCAGTACAACTGGTGCCAGGAGGCTGAAAAGAGGCCCACGGACTTGCAGGCCTTATTCTGATACTGTAAAGCAGCTAAATACACTTTCCTGAGTATGTGAAGTGTTTTATGTTCACACTTCCATCCAGGGGTAAACCCTGAAATCTCACCCTGCGCGGAGCTCCATAACCCTGGGTAGCAGGTGCGACTTCATCCCCATGATGCCTCACACCTGCAAATGTCACAAGTATCAGTAAATTGGTGCCTGGAGGCTGGAAACACACCCAAGACTAACCCCGGGCGTAGCACTACGCTTCGCCCACGTAGTGTACGTAGCGCTGCCTGCTTCGCACTTTCCGAAGTAGGCGAAGCAGGGCAGCGCTACGCACACGCCGAGGGCGAAGCGTAGCTGCTTGCCACCCGCCACCCACCTCCCGCCCGCCCTTCTTTTAAATATATGAGCAATGAAAAATAAAGTAAAGTAAGTCGACTTACCCGTAAGCGCGGCGTCTCCGGGGCTCCCTCTTTCAGTTTCTAATTTCTTCTGGCAAATGCGCATGCGCGGACACCCGCGCATGCGCATTTCTCGCGAGAAATGCGCATGCGCGGGCGTCCGCGCATGCGCATTTGCCAGAAGAAATTAGAAACTGAAAGAGGGAGCCCCGGAGACGCCGCGCTTACGGGTAAGTCGACTTACTTTTACTTTATTTTTCATTGCTTATAATATTTAAAAGAATGGCGGGTGGGAGGTGGGTGGCACGTAGTGGGGCTACGCGAAGCGCGTAGTGTGCGTAGATTTGGGCACACTACGTGCTGCTTCACGTAGCCCCACTACGCCCACTACGCCCACCCTTACCCAAGACCTTGCAGGCCTTGTTTTGATGCTGTGAAGGAGTTAAATACACTTTACTGAGTCTGTGAAGTGTTTTGTTTTCACACCTGCAGCCGGGGGTGAAACCTGAAATCTTACCCTGCGCGGAGCTCCATAAACCTGGGTAGAAGGTGCGACTTCATCCCCTTGAAGCCTAACACCTGCAAATGTCACAAGTATCAGTAAAACGGGTGCCAGGAGTCTGGAAGTAGGCCCAAGGCCTTGCAGGCCTCATTCTGATACTGTAAAGGAGCTAAATACACTTTCCTGAGTATGTGAAGTGTTTTATGTTCACACTTCCATCCAGGGGTAAACCCTGAAATCTCACCCTGCGCGGAGCTCCATAACCCTGGGTAGAAGGTGCGACTTCATCCCCTTGAAGCCTAACCCCTGCAAATGTCACAAGTATCAGTAAAACTGGTGCCAGGAGGCTGGAAGTAGTCCCAAGGCCTTGCAGGCCTTATTCTGATACTGTAAAGCAGCTAAATACTCTTTCCTGAGTATGTGAAGTGTTTTATGTTCACACTTCCATCCAGGGGTGAACCCTGAAATCTCACCCTGCGCGGAGTTCCATAACCCTGGATAGAAGGTGCGACTTCATCCCCTTGAAGCCTAACCCTGCAAATGTCACAAGTATCAGTAAATTGGTGCCAGGAGGCTGGAAGTAGGCCCAAGGCCTTGCAGGCCTTGTTCTGATACTGTAAAGGAGTGAAATGCACTTTACTGAGTATGTGAAGTGTTTTGTTTTCACCCCTGCAGCCAGGGGTGAAACCTGAAATCTTACCCTGCGCGGAGCTCCATAACCCTGGGTAGAAGGTGCGACTTCATCCCCTTGATGCCTAACACCTGCAAATGTCACAAGTATCAGTAAATTGGTGCCTGGAGGCTGGAAACACACCCAAGACCTTGCAGGCCTTGTTCTGATACTGTAAAGTAGCTAAATACACTTTACTGAGTCTGTGAAGTGTTTTGTTTTCACCCCTGCAGCCAGGGGTGAAACCTGAAATCTTACCCTGCGAGGAGCTCCATAACCCTGGGTAGAAGGTGCGACTTCATCCCCTTGAAGCTTAACACCTTAAAATGTCACAAGTATCAGTAAATTGGTGCCTGGAGGCTGGAAACACACCCAAGACCTTGCAGGCCTTGTTCTGATGCTGTGAAGGAGTTAAATACACTTTCCTGAGTCTGTGAAGTGTTTTGTTTTCACCCCTGCAGCCAGGGGTGAAACCTGTAATCTTACCCTGCGCGGAGCTCCATAACCCTGGGTAGAAGGTGCGACTTCATCCCCTTGATGCCTAACACCTGCAAATGTCACAAGTATCAGTAAATTGGTGCCTGGAGGCTGGAAACACACCCAAGACCTTGCAGGCCTTGTTCTGATGCTGTGAAGGAGTTAAATACACTTTACTGAGTCTGTGAAGTGTTTTGTTTTCACACCTGCAGCCAGGGGTGAAACATGAAACCTTACCCTGCGCGGAGCTCCATAACCCTGGGTAGAAGGTGCGACTTCATCCCCTCACAGCTTAACACCTTAAAATGTCACAAGTATCAGTAAATTGGTGCCTGGAGGCTGGAAACACACCCAAGACCTTGCAGGCCTTGTTCTGATGCTGTGAAGGAGTTAAATACACTTTCCTGAGTCTGTGAAGTGTTTTGTTTTCACCCCTGCAGCCAAGGGTGAAACCTGTAATCTTACCCTGCGCGGAGCTCCATAACCCTGGGTAGAAGGTGCGACTTCATCCCCTTGATGCCTAACACCTGCAAAATGTCACAAGTTTCAGTACAACTGGTGCCAGGAGGCTGAAAAGAGGCCCACGGCCTTGCAGGCCTTATTCTGATACTGTAAAGCAGCTAAATACACTTTCCTGAGTATGTGAAGTGTTTTATGTTCACACTTCCATCCAGGGGTAAACCCTGAAATCTCACCCTGCGCGGAGCTCCATAACCCTGGGTAGCAGGTGCGACTTCATCCCCATGATGCCTCACACCTGCAAATGTCACAAGTATCAGTAAATTGGTGCCTGGAGGCTGGAAACACACCCAAGACTAACCCCGGGCGTAGCACTACGCTTCGCCCACGTAGTGTACGTAGCGCTGCCTGCTTCGCACTTTCCGAAGTAGGCGAAGCAGGGCAGCGCTACGCACACGCCGAGGGCGAAGCGTAGCTGCTTGCCACCCGCCACCCACCTCCCGCCCGCCCTTCTTTTAAATATATGAGCAATGAAAAATAAAGTAAAGTAAGTCGACTTACCCGTAAGCGCGGCGTCTCCGGGGCTCCCTCTTTCAGTTTCTAATTTCTTCTGGCAAATGCGCATGCGCGGACACCCGCGCATGCGCATTTCTCGCGAGAAATGCGCATGCGCGGGCGTCCGCGCATGCGCATTTGCCAGAAGAAATTAGAAACTGAAAGAGGGAGCCCCGGAGACGCCGCGCTTACGGGTAAGTCGACTTACTTTTACTTTATTTTTCATTGCTTATAATATTTAAAAGAATGGCGGGTGGGAGGTGGGTGGCACGTAGTGGGGCTACGCGAAGCGCGTAGTGTGCGTAGATTTGGGCACACTACGTGCTGCTTCACGTAGCCCCACTACGCCCACTACGCCCACCCTTACCCAAGACCTTGCAGGCCTTGTTTTGATGCTGTGAAGGAGTTAAATACACTTTACTGAGTCTGTGAAGTGTTTTGTTTTCACACCTGCAGCCGGGGGTGAAACCTGAAATCTTACCCTGCGCGGAGCTCCATAAACCTGGGTAGAAGGTGCGACTTCATCCCCTTGAAGCCTAACACCTGCAAATGTCACAAGTATCAGTAAAACGGGTGCCAGGAGTCTGGAAGTAGGCCCAAGGCCTTGCAGGCCTCATTCTGATACTGTAAAGGAGCTAAATACACTTTCCTGAGTATGTGAAGTGTTTTATGTTCACACTTCCATCCAGGGGTAAACCCTGAAATCTCACCCTGCGCGGAGCTCCATAACCCTGGGTAGAAGGTGCGACTTCATCCCCTTGAAGCCTAACCCCTGCAAATGTCACAAGTATCAGTAAAACTGGTGCCAGGAGGCTGGAAGTAGTCCCAAGGCCTTGCAGGCCTTATTCTGATACTGTAAAGCAGCTAAATACTCTTTCCTGAGTATGTGAAGTGTTTTATGTTCACACTTCCATCCAGGGGTGAACCCTGAAATCTCACCCTGCGCGGAGTTCCATAACCCTGGATAGAAGGTGCGACTTCATCCCCTTGAAGCCTAACCCTGCAAATGTCACAAGTATCAGTAAATTGGTGCCAGGAGGCTGGAAGTAGGCCCAAGGCCTTGCAGGCCTTGTTCTGATACTGTAAAGGAGTGAAATGCACTTTACTGAGTATGTGAAGTGTTTTGTTTTCACCCCTGCAGCCAGGGGTGAAACCTGAAATCTTACCCTGCGCGGAGCTCCATAACCCTGGGTAGAAGGTGCGACTTCATCCCCTTGATGCCTAACACCTGCAAATGTCACAAGTATCAGTAAATTGGTGCCTGGAGGCTGGAAACACACCCAAGACCTTGCAGGCCTTGTTCTGATGCTGTGAAGGAGTTAAATACACTTTACTGAGTCTGTGAAGTGTTTTGTTTTCACCCCTGCAGCCAGGGGTGAAACCTGAAATCTTACCCTGCGCGGAGCTCCATGACCCTGGGTAGAAGGCGCGACTTCATCCCCTTGAAGCCTAACAACTACAAATGTCACAAGTATCAGTAAAACTGGTGCCAGGAGGCTGGATGTAGGCCCAAGGCCTTGCAGGCCTTATTCTGATACTGTAAAGGAGTTAAATACACTTTCCTGAGTATGTGATGTGTTTTCTTTTCACTCCTCCAGCCTGGGGCGAAGCCTGAAATCTTACCCTGCGTGGAGCTCCATGACCCTGGGTAGAAGGTGCGACTTCATCCCCTTGAAGCCTAACACCTGCAAATGTCACAAGTATCAGTAAAACTGGTGCCAGGAGGCTGGAAGTAGTCCCAAGGCCTTGCAGGCCTTATTCTGATACTGTAAAGCAGCTAAATACTCTTTCCTGAGTATGTGAAGTGTTTTATGTTCACACTTCCATCCAGGGGTGAACCCTGAAATCTCACCCTGCGCGGAGCTCCATAACCCTGGGTAGAAGGTGCGACTTCATCCCCATGATGCCTCACACCTGCAAATGTCACAAGTATCAGTAAATTGGTGCCTGGAGGCTGGAAACACACCCAAGACCTTGCAGGCCTTGTTCTGATGCTGTGAAGGAGTTAAATACACTTTACTGAGTCTGTGAAGTGTTTTGTTTTCACCCCTGCAGCCAGGGGTGAAACCTGAAATCTTACCCTGCGCGGAGCTCCATGACCCTGGGTAGAAGGCGCGACTTCATCCCCTTGAAGCCTAACAACTACAAATGTCACAAGTATCAGTAAAACTGGTGCCAGGAGGCTGGATGTAGGCCCAAGGCCTTGCAGGCCTTATTCTGATACTGTAAAGGAGTTAAATACACTTTCCTGAGTATGTGATGTGTTTTATTTTCACTCCTCCAGCCTGGGGCGAAGCCTGAAATCTTACCCTGCGTGGAGCTCCATGACCCTGGGTAGAAGGTGCGACTTCATCCCCTTGAAGCCTAACACCTGCAAATGTCACAAGTATCAGTAAAACTGGTGCCAGGAGGCTGGAAGTAGTCCCAAGGCCTTGCAGGCCTTATTCTGATACTGTAAAGCAGCTAAATACTCTTTCCCGAGTATGTGAAGTGTTTTATGTTCACACTTCCATCCAGGGGTGAACCCTGAAATCTCACCCTGCGCGGAGCTCCATAACCCTGGGTAGAAGGTGCGACTTCATCCCCATGATGCCTCACACCTGCAAATGTCACAAGTATCAGTAAATTGGTGCCTGGAGGCTGGAAACACACCCAAGACCTTGCAGGCCTTATTCTGATACTGTAAAGCAGCTAAATACACTTTCCTGAGTATGTGAAGTGTTTTATTTTCACACTTCCATCCGGGGGTAAACCCTGAAATCTCACCCTGCGCGGAGCTCCATAACCCTGGGTAGAAGGTGCGACTTCATCCCCTTGAAGCCTAACCCCTGCAAATGTCACAAGTATCAGTAAACTGGTGCCAGGAGGCTGGAAGTAGGCCCAAGGCCTTGCAGGCCTTATTCTGATACTGTAAAGCACCTAATACACTTTCCTGAGTATGTGAAGTGTTTTATTTTCACACTTCCATCCAGGGGTAAACCCTGAAATCTTACCCTGCGCGGAGCTCCATAACCCTGGGTAGAAGGTGCGACTTCATCCCCTTGATGCCTAACACCTGCAAATGTCACAAGTATCAGTAAATTGGTGCCTGGAGGCTGGAAACACACCCAAGGCCTTGCAGGCCTTGTTCTGATGCTGTGAAAGAGTTAAATACACTTTACTGAGTCTGTGAAGTGTTTTGTTTTCACCCCTGCAGCCAGGGGTGAAACCTGAAATCTTACCCTGCGCGGAGCTCCATGACCCTGGGTAGAAGGTGCTACTTCATCCCCTTGAAGCCTAACACCTGCAAATGTCACAAGTATCAGTAAAACTGGTGCCAGGAGTCTGGAAGTAGGCCCAAGGCCTTGCAGGCCTCATTCTGATACTGTAAAGGAGCTAAATACACTTTCCTGAGTATGTGAAGTGTTTTATTTTCCCACCTGCAGCCAGGGGTGAACCCTGAAATCTCACCCTGCGCGGAGCTCCATGACCCTGGGTAGAAGGTGCGACTTCATCCCCTTGATGCCTAACACCTGCAAATGTCACAAGTATCAGTAAAACTGGTGCCAGGAGGCTGGAAGTAGTCCCAAGGCCTTGCAGGCCTTATTCTGATACTGTAAAGCAGCTACATACACTTTCCTGAGTATGTGAAGTGTTTTATGTTCACACTTCCATCCAGGGGTAAACCCTGAAATCTCACTCTGCGCGGAGCTCCATAACCCTGGGTAGAAGGTGCGGCTTCATCCCCTTGAAGCCTAACCCCTGCAAATGTCACAAGTATCAGTAAATTGGTGCCAGGAGGCTGGAAGTAGGCCCAAGGCCTTGCAGGCCTTGTTCTGATACTGTAAAGGAGTGAAATGCACTTTACTGAGTATGCGAAGTGTTTTGTTTTCACCCCTGCAGCCAGGGGTGAAACCTGAAATCTTACCCTGCGCGGAGCTCCATAACCCTGGGTAGAAGGTGCGACTTCATCCCCTTGATGCCTAACACCTGCAAATGTCACAAGTATCAGTAAATTGGTGCCTGGAGGCTGGAAACACACCCAAGGCCTTGCAGGCCTTGTTCTGATGCTGTGAAGGAGTTAAATACACTTTACTGAGTCTGTGAAGTGTTTTGTTTTCACCCCTGCAGCCAGGGGTGAAACCTGAAATCTTACCCTGCGCGGAGCTCCATGACCCTGGGTAGAAGGCGCGACTTCATCCCCTTGAAGCCTAACAACTACAAATGTCACAAGTATCAGTAAAACTGGTGCCAGGAGGCTGGATGTAGGCCCAAGGCCTTGCAGGCCTTATTCTGATACTGTAAAGGAGTTAAATACACTTTCCTGAGTATGTGATGTGTTTTATTTTCACTCCTCCAGCCTGGGGCGAAGCCTGAAATCTTACCCTGCGTGGAGCTCCATGACCCTGGGTAGAAGGTGCGACTTCATCCCCTTGAAGCCTAACACCTGCAAATGTCACAAGTATCAGTAAAACTGGTGCCAGGAGGCTGGAAGTAGTCCCAAGGCCTTGCAGGCCTTATTCTGATACTGTAAAGCAGCTAAATACTCTTTCCTGAGTATGTGAAGTGTTTTATGTTCACACTTCCATCCAGGGGTGAACCCTGAAATCTCACCCTGCGCGGAGCTCCATAACCCTGGGTAGAAGGTGCGACTTCATCCCCATGATGCCTCACACCTGCAAATGTCACAAGTATCAGTAAATTGGTGCCTGGAGGCTGGAAACACACCCAAGACCTTGCAGGCCTTGTTTTGATGCTGTGAAGGAGTTAAATACACTTTACTGAGTCTGTGAAGTGTTTTGTTTTCACACCTGCAGCCGGGGGTGAAACCTGAAATCTTACCCTGCGCGGAGCTCCATAAACCTGGGTAGAAGGTGCGACTTCATCCCCTTGAAGCCTAACACCTGCAAATGTCACAAGTATCAGTAAAACTGGTGCCAGGAGTCTGGAAGTAGGCCCAAGGCCTTGCAGGCCTCATTCTGATACTGTAAAGGAGCTAAATACACTTTCCTGAGTATGTGAAGTGTTTTATTTTCCCACCTGCAGCCAGGGGTGAACCCTGAAATCTCACCCTGCGCGGAGCTCCATGACCCTGGGTAGAAGGTGCGACTTCATCCCCTTGATGCCTAACACCTGCAAATGTCACAAGTATCAGTAAAACTGGTGCCAGGAGGCTGGAAGTAGGCCCAAGGCCTTGCATGCCTTATTCTGATACTGTAAAGCAGCTACATACACTTTCCTGAGTATGTGAAGTGTTTTATGTTCACACTTCCATCCAGGGGTAAACCCTGAAATCTCACCCTGCGCGGAGCTCCATAACCCTGGGTAGAAGGTGCGACTTCATCCCCTTGAAGCCTAACCCCTGCAAATGTCACAAGTATCAGTAAACTGGTGCCAGGAGGCTGGAAGTAGGCCCAAGGCCTTGCAGGCCTTATTCTGATACTGTAAAGCACCTAATACACTTTCCTGAGTATGTGAAGTGTTTTATTTTCACACTTCCATCCAGGGGTAAACCCTGAAATCTCACCCTGCGCGGAGCTCCATAACCCTGGGTAGAAGGTGCGACTTCATCCCCTTGAAGCCTAACCCCTGCAAATGTCACAAGTATCAGTAAAACTGGTGCCAGGAGTCTGGAAGTAGGCCCAAGGCCTTGCAGGCCTCATTCTGATACTGTAAAGGAGCTAAATACACTTTCCTGAGTATGTGAAGTGTTTTATTTTCCCACCTGCAGCCAGGGGTGAACCCTGAAATCTCACCCTGCGCGGAGCTCCATGACCCTGGGTAGAAGGTGCGACTTCATCCCCTTGATGCCTAACACCTGCAAATGTCACAAGTATCAGTAAAACTGGTGCCAGGAGGCTGGAAGTAGGCCCAAGGCCTTGCATGCCTTATTCTGATACTGTAAAGCAGCTACATACACTTTCCTGAGTATGTGAAGTGTTTTATGTTCACACTTCCATCCAGGGGTAAACCCTGAAATCTCACTCTGCGCGGAGCTCCATAACCCTGGGTAGAAGGTGCGGCTTCATCCCCTTGAAGCCTAACCCCTGCAAATGTCACAAGTATCAGTAAATTGGTGCCAGGAGGCTGGAAGTAGGCCCAAGGCCTTGCAGGCCTTGTTCTGATACTGTAAAGGAGTGAAATGCACTTTACTGAGTATGCGAAGTGTTTTGTTTTCACCCCTGCAGCCAGGGGTGAAACCTGAAATCTTACCCTGCGCGGAGCTCCATAACCCTGGGTAGAAGGTGCGACTTCATCCCCTTGATGCCTAACACCTGCAAATGTCACAAGTATCAGTAAATTGGTGCCTGGAGGCTGGAAACACACCCAAGGCCTTGCAGGCCTTGTTCTGATGCTGTGAAGGAGTTAAATACACTTTACTGAGTCTGTGAAGTGTTTTGTTTTCACCCCTGCAGCCAGGGGTGAAACCTGAAATCTTACCCTGCGCGGAGCTCCATGACCCTGGTTAGAAGGCGCGACTTCATCCCCTTGAAGCCTAACAACTACGAATGTCACAAGTATCAGTAAAACTGGTGCCAGGAGGCTGGATGTAGGCCCAAGGCCTTGCAGGCCTTATTCTGATACTGTAAAGGAGTTAAATACACTTTCCTGAGTATGTGATGTGTTTTATTTTCACTCCTCCAGCCTGGGGCGAAGCCTGAAATCTTACCCTGCGTGGAGCTCCATGACCCTGGGTAGAAGGTGCGACTTCATCCCCTTGAAGCCTAACACCTGCAAATGTCACAAGTATCAGTAAAACTGGTGCCAGGAGGCTGGAAGTAGTCCCAAGGCCTTGCAGGCCTTATTCTGATACTGTAAAGCAGCTAAATACTCTTTCCTGAGTATGTGAAGTGTTTTATGTTCACACTTCCATCCAGGGGTGAACCCTGAAATCTCACCCTGCGCGGAGCTCCATAACCCTGGGTAGAAGGTGCGACTTCATCCCCATGATGCCTCACACCTGCAAATGTCACAAGTATCAGTAAATTGGTGCCTGGAGGCTGGAAACACACCCAAGACCTTGCAGGCCTTATTCTGATACTGTAAAGCAGCTAAATACACTTTCCTGAGTATGTGAAGTGTTTTATTTTCACACTTCCATCCGGGGGTAAACCCTGAAATCTCACCCTGCGCGGAGCTCCATAACCCTGGGTAGAAGGTGCGGCTTCATCCCCTTGAAGCCTAACCCCTGCAAATGTCACAAGTATCAGTAAATTGGTGCCTGGAGGCTGGAAACACACCCAAGGCCTTGCAGGCCTTGTTCTGATGCTGTGAAGGAGTTAAATACACTTTACTGAGTCTGTGAAGTGTTTTGTTTTCACCCCTGCAGCCAGGGGTGAAACCTGAAATCTTACCCTGCGCGGAGCTCCATAACCCTGGGTAGAAGGTGCGACTTCATCCCCTTGAAGCCTAACACCTTTAAATGTCACAAGTATCAGTAAAACTGGTGCCAGGAGGCTGGAAGTAGGCCCAAGGCCTTGCAGGCCTTGTTCTGATACTGTTAAGGGTTAAATAGACTGTACTGAGTATGTGAAGTGTTTTATTTTCGCACCACAGCCAGGGGTGAATCCTGAAATCTTACCCTGCGCGGAGCTCCATAACCCTGGGTAGAAGGTGCGACTTCATCCCCTTGAAGCCTAACACCTGCAAATGTCACAAGTATCAGTAAAATTGGTGCCTGGAGGCTGGAGGTAGGCCCAAGGCCTTGTTCTGATACTGTAAAGGGGTTAAATACACTTTGCTGAGTATGTGAAGTGTTGCGTTTTCACATCTCCAGCCCGGGGCGAAACTTGAAATCTTACCCTGCGCGGAGCTCCATAGCCCTGGGTAGAACGAGCTACTGTGTCCCCATAAACCTGTAAATTTCAAAATGTCATAAAAAGAACAAAACAAGCGCCTGGAGGCTAGAAATGGGCCCGAGACACTGAAGTCTTGGATCTGATAATGTAAAGGGCTTTATGTACCCTTTGAGTGAAGTATTTTTCCCACCTCCAGTCGAGGGGTAAATCCTGAAATATTACCCCAATTGGAGCACCCTGTGTAGAAAAAGTGACTTCGTCCCATTTGACCTAAAATTTTAGTATTTTTATTTTTATTTTTTATTAAACATTGTTAAAGGGGTGACTGGAGGCTACAAAATGGACCAGATACTGTGAAGGACGTTATTTCATTTTTGGGTGAAAAAAAATAAAAATATATGTATTTTATTAGGATTACGATTTTTTTTTTTTTTGGGGGCCCATCTCCAGCTGAGGGGGAAAACCTGAAATGTTACCCGAAGTGGAGCTCCATTGCCCCGGGTAGAAGTAGTGCCGTGGTCCCCTTGAACCAAAATGTCAACAAAACAATAATAAAAAAAAAAAAGCACTAAAACAGGTGCTTAGAGTCCCGAAATCGGTCACAAAAAAAAATGAGGATCGCACACCCCATGGGCCTGCATGGGAACGCTCTATTTTACCGACTATTAAGCCCCCACGAAGTGGGGGCTTACAGCGCCCGAGCGAGAGACAAAAGTTAGAGGTAGCGCGGCCGTTCCGCCGCCCGGCCATCTGGTCGCGCAGCTCCGTGGGCCATCTGGTCGCGCAAATCGGCGACCAGATGGCCGGCCGCGCGGCCGCCGCCGCTAGCTCGAACCTTTGTCCCTCATTCGTGTTCTGTAAGCCCCCACTACGTGGGGGCTTAATAGTCGAGGGAAATGACCGGCCCTGGGCCGGGCCAAACTCGCCATGGGTCCCCAGTCCAGGGCTCCAGGATGGCGGGCCCCCGGGCCGGGCTATACCCGCCTTAGGTCCCAAGTACAGAGCTCCAGAATGGCGGGCCCCTGGGCCGGGCTATACCCGCCTTAGGTGGCCAGTACAGGGCTTCAGGACAGCGGGCCCCGTGGGCGGGACTAGGATGGACGCGGGGCTCCAGGAAGGTGCCCTGGCCCCAGGACAGTGCCTTGCATGGCGGTTTCGGAGAAATGCCCCCCTCACCCGACCGGCTGTGGGCCTACAAAGCAGGCCTGCCCTGCGGGATCCCTAGTGCATAGATACAGCTCTCCCATGACATCGTGGTCGGCTCTTAAAAGAGCCTTTGGGTTGGTGTTTTTTTTTCTCTTTCTTTCCGTGGGCAAGTCGAGAGTTAAACCGCCGAATCCGTAGAGGGTGCGGCCCTGGCGCTTCAGGGCGTAAACGACATCCATGGCGGTGACGGTCTTCCTCTTGGCGTGCTCGGTGTAGGTGACGGCGTCCCGGATCACATTCTCCAGGAAAACCTTCAGCACCCCGCGGGTCTCCTCGTAGATGAGGCCGGAGATGCGCTTGACCCCGCCACGGCGCGCCAGGCGGCGAATGGCCGGCTTGGTGATGCCCTGGATGTTGTCCCGGAGCACCTTGCGGTGCCTCTTGGCGCCGCCTTTGCCGAGCCCCTTCCCTCCTTTGCCGCGTCCAGACATGTTGTCCTGTCGGTACTGTGACTGAGCAGAAATGAGGAAACAGCCAGCGACGGCTGCTTATATGGAGGAGCTGCGGCGGACCGGCTAGGGCGCTCCAAGCGGCCCACGTGACTCAACGGAAGGCGAGGGGGAGCCCGCCCCTGGACCGCCCTCTGCAGGGAGCGGGGGGCTGGAGCGGCCGTTGCCGTTTGAAAAAGAGCGCGCTCCCAGCCGCCTCTTTGTCGTGGGCTCAGCAGCTGCCGCCGGGGCACGGATCACAGTCAAGCACACACACACGCCTCCCTTCCCGGCCCCCACTCATCACCGCGGCCCGCCTAACCCTGGCGCTCGGTGCCCGCTCCCACTATGAACAGCAGGCTCTGAAATGTTTTAATGGAGCCAACACATTAACGGCCTCACCGGCACCACCCCGCTGTGTGCGGCCGCCCGCAACCCCGTAACACTGTCCACAGGTCAGGCCCGGTCGTGGCAAGTCTGTAAACTGCCCCTATAAACACGTATTTATTTATTTTTACAAAAAGATTATTCTCGTCGGCCTCAAGCTCGGTTTTGGGACGGGGGCAGCATTTATGTGTCCGTCCGAGGGCTTGGGCATCCCTCCTATGTAGCGACGGTGCGGGCGCTGCCGCGACTATGAAGCCTGCCAGAGTAACACCTTGGCACGGATACGCTCTTTGATGGAGTCTGTGGTTGGCCCTGAAAAGAGCCTTTGTGTTTAGGGTGTGTTTCCACGGTGGTCTGCGGGCCTTTACTTGCTTGCTTTGCCCCCTGCCTTGTGGCTCTCGGTTTTCTTGGGCAGCAGCACGGCCTGGATGTTGGGCAGGACTCCTCCCTGGGCGATGGTGACTCGGCCCAGCAGCTTATTCAGCTCCTCGTCGTTGCGGATGGCCAGCTGGAGGTGTCTGGGGATGATGCGGGTCTTCTTGTTGTCACGGGCAGCGTTGCCGGCCAGCTCCAGGATCTCAGCGGTCAGGTACTCCAGGACTGCAGCCAAATAGACGGGGGGCACCGGCGCCCACCCTCTCGGCGTAGCTTCCCTTCCGGAGTAACCTGTGCACACGGCCCACGGGGAACTGGAGCCCGGCTCTGGAAGAGCGTGTCTTGGCCTTAGCGCGGGCCTTTCCTCCTTGCTTTCCGCGTCCAGACATGGCGATCGATGCAGGGGCTCACTCACACAACAGAGAGATTAGTACTGCTGTTCGGCTCGACTCCGGCGATATAAAGACTTCGGGTGCGTCTGATTGGTTGACAGCTAGGCGCTGATAGTACTTCTCATTGGAGGGAGGAGGGCTTCTGTTTCACCAATCAGAGACCCAGAACCGCAGTACACTAGGAGGTGGGGGGCTTGCCTTTGCCTGCCAATGAGAAGGGAGAGCAGAGAAGCAGCTACTTTACACGCCCAGCCTATAAATACAAGTGCCGGGCTCGCCTGGCCTTATTTCTCTCGGCTCCACAGGAAGCGGTGCAGATTGTCGACCATGCCTGAACCAGCCAAGTCCGCGCCGGCTCCCAAGAAGGGCTCCAAGAAAGCGCTCTCCAAGCCGCCCAAGAAGGACGGGAAGAAGCGCAAGAGGAGCAGGAAGGAAAGCTATGCAATCTACATTTACAAAGTGATGAAGCAGGTGCACCCGGACACCGGCATCTCCTCTAAGGCCATGGGCATCATGAACTCCTTCGTGAACGACATCTTCGAGCGCATCGCCGGGGAGGCTTCCCGCCTGGCCCACTACAACTCGCGGCGCACCATCACCTCCCGGGAGATCCAGACCGCAGTGCGTCTGCTGCTGCCCGGAGAGCTGGCCAAGCACGCCGTGTCGGAGGGCACCAAGGCCGTCACCAAGTACACCAGCGCCAAGTAAGGCTTCGAGGCGCATCCCCAACTAACACAACGGCTCTTTTAAGGGCCAACCACGTCCTCCCCTAAGAGCTAATGTGCTTCTATTATGACCGGAGAAATAAGTGTTTTAAAAGGTAATGTTGAGCGCACAAGACCCGCTCTCACGGGTCTTGCTGCAGACCGAGGGACGATGGAGCAGGCAACCCGTTTTTAATAAACATGTTTATATGAATGAGCCCTCTCTTTGGGACCAAGTCTCACGTAAGCACTGTAATGTAACGATGACGTTAAATGAGCGAGGGACGATGGAGCAGGCAACCCGTTTTGCCTGTTTAAATAAACCTGTTTATATGAATGAGCCCTCTCTTTGGTACCAAGTGTCACATAAGCACTGTAATGTAACGATGACGTTAAATGAGCCCACGGGCTTATTGTTTTCGGCGACCAGTTTTAGTGTGTGCGGGTGTCACGTTGTGTTTGTACTTTAAGACCAAGGGCAACGGCAATAATCCGCCCCTGGGCAAGCGCTCCCGAAATCGGACACATGAACCCGATGTACCGGGAGCACAGATGCCCCACAGCGCTGGCTTGTGACCAGCGGATCCCAACACAACCCTCCACCCAAACAAAGCTCTTTATTAAACGATGGACACATTGAAGATGCGATTGTGCACTGTGAACACGGAGTGCTCTGGTCACCCAGTGCCGGTATAAGTTACCCAGTACTCGTGGTACTCTCAGCCAGCCCACCCACCCTAACCTGTAGAACATGCCATGGCAGATAAGAGAAGCTCGTAGGTGACAGGGTGGTGGCCCTTAAAAGAGCCGTTGTGGTGGTTGTTCGGGTCGGCGTGTCTCCTTAGGCCCTCTCGCCTCGGATACGACGGGCCAGCTGGATGTCCTTGGGCATGATGGTCACCCTCTTGGCGTGGATGGCGCACAGGTTGGTGTCCTCGAAGAGCCCCACCAGGTAGGCCTCGCTGGCCTCTTGCAGGGCCATGACGGCGGAGCTCTGGAAGCGCAGGTCGGTCTTGAAGTCCTGGGCGATCTCCCTCACCAAGCGCTGGAAGGGCAGCTTGCGGATGAGGAGCTCGGTGGACTTCTGGTAGCGGCGGATCTCGCGGAGAGCCACAGTGCCGGGTCGGTAGCGGTGAGGCTTCTTGACGCCGCCGGTGGCAGGCGCGCTCTTGCGGGCAGCCTTGGTGGCCAGCTGCTTGCGAGGCGCTTTGCCGCCGGTGGACTTGCGGGCTGTCTGCTGGGAGCGGTCTCTCTCAGCGACAAGCGAGGAAGAATGGAGTTCAAGCAGGCAAGAGCCCTATTTATGCACTCGAAGACGGAGGGCTGCTCTGGTTGGCTGAAGCGACCGCCCCACGTTTGAAAATAGCCCGCGGTGTGCAATGATTGGCCAATGAACCGGAGGCTGCAGCCTGTCTCTCCAATGAGCTGTGGAGAAAAAGACACCCTCCGATTGGATGATGTACGTTGGAGCCGTAGCCCGCGCTTGGGTCAGCCTTTGTCTCCGTGTCCATCCATAGTCACACGAACCACTCGCCCCCGGTCAACTGGGCGAGGAGCCCAGGATTTTATAAGTGTACTGCCCTTGGTCACCCTGGAACACGCCGCCGTTAACTGCGCTCGATTTCACGTTCACAATCGTCTGCTTTATGCAGACACCACTTCGAATCTGCCCGGATACAGTGAAAGCACCAAGGCACACGTTATTTCACATTTATTATAAACGGAGGTCTAATAAACTCCCAGACCCCCTTCTTTATTTGGTACACAGATTTCAATCCACGCAGCACCAAAAGAGCCGTTTACATGACCAAGATCACACACGGCACTCGCGTGCGGAAAGGTGCGCTATGGATTTACTGTGCCGTTTATTATTATAGAGAAGTGTGCACGCGGGGTGCAAGGGTGGGGACGAACAAGCTCTCTTCTGGACCGGGTGGATGGCTCTTAAAAGAGCCGTTGTGTTTGCAGTGTCTTGGTGCAAGCCCTTACTTCTTCTTGGGCGCTGCCTTCTTGGGCTTGGCTGCTTTGGGCTTGGCTGCCTTGGGTTTGACTACCTTGGCAGGGCTTTTCTTGGCCACTTTGGGCTTCGCCGCCTTGGCTTTCGCTGGGCTCTTGGCAGCCTTCTTGGCGGGGGCAGCCTTGGGCTTCTTGGGGCTCTTTGCTGCCGCAGGCTTCTTGACCTTCTTCGGGCTCTTCTTGACCCCCGCGGGAGCCTTTTTGGGCTTCTTGGCGGCAGGGGCAGCTTTCTTGGCCGCTGGTTTCTTGGTCTTGGCGGCCGCCTTCTTGGCCGCCTTCTTGCCCTCCAGCTGCTTCTTGTTCACCTTGAAGGATCCGGAGGCCCCGGTGCCCTTCAGCTGGGCCAGGGCGCCTTTGCTGACCAGGCTCTTGAGGGAGGCCTTGACCCGGCTCTTGTTCTTGTCCACATCGTAGCCCTCGGCGACCAGCCCCTTCTTCATGGCCGACAGGGAGACTCCCTTCCTCTCGGCAGAGGCGGTCACCACCTTCAGGATCAGATCGGCCACGCTGGGGCCGGAAGGCTTCTTGGCCTTGGAGGCCCCCGCTGTCTTCTTCTGCTGCTTTTTCTTGGGGGCGACCTCAGCGGGAGGCGCCGCGGCGGCTGGAGCGGTTTCGGCCATTGTAATGCGAGTCTCGGCGCGGGCGCTGTCACTGAACAGAAATGTCCCTCCCAAACCCGAGCCCCGTGAATATATACAGGGAGGAGCCGGCCTCTGATTGGTCCCGAGCAGACAGGGCTGTGCGAGGCACACTCGGCTCTTTGCTGCCAGCTGACTTTTGTGTTTCCTACCTTCGGATTATCCACGTTTTAAAACACAATCAGTTAAACACGCGCTTCCACGCATACATGACCAGGAGCCCAGCTTCGGCCCTCTCCCGGGCCTGCCCCCGTTTCGGATCCACCCCTCATCCCTGGCTTGTGATCCGCGGGGAGACTCGGCGCTCCCCCGACGGCGGGCGCCTCCATGCCTGAAATCCCGGGCTCCGGACCCCTTTTCCCCGGTCCTCTCTCGACTCCTGCGGCCGGGAGCGGCGGCCCGCGGGAGGGAGGGGGCTCCTGCAGGGAGCGGGCCCTGTGGCGTCACAGTGGGGCTGCGGGGGCCGCGGGGAGCGCGTTCTGGAACGGGCCGAAGTAACACAGGGCTCCGCCGGCCGAGCGCGGGGTGGAAACAATGCCAGGGAGCCCCTGGCACGGGGGCCAGGGGGCCCTCCCCGCGCGCCTGCACCCTCGGCTGTGGCACCCTCGGCTCGGGGCTTACAAGCAGCGGGGCACGGCCCTGGCTCCAGCCTCGCACGCATCACCAGGCGGCCGTGTGCTGGCAGCTTCACATGCAGGCAGAGAGCATTCACTGCCGAGCGCCGAGCCAGAGGAGGCGGGTGCAGACTCAATACAATAAATACACAGTGACACAATGAAGGAAGGCGGCCGAGTTAGGCCTACATGTTTTAAGACACCCCAAGTGAGAGCAGAGGGTGTGAATGCACCTGAAATGGTGACCCCAGTACCGGCATGGAGGCACTCTGCTGAGCTGATTTTTACAGCTGGAGCTAGGTGTACCTCTGAGGTGACATCTGTAGACAGAGTGAGTTACTGTATGTCAGACGCTGAGCCTATGACCGGGGAGGCCCACTGCGGAACTGAATAGTACAGTACAGAGTGAGGCCTGTGACTACCACTGTTCTACTGAGCCCTATCGCTGGAGTGGGGACCACTCCTGAATCCAATGGTATGTCACGAGGGAGACCTGAGACCAGAAATCATATTCTGCGCACTGTAGCCTGATCGAGGCCTGCTGCTAATTTGGATGGAGGTAGGGGAAGAAAACAAAACACTTCACAAAGTCCAGAACGCACATGAACACCATTCACAGTATCAGATCTTAGCCTTCAGGATCTCCGGCCCATCCCTAGCTTCCAGGTACATGTTTTAGTAATATTTGTGACATTTGGAGGTTTACAGCTTCAAGGGGATGAAGTCGCACCTTCTACCCAGGGTTATGGAGCTCCGCGCAGGGTGAGATTTCAGGGTTCACCCCTGGCTGGAGGTGTGAAAACAAAACAATCCACATAGTCACACCTCCAGCCAGGGGTGAACCCTGAAATCTCACCCTGCGCATAGCTCCATAACCCTGGGTAGAAGGTGCAACTACGTCCCCTTGAAGCTTATCTCCTCCAAAGGTCACAAAGTATCAGTAAAACTGGTGCCTGGAGGCTAGAAACACACCCAAGGCCATGCAGGTCTTGTTCTGATACTGTAACGGAGTTCACACCTCCAAACCTGAAATCGTACCCTGCGCGGAGCTCCATGACCCTGGGTACAAGGTGCGACTTCATCCCCTTGAAGCCTAACACCTTAAAATGTCACAAAGTATCAGTAATACTGGTGCCTGGAGGCTGGAAGTAGGCCCAAGGCCTTGCAGGCCTTATTCTGATACTGTAAAGGAGTTAAATACACTTTCCTGAGTATGTGAAGTGTTTTATTTTCACTCCTCCAGCCTGGGGTGAAGCCTGAAATCTTACCCTGCGCGGAGCTCCATGACACTGGGTACAAGGTGTGACTTCATCCCCTTGAAGCTTAACACCTTAAAATGTCACAAAGTATCAGTAATACTGGTGCCTGGAGGCTGGAAGTAGGCCCAAGGCCTTGCAGGCCTTATTCTGATACGGTAAAGGAGTTAATTACACTTTCCGGAGTATGTGAAGTGTTTTATTGTCACACCTCAAGCCTGGGGTGAACCCTGAAATCTCACCCTGCGCGGAGCTCCATGACCCTGGGTAGAAGGTGCAACTTCATCCCCTTGAAGCCTAACACCTGCAAATGTCACAAGTATCAGTAAAACTGGTGCCAGGAGGCTCGAAGTAGGCCCAAGGACTTGCAGGCCTTATTCTGATACTGTAAAGGAGATAAATACACTTTCCTGAGTATGTGAAGTGTTTTATTTTCACTCCTCCAGCCTGGGGTAAACCCTGAAATCTCACTCTGCGCGGAGCTCCATAACCCTGGGTAGAAGGTGCGGCTTCATCCCCTTGAAGCCTAACCCCTGCAAATGTCACAAGTATCAGTAAATTGGTGCCAGGAGGCTGGAAGTAGGCCCAAGGCCTTGCAGGCCTTGTTCTGATACTGTAAAGGAGTGAAATGCACTTTACTGAGTATGCGAAGTGTTTTGTTTTCACCCCTGCAGCCAGGGGTGAAACCTGAAATCTTACCCTGCGCGGAGCTCCATAACCCTGGGTAGAAGGTGCGACTTCATCCCCTTGATGCCTAACACCTGCAAATGTCACAAGTATCAGTAAATTGGTGCCTGGAGGCTGGAAACACACCCAAGGCCTTGCAGGCCTTGTTCTGATGCTGTGAAGGAGTTAAATACACTTTACTGAGTCTGTGAAGTGTTTTGTTTTCACCCCTGCAGCCAGGGGTGAAACCTGAAATCTTACCCTGCGCGGAGCTCCATGACCCTGGGTAGAAGGCGCGACTTCATCCCCTTGAAGCCTAACAACTACAAATGTCACAAGTATCAGTAAAACTGGTGCCAGGAGGCTGGATGTAGGCCCAAGGCCTTGCAGGCCTTATTCTGATACTGTAAAGGAGTTAAATACACTTTCCTGAGTATGTGATGTGTTTTATTTTCACTCCTCCAGCCTGGGGCGAAGCCTGAAATCTTACCCTGCGTGGAGCTCCATGACCCTGGGTAGAAGGTGCGACTTCATCCCCTTGAAGCCTAACACCTGCAAATGTCACAAGTATCAGTAAAACTGGTGCCAGGAGGCTGGAAGTAGTCCCAAGGCCTTGCAGGCCTTATTCTGATACTGTAAAGCAGCTAAATACTCTTTCCTGAGTATGTGAAGTGTTTTATGTTCACACTTCCATCCAGGGGTGAACCCTGAAATCTCACCCTGCGCGGAGCTCCATAACCCTGGGTAGAAGGTGCGACTTCATCCCCATGATGCCTCACACCTGCAAATGTCACAAGTATCAGTAAATTGGTGCCTGGAGGCTGGAAACACACCCAAGACCTTGCAGGCCTTGTTTTGATGCTGTGAAGGAGTTAAATACACTTTACTGAGTCTGTGAAGTGTTTTATTCTCACACTTCCATCCAGGGGTGAACCCTGAAATCTCACCATGCGCGGAGCTCCATAACCCTGGGTAGAAGGTGCGACTTCATCCCCTTGAAGCCTAACACCTGCAAATGTCACAAGTATCAGTAAAACTGGTGCCAGGAGTCTGGAAGTAGGCCCAAGGCCTTGCAGGCCTCATTCTGATACTGTAAAGGAGCTAAATACACTTTCCTGAGTATGTGAAGTGTTTTATTTTCCCACCTGCAGCCAGGGGTGAACCCTGAAATCTCACCCTACGCGGAGCTCCATGACCCTGGGTAGAAGGTGCGACTTCATCCCCTTGATGCCTAACACCTGCAAATGTCACAAGTATCAGTAAAACTGGTGCCAGGAGGCTGGAAGTAGGCCCAAGGCCTTGCATGCCTTATTCTGATACTGTAAAGCAGCTACATACACTTTCCTGAGTATGTGAAGTGTTTTATGTTCACACTTCCATCCAGGGGTAAACCCTGAAATCTCACCCTGCGCGGAGCTCCATAACCCTGGGTAGAAGGTGCGACTTCATCCCCTTGAAGCCTAACCCCTGCAAATGTCACAAGTATCAGTAAACTGGTGCCAGGAGGCTGGAAGTAGGCCCAAGGCCTTGCAGGCCTTATTCTGATACTGTAAAGCACCTAATACACTTTCCTGAGTATGTGAAGTGTTTTATTTTCACACTTCCATCCAGGGGTAAACCCTGAAATCTCACCCTGCGCGGAGCTCCATAACCCTGGGTAGAAGGTGCGACTTCATCCCCTTGAAGCCTAACCCCTGCAAATGTCACAAGTATCAGTAAAACTGGTGCCAGGAGTCTGGAAGTAGGCCCAAGGCCTTGCAGGCCTCATTCTGATACTGTAAAGGAGCTAAATACACTTTCCTGAGTATGTGAAGTGTTTTATTTTCCCACCTGCAGCCAGGGGTGAACCCTGAAATCTCACCCTGCGCGGAGCTCCATGACCCTGGGTAGAAGGTGCGACTTCATCCCCTTGATGCCTAACACCTGCAAATGTCACAAGTATCAGTAAAACTGGTGCCAGGAGGCTGGAAGTAGGCCCAAGGCCTTGCATGCCTTATTCTGATACTGTAAAGCAGCTACATACACTTTCCTGAGTATGTGAAGTGTTTTATGTTCACACTTCCATCCAGGGGTAAACCCTGAAATCTCACTCTGCGCGGAGCTCCATAACCCTGGGTAGAAGGTGCGGCTTCATCCCCTTGAAGCCTAACCCCTGCAAATGTCACAAGTATCAGTAAATTGGTGCCAGGAGGCTGGAAGTAGGCCCAAGGCCTTGCAGGCCTTGTTCTGATACTGTAAAGGAGTGAAATGCACTTTACTGAGTATGCGAAGTGTTTTGTTTTCACCCCTGCAGCCAGGGGTGAAACCTGAAATCTTACCCTGCGCGGAGCTCCATAACCCTGGGTAGAAGGTGCGACTTCATCCCCTTGATGCCTAACACCTGCAAATGTCACAAGTATCAGTAAATTGGTGCCTGGAGGCTGGAAACACACCCAAGGCCTTGCAGGCCTTGTTCTGATGCTGTGAAGGAGTTAAATACACTTTACTGAGTCTGTGAAGTGTTTTGTTTTCACCCCTGCAGCCAGGGGTGAAACCTGAAATCTTACCCTGCGCGGAGCTCCATGACCCTGGGTAGAAGGCGCGACTTCATCCCCTTGAAGCCTAACACCTGCAAATGTCACAAGTATCAGAAAAACTGGTGCCAGGAGGCTGGAAGTAGGCCCAAGGCCTTGCAGGCCCTATTCTGATACTGGAAAGGAGATAAAAACACTTTCCTGAGAATGTGAAGTGTTTTATTTTCTCAGCTCAAGCCTGGGGTGAACCCTGAAATCTTACCCTGCGCGGAGCTCCATAAACCTGGGTAGAAGGTGCGACTTCATCCCCTTGAAGCCTAAAACCTGCAAATGTCACAAAGTATCAGTAAAACTAGTGCCAGGATGCTGGAAACACACACACGGCCTTGCAGGCCTTATTCTGATACTGTAAAGGAGTTAAATACACTTTCCTGAGTATGTGAAGTGTTTTATTTTCACTCCTCGAGCCTGGGGTGAAGCCTGAAATCTTACCCTGCGCGGAGCTCCATGACCCTGGGTACAAGGTGTGACTTCATCCCCTTGAAGCTTAACACCTTAAAATGTCACAAGTATCAGTAAATTGGTGCCTGGAGGCTGGAAACACACACACAGCCTTGCAGGCCTTATTCTGATACTGTAAAGGAGTTAAATACACTTTACTGAGTCTGTGAAGTGTTTTGTTTTCACCCCTGCAGCCAGGGGTGAAACCTGAAATCTTACCCTGCGCGGAGCTCCATAACCCTGGGTAGAAGGTGCGACTTCATCCCCATGATGCCTCACACCTGCAAATGTCACAAGTATCAGTAAATTGGTGCCTGGAGGCTGGAAACACACCCAAGACCTTGCAGGCCTTGTTCTGATGCTGTGAAGGAGTTAAATACACTTTACTGAGTCTGTGAAGTGTTTTGTTTTCACACCTGCAGCCGGGGGTGAAACCTGAAATCTTACCCTGCGCGGAGCTCCATAAACCTGGGTAGAAGGTGCGACTTCATCCCCTTGAAGCCTAACACCTGCAAATGTCACAAGTATCAGTAAAACTGGTGCCAGGAGTCTGGAAGTAGGCCCAAGGCCTTGCAGGCCTCATTCTGATACTGTAAAGGAGCTAAATACACTTTCCTGAGTATGTGAAGTGTTTTATTTTCCTACCTGCAGCCAGGGGTGAACCCTGAAATCTCACCCTGCGCGGAGCTCCATGACCCTGGGTAGAAGGTGCGCCTTCATCCCCTTGATGCCTAACACCTGCAAATGTCACAAGTATCAGTAAAACTGGTGCCAGGAGGCTGGAAGTAGGCCCAAGGCCTTGCATGCCTTATTCTGATACTGTAAAGCAGCTACATACACTTTCCTGAGTATGTGAAGTGTTTTATGTTCACACTTCCATCCAGGGGTAAACCCTGAAATCTCACCCTGCGCGGAGCTCCATAACCCTGGGTAGAAGGTGCGACTTCATCCCCTTGAAGCCTAACCCCTGCAAATGTCACAAGTATCAGTAAATTGGTGCCAGGAGGCTGGAAGTAGGCCCAAGGCCTTGCAGGCCTTGTTCTGATACTGTAAAGGAGTGAAATGCACTTTACTGAGTATGCGAAGTGTTTTGTTTTCACCCCTGCAGCCAGGGGTGAAACCGGAAATCTTACCCTGCGCGGAGCTCCATAACCCTGGGTAGAAGGTGCGACTTCATCCCCTTGATGCCTAACACCTGCAAATGTCACAAGTATCAGTAAATTGGTGCCTGGAGTCTGGAAACACACCCAAGACCTTGCAGGCCTTGTTCTGATGCTGTGAAGGAGTTAAATACACTTTACTGAGTCTGTGAAGTGTTTTGTTTTCACCCCTGCAGCCAGGGGTGAAACCTGAAATCTTACCCTGCGCGGAGCTCCATAACCCTGGGTAGAAGGTGCGACTTCATCCCCATGATGCCTCACACCTGCAAATGTCACAAGTATCAGTAAATTGGTGCCTGGAGGCTGGAAACACACCCAAGACCTTGCAGGCCTTGTTCTGATGCTGTGAAGGAGTTAAATACACTTTACTGAGTCTGTGAAGTGTTTTGTTTTCACACCTGCAGCCGGGGGTGAAACCTGAAATCTTACCCTGCGCGGAGCTCCATAAACCTGGGTAGAAGGTGCGACTTCATCCCCTTGAAGCCTAACACCTGCAAATGTCACAAGTATCAGTAAAACTGGTGCCAGGAGTCTGGAAGTAGGCCCAAGGCCTTGCAGGCCTCATTCTGATACTGTAAAGGAGCTAAATACACTTTCCTGAGTATGTGAAGTGTTTTATTTTCCCACCTGCAGCCAGGGGTGAACCCTGAAATCTCACCCTGCGCGGAGCTCCATGACCCTGGGTAGAAGGTGCGCCTTCATCCCCTTGATGCCTAACACCTGCAAATGTCACAAGTATCAGTAAAACTGGTGCCAGGAGGCTGGAAGTAGGCCCAAGGCCTTGCATGCCTTATTCTGATACTGTAAAGCAGCTACATACACTTTCCTGAGTATGTGAAGTGTTTTATGTTCACACTTCCATCCAGGGGTAAACCCTGAAATCTCACCCTGCGCGGAGCTCCATAACCCTGGGTAGAAGGTGCGACTTCATCCCCTTGAAGCCTAACCCCTGCAAATGTCACAAGTATCAGTAAATTGGTGCCAGGAGGCTGGAAGTAGGCCCAAGGCCTTGCAGGCCTTGTTCTGATACTGTAAAGGAGTGAAATGCACTTTACTGAGTATGCGAAGTGTTTTGTTTTCACCCCTGCAGTCAGGGGTGAAACCGGAAATCTTACCCTGCGCGGAGCTCCATAACCCTGGGTAGAAGGTGCGACTTCATCCCCTTGATGCCTAACACCTGCAAATGTCACAAGTATCAGTAAATTGGTGCCTGGAGTCTGGAAACACACCCAAGACCTTGCAGGCCTTGTTCTGATGCTGTGAAGGAGTTAAATACACTTTACTGAGTCTGTGAAGTGTTTTGTTTTCACCCCTGCAGCCAGGGGTGAAACCTGAAATCTTACCCTGCGAGGAGCTCCATAACCCTGGGTAGAAGGTGCGACTTCATCCCCTTGAAGCTTAACACCTTAAAATGTCACAAGTATCAGTAAATTGGTGCCTTGAGGCTGGAAACACACCCAAGACCTTGCAGGCCTTGTTCTGATGCTGTGAAGGAGTTAAATACACTTTCCTGAGTCTGTGAAGTGTTTTGTTTTCACCCCTGCAGCCAGGGGTGAAACCTGTAATCTTACCCTGCGCGGAGCTCCATAACCCTGGGTAGAAGGTGCGACTTCATCCCCTTGATGCCTAACACCTGCAAATGTCACAAGTATCAGTAAATTGGTGCCTGGAGGCTGGAAACACACCCAAGACCTTGCAGGCCTTGTTCTGATGCTGTGAAGGAGTTAAATACACTTTACTGAGTCTGTGAAGTGTTTTGTTTTCACACCTGCAGCCAGGGGTGAAACATGAAACCTTACCCTGCGCGGAGCTCCATAACCCTGGGTAGAAGGTGCGACTTCATCCCCTCACAGCTTAACACCTTAAAATGTCACAAGTATCAGTAAATTGGTGCCTGGAGGCTGGAAACACACCCAAGACCTTGCAGGCCTTGTTCTGATGCTGTGAAGGAGTTAAATACACTTTACTGAGTCTGTGAAGTGTTTTGTTTTCACACCTGCAGCCAGGGGTGAAACATGAAACCTTACCCTGCGCGGAGCTCCATAACCCTGGGTAGAAGGTGCGACTTCATCCCCTCACAGCTTAACACCTTAAAATGTCACAAGTATCAGTAAATTGGTGCCTGGAGGCTGGAAACACACCCAAGACCTTGCAGGCCTTGTTCTGATGCTGTGAAGGAGTTAAATACACTTTCCTGAGTCTGTGAAGTGTTTTGTTTTCACCCCTGCAGCCAAGGGTGAAACCTGTAATCTTACCCTGCGCGGAGCTCCATAACCCTGGGTAGAAGGTGCGACTTCATCCCCTTGATGCCTAACACCTGCAAAATGTCACAAGTTTCAGTACAACTGGTGCCAGGAGGCTGAAAAGAGGCCCACGGACTTGCAGGCCTTATTCTGATACTGTAAAGCAGCTAAATACACTTTCCTGAGTATGTGAAGTGTTTTATGTTCACACTTCCATCCAGGGGTAAACCCTGAAATCTCACCCTGCGCGGAGCTCCATAACCCTGGGTAGCAGGTGCGACTTCATCCCCATGATGCCTCACACCTGCAAATGTCACAAGTATCAGTAAATTGGTGCCTGGAGGCTGGAAACACACCCAAGACTAACCCCGGGCGTAGCACTACGCTTCGCCCACGTAGTGTACGTAGCGCTGCCTGCTTCGCACTTTCCGAAGTAGGCGAAGCAGGGCAGCGCTACGCACACGCCGAGGGCGAAGCGTAGCTGCTTGCCACCCGCCACCCACCTCCCGCCCGCCCTTCTTTTAAATATATGAGCAATGAAAAATAAAGTAAAGTAAGTCGACTTACCCGTAAGCGCGGCGTCTCCGGGGCTCCCTCTTTCAGTTTCTAATTTCTTCTGGCAAATGCGCATGCGCGGACACCCGCGCATGCGCATTTCTCGCGAGAAATGCGCATGCGCGGGCGTCCGCGCATGCGCATTTGCCAGAAGAAATTAGAAACTGAAAGAGGGAGCCCCGGAGACGCCGCGCTTACGGGTAAGTCGACTTACTTTTACTTTATTTTTCATTGCTTATAATATTTAAAAGAATGGCGGGTGGGAGGTGGGTGGCACGTAGTGGGGCTACGCGAAGCGCGTAGTGTGCGTAGATTTGGGCACACTACGTGCTGCTTCACGTAGCCCCACTACGCCCACTACGCCCACCCTTACCCAAGACCTTGCAGGCCTTGTTTTGATGCTGTGAAGGAGTTAAATACACTTTACTGAGTCTGTGAAGTGTTTTGTTTTCACACCTGCAGCCGGGGGTGAAACCTGAAATCTTACCCTGCGCGGAGCTCCATAAACCTGGGTAGAAGGTGCGACTTCATCCCCTTGAAGCCTAACACCTGCAAATGTCACAAGTATCAGTAAAACGGGTGCCAGGAGTCTGGAAGTAGGCCCAAGGCCTTGCAGGCCTCATTCTGATACTGTAAAGGAGCTAAATACACTTTCCTGAGTATGTGAAGTGTTTTATGTTCACACTTCCATCCAGGGGTAAACCCTGAAATCTCACCCTGCGCGGAGCTCCATAACCCTGGGTAGAAGGTGCGACTTCATCCCCTTGAAGCCTAACCCCTGCAAATGTCACAAGTATCAGTAAAACTGGTGCCAGGAGGCTGGAAGTAGTCCCAAGGCCTTGCAGGCCTTATTCTGATACTGTAAAGCAGCTAAATACTCTTTCCTGAGTATGTGAAGTGTTTTATGTTCACACTTCCATCCAGGGGTGAACCCTGAAATCTCACCCTGCGCGGAGTTCCATAACCCTGGATAGAAGGTGCGACTTCATCCCCTTGAAGCCTAACCCTGCAAATGTCACAAGTATCAGTAAATTGGTGCCAGGAGGCTGGAAGTAGGCCCAAGGCCTTGCAGGCCTTGTTCTGATACTGTAAAGGAGTGAAATGCACTTTACTGAGTATGTGAAGTGTTTTGTTTTCACCCCTGCAGCCAGGGGTGAAACCTGAAATCTTACCCTGCGCGGAGCTCCATAACCCTGGGTAGAAGGTGCGACTTCATCCCCTTGATGCCTAACACCTGCAAATGTCACAAGTATCAGTAAATTGGTGCCTGGAGGCTGGAAACACACCCAAGACCTTGCAGGCCTTGTTCTGATACTGTAAAGTAGCTAAATACACTTTACTGAGTCTGTGAAGTGTTTTGTTTTCACCCCTGCAGCCAGGGGTGAAACCTGAAATCTTACCCTGCGAGGAGCTCCATAACCCTGGGTAGAAGGTGCGACTTCATCCCCTTGAAGCTTAACACCTTAAAATGTCACAAGTATCAGTAAATTGGTGCCTGGAGGCTGGAAACACACCCAAGACCTTGCAGGCCTTGTTCTGATGCTGTGAAGGAGTTAAATACACTTTCCTGAGTCTGTGAAGTGTTTTGTTTTCACCCCTGCAGCCAGGGGTGAAACCTGTAATCTTACCCTGCGCGGAGCTCCATAACCCTGGGTAGAAGGTGCGACTTCATCCCCTTGATGCCTAACACCTGCAAATGTCACAAGTATCAGTAAATTGGTGCCTGGAGGCTGGAAACACACCCAAGACCTTGCAGGCCTTGTTCTGATGCTGTGAAGGAGTTAAATACACTTTACTGAGTCTGTGAAGTGTTTTGTTTTCACACCTGCAGCCAGGGGTGAAACATGAAACCTTACCCTGCGCGGAGCTCCATAACCCTGGGTAGAAGGTGCGACTTCATCCCCTCACAGCTTAACACCTTAAAATGTCACAAGTATCAGTAAATTGGTGCCTGGAGGCTGGAAACACACCCAAGACCTTGCAGGCCTTGTTCTGATGCTGTGAAGGAGTTAAATACACTTTCCTGAGTCTGTGAAGTGTTTTGTTTTCACCCCTGCAGCCAAGGGTGAAACCTGTAATCTTACCCTGCGCGGAGCTCCATAACCCTGGGTAGAAGGTGCGACTTCATCCCCTTGATGCCTAACACCTGCAAAATGTCACAAGTTTCAGTACAACTGGTGCCAGGAGGCTGAAAAGAGGCCCACGGCCTTGCAGGCCTTATTCTGATACTGTAAAGCAGCTAAATACACTTTCCTGAGTATGTGAAGTGTTTTATGTTCACACTTCCATCCAGGGGTAAACCCTGAAATCTCACCCTGCGCGGAGCTCCATAACCCTGGGTAGCAGGTGCGACTTCATCCCCATGATGCCTCACACCTGCAAATGTCACAAGTATCAGTAAATTGGTGCCTGGAGGCTGGAAACACACCCAAGACTAACCCCGGGCGTAGCACTACGCTTCGCCCACGTAGTGTACGTAGCGCTGCCTGCTTCGCACTTTCCGAAGTAGGCGAAGCAGGGCAGCGCTACGCACACGCCGAGGGCGAAGCGTAGCTGCTTGCCACCCGCCACCCACCTCCCGCCCGCCCTTCTTTTAAATATATGAGCAATGAAAAATAAAGTAAAGTAAGTCGACTTACCCGTAAGCGCGGCGTCTCCGGGGCTCCCTCTTTCAGTTTCTAATTTCTTCTGGCAAATGCGCATGCGCGGACACCCGCGCATGCGCATTTCTCGCGAGAAATGCGCATGCGCGGGCGTCCGCGCATGCGCATTTGCCAGAAGAAATTAGAAACTGAAAGAGGGAGCCCCGGAGACGCCGCGCTTACGGGTAAGTCGACTTACTTTTACTTTATTTTTCATTGCTTATAATATTTAAAAGAATGGCGGGTGGGAGGTGGGTGGCACGTAGTGGGGCTACGCGAAGCGCGTAGTGTGCGTAGATTTGGGCACACTACGTGCTGCTTCACGTAGCCCCACTACGCCCACTACGCCCACCCTTACCCAAGACCTTGCAGGCCTTGTTTTGATGCTGTGAAGGAGTTAAATACACTTTACTGAGTCTGTGAAGTGTTTTGTTTTCACACCTGCAGCCGGGGGTGAAACCTGAAATCTTACCCTGCGCGGAGCTCCATAAACCTGGGTAGAAGGTGCGACTTCATCCCCTTGAAGCCTAACACCTGCAAATGTCACAAGTATCAGTAAAACGGGTGCCAGGAGTCTGGAAGTAGGCCCAAGGCCTTGCAGGCCTCATTCTGATACTGTAAAGGAGCTAAATACACTTTCCTGAGTATGTGAAGTGTTTTATGTTCACACTTCCATCCAGGGGTAAACCCTGAAATCTCACCCTGCGCGGAGCTCCATAACCCTGGGTAGAAGGTGCGACTTCATCCCCTTGAAGCCTAACCCCTGCAAATGTCACAAGTATCAGTAAAACTGGTGCCAGGAGGCTGGAAGTAGTCCCAAGGCCTTGCAGGCCTTATTCTGATACTGTAAAGCAGCTAAATACTCTTTCCTGAGTATGTGAAGTGTTTTATGTTCACACTTCCATCCAGGGGTGAACCCTGAAATCTCACCCTGCGCGGAGTTCCATAACCCTGGATAGAAGGTGCGACTTCATCCCCTTGAAGCCTAACCCTGCAAATGTCACAAGTATCAGTAAATTGGTGCCAGGAGGCTGGAAGTAGGCCCAAGGCCTTGCAGGCCTTGTTCTGATACTGTAAAGGAGTGAAATGCACTTTACTGAGTATGTGAAGTGTTTTGTTTTCACCCCTGCAGCCAGGGGTGAAACCTGAAATCTTACCCTGCGCGGAGCTCCATAACCCTGGGTAGAAGGTGCGACTTCATCCCCTTGATGCCTAACACCTGCAAATGTCACAAGTATCAGTAAATTGGTGCCTGGAGGCTGGAAACACACCCAAGACCTTGCAGGCCTTGTTCTGATGCTGTGAAGGAGTTAAATACACTTTACTGAGTCTGTGAAGTGTTTTGTTTTCACCCCTGCAGCCAGGGGTGAAACCTGAAATCTTACCCTGCGCGGAGCTCCATGACCCTGGGTAGAAGGCGCGACTTCATCCCCTTGAAGCCTAACAACTACAAATGTCACAAGTATCAGTAAAACTGGTGCCAGGAGGCTGGATGTAGGCCCAAGGCCTTGCAGGCCTTATTCTGATACTGTAAAGGAGTTAAATACACTTTCCTGAGTATGTGATGTGTTTTCTTTTCACTCCTCCAGCCTGGGGCGAAGCCTGAAATCTTACCCTGCGTGGAGCTCCATGACCCTGGGTAGAAGGTGCGACTTCATCCCCTTGAAGCCTAACACCTGCAAATGTCACAAGTATCAGTAAAACTGGTGCCAGGAGGCTGGAAGTAGTCCCAAGGCCTTGCAGGCCTTATTCTGATACTGTAAAGCAGCTAAATACTCTTTCCTGAGTATGTGAAGTGTTTTATGTTCACACTTCCATCCAGGGGTGAACCCTGAAATCTCACCCTGCGCGGAGCTCCATAACCCTGGGTAGAAGGTGCGACTTCATCCCCATGATGCCTCACACCTGCAAATGTCACAAGTATCAGTAAATTGGTGCCTGGAGGCTGGAAACACACCCAAGACCTTGCAGGCCTTGTTCTGATGCTGTGAAGGAGTTAAATACACTTTACTGAGTCTGTGAAGTGTTTTGTTTTCACCCCTGCAGCCAGGGGTGAAACCTGAAATCTTACCCTGCGCGGAGCTCCATGACCCTGGGTAGAAGGCGCGACTTCATCCCCTTGAAGCCTAACAACTACAAATGTCACAAGTATCAGTAAAACTGGTGCCAGGAGGCTGGATGTAGGCCCAAGGCCTTGCAGGCCTTATTCTGATACTGTAAAGGAGTTAAATACACTTTCCTGAGTATGTGATGTGTTTTATTTTCACTCCTCCAGCCTGGGGCGAAGCCTGAAATCTTACCCTGCGTGGAGCTCCATGACCCTGGGTAGAAGGTGCGACTTCATCCCCTTGAAGCCTAACACCTGCAAATGTCACAAGTATCAGTAAAACTGGTGCCAGGAGGCTGGAAGTAGTCCCAAGGCCTTGCAGGCCTTATTCTGATACTGTAAAGCAGCTAAATACTCTTTCCCGAGTATGTGAAGTGTTTTATGTTCACACTTCCATCCAGGGGTGAACCCTGAAATCTCACCCTGCGCGGAGCTCCATAACCCTGGGTAGAAGGTGCGACTTCATCCCCATGATGCCTCACACCTGCAAATGTCACAAGTATCAGTAAATTGGTGCCTGGAGGCTGGAAACACACCCAAGACCTTGCAGGCCTTATTCTGATACTGTAAAGCAGCTAAATACACTTTCCTGAGTATGTGAAGTGTTTTATTTTCACACTTCCATCCGGGGGTAAACCCTGAAATCTCACCCTGCGCGGAGCTCCATAACCCTGGGTAGAAGGTGCGACTTCATCCCCTTGAAGCCTAACCCCTGCAAATGTCACAAGTATCAGTAAACTGGTGCCAGGAGGCTGGAAGTAGGCCCAAGGCCTTGCAGGCCTTATTCTGATACTGTAAAGCACCTAATACACTTTCCTGAGTATGTGAAGTGTTTTATTTTCACACTTCCATCCAGGGGTAAACCCTGAAATCTTACCCTGCGCGGAGCTCCATAACCCTGGGTAGAAGGTGCGACTTCATCCCCTTGATGCCTAACACCTGCAAATGTCACAAGTATCAGTAAATTGGTGCCTGGAGGCTGGAAACACACCCAAGGCCTTGCAGGCCTTGTTCTGATGCTGTGAAAGAGTTAAATACACTTTACTGAGTCTGTGAAGTGTTTTGTTTTCACCCCTGCAGCCAGGGGTGAAACCTGAAATCTTACCCTGCGCGGAGCTCCATGACCCTGGGTAGAAGGTGCTACTTCATCCCCTTGAAGCCTAACACCTGCAAATGTCACAAGTATCAGTAAAACTGGTGCCAGGAGTCTGGAAGTAGGCCCAAGGCCTTGCAGGCCTCATTCTGATACTGTAAAGGAGCTAAATACACTTTCCTGAGTATGTGAAGTGTTTTATTTTCCCACCTGCAGCCAGGGGTGAACCCTGAAATCTCACCCTGCGCGGAGCTCCATGACCCTGGGTAGAAGGTGCGACTTCATCCCCTTGATGCCTAACACCTGCAAATGTCACAAGTATCAGTAAAACTGGTGCCAGGAGGCTGGAAGTAGTCCCAAGGCCTTGCAGGCCTTATTCTGATACTGTAAAGCAGCTACATACACTTTCCTGAGTATGTGAAGTGTTTTATGTTCACACTTCCATCCAGGGGTAAACCCTGAAATCTCACTCTGCGCGGAGCTCCATAACCCTGGGTAGAAGGTGCGGCTTCATCCCCTTGAAGCCTAACCCCTGCAAATGTCACAAGTATCAGTAAATTGGTGCCAGGAGGCTGGAAGTAGGCCCAAGGCCTTGCAGGCCTTGTTCTGATACTGTAAAGGAGTGAAATGCACTTTACTGAGTATGCGAAGTGTTTTGTTTTCACCCCTGCAGCCAGGGGTGAAACCTGAAATCTTACCCTGCGCGGAGCTCCATAACCCTGGGTAGAAGGTGCGACTTCATCCCCTTGATGCCTAACACCTGCAAATGTCACAAGTATCAGTAAATTGGTGCCTGGAGGCTGGAAACACACCCAAGGCCTTGCAGGCCTTGTTCTGATGCTGTGAAGGAGTTAAATACACTTTACTGAGTCTGTGAAGTGTTTTGTTTTCACCCCTGCAGCCAGGGGTGAAACCTGAAATCTTACCCTGCGCGGAGCTCCATGACCCTGGGTAGAAGGCGCGACTTCATCCCCTTGAAGCCTAACAACTACAAATGTCACAAGTATCAGTAAAACTGGTGCCAGGAGGCTGGATGTAGGCCCAAGGCCTTGCAGGCCTTATTCTGATACTGTAAAGGAGTTAAATACACTTTCCTGAGTATGTGATGTGTTTTATTTTCACTCCTCCAGCCTGGGGCGAAGCCTGAAATCTTACCCTGCGTGGAGCTCCATGACCCTGGGTAGAAGGTGCGACTTCATCCCCTTGAAGCCTAACACCTGCAAATGTCACAAGTATCAGTAAAACTGGTGCCAGGAGGCTGGAAGTAGTCCCAAGGCCTTGCAGGCCTTATTCTGATACTGTAAAGCAGCTAAATACTCTTTCCTGAGTATGTGAAGTGTTTTATGTTCACACTTCCATCCAGGGGTGAACCCTGAAATCTCACCCTGCGCGGAGCTCCATAACCCTGGGTAGAAGGTGCGACTTCATCCCCATGATGCCTCACACCTGCAAATGTCACAAGTATCAGTAAATTGGTGCCTGGAGGCTGGAAACACACCCAAGACCTTGCAGGCCTTGTTTTGATGCTGTGAAGGAGTTAAATACACTTTACTGAGTCTGTGAAGTGTTTTGTTTTCACACCTGCAGCCGGGGGTGAAACCTGAAATCTTACCCTGCGCGGAGCTCCATAAACCTGGGTAGAAGGTGCGACTTCATCCCCTTGAAGCCTAACACCTGCAAATGTCACAAGTATCAGTAAAACTGGTGCCAGGAGTCTGGAAGTAGGCCCAAGGCCTTGCAGGCCTCATTCTGATACTGTAAAGGAGCTAAATACACTTTCCTGAGTATGTGAAGTGTTTTATTTTCCCACCTGCAGCCAGGGGTGAACCCTGAAATCTCACCCTGCGCGGAGCTCCATGACCCTGGGTAGAAGGTGCGACTTCATCCCCTTGATGCCTAACACCTGCAAATGTCACAAGTATCAGTAAAACTGGTGCCAGGAGGCTGGAAGTAGGCCCAAGGCCTTGCATGCCTTATTCTGATACTGTAAAGCAGCTACATACACTTTCCTGAGTATGTGAAGTGTTTTATGTTCACACTTCCATCCAGGGGTAAACCCTGAAATCTCACCCTGCGCGGAGCTCCATAACCCTGGGTAGAAGGTGCGACTTCATCCCCTTGAAGCCTAACCCCTGCAAATGTCACAAGTATCAGTAAACTGGTGCCAGGAGGCTGGAAGTAGGCCCAAGGCCTTGCAGGCCTTATTCTGATACTGTAAAGCACCTAATACACTTTCCTGAGTATGTGAAGTGTTTTATTTTCACACTTCCATCCAGGGGTAAACCCTGAAATCTCACCCTGCGCGGAGCTCCATAACCCTGGGTAGAAGGTGCGACTTCATCCCCTTGAAGCCTAACCCCTGCAAATGTCACAAGTATCAGTAAAACTGGTGCCAGGAGTCTGGAAGTAGGCCCAAGGCCTTGCAGGCCTCATTCTGATACTGTAAAGGAGCTAAATACACTTTCCTGAGTATGTGAAGTGTTTTATTTTCCCACCTGCAGCCAGGGGTGAACCCTGAAATCTCACCCTGCGCGGAGCTCCATGACCCTGGGTAGAAGGTGCGACTTCATCCCCTTGATGCCTAACACCTGCAAATGTCACAAGTATCAGTAAAACTGGTGCCAGGAGGCTGGAAGTAGGCCCAAGGCCTTGCATGCCTTATTCTGATACTGTAAAGCAGCTACATACACTTTCCTGAGTATGTGAAGTGTTTTATGTTCACACTTCCATCCAGGGGTAAACCCTGAAATCTCACTCTGCGCGGAGCTCCATAACCCTGGGTAGAAGGTGCGGCTTCATCCCCTTGAAGCCTAACCCCTGCAAATGTCACAAGTATCAGTAAATTGGTGCCAGGAGGCTGGAAGTAGGCCCAAGGCCTTGCAGGCCTTGTTCTGATACTGTAAAGGAGTGAAATGCACTTTACTGAGTATGCGAAGTGTTTTGTTTTCACCCCTGCAGCCAGGGGTGAAACCTGAAATCTTACCCTGCGCGGAGCTCCATAACCCTGGGTAGAAGGTGCGACTTCATCCCCTTGATGCCTAACACCTGCAAATGTCACAAGTATCAGTAAATTGGTGCCTGGAGGCTGGAAACACACCCAAGGCCTTGCAGGCCTTGTTCTGATGCTGTGAAGGAGTTAAATACACTTTACTGAGTCTGTGAAGTGTTTTGTTTTCACCCCTGCAGCCAGGGGTGAAACCTGAAATCTTACCCTGCGCGGAGCTCCATGACCCTGGGTAGAAGGCGCGACTTCATCCCCTTGAAGCCTAACACCTGCAAATGTCACAAGTATCAGAAAAACTGGTGCCAGGAGGCTGGAAGTAGGCCCAAGGCCTTGCAGGCCCTATTCTGATACTGGAAAGGAGATAAAAACACTTTCCTGAGAATGTGAAGTGTTTTATTTTCTCAGCTCAAGCCTGGGGTGAACCCTGAAATCTTACCCTGCGCGGAGCTCCATAAACCTGGGTAGAAGGTGCGACTTCATCCCCTTGAAGCCTAAAACCTGCAAATGTCACAAAGTATCAGTAAAACTAGTGCCAGGATGCTGGAAACACACACACGGCCTTGCAGGCCTTATTCTGATACTGTAAAGGAGTTAAATACACTTTCCTGAGTATGTGAAGTGTTTTATTTTCACTCCTCGAGCCTGGGGTGAAGCCTGAAATCTTACCCTGCGCGGAGCTCCATGACCCTGGGTACAAGGTGTGACTTCATCCCCTTGAAGCTTAACACCTTAAAATGTCACAAGTATCAGTAAATTGGTGCCTGGAGGCTGGAAACACACACACAGCCTTGCAGGCCTTATTCTGATACTGTAAAGGAGTTAAATACACTTTACTGAGTCTGTGAAGTGTTTTGTTTTCACCCCTGCAGCCAGGGGTGAAACCTGAAATCTTACCCTGCGCGGAGCTCCATAACCCTGGGTAGAAGGTGCGACTTCATCCCCATGATGCCTCACACCTGCAAATGTCACAAGTATCAGTAAATTGGTGCCTGGAGGCTGGAAACACACCCAAGACCTTGCAGGCCTTGTTCTGATGCTGTGAAGGAGTTAAATACACTTTACTGAGTCTGTGAAGTGTTTTGTTTTCACACCTGCAGCCGGGGGTGAAACCTGAAATCTTACCCTGCGCGGAGCTCCATAAACCTGGGTAGAAGGTGCGACTTCATCCCCTTGAAGCCTAACACCTGCAAATGTCACAAGTATCAGTAAAACTGGTGCCAGGAGTCTGGAAGTAGGCCCAAGGCCTTGCAGGCCTCATTCTGATACTGTAAAGGAGCTAAATACACTTTCCTGAGTATGTGAAGTGTTTTATTTTCCTACCTGCAGCCAGGGGTGAACCCTGAAATCTCACCCTGCGCGGAGCTCCATGACCCTGGGTAGAAGGTGCGCCTTCATCCCCTTGATGCCTAACACCTGCAAATGTCACAAGTATCAGTAAAACTGGTGCCAGGAGGCTGGAAGTAGGCCCAAGGCCTTGCATGCCTTATTCTGATACTGTAAAGCAGCTACATACACTTTCCTGAGTATGTGAAGTGTTTTATGTTCACACTTCCATCCAGGGGTAAACCCTGAAATCTCACCCTGCGCGGAGCTCCATAACCCTGGGTAGAAGGTGCGACTTCATCCCCTTGAAGCCTAACCCCTGCAAATGTCACAAGTATCAGTAAATTGGTGCCAGGAGGCTGGAAGTAGGCCCAAGGCCTTGCAGGCCTTGTTCTGATACTGTAAAGGAGTGAAATGCACTTTACTGAGTATGCGAAGTGTTTTGTTTTCACCCCTGCAGCCAGGGGTGAAACCGGAAATCTTACCCTGCGCGGAGCTCCATAACCCTGGGTAGAAGGTGCGACTTCATCCCCTTGATGCCTAACACCTGCAAATGTCACAAGTATCAGTAAATTGGTGCCTGGAGTCTGGAAACACACCCAAGACCTTGCAGGCCTTGTTCTGATGCTGTGAAGGAGTTAAATACACTTTACTGAGTCTGTGAAGTGTTTTGTTTTCACCCCTGCAGCCAGGGGTGAAACCTGAAATCTTACCCTGCGCGGAGCTCCATAACCCTGGGTAGAAGGTGCGACTTCATCCCCATGATGCCTCACACCTGCAAATGTCACAAGTATCAGTAAATTGGTGCCTGGAGGCTGGAAACACACCCAAGACCTTGCAGGCCTTGTTCTGATGCTGTGAAGGAGTTAAATACACTTTACTGAGTCTGTGAAGTGTTTTGTTTTCACACCTGCAGCCGGGGGTGAAACCTGAAATCTTACCCTGCGCGGAGCTCCATAAACCTGGGTAGAAGGTGCGACTTCATCCCCTTGAAGCCTAACACCTGCAAATGTCACAAGTATCAGTAAAACTGGTGCCAGGAGTCTGGAAGTAGGCCCAAGGCCTTGCAGGCCTCATTCTGATACTGTAAAGGAGCTAAATACACTTTCCTGAGTATGTGAAGTGTTTTATTTTCCCACCTGCAGCCAGGGGTGAACCCTGAAATCTCACCCTGCGCGGAGCTCCATGACCCTGGGTAGAAGGTGCGCCTTCATCCCCTTGATGCCTAACACCTGCAAATGTCACAAGTATCAGTAAAACTGGTGCCAGGAGGCTGGAAGTAGGCCCAAGGCCTTGCATGCCTTATTCTGATACTGTAAAGCAGCTACATACACTTTCCTGAGTATGTGAAGTGTTTTATGTTCACACTTCCATCCAGGGGTAAACCCTGAAATCTCACCCTGCGCGGAGCTCCATAACCCTGGGTAGAAGGTGCGACTTCATCCCCTTGAAGCCTAACCCCTGCAAATGTCACAAGTATCAGTAAATTGGTGCCAGGAGGCTGGAAGTAGGCCCAAGGCCTTGCAGGCCTTGTTCTGATACTGTAAAGGAGTGAAATGCACTTTACTGAGTATGCGAAGTGTTTTGTTTTCACCCCTGCAGTCAGGGGTGAAACCGGAAATCTTACCCTGCGCGGAGCTCCATAACCCTGGGTAGAAGGTGCGACTTCATCCCCTTGATGCCTAACACCTGCAAATGTCACAAGTATCAGTAAATTGGTGCCTGGAGTCTGGAAACACACCCAAGACCTTGCAGGCCTTGTTCTGATGCTGTGAAGGAGTTAAATACACTTTACTGAGTCTGTGAAGTGTTTTGTTTTCACCCCTGCAGCCAGGGGTGAAACCTGAAATCTTACCCTGCGAGGAGCTCCATAACCCTGGGTAGAAGGTGCGACTTCATCCCCTTGAAGCTTAACACCTTAAAATGTCACAAGTATCAGTAAATTGGTGCCTTGAGGCTGGAAACACACCCAAGACCTTGCAGGCCTTGTTCTGATGCTGTGAAGGAGTTAAATACACTTTCCTGAGTCTGTGAAGTGTTTTGTTTTCACCCCTGCAGCCAGGGGTGAAACCTGTAATCTTACCCTGCGCGGAGCTCCATAACCCTGGGTAGAAGGTGCGACTTCATCCCCTTGATGCCTAACACCTGCAAATGTCACAAGTATCAGTAAATTGGTACCTGGAGGCTGGAAACACACCCAAGACCTTGCAGGCCTTGTTCTGATGCTGTGAAGGAGTTAAATACACTTTACTGAGTCTGTGAAGTGTTTTGTTTTCACACCTGCAGCCAGGGGTGAAACATGAAACCTTACCCTGCGCGGAGCTCCATAACCCTGGGTAGAAGGTGCGACTTCATCCCCTCACAGCTTAACACCTTAAAATGTCACAAGTATCAGTAAATTGGTGCCTGGAGGCTGGAAACACACCCAAGACCTTGCAGGCCTTGTTCTGATGCTGTGAAGGAGTTAAATACACTTTACTGAGTCTGTGAAGTGTTTTGTTTTCACACCTGCAGCCAGGGGTGAAACATGAAACCTTACCCTGCGCGGAGCTCCATAACCCTGGGTAGAAGGTGCGACTTCATCCCCTCACAGCTTAACACCTTAAAATGTCACAAGTATCAGTAAATTGGTGCCTGGAGGCTGGAAACACACCCAAGACCTTGCAGGCCTTGTTCTGATGCTGTGAAGGAGTTAAATACACTTTCCTGAGTCTGTGAAGTGTTTTGTTTTCACCCCTGCAGCCAAGGGTGAAACCTGTAATCTTACCCTGCGCGGAGCTCCATAACCCTGGGTAGAAGGTGCGACTTCATCCCCTTGATGCCTAACACCTGCAAAATGTCACAAGTTTCAGTACAACTGGTGCCAGGAGGCTGAAAAGAGGCCCACGGACTTGCAGGCCTTATTCTGATACTGTAAAGCAGCTAAATACACTTTCCTGAGTATGTGAAGTGTTTTATGTTCACACTTCCATCCAGGGGTAAACCCTGAAATCTCACCCTGCGCGGAGCTCCATAACCCTGGGTAGCAGGTGCGACTTCATCCCCATGATGCCTCACACCTGCAAATGTCACAAGTATCAGTAAATTGGTGCCTGGAGGCTGGAAACACACCCAAGACTAACCCCGGGCGTAGCACTACGCTTCGCCCACGTAGTGTACGTAGCGCTGCCTGCTTCGCACTTTCCGAAGTAGGCGAAGCAGGGCAGCGCTACGCACACGCCGAGGGCGAAGCGTAGCTGCTTGCCACCCGCCACCCACCTCCCGCCCGCCCTTCTTTTAAATATATGAGCAATGAAAAATAAAGTAAAGTAAGTCGACTTACCCGTAAGCGCGGCGTCTCCGGGGCTCCCTCTTTCAGTTTCTAATTTCTTCTGGCAAATGCGCATGCGCGGACACCCGCGCATGCGCATTTCTCGCGAGAAATGCGCATGCGCGGGCGTCCGCGCATGCGCATTTGCCAGAAGAAATTAGAAACTGAAAGAGGGAGCCCCGGAGACGCCGCGCTTACGGGTAAGTCGACTTACTTTTACTTTATTTTTCATTGCTTATAATATTTAAAAGAATGGCGGGTGGGAGGTGGGTGGCACGTAGTGGGGCTACGCGAAGCGCGTAGTGTGCGTAGATTTGGGCACACTACGTGCTGCTTCACGTAGCCCCACTACGCCCACTACGCCCACCCTTACCCAAGACCTTGCAGGCCTTGTTTTGATGCTGTGAAGGAGTTAAATACACTTTACTGAGTCTGTGAAGTGTTTTGTTTTCACACCTGCAGCCGGGGGTGAAACCTGAAATCTTACCCTGCGCGGAGCTCCATAAACCTGGGTAGAAGGTGCGACTTCATCCCCTTGAAGCCTAACACCTGCAAATGTCACAAGTATCAGTAAAACGGGTGCCAGGAGTCTGGAAGTAGGCCCAAGGCCTTGCAGGCCTCATTCTGATACTGTAAAGGAGCTAAATACACTTTCCTGAGTATGTGAAGTGTTTTATGTTCACACTTCCATCCAGGGGTAAACCCTGAAATCTCACCCTGCGCGGAGCTCCATAACCCTGGGTAGAAGGTGCGACTTCATCCCCTTGAAGCCTAACCCCTGCAAATGTCACAAGTATCAGTAAAACTGGTGCCAGGAGGCTGGAAGTAGTCCCAAGGCCTTGCAGGCCTTATTCTGATACTGTAAAGCAGCTAAATACTCTTTCCTGAGTATGTGAAGTGTTTTATGTTCACACTTCCATCCAGGGGTGAACCCTGAAATCTCACCCTGCGCGGAGTTCCATAACCCTGGATAGAAGGTGCGACTTCATCCCCTTGAAGCCTAACCCTGCAAATGTCACAAGTATCAGTAAATTGGTGCCAGGAGGCTGGAAGTAGGCCCAAGGCCTTGCAGGCCTTGTTCTGATACTGTAAAGGAGTGAAATGCACTTTACTGAGTATGTGAAGTGTTTTGTTTTCACCCCTGCAGCCAGGGGTGAAACCTGAAATCTTACCCTGCGCGGAGCTCCATAACCCTGGGTAGAAGGTGCGACTTCATCCCCTTGATGCCTAACACCTGCAAATGTCACAAGTATCAGTAAATTGGTGCCTGGAGGCTGGAAACACACCCAAGACCTTGCAGGCCTTGTTCTGATACTGTAAAGTAGCTAAATACACTTTACTGAGTCTGTGAAGTGTTTTGTTTTCACCCCTGCAGCCAGGGGTGAAACCTGAAATCTTACCCTGCGAGGAGCTCCATAACCCTGGGTAGAAGGTGCGACTTCATCCCCTTGAAGCTTAACACCTTAAAATGTCACAAGTATCAGTAAATTGGTGCCTGGAGGCTGGAAACACACCCAAGACCTTGCAGGCCTTGTTCTGATGCTGTGAAGGAGTTAAATACACTTTCCTGAGTCTGTGAAGTGTTTTGTTTTCACCCCTGCAGCCAGGGGTGAAACCTGTAATCTTACCCTGCGCGGAGCTCCATAACCCTGGGTAGAAGGTGCGACTTCATCCCCTTGATGCCTAACACCTGCAAATGTCACAAGTATCAGTAAATTGGTGCCTGGAGGCTGGAAACACACCCAAGACCTTGCAGGCCTTGTTCTGATGCTGTGAAGGAGTTAAATACACTTTACTGAGTCTGTGAAGTGTTTTGTTTTCACACCTGCAGCCAGGGGTGAAACATGAAACCTTACCCTGCGCGGAGCTCCATAACCCTGGGTAGAAGGTGCGACTTCATCCCCTCACAGCTTAACACCTTAAAATGTCACAAGTATCAGTAAATTGGTGCCTGGAGGCTGGAAACACACCCAAGACCTTGCAGGCCTTGTTCTGATGCTGTGAAGGAGTTAAATACACTTTCCTGAGTCTGTGAAGTGTTTTGTTTTCACCCCTGCAGCCAAGGGTGAAACCTGTAATCTTACCCTGCGCGGAGCTCCATAACCCTGGGTAGAAGGTGCGACTTCATCCCCTTGATGCCTAACACCTGCAAAATGTCACAAGTTTCAGTACAACTGGTGCCAGGAGGCTGAAAAGAGGCCCACGGCCTTGCAGGCCTTATTCTGATACTGTAAAGCAGCTAAATACACTTTCCTGAGTATGTGAAGTGTTTTATGTTCACACTTCCATCCAGGGGTAAACCCTGAAATCTCACCCTGCGCGGAGCTCCATAACCCTGGGTAGCAGGTGCGACTTCATCCCCATGATGCCTCACACCTGCAAATGTCACAAGTATCAGTAAATTGGTGCCTGGAGGCTGGAAACACACCCAAGACTAACCCCGGGCGTAGCACTACGCTTCGCCCACGTAGTGTACGTAGCGCTGCCTGCTTCGCACTTTCCGAAGTAGGCGAAGCAGGGCAGCGCTACGCACACGCCGAGGGCGAAGCGTAGCTGCTTGCCACCCGCCACCCACCTCCCGCCCGCCCTTCTTTTAAATATATGAGCAATGAAAAATAAAGTAAAGTAAGTCGACTTACCCGTAAGCGCGGCGTCTCCGGGGCTCCCTCTTTCAGTTTCTAATTTCTTCTGGCAAATGCGCATGCGCGGACACCCGCGCATGCGCATTTCTCGCGAGAAATGCGCATGCGCGGGCGTCCGCGCATGCGCATTTGCCAGAAGAAATTAGAAACTGAAAGAGGGAGCCCCGGAGACGCCGCGCTTACGGGTAAGTCGACTTACTTTTACTTTATTTTTCATTGCTTATAATATTTAAAAGAATGGCGGGTGGGAGGTGGGTGGCACGTAGTGGGGCTACGCGAAGCGCGTAGTGTGCGTAGATTTGGGCACACTACGTGCTGCTTCACGTAGCCCCACTACGCCCACTACGCCCACCCTTACCCAAGACCTTGCAGGCCTTGTTTTGATGCTGTGAAGGAGTTAAATACACTTTACTGAGTCTGTGAAGTGTTTTGTTTTCACACCTGCAGCCGGGGGTGAAACCTGAAATCTTACCCTGCGCGGAGCTCCATAAACCTGGGTAGAAGGTGCGACTTCATCCCCTTGAAGCCTAACACCTGCAAATGTCACAAGTATCAGTAAAACGGGTGCCAGGAGTCTGGAAGTAGGCCCAAGGCCTTGCAGGCCTCATTCTGATACTGTAAAGGAGCTAAATACACTTTCCTGAGTATGTGAAGTGTTTTATGTTCACACTTCCATCCAGGGGTAAACCCTGAAATCTCACCCTGCGCGGAGCTCCATAACCCTGGGTAGAAGGTGCGACTTCATCCCCTTGAAGCCTAACCCCTGCAAATGTCACAAGTATCAGTAAAACTGGTGCCAGGAGGCTGGAAGTAGTCCCAAGGCCTTGCAGGCCTTATTCTGATACTGTAAAGCAGCTAAATACTCTTTCCTGAGTATGTGAAGTGTTTTATGTTCACACTTCCATCCAGGGGTGAACCCTGAAATCTCACCCTGCGCGGAGTTCCATAACCCTGGATAGAAGGTGCGACTTCATCCCCTTGAAGCCTAACCCTGCAAATGTCACAAGTATCAGTAAATTGGTGCCAGGAGGCTGGAAGTAGGCCCAAGGCCTTGCAGGCCTTGTTCTGATACTGTAAAGGAGTGAAATGCACTTTACTGAGTATGTGAAGTGTTTTGTTTTCACCCCTGCAGCCAGGGGTGAAACCTGAAATCTTACCCTGCGCGGAGCTCCATAACCCTGGGTAGAAGGTGCGACTTCATCCCCTTGATGCCTAACACCTGCAAATGTCACAAGTATCAGTAAATTGGTGCCTGGAGGCTGGAAACACACCCAAGACCTTGCAGGCCTTGTTCTGATGCTGTGAAGGAGTTAAATACACTTTACTGAGTCTGTGAAGTGTTTTGTTTTCACCCCTGCAGCCAGGGGTGAAACCTGAAATCTTACCCTGCGCGGAGCTCCATGACCCTGGGTAGAAGGCGCGACTTCATCCCCTTGAAGCCTAACAACTACAAATGTCACAAGTATCAGTAAAACTGGTGCCAGGAGGCTGGATGTAGGCCCAAGGCCTTGCAGGCCTTATTCTGATACTGTAAAGGAGTTAAATACACTTTCCTGAGTATGTGATGTGTTTTCTTTTCACTCCTCCAGCCTGGGGCGAAGCCTGAAATCTTACCCTGCGTGGAGCTCCATGACCCTGGGTAGAAGGTGCGACTTCATCCCCTTGAAGCCTAACACCTGCAAATGTCACAAGTATCAGTAAAACTGGTGCCAGGAGGCTGGAAGTAGTCCCAAGGCCTTGCAGGCCTTATTCTGATACTGTAAAGCAGCTAAATACTCTTTCCTGAGTATGTGAAGTGTTTTATGTTCACACTTCCATCCAGGGGTGAACCCTGAAATCTCACCCTGCGCGGAGCTCCATAACCCTGGGTAGAAGGTGCGACTTCATCCCCATGATGCCTCACACCTGCAAATGTCACAAGTATCAGTAAATTGGTGCCTGGAGGCTGGAAACACACCCAAGACCTTGCAGGCCTTGTTCTGATGCTGTGAAGGAGTTAAATACACTTTACTGAGTCTGTGAAGTGTTTTGTTTTCACCCCTGCAGCCAGGGGTGAAACCTGAAATCTTACCCTGCGCGGAGCTCCATGACCCTGGGTAGAAGGCGCGACTTCATCCCCTTGAAGCCTAACAACTACAAATGTCACAAGTATCAGTAAAACTGGTGCCAGGAGGCTGGATGTAGGCCCAAGGCCTTGCAGGCCTTATTCTGATACTGTAAAGGAGTTAAATACACTTTCCTGAGTATGTGATGTGTTTTATTTTCACTCCTCCAGCCTGGGGCGAAGCCTGAAATCTTACCCTGCGTGGAGCTCCATGACCCTGGGTAGAAGGTGCGACTTCATCCCCTTGAAGCCTAACACCTGCAAATGTCACAAGTATCAGTAAAACTGGTGCCAGGAGGCTGGAAGTAGTCCCAAGGCCTTGCAGGCCTTATTCTGATACTGTAAAGCAGCTAAATACTCTTTCCCGAGTATGTGAAGTGTTTTATGTTCACACTTCCATCCAGGGGTGAACCCTGAAATCTCACCCTGCGCGGAGCTCCATAACCCTGGGTAGAAGGTGCGACTTCATCCCCATGATGCCTCACACCTGCAAATGTCACAAGTATCAGTAAATTGGTGCCTGGAGGCTGGAAACACACCCAAGACCTTGCAGGCCTTATTCTGATACTGTAAAGCAGCTAAATACACTTTCCTGAGTATGTGAAGTGTTTTATTTTCACACTTCCATCCGGGGGTAAACCCTGAAATCTCACCCTGCGCGGAGCTCCATAACCCTGGGTAGAAGGTGCGACTTCATCCCCTTGAAGCCTAACCCCTGCAAATGTCACAAGTATCAGTAAACTGGTGCCAGGAGGCTGGAAGTAGGCCCAAGGCCTTGCAGGCCTTATTCTGATACTGTAAAGCACCTAATACACTTTCCTGAGTATGTGAAGTGTTTTATTTTCACACTTCCATCCAGGGGTAAACCCTGAAATCTTACCCTGCGCGGAGCTCCATAACCCTGGGTAGAAGGTGCGACTTCATCCCCTTGATGCCTAACACCTGCAAATGTCACAAGTATCAGTAAATTGGTGCCTGGAGGCTGGAAACACACCCAAGGCCTTGCAGGCCTTGTTCTGATGCTGTGAAAGAGTTAAATACACTTTACTGAGTCTGTGAAGTGTTTTGTTTTCACCCCTGCAGCCAGGGGTGAAACCTGAAATCTTACCCTGCGCGGAGCTCCATGACCCTGGGTAGAAGGTGCTACTTCATCCCCTTGAAGCCTAACACCTGCAAATGTCACAAGTATCAGTAAAACTGGTGCCAGGAGTCTGGAAGTAGGCCCAAGGCCTTGCAGGCCTCATTCTGATACTGTAAAGGAGCTAAATACACTTTCCTGAGTATGTGAAGTGTTTTATTTTCCCACCTGCAGCCAGGGGTGAACCCTGAAATCTCACCCTGCGCGGAGCTCCATGACCCTGGGTAGAAGGTGCGACTTCATCCCCTTGATGCCTAACACCTGCAAATGTCACAAGTATCAGTAAAACTGGTGCCAGGAGGCTGGAAGTAGTCCCAAGGCCTTGCAGGCCTTATTCTGATACTGTAAAGCAGCTACATACACTTTCCTGAGTATGTGAAGTGTTTTATGTTCACACTTCCATCCAGGGGTAAACCCTGAAATCTCACTCTGCGCGGAGCTCCATAACCCTGGGTAGAAGGTGCGGCTTCATCCCCTTGAAGCCTAACCCCTGCAAATGTCACAAGTATCAGTAAATTGGTGCCAGGAGGCTGGAAGTAGGCCCAAGGCCTTGCAGGCCTTGTTCTGATACTGTAAAGGAGTGAAATGCACTTTACTGAGTATGCGAAGTGTTTTGTTTTCACCCCTGCAGCCAGGGGTGAAACCTGAAATCTTACCCTGCGCGGAGCTCCATAACCCTGGGTAGAAGGTGCGACTTCATCCCCTTGATGCCTAACACCTGCAAATGTCACAAGTATCAGTAAATTGGTGCCTGGAGGCTGGAAACACACCCAAGGCCTTGCAGGCCTTGTTCTGATGCTGTGAAGGAGTTAAATACACTTTACTGAGTCTGTGAAGTGTTTTGTTTTCACCCCTGCAGCCAGGGGTGAAACCTGAAATCTTACCCTGCGCGGAGCTCCATGACCCTGGGTAGAAGGCGCGACTTCATCCCCTTGAAGCCTAACAACTACAAATGTCACAAGTATCAGTAAAACTGGTGCCAGGAGGCTGGATGTAGGCCCAAGGCCTTGCAGGCCTTATTCTGATACTGTAAAGGAGTTAAATACACTTTCCTGAGTATGTGATGTGTTTTATTTTCACTCCTCCAGCCTGGGGCGAAGCCTGAAATCTTACCCTGCGTGGAGCTCCATGACCCTGGGTAGAAGGTGCGACTTCATCCCCTTGAAGCCTAACACCTGCAAATGTCACAAGTATCAGTAAAACTGGTGCCAGGAGGCTGGAAGTAGTCCCAAGGCCTTGCAGGCCTTATTCTGATACTGTAAAGCAGCTAAATACTCTTTCCTGAGTATGTGAAGTGTTTTATGTTCACACTTCCATCCAGGGGTGAACCCTGAAATCTCACCCTGCGCGGAGCTCCATAACCCTGGGTAGAAGGTGCGACTTCATCCCCATGATGCCTCACACCTGCAAATGTCACAAGTATCAGTAAATTGGTGCCTGGAGGCTGGAAACACACCCAAGACCTTGCAGGCCTTGTTTTGATGCTGTGAAGGAGTTAAATACACTTTACTGAGTCTGTGAAGTGTTTTGTTTTCACACCTGCAGCCGGGGGTGAAACCTGAAATCTTACCCTGCGCGGAGCTCCATAAACCTGGGTAGAAGGTGCGACTTCATCCCCTTGAAGCCTAACACCTGCAAATGTCACAAGTATCAGTAAAACTGGTGCCAGGAGTCTGGAAGTAGGCCCAAGGCCTTGCAGGCCTCATTCTGATACTGTAAAGGAGCTAAATACACTTTCCTGAGTATGTGAAGTGTTTTATTTTCCCACCTGCAGCCAGGGGTGAACCCTGAAATCTCACCCTGCGCGGAGCTCCATGACCCTGGGTAGAAGGTGCGACTTCATCCCCTTGATGCCTAACACCTGCAAATGTCACAAGTATCAGTAAAACTGGTGCCAGGAGGCTGGAAGTAGGCCCAAGGCCTTGCATGCCTTATTCTGATACTGTAAAGCAGCTACATACACTTTCCTGAGTATGTGAAGTGTTTTATGTTCACACTTCCATCCAGGGGTAAACCCTGAAATCTCACCCTGCGCGGAGCTCCATAACCCTGGGTAGAAGGTGCGACTTCATCCCCTTGAAGCCTAACCCCTGCAAATGTCACAAGTATCAGTAAACTGGTGCCAGGAGGCTGGAAGTAGGCCCAAGGCCTTGCAGGCCTTATTCTGATACTGTAAAGCACCTAATACACTTTCCTGAGTATGTGAAGTGTTTTATTTTCACACTTCCATCCAGGGGTAAACCCTGAAATCTCACCCTGCGCGGAGCTCCATAACCCTGGGTAGAAGGTGCGACTTCATCCCCTTGAAGCCTAACCCCTGCAAATGTCACAAGTATCAGTAAAACTGGTGCCAGGAGTCTGGAAGTAGGCCCAAGGCCTTGCAGGCCTCATTCTGATACTGTAAAGGAGCTAAATACACTTTCCTGAGTATGTGAAGTGTTTTATTTTCCCACCTGCAGCCAGGGGTGAACCCTGAAATCTCACCCTGCGCGGAGCTCCATGACCCTGGGTAGAAGGTGCGACTTCATCCCCTTGATGCCTAACACCTGCAAATGTCACAAGTATCAGTAAAACTGGTGCCAGGAGGCTGGAAGTAGGCCCAAGGCCTTGCATGCCTTATTCTGATACTGTAAAGCAGCTACATACACTTTCCTGAGTATGTGAAGTGTTTTATGTTCACACTTCCATCCAGGGGTAAACCCTGAAATCTCACTCTGCGCGGAGCTCCATAACCCTGGGTAGAAGGTGCGGCTTCATCCCCTTGAAGCCTAACCCCTGCAAATGTCACAAGTATCAGTAAATTGGTGCCAGGAGGCTGGAAGTAGGCCCAAGGCCTTGCAGGCCTTGTTCTGATACTGTAAAGGAGTGAAATGCACTTTACTGAGTATGCGAAGTGTTTTGTTTTCACCCCTGCAGCCAGGGGTGAAACCTGAAATCTTACCCTGCGCGGAGCTCCATAACCCTGGGTAGAAGGTGCGACTTCATCCCCTTGATGCCTAACACCTGCAAATGTCACAAGTATCAGTAAATTGGTGCCTGGAGGCTGGAAACACACCCAAGGCCTTGCAGGCCTTGTTCTGATGCTGTGAAGGAGTTAAATACACTTTACTGAGTCTGTGAAGTGTTTTGTTTTCACCCCTGCAGCCAGGGGTGAAACCTGAAATCTTACCCTGCGCGGAGCTCCATGACCCTGGTTAGAAGGCGCGACTTCATCCCCTTGAAGCCTAACAACTACGAATGTCACAAGTATCAGTAAAACTGGTGCCAGGAGGCTGGATGTAGGCCCAAGGCCTTGCAGGCCTTATTCTGATACTGTAAAGGAGTTAAATACACTTTCCTGAGTATGTGATGTGTTTTATTTTCACTCCTCCAGCCTGGGGCGAAGCCTGAAATCTTACCCTGCGTGGAGCTCCATGACCCTGGGTAGAAGGTGCGACTTCATCCCCTTGAAGCCTAACACCTGCAAATGTCACAAGTATCAGTAAAACTGGTGCCAGGAGGCTGGAAGTAGTCCCAAGGCCTTGCAGGCCTTATTCTGATACTGTAAAGCAGCTAAATACTCTTTCCTGAGTATGTGAAGTGTTTTATGTTCACACTTCCATCCAGGGGTGAACCCTGAAATCTCACCCTGCGCGGAGCTCCATAACCCTGGGTAGAAGGTGCGACTTCATCCCCATGATGCCTCACACCTGCAAATGTCACAAGTATCAGTAAATTGGTGCCTGGAGGCTGGAAACACACCCAAGACCTTGCAGGCCTTATTCTGATACTGTAAAGCAGCTAAATACACTTTCCTGAGTATGTGAAGTGTTTTATTTTCACACTTCCATCCGGGGGTAAACCCTGAAATCTCACCCTGCGCGGAGCTCCATAACCCTGGGTAGAAGGTGCGGCTTCATCCCCTTGAAGCCTAACCCCTGCAAATGTCACAAGTATCAGTAAATTGGTGCCTGGAGGCTGGAAACACACCCAAGGCCTTGCAGGCCTTGTTCTGATGCTGTGAAGGAGTTAAATACACTTTACTGAGTCTGTGAAGTGTTTTGTTTTCACCCCTGCAGCCAGGGGTGAAACCTGAAATCTTACCCTGCGCGGAGCTCCATAACCCTGGGTAGAAGGTGCGACTTCATCCCCTTGAAGCCTAACACCTTTAAATGTCACAAGTATCAGTAAAACTGGTGCCAGGAGGCTGGAAGTAGGCCCAAGGCCTTGCAGGCCTTGTTCTGATACTGTTAAGGGTTAAATAGACTGTACTGAGTATGTGAAGTGTTTTATTTTCGCACCACAGCCAGGGGTGAATCCTGAAATCTTACCCTGCGCGGAGCTCCATAACCCTGGGTAGAAGGTGCGACTTCATCCCCTTGAAGCCTAACACCTGCAAATGTCACAAGTATCAGTAAAATTGGTGCCTGGAGGCTGGAGGTAGGCCCAAGGCCTTGTTCTGATACTGTAAAGGGGTTAAATACACTTTGCTGAGTATGTGAAGTGTTGCGTTTTCACATCTCCAGCCCGGGGCGAAACTTGAAATCTTACCCTGCGCGGAGCTCCATAGCCCTGGGTAGAACGAGCTACTGTGTCCCCATAAACCTGTAAATTTCAAAATGTCATAAAAAGAACAAAACAAGCGCCTGGAGGCTAGAAATGGGCCCGAGACACTGAAGTCTTGGATCTGATAATGTAAAGGGCTTTATGTACCCTTTGAGTGAAGTATTTTTCCCACCTCCAGTCGAGGGGTAAATCCTGAAATATTACCCCAATTGGAGCACCCTGTGTAGAAAAAGTGACTTCGTCCCATTTGACCTAAAATTTTAGTATTTTTATTTTTATTTTTTATTAAACATTGTTAAAGGGGTGACTGGAGGCTACAAAATGGACCAGATACTGTGAAGGACGTTATTTCATTTTTGGGTGAAAAAAAATAAAAATATATGTATTTTATTAGGATTACGATTTTTTTTTTTTTTGGGGGCCCATCTCCAGCTGAGGGGGAAAACCTGAAATGTTACCCGAAGTGGAGCTCCATTGCCCCGGGTAGAAGTAGTGCCGTGGTCCCCTTGAACCAAAATGTCAACAAAACAATAATAAAAAAAAAAAAGCACTAAAACAGGTGCTTAGAGTCCCGAAATCGGTCACAAAAAAAAATGAGGATCGCACACCCCATGGGCCTGCATGGGAACGCTCTATTTTACCGACTATTAAGCCCCCACGAAGTGGGGGCTTACAGCGCCCGAGCGAGAGACAAAAGTTAGAGGTAGCGCGGCCGTTCCGCCGCCCGGCCATCTGGTCGCGCAGCTCCGTGGGCCATCTGGTCGCGCAAATCGGCGACCAGATGGCCGGCCGCGCGGCCGCCGCCGCTAGCTCGAACCTTTGTCCCTCATTCGTGTTCTGTAAGCCCCCACTACGTGGGGGCTTAATAGTCGAGGGAAATGACCGGCCCTGGGCCGGGCCAAACTCGCCATGGGTCCCCAGTCCAGGGCTCCAGGATGGCGGGCCCCCGGGCCGGGCTATACCCGCCTTAGGTCCCAAGTACAGAGCTCCAGAATGGCGGGCCCCTGGGCCGGGCTATACCCGCCTTAGGTGGCCAGTACAGGGCTTCAGGACAGCGGGCCCCGTGGGCGGGACTAGGATGGACGCGGGGCTCCAGGAAGGTGCCCTGGCCCCAGGACAGTGCCTTGCATGGCGGTTTCGGAGAAATGCCCCCCTCACCCGACCGGCTGTGGGCCTACAAAGCAGGCCTGCCCTGCGGGATCCCTAGTGCATAGATACAGCTCTCCCATGACATCGTGGTCGGCTCTTAAAAGAGCCTTTGGGTTGGTGTTTTTTTTTCTCTTTCTTTCCGTGGGCAAGTCGAGAGTTAAACCGCCGAATCCGTAGAGGGTGCGGCCCTGGCGCTTCAGGGCGTAAACGACATCCATGGCGGTGACGGTCTTCCTCTTGGCGTGCTCGGTGTAGGTGACGGCGTCCCGGATCACATTCTCCAGGAAAACCTTCAGCACCCCGCGGGTCTCCTCGTAGATGAGGCCGGAGATGCGCTTGACCCCGCCACGGCGCGCCAGGCGGCGAATGGCCGGCTTGGTGATGCCCTGGATGTTGTCCCGGAGCACCTTGCGGTGCCTCTTGGCGCCGCCTTTGCCGAGCCCCTTCCCTCCTTTGCCGCGTCCAGACATGTTGTCCTGTCGGTACTGTGACTGAGCAGAAATGAGGAAACAGCCAGCGACGGCTGCTTATATGGAGGAGCTGCGGCGGACCGGCTAGGGCGCTCCAAGCGGCCCACGTGACTCAACGGAAGGCGAGGGGGAGCCCGCCCCTGGACCGCCCTCTGCAGGGAGCGGGGGGCTGGAGCGGCCGTTGCCGTTTGAAAAAGAGCGCGCTCCCAGCCGCCTCTTTGTCGTGGGCTCAGCAGCTGCCGCCGGGGCACGGATCACAGTCAAGCACACACACACGCCTCCCTTCCCGGCCCCCACTCATCACCGCGGCCCGCCTAACCCTGGCGCTCGGTGCCCGCTCCCACTATGAACAGCAGGCTCTGAAATGTTTTAATGGAGCCAACACATTAACGGCCTCACCGGCACCACCCCGCTGTGTGCGGCCGCCCGCAACCCCGTAACACTGTCCACAGGTCAGGCCCGGTCGTGGCAAGTCTGTAAACTGCCCCTATAAACACGTATTTATTTATTTTTACAAAAAGATTATTCTCGTCGGCCTCAAGCTCGGTTTTGGGACGGGGGCAGCATTTATGTGTCCGTCCGAGGGCTTGGGCATCCCTCCTATGTAGCGACGGTGCGGGCGCTGCCGCGACTATGAAGCCTGCCAGAGTAACACCTTGGCACGGATACGCTCTTTGATGGAGTCTGTGGTTGGCCCTGAAAAGAGCCTTTGTGTTTAGGGTGTGTTTCCACGGTGGTCTGCGGGCCTTTACTTGCTTGCTTTGCCCCCTGCCTTGTGGCTCTCGGTTTTCTTGGGCAGCAGCACGGCCTGGATGTTGGGCAGGACTCCTCCCTGGGCGATGGTGACTCGGCCCAGCAGCTTATTCAGCTCCTCGTCGTTGCGGATGGCCAGCTGGAGGTGTCTGGGGATGATGCGGGTCTTCTTGTTGTCACGGGCAGCGTTGCCGGCCAGCTCCAGGATCTCAGCGGTCAGGTACTCCAGGACTGCAGCCAAATAGACGGGGGGCACCGGCGCCCACCCTCTCGGCGTAGCTTCCCTTCCGGAGTAACCTGTGCACACGGCCCACGGGGAACTGGAGCCCGGCTCTGGAAGAGCGTGTCTTGGCCTTAGCGCGGGCCTTTCCTCCTTGCTTTCCGCGTCCAGACATGGCGATCGATGCAGGGGCTCACTCACACAACAGAGAGATTAGTACTGCTGTTCGGCTCGACTCCGGCGATATAAAGACTTCGGGTGCGTCTGATTGGTTGACAGCTAGGCGCTGATAGTACTTCTCATTGGAGGGAGGAGGGCTTCTGTTTCACCAATCAGAGACCCAGAACCGCAGTACACTAGGAGGTGGGGGGCTTGCCTTTGCCTGCCAATGAGAAGGGAGAGCAGAGAAGCAGCTACTTTACACGCCCAGCCTATAAATACAAGTGCCGGGCTCGCCTGGCCTTATTTCTCTCGGCTCCACAGGAAGCGGTGCAGATTGTCGACCATGCCTGAACCAGCCAAGTCCGCGCCGGCTCCCAAGAAGGGCTCCAAGAAAGCGCTCTCCAAGCCGCCCAAGAAGGACGGGAAGAAGCGCAAGAGGAGCAGGAAGGAAAGCTATGCAATCTACATTTACAAAGTGATGAAGCAGGTGCACCCGGACACCGGCATCTCCTCTAAGGCCATGGGCATCATGAACTCCTTCGTGAACGACATCTTCGAGCGCATCGCCGGGGAGGCTTCCCGCCTGGCCCACTACAACTCGCGGCGCACCATCACCTCCCGGGAGATCCAGACCGCAGTGCGTCTGCTGCTGCCCGGAGAGCTGGCCAAGCACGCCGTGTCGGAGGGCACCAAGGCCGTCACCAAGTACACCAGCGCCAAGTAAGGCTTCGAGGCGCATCCCCAACTAACACAACGGCTCTTTTAAGGGCCAACCACGTCCTCCCCTAAGAGCTAATGTGCTTCTATTATGACCGGAGAAATAAGTGTTTTAAAAGGTAATGTTGAGCGCACAAGACCCGCTCTCACGGGTCTTGCTGCAGACCGAGGGACGATGGAGCAGGCAACCCGTTTTTAATAAACATGTTTATATGAATGAGCCCTCTCTTTGGGACCAAGTCTCACGTAAGCACTGTAATGTAACGATGACGTTAAATGAGCGAGGGACGATGGAGCAGGCAACCCGTTTTGCCTGTTTAAATAAACCTTTTACGTAGTGGGTCGCGACACTGCTCGTCATACTAGCAAATAGCCCCAAAGAATTCTGGATAATGTAGTGGCAGCGGTGAGTACGCCTATGCCACGAGTATGTGAAATAATGCCATCCCTGGACACGTGTTTCGAGGTAATTGCCTCTCGTCAGCAGGGAGCCACGTGAAAATAATGTTTAAATAAACCTGTTTATATGAATGAGCCCTCTCTTTGGTACCAAGTGTCACATAAGCACTGTAATGTAACGATGACGTTAAATGAGCCCACGGGCTTATTGTTTTCGGCGACCAGTTTTAGTGTGTGCGGGTGTCACGTTGTGTTTGTACTTTAAGACCAAGGGCAACGGCAATAATCCGCCCCTGGGCAAGCGCTCCCGAAATCGGACACATGAACCCGATGTACCGGGAGCACAGATGCCCCACAGCGCTGGCTTGTGACCAGCGGATCCCAACACAACCCTCCACCCAAACAAAGCTCTTTATTAAACGATGGACACATTGAAGATGCGATTGTGCACTGTGAACACGGAGTGCTCTGGTCACCCAGTGCCGGTATAAGTTACCCAGTACTCGTGGTACTCTCAGCCAGCCCACCCACCCTAACCTGTAGAACATGCCATGGCAGATAAGAGAAGCTCGTAGGTGACAGGGTGGTGGCCCTTAAAAGAGCCGTTGTGGTGGTTGTTCGGGTCGGCGTGTCTCCTTAGGCCCTCTCGCCTCGGATACGACGGGCCAGCTGGATGTCCTTGGGCATGATGGTCACCCTCTTGGCGTGGATGGCGCACAGGTTGGTGTCCTCGAAGAGCCCCACCAGGTAGGCCTCGCTGGCCTCTTGCAGGGCCATGACGGCGGAGCTCTGGAAGCGCAGGTCGGTCTTGAAGTCCTGGGCGATCTCCCTCACCAAGCGCTGGAAGGGCAGCTTGCGGATGAGGAGCTCGGTGGACTTCTGGTAGCGGCGGATCTCGCGGAGAGCCACAGTGCCGGGTCGGTAGCGGTGAGGCTTCTTGACGCCGCCGGTGGCAGGCGCGCTCTTGCGGGCAGCCTTGGTGGCCAGCTGCTTGCGAGGCGCTTTGCCGCCGGTGGACTTGCGGGCTGTCTGCTGGGAGCGGTCTCTCTCAGCGACAAGCGAGGAAGAATGGAGTTCAAGCAGGCAAGAGCCCTATTTATGCACTCGAAGACGGAGGGCTGCTCTGGTTGGCTGAAGCGACCGCCCCACGTTTGAAAATAGCCCGCGGTGTGCAATGATTGGCCAATGAACCGGAGGCTGCAGCCTGTCTCTCCAATGAGCTGTGGAGAAAAAGACACCCTCCGATTGGATGATGTACGTTGGAGCCGTAGCCCGCGCTTGGGTCAGCCTTTGTCTCCGTGTCCATCCATAGTCACACGAACCACTCGCCCCCGGTCAACTGGGCGAGGAGCCCAGGATTTTATAAGTGTACTGCCCTTGGTCACCCTGGAACACGCCGCCGTTAACTGCGCTCGATTTCACGTTCACAATCGTCTGCTTTATGCAGACACCACTTCGAATCTGCCCGGATACAGTGAAAGCACCAAGGCACACGTTATTTCACATTTATTATAAACGGAGGTCTAATAAACTCCCAGACCCCCTTCTTTATTTGGTACACAGATTTCAATCCACGCAGCACCAAAAGAGCCGTTTACATGACCAAGATCACACACGGCACTCGCGTGCGGAAAGGTGCGCTATGGATTTACTGTGCCGTTTATTATTATAGAGAAGTGTGCACGCGGGGTGCAAGGGTGGGGACGAACAAGCTCTCTTCTGGACCGGGTGGATGGCTCTTAAAAGAGCCGTTGTGTTTGCAGTGTCTTGGTGCAAGCCCTTACTTCTTCTTGGGCGCTGCCTTCTTGGGCTTGGCTGCTTTGGGCTTGGCTGCCTTGGGTTTGACTACCTTGGCAGGGCTTTTCTTGGCCACTTTGGGCTTCGCCGCCTTGGCTTTCGCTGGGCTCTTGGCAGCCTTCTTGGCGGGGGCAGCCTTGGGCTTCTTGGGGCTCTTTGCTGCCGCAGGCTTCTTGACCTTCTTCGGGCTCTTCTTGACCCCCGCGGGAGCCTTTTTGGGCTTCTTGGCGGCAGGGGCAGCTTTCTTGGCCGCTGGTTTCTTGGTCTTGGCGGCCGCCTTCTTGGCCGCCTTCTTGCCCTCCAGCTGCTTCTTGTTCACCTTGAAGGATCCGGAGGCCCCGGTGCCCTTCAGCTGGGCCAGGGCGCCTTTGCTGACCAGGCTCTTGAGGGAGGCCTTGACCCGGCTCTTGTTCTTGTCCACATCGTAGCCCTCGGCGACCAGCCCCTTCTTCATGGCCGACAGGGAGACTCCCTTCCTCTCGGCAGAGGCGGTCACCACCTTCAGGATCAGATCGGCCACGCTGGGGCCGGAAGGCTTCTTGGCCTTGGAGGCCCCCGCTGTCTTCTTCTGCTGCTTTTTCTTGGGGGCGACCTCAGCGGGAGGCGCCGCGGCGGCTGGAGCGGTTTCGGCCATTGTAATGCGAGTCTCGGCGCGGGCGCTGTCACTGAACAGAAATGTCCCTCCCAAACCCGAGCCCCGTGAATATATACAGGGAGGAGCCGGCCTCTGATTGGTCCCGAGCAGACAGGGCTGTGCGAGGCACACTCGGCTCTTTGCTGCCAGCTGACTTTTGTGTTTCCTACCTTCGGATTATCCACGTTTTAAAACACAATCAGTTAAACACGCGCTTCCACGCATACATGACCAGGAGCCCAGCTTCGGCCCTCTCCCGGGCCTGCCCCCGTTTCGGATCCACCCCTCATCCCTGGCTTGTGATCCGCGGGGAGACTCGGCGCTCCCCCGACGGCGGGCGCCTCCATGCCTGAAATCCCGGGCTCCGGACCCCTTTTCCCCGGTCCTCTCTCGACTCCTGCGGCCGGGAGCGGCGGCCCGCGGGAGGGAGGGGGCTCCTGCAGGGAGCGGGCCCTGTGGCGTCACAGTGGGGCTGCGGGGGCCGCGGGGAGCGCGTTCTGGAACGGGCCGAAGTAACACAGGGCTCCGCCGGCCGAGCGCGGGGTGGAAACAATGCCAGGGAGCCCCTGGCACGGGGGCCAGGGGGCCCTCCCCGCGCGCCTGCACCCTCGGCTGTGGCACCCTCGGCTCGGGGCTTACAAGCAGCGGGGCACGGCCCTGGCTCCAGCCTCGCACGCATCACCAGGCGGCCGTGTGCTGGCAGCTTCACATGCAGGCAGAGAGCATTCACTGCCGAGCGCCGAGCCAGAGGAGGCGGGTGCAGACTCAATACAATAAATACACAGTGACACAATGAAGGAAGGCGGCCGAGTTAGGCCTACATGTTTTAAGACACCCCAAGTGAGAGCAGAGGGTGTGAATGCACCTGAAATGGTGACCCCAGTACCGGCATGGAGGCACTCTGCTGAGCTGATTTTTACAGCTGGAGCTAGGTGTACCTCTGAGGTGACATCTGTAGACAGAGTGAGTTACTGTATGTCAGACGCTGAGCCTATGACCGGGGAGGCCCACTGCGGAACTGAATAGTACAGTACAGAGTGAGGCCTGTGACTACCACTGTTCTACTGAGCCCTATCGCTGGAGTGGGGACCACTCCTGAATCCAATGGTATGTCACGAGGGAGACCTGAGACCAGAAATCATATTCTGCGCACTGTAGCCTGATCGAGGCCTGCTGCTAATTTGGATGGAGGTAGGGGAAGAAAACAAAACACTTCACAAAGTCCAGAACGCACATGAACACCATTCACAGTATCAGATCTTAGCCTTCAGGATCTCCGGCCCATCCCTAGCTTCCAGGTACATGTTTTAGTAATATTTGTGACATTTGGAGGTTTACAGCTTCAAGGGGATGAAGTCGCACCTTCTACCCAGGGTTATGGAGCTCCGCGCAGGGTGAGATTTCAGGGTTCACCCCTGGCTGGAGGTGTGAAAACAAAACAATCCACATAGTCACACCTCCAGCCAGGGGTGAACCCTGAAATCTCACCCTGCGCATAGCTCCATAACCCTGGGTAGAAGGTGCAACTACGTCCCCTTGAAGCTTATCTCCTCCAAAGGTCACAAAGTATCAGTAAAACTGGTGCCTGGAGGCTAGAAACACACCCAAGGCCATGCAGGTCTTGTTCTGATACTGTAACGGAGTTCACACCTCCAAACCTGAAATCGTACCCTGCGCGGAGCTCCATGACCCTGGGTACAAGGTGCGACTTCATCCCCTTGAAGCCTAACACCTTAAAATGTCACAAAGTATCAGTAATACTGGTGCCTGGAGGCTGGAAGTAGGCCCAAGGCCTTGCAGGCCTTATTCTGATACTGTAAAGGAGTTAAATACACTTTCCTGAGTATGTGAAGTGTTTTATTTTCACTCCTCCAGCCTGGGGTGAAGCCTGAAATCTTACCCTGCGCGGAGCTCCATGACACTGGGTACAAGGTGTGACTTCATCCCCTTGAAGCTTAACACCTTAAAATGTCACAAAGTATCAGTAATACTGGTGCCTGGAGGCTGGAAGTAGGCCCAAGGCCTTGCAGGCCTTATTCTGATACGGTAAAGGAGTTAATTACACTTTCCGGAGTATGTGAAGTGTTTTATTGTCACACCTCAAGCCTGGGGTGTACCCTGAAATCTCACCCTGCGCGGAGCTCCATGACCCTGGGTAGAAGGTGCAACTTCATCCCCTTGAAGCCTAACACCTGCAAATGTCACAAGTATCAGTAAAACTGGTGCCAGGAGGCTCGAAGTAGGCCCAAGGACTTGCAGGCCTTATTCTGATACTGTAAAGGAGATAAATACACTTTCCTGAGTATGTGAAGTGTTTTATTTTCACTCCTCCAGCCTGGGGTAAACCCTGAAATCTCACTCTGCGCGGAGCTCCATAACCCTGGGTAGAAGGTGCGGCTTCATCCCCTTGAAGCCTAACCCCTGCAAATGTCACAAGTATCAGTAAATTGGTGCCAGGAGGCTGGAAGTAGGCCCAAGGCCTTGCAGGCCTTGTTCTGATACTGTAAAGGAGTGAAATGCACTTTACTGAGTATGCGAAGTGTTTTGTTTTCACCCCTGCAGCCAGGGGTGAAACCTGAAATCTTACCCTGCGCGGAGCTCCATAACCCTGGGTAGAAGGTGCGACTTCATCCCCTTGATGCCTAACACCTGCAAATGTCACAAGTATCAGTAAATTGGTGCCTGGAGGCTGGAAACACACCCAAGGCCTTGCAGGCCTTGTTCTGATGCTGTGAAGGAGTTAAATACACTTTACTGAGTCTGTGAAGTGTTTTGTTTTCACCCCTGCAGCCAGGGGTGAAACCTGAAATCTTACCCTGCGCGGAGCTCCATGACCCTGGGTAGAAGGCGCGACTTCATCCCCTTGAAGCCTAACAACTACAAATGTCACAAGTATCAGTAAAACTGGTGCCAGGAGGCTGGATGTAGGCCCAAGGCCTTGCAGGCCTTATTCTGATACTGTAAAGGAGTTAAATACACTTTCCTGAGTATGTGATGTGTTTTATTTTCACTCCTCCAGCCTGGGGCGAAGCCTGAAATCTTACCCTGCGTGGAGCTCCATGACCCTGGGTAGAAGGTGCGACTTCATCCCCTTGAAGCCTAACACCTGCAAATGTCACAAGTATCAGTAAAACTGGTGCCAGGAGGCTGGAAGTAGTCCCAAGGCCTTGCAGGCCTTATTCTGATACTGTAAAGCAGCTAAATACTCTTTCCTGAGTATGTGAAGTGTTTTATGTTCACACTTCCATCCAGGGGTGAACCCTGAAATCTCACCCTGCGCGGAGCTCCATAACCCTGGGTAGAAGGTGCGACTTCATCCCCATGATGCCTCACACCTGCAAATGTCACAAGTATCAGTAAATTGGTGCCTGGAGGCTGGAAACACACCCAAGACCTTGCAGGCCTTGTTTTGATGCTGTGAAGGAGTTAAATACACTTTACTGAGTCTGTGAAGTGTTTTATTCTCACACTTCCATCCAGGGGTGAACCCTGAAATCTCACCATGCGCGGAGCTCCATAACCCTGGGTAGAAGGTGCGACTTCATCCCCTTGAAGCCTAACACCTGCAAATGTCACAAGTATCAGTAAAACTGGTGCCAGGAGTCTGGAAGTAGGCCCAAGGCCTTGCAGGCCTCATTCTGATACTGTAAAGGAGCTAAATACACTTTCCTGAGTATGTGAAGTGTTTTATTTTCCCACCTGCAGCCAGGGGTGAACCCTGAAATCTCACCCTACGCGGAGCTCCATGACCCTGGGTAGAAGGTGCGACTTCATCCCCTTGATGCCTAACACCTGCAAATGTCACAAGTATCAGTAAAACTGGTGCCAGGAGGCTGGAAGTAGGCCCAAGGCCTTGCATGCCTTATTCTGATACTGTAAAGCAGCTACATACACTTTCCTGAGTATGTGAAGTGTTTTATGTTCACACTTCCATCCAGGGGTAAACCCTGAAATCTCACCCTGCGCGGAGCTCCATAACCCTGGGTAGAAGGTGCGACTTCATCCCCTTGAAGCCTAACCCCTGCAAATGTCACAAGTATCAGTAAACTGGTGCCAGGAGGCTGGAAGTAGGCCCAAGGCCTTGCAGGCCTTATTCTGATACTGTAAAGCACCTAATACACTTTCCTGAGTATGTGAAGTGTTTTATTTTCACACTTCCATCCAGGGGTAAACCCTGAAATCTCACCCTGCGCGGAGCTCCATAACCCTGGGTAGAAGGTGCGACTTCATCCCCTTGAAGCCTAACCCCTGCAAATGTCACAAGTATCAGTAAAACTGGTGCCAGGAGTCTGGAAGTAGGCCCAAGGCCTTGCAGGCCTCATTCTGATACTGTAAAGGAGCTAAATACACTTTCCTGAGTATGTGAAGTGTTTTATTTTCCCACCTGCAGCCAGGGGTGAACCCTGAAATCTCACCCTGCGCGGAGCTCCATGACCCTGGGTAGAAGGTGCGACTTCATCCCCTTGATGCCTAACACCTGCAAATGTCACAAGTATCAGTAAAACTGGTGCCAGGAGGCTGGAAGTAGGCCCAAGGCCTTGCATGCCTTATTCTGATACTGTAAAGCAGCTACATACACTTTCCTGAGTATGTGAAGTGTTTTATGTTCACACTTCCATCCAGGGGTAAACCCTGAAATCTCACTCTGCGCGGAGCTCCATAACCCTGGGTAGAAGGTGCGGCTTCATCCCCTTGAAGCCTAACCCCTGCAAATGTCACAAGTATCAGTAAATTGGTGCCAGGAGGCTGGAAGTAGGCCCAAGGCCTTGCAGGCCTTGTTCTGATACTGTAAAGGAGTGAAATGCACTTTACTGAGTATGCGAAGTGTTTTGTTTTCACCCCTGCAGCCAGGGGTGAAACCTGAAATCTTACCCTGCGCGGAGCTCCATAACCCTGGGTAGAAGGTGCGACTTCATCCCCTTGATGCCTAACACCTGCAAATGTCACAAGTATCAGTAAATTGGTGCCTGGAGGCTGGAAACACACCCAAGGCCTTGCAGGCCTTGTTCTGATGCTGTGAAGGAGTTAAATACACTTTACTGAGTCTGTGAAGTGTTTTGTTTTCACCCCTGCAGCCAGGGGTGAAACCTGAAATCTTACCCTGCGCGGAGCTCCATGACCCTGGGTAGAAGGCGCGACTTCATCCCCTTGAAGCCTAACACCTGCAAATGTCACAAGTATCAGAAAAACTGGTGCCAGGAGGCTGGAAGTAGGCCCAAGGCCTTGCAGGCCCTATTCTGATACTGGAAAGGAGATAAAAACACTTTCCTGAGAATGTGAAGTGTTTTATTTTCTCAGCTCAAGCCTGGGGTGAACCCTGAAATCTTACCCTGCGCGGAGCTCCATAAACCTGGGTAGAAGGTGCGACTTCATCCCCTTGAAGCCTAAAACCTGCAAATGTCACAAAGTATCAGTAAAACTAGTGCCAGGATGCTGGAAACACACACACGGCCTTGCAGGCCTTATTCTGATACTGTAAAGGAGTTAAATACACTTTCCTGAGTATGTGAAGTGTTTTATTTTCACTCCTCGAGCCTGGGGTGAAGCCTGAAATCTTACCCTGCGCGGAGCTCCATGACCCTGGGTACAAGGTGTGACTTCATCCCCTTGAAGCTTAACACCTTAAAATGTCACAAGTATCAGTAAATTGGTGCCTGGAGGCTGGAAACACACACACAGCCTTGCAGGCCTTATTCTGATACTGTAAAGGAGTTAAATACACTTTACTGAGTCTGTGAAGTGTTTTGTTTTCACCCCTGCAGCCAGGGGTGAAACCTGAAATCTTACCCTGCGCGGAGCTCCATAACCCTGGGTAGAAGGTGCGACTTCATCCCCATGATGCCTCACACCTGCAAATGTCACAAGTATCAGTAAATTGGTGCCTGGAGGCTGGAAACACACCCAAGACCTTGCAGGCCTTGTTCTGATGCTGTGAAGGAGTTAAATACACTTTACTGAGTCTGTGAAGTGTTTTGTTTTCACACCTGCAGCCGGGGGTGAAACCTGAAATCTTACCCTGCGCGGAGCTCCATAAACCTGGGTAGAAGGTGCGACTTCATCCCCTTGAAGCCTAACACCTGCAAATGTCACAAGTATCAGTAAAACTGGTGCCAGGAGTCTGGAAGTAGGCCCAAGGCCTTGCAGGCCTCATTCTGATACTGTAAAGGAGCTAAATACACTTTCCTGAGTATGTGAAGTGTTTTATTTTCCTACCTGCAGCCAGGGGTGAACCCTGAAATCTCACCCTGCGCGGAGCTCCATGACCCTGGGTAGAAGGTGCGCCTTCATCCCCTTGATGCCTAACACCTGCAAATGTCACAAGTATCAGTAAAACTGGTGCCAGGAGGCTGGAAGTAGGCCCAAGGCCTTGCATGCCTTATTCTGATACTGTAAAGCAGCTACATACACTTTCCTGAGTATGTGAAGTGTTTTATGTTCACACTTCCATCCAGGGGTAAACCCTGAAATCTCACCCTGCGCGGAGCTCCATAACCCTGGGTAGAAGGTGCGACTTCATCCCCTTGAAGCCTAACCCCTGAAAATGTCACAAGTATCAGTAAATTGGTGCCAGGAGGCTGGAAGTAGGCCCAAGGCCTTGCAGGCCTTGTTCTGATACTGTAAAGGAGTGAAATGCACTTTACTGAGTATGCGAAGTGTTTTGTTTTCACCCCTGCAGCCAGGGGTGAAACCGGAAATCTTACCCTGCGCGGAGCTCCATAACCCTGGGTAGAAGGTGCGACTTCATCCCCTTGATGCCTAACACCTGCAAATGTCACAAGTATCAGTAAATTGGTGCCTGGAGTCTGGAAACACACCCAAGACCTTGCAGGCCTTGTTCTGATGCTGTGAAGGAGTTAAATACACTTTACTGAGTCTGTGAAGTGTTTTGTTTTCACCCCTGCAGCCAGGGGTGAAACCTGAAATCTTACCCTGCGCGGAGCTCCATAACCCTGGGTAGAAGGTGCGACTTCATCCCCATGATGCCTCACACCTGCAAATGTCACAAGTATCAGTAAATTGGTGCCTGGAGGCTGGAAACACACCCAAGACCTTGCAGGCCTTGTTCTGATGCTGTGAAGGAGTTAAATACACTTTACTGAGTCTGTGAAGTGTTTTGTTTTCACACCTGCAGCCGGGGGTGAAACCTGAAATCTTACCCTGCGCGGAGCTCCATAAACCTGGGTAGAAGGTGCGACTTCATCCCCTTGAAGCCTAACACCTGCAAATGTCACAAGTATCAGTAAAACTGGTGCCAGGAGTCTGGAAGTAGGCCCAAGGCCTTGCAGGCCTCATTCTGATACTGTAAAGGAGCTAAATACACTTTCCTGAGTATGTGAAGTGTTTTATTTTCCCACCTGCAGCCAGGGGTGAACCCTGAAATCTCACCCTGCGCGGAGCTCCATGACCCTGGGTAGAAGGTGCGCCTTCATCCCCTTGATGCCTAACACCTGCAAATGTCACAAGTATCAGTAAAACTGGTGCCAGGAGGCTGGAAGTAGGCCCAAGGCCTTGCATGCCTTATTCTGATACTGTAAAGCAGCTACATACACTTTCCTGAGTATGTGAAGTGTTTTATGTTCACACTTCCATCCAGGGGTAAACCCTGAAATCTCACCCTGCGCGGAGCTCCATAACCCTGGGTAGAAGGTGCGACTTCATCCCCTTGAAGCCTAACCCCTGCAAATGTCACAAGTATCAGTAAATTGGTGCCAGGAGGCTGGAAGTAGGCCCAAGGCCTTGCAGGCCTTGTTCTGATACTGTAAAGGAGTGAAATGCACTTTACTGAGTATGCGAAGTGTTTTGTTTTCACCCCTGCAGTCAGGGGTGAAACCGGAAATCTTACCCTGCGCGGAGCTCCATAACCCTGGGTAGAAGGTGCGACTTCATCCCCTTGATGCCTAACACCTGCAAATGTCACAAGTATCAGTAAATTGGTGCCTGGAGTCTGGAAACACACCCAAGACCTTGCAGGCCTTGTTCTGATGCTGTGAAGGAGTTAAATACACTTTACTGAGTCTGTGAAGTGTTTTGTTTTCACCCCTGCAGCCAGGGGTGAAACCTGAAATCTTACCCTGCGAGGAGCTCCATAACCCTGGGTAGAAGGTGCGACTTCATCCCCTTGAAGCTTAACACCTTAAAATGTCACAAGTATCAGTAAATTGGTGCCTTGAGGCTGGAAACACACCCAAGACCTTGCAGGCCTTGTTCTGATGCTGTGAAGGAGTTAAATACACTTTCCTGAGTCTGTGAAGTGTTTTGTTTTCACCCCTGCAGCCAGGGGTGAAACCTGTAATCTTACCCTGCGCGGAGCTCCATAACCCTGGGTAGAAGGTGCGACTTCATCCCCTTGATGCCTAACACCTGCAAATGTCACAAGTATCAGTAAATTGGTGCCTGGAGGCTGGAAACACACCCAAGACCTTGCAGGCCTTGTTCTGATGCTGTGAAGGAGTTAAATACACTTTACTGAGTCTGTGAAGTGTTTTGTTTTCACACCTGCAGCCAGGGGTGAAACATGAAACCTTACCCTGCGCGGAGCTCCATAACCCTGGGTAGAAGGTGCGACTTCATCCCCTCACAGCTTAACACCTTAAAATGTCACAAGTATCAGTAAATTGGTGCCTGGAGGCTGGAAACACACCCAAGACCTTGCAGGCCTTGTTCTGATGCTGTGAAGGAGTTAAATACACTTTACTGAGTCTGTGAAGTGTTTTGTTTTCACACCTGCAGCCAGGGGTGAAACATGAAACCTTACCCTGCGCGGAGCTCCATAACCCTGGGTAGAAGGTGCGACTTCATCCCCTCACAGCTTAACACCTTAAAATGTCACAAGTATCAGTAAATTGGTGCCTGGAGGCTGGAAACACACCCAAGACCTTGCAGGCCTTGTTCTGATGCTGTGAAGGAGTTAAATACACTTTCCTGAGTCTGTGAAGTGTTTTGTTTTCACCCCTGCAGCCAAGGGTGAAACCTGTAATCTTACCCTGCGCGGAGCTCCATAACCCTGGGTAGAAGGTGCGACTTCATCCCCTTGATGCCTAACACCTGCAAAATGTCACAAGTTTCAGTACAACTGGTGCCAGGAGGCTGAAAAGAGGCCCACGGACTTGCAGGCCTTATTCTGATACTGTAAAGCAGCTAAATACACTTTCCTGAGTATGTGAAGTGTTTTATGTTCACACTTCCATCCAGGGGTAAACCCTGAAATCTCACCCTGCGCGGAGCTCCATAACCCTGGGTAGCAGGTGCGACTTCATCCCCATGATGCCTCACACCTGCAAATGTCACAAGTATCAGTAAATTGGTGCCTGGAGGCTGGAAACACACCCAAGACTAACCCCGGGCGTAGCACTACGCTTCGCCCACGTAGTGTACGTAGCGCTGCCTGCTTCGCACTTTCCGAAGTAGGCGAAGCAGGGCAGCGCTACGCACACGCCGAGGGCGAAGCGTAGCTGCTTGCCACCCGCCACCCACCTCCCGCCCGCCCTTCTTTTAAATATATGAGCAATGAAAAATAAAGTAAAGTAAGTCGACTTACCCGTAAGCGCGGCGTCTCCGGGGCTCCCTCTTTCAGTTTCTAATTTCTTCTGGCAAATGCGCATGCGCGGACACCCGCGCATGCGCATTTCTCGCGAGAAATGCGCATGCGCGGGCGTCCGCGCATGCGCATTTGCCAGAAGAAATTAGAAACTGAAAGAGGGAGCCCCGGAGACGCCGCGCTTACGGGTAAGTCGACTTACTTTTACTTTATTTTTCATTGCTTATAATATTTAAAAGAATGGCGGGTGGGAGGTGGGTGGCACGTAGTGGGGCTACGCGAAGCGCGTAGTGTGCGTAGATTTGGGCACACTACGTGCTGCTTCACGTAGCCCCACTACGCCCACTACGCCCACCCTTACCCAAGACCTTGCAGGCCTTGTTTTGATGCTGTGAAGGAGTTAAATACACTTTACTGAGTCTGTGAAGTGTTTTGTTTTCACACCTGCAGCCGGGGGTGAAACCTGAAATCTTACCCTGCGCGGAGCTCCATAAACCTGGGTAGAAGGTGCGACTTCATCCCCTTGAAGCCTAACACCTGCAAATGTCACAAGTATCAGTAAAACGGGTGCCAGGAGTCTGGAAGTAGGCCCAAGGCCTTGCAGGCCTCATTCTGATACTGTAAAGGAGCTAAATACACTTTCCTGAGTATGTGAAGTGTTTTATGTTCACACTTCCATCCAGGGGTAAACCCTGAAATCTCACCCTGCGCGGAGCTCCATAACCCTGGGTAGAAGGTGCGACTTCATCCCCTTGAAGCCTAACCCCTGCAAATGTCACAAGTATCAGTAAAACTGGTGCCAGGAGGCTGGAAGTAGTCCCAAGGCCTTGCAGGCCTTATTCTGATACTGTAAAGCAGCTAAATACTCTTTCCTGAGTATGTGAAGTGTTTTATGTTCACACTTCCATCCAGGGGTGAACCCTGAAATCTCACCCTGCGCGGAGTTCCATAACCCTGGATAGAAGGTGCGACTTCATCCCCTTGAAGCCTAACCCTGCAAATGTCACAAGTATCAGTAAATTGGTGCCAGGAGGCTGGAAGTAGGCCCAAGGCCTTGCAGGCCTTGTTCTGATACTGTAAAGGAGTGAAATGCACTTTACTGAGTATGTGAAGTGTTTTGTTTTCACCCCTGCAGCCAGGGGTGAAACCTGAAATCTTACCCTGCGCGGAGCTCCATTACCCTGGGTAGAAGGTGCGACTTCATCCCCTTGATGCCTAACACCTGCAAATGTCACAAGTATCAGTAAATTGGTGCCTGGAGGCTGGAAACACACCCAAGACCTTGCAGGCCTTGTTCTGATACTGTAAAGTAGCTAAATACACTTTACTGAGTCTGTGAAGTGTTTTGTTTTCACCCCTGCAGCCAGGGGTGAAACCTGAAATCTTACCCTGCGAGGAGCTCCATAACCCTGGGTAGAAGGTGCGACTTCATCCCCTTGAAGCTTAACACCTTAAAATGTCACAAGTATCAGTAAATTGGTGCCTGGAGGCTGGAAACACACCCAAGACCTTGCAGGCCTTGTTCTGATGCTGTGAAGGAGTTAAATACACTTTCCTGAGTCTGTGAAGTGTTTTGTTTTCACCCCTGCAGCCAGGGGTGAAACCTGTAATCTTACCCTGCGCGGAGCTCCATAACCCTGGGTAGAAGGTGCGACTTCATCCCCTTGATGCCTAACACCTGCAAATGTCACAAGTATCAGTAAATTGGTGCCTGGAGGCTGGAAACACACCCAAGACCTTGCAGGCCTTGTTCTGATGCTGTGAAGGAGTTAAATACACTTTACTGAGTCTGTGAAGTGTTTTGTTTTCACACCTGCAGCCAGGGGTGAAACATGAAACCTTACCCTGCGCGGAGCTCCATAACCCTGGGTAGAAGGTGCGACTTCATCCCCTCACAGCTTAACACCTTAAAATGTCACAAGTATCAGTAAATTGGTGCCTGGAGGCTGGAAACACACCCAAGACCTTGCAGGCCTTGTTCTGATGCTGTGAAGGAGTTAAATACACTTTCCTGAGTCTGTGAAGTGTTTTGTTTTCACCCCTGCAGCCAAGGGTGAAACCTGTAATCTTACCCTGCGCGGAGCTCCATAACCCTGGGTAGAAGGTGCGACTTCATCCCCTTGATGCCTAACACCTGCAAAATGTCACAAGTTTCAGTACAACTGGTGCCAGGAGGCTGAAAAGAGGCCCACGGCCTTGCAGGCCTTATTCTGATACTGTAAAGCAGCTAAATACACTTTCCTGAGTATGTGAAGTGTTTTATGTTCACACTTCCATCCAGGGGTAAACCCTGAAATCTCACCCTGCGCGGAGCTCCATAACCCTGGGTAGCAGGTGCGACTTCATCCCCATGATGCCTCACACCTGCAAATGTCACAAGTATCAGTAAATTGGTGCCTGGAGGCTGGAAACACACCCAAGACTAACCCCGGGCGTAGCACTACGCTTCGCCCACGTAGTGTACGTAGCGCTGCCTGCTTCGCACTTTCCGAAGTAGGCGAAGCAGGGCAGCGCTACGCACACGCCGAGGGCGAAGCGTAGCTGCTTGCCACCCGCCACCCACCTCCCGCCCGCCCTTCTTTTAAATATATGAGCAATGAAAAATAAAGTAAAGTAAGTCGACTTACCCGTAAGCGCGGCGTCTCCGGGGCTCCCTCTTTCAGTTTCTAATTTCTTCTGGCAAATGCGCATGCGCGGACACCCGCGCATGCGCATTTCTCGCGAGAAATGCGCATGCGCGGGCGTCCGCGCATGCGCATTTGCCAGAAGAAATTAGAAACTGAAAGAGGGAGCCCCGGAGACGCCGCGCTTACGGGTAAGTCGACTTACTTTTACTTTATTTTTCATTGCTTATAATATTTAAAAGAATGGCGGGTGGGAGGTGGGTGGCACGTAGTGGGGCTACGCGAAGCGCGTAGTGTGCGTAGATTTGGGCACACTACGTGCTGCTTCACGTAGCCCCACTACGCCCACTACGCCCACCCTTACCCAAGACCTTGCAGGCCTTGTTTTGATGCTGTGAAGGAGTTAAATACACTTTACTGAGTCTGTGAAGTGTTTTGTTTTCACACCTGCAGCCGGGGGTGAAACCTGAAATCTTACCCTGCGCGGAGCTCCATAAACCTGGGTAGAAGGTGCGACTTCATCCCCTTGAAGCCTAACACCTGCAAATGTCACAAGTATCAGTAAAACGGGTGCCAGGAGTCTGGAAGTAGGCCCAAGGCCTTGCAGGCCTCATTCTGATACTGTAAAGGAGCTAAATACACTTTCCTGAGTATGTGAAGTGTTTTATGTTCACACTTCCATCCAGGGGTAAACCCTGAAATCTCACCCTGCGCGGAGCTCCATAACCCTGGGTAGAAGGTGCGACTTCATCCCCTTGAAGCCTAACCCCTGCAAATGTCACAAGTATCAGTAAAACTGGTGCCAGGAGGCTGGAAGTAGTCCCAAGGCCTTGCAGGCCTTATTCTGATACTGTAAAGCAGCTAAATACTCTTTCCTGAGTATGTGAAGTGTTTTATGTTCACACTTCCATCCAGGGGTGAACCCTGAAATCTCACCCTGCGCGGAGTTCCATAACCCTGGATAGAAGGTGCGACTTCATCCCCTTGAAGCCTAACCCTGCAAATGTCACAAGTATCAGTAAATTGGTGCCAGGAGGCTGGAAGTAGGCCCAAGGCCTTGCAGGCCTTGTTCTGATACTGTAAAGGAGTGAAATGCACTTTACTGAGTATGTGAAGTGTTTTGTTTTCACCCCTGCAGCCAGGGGTGAAACCTGAAATCTTACCCTGCGCGGAGCTCCATAACCCTGGGTAGAAGGTGCGACTTCATCCCCTTGATGCCTAACACCTGCAAATGTCACAAGTATCAGTAAATTGGTGCCTGGAGGCTGGAAACACACCCAAGACCTTGCAGGCCTTGTTCTGATGCTGTGAAGGAGTTAAATACACTTTACTGAGTCTGTGAAGTGTTTTGTTTTCACCCCTGCAGCCAGGGGTGAAACCTGAAATCTTACCCTGCGCGGAGCTCCATGACCCTGGGTAGAAGGCGCGACTTCATCCCCTTGAAGCCTAACAACTACAAATGTCACAAGTATCAGTAAAACTGGTGCCAGGAGGCTGGATGTAGGCCCAAGGCCTTGCAGGCCTTATTCTGATACTGTAAAGGAGTTAAATACACTTTCCTGAGTATGTGATGTGTTTTCTTTTCACTCCTCCAGCCTGGGGCGAAGCCTGAAATCTTACCCTGCGTGGAGCTCCATGACCCTGGGTAGAAGGTGCGACTTCATCCCCTTGAAGCCTAACACCTGCAAATGTCACAAGTATCAGTAAAACTGGTGCCAGGAGGCTGGAAGTAGTCCCAAGGCCTTGCAGGCCTTATTCTGATACTGTAAAGCAGCTAAATACTCTTTCCTGAGTATGTGAAGTGTTTTATGTTCACACTTCCATCCAGGGGTGAACCCTGAAATCTCACCCTGCGCGGAGCTCCATAACCCTGGGTAGAAGGTGCGACTTCATCCCCATGATGCCTCACACCTGCAAATGTCACAAGTATCAGTAAATTGGTGCCTGGAGGCTGGAAACACACCCAAGACCTTGCAGGCCTTGTTCTGATGCTGTGAAGGAGTTAAATACACTTTACTGAGTCTGTGAAGTGTTTTGTTTTCACCCCTGCAGCCAGGGGTGAAACCTGAAATCTTACCCTGCGCGGAGCTCCATGACCCTGGGTAGAAGGCGCGACTTCATCCCCTTGAAGCCTAACAACTACAAATGTCACAAGTATCAGTAAAACTGGTGCCAGGAGGCTGGATGTAGGCCCAAGGCCTTGCAGGCCTTATTCTGATACTGTAAAGGAGTTAAATACACTTTCCTGAGTATGTGATGTGTTTTATTTTCACTCCTCCAGCCTGGGGCGAAGCCTGAAATCTTACCCTGCGTGGAGCTCCATGACCCTGGGTAGAAGGTGCGACTTCATCCCCTTGAAGCCTAACACCTGCAAATGTCACAAGTATCAGTAAAACTGGTGCCAGGAGGCTGGAAGTAGTCCCAAGGCCTTGCAGGCCTTATTCTGATACTGTAAAGCAGCTAAATACTCTTTCCCGAGTATGTGAAGTGTTTTATGTTCACACTTCCATCCAGGGGTGAACCCTGAAATCTCACCCTGCGCGGAGCTCCATAACCCTGGGTAGAAGGTGCGACTTCATCCCCATGATGCCTCACACCTGCAAATGTCACAAGTATCAGTAAATTGGTGCCTGGAGGCTGGAAACACACCCAAGACCTTGCAGGCCTTATTCTGATACTGTAAAGCAGCTAAATACACTTTCCTGAGTATGTGAAGTGTTTTATTTTCACACTTCCATCCGGGGGTAAACCCTGAAATCTCACCCTGCGCGGAGCTCCATAACCCTGGGTAGAAGGTGCGACTTCATCCCCTTGAAGCCTAACCCCTGCAAATGTCACAAGTATCAGTAAACTGGTGCCAGGAGGCTGGAAGTAGGCCCAAGGCCTTGCAGGCCTTATTCTGATACTGTAAAGCACCTAATACACTTTCCTGAGTATGTGAAGTGTTTTATTTTCACACTTCCATCCAGGGGTAAACCCTGAAATCTTACCCTGCGCGGAGCTCCATAACCCTGGGTAGAAGGTGCGACTTCATCCCCTTGATGCCTAACACCTGCAAATGTCACAAGTATCAGTAAATTGGTGCCTGGAGGCTGGAAACACACCCAAGGCCTTGCAGGCCTTGTTCTGATGCTGTGAAAGAGTTAAATACACTTTACTGAGTCTGTGAAGTGTTTTGTTTTCACCCCTGCAGCCAGGGGTGAAACCTGAAATCTTACCCTGCGCGGAGCTCCATGACCCTGGGTAGAAGGTGCTACTTCATCCCCTTGAAGCCTAACACCTGCAAATGTCACAAGTATCAGTAAAACTGGTGCCAGGAGTCTGGAAGTAGGCCCAAGGCCTTGCAGGCCTCATTCTGATACTGTAAAGGAGCTAAATACACTTTCCTGAGTATGTGAAGTGTTTTATTTTCCCACCTGCAGCCAGGGGTGAACCCTGAAATCTCACCCTGCGCGGAGCTCCATGACCCTGGGTAGAAGGTGCGACTTCATCCCCTTGATGCCTAACACCTGCAAATGTCACAAGTATCAGTAAAACTGGTGCCAGGAGGCTGGAAGTAGTCCCAAGGCCTTGCAGGCCTTATTCTGATACTGTAAAGCAGCTACATACACTTTCCTGAGTATGTGAAGTGTTTTATGTTCACACTTCCATCCAGGGGTAAACCCTGAAATCTCACTCTGCGCGGAGCTCCATAACCCTGGGTAGAAGGTGCGGCTTCATCCCCTTGAAGCCTAACCCCTGCAAATGTCACAAGTATCAGTAAATTGGTGCCAGGAGGCTGGAAGTAGGCCCAAGGCCTTGCAGGCCTTGTTCTGATACTGTAAAGGAGTGAAATGCACTTTACTGAGTATGCGAAGTGTTTTGTTTTCACCCCTGCAGCCAGGGGTGAAACCTGAAATCTTACCCTGCGCGGAGCTCCATAACCCTGGGTAGAAGGTGCGACTTCATCCCCTTGATGCCTAACACCTGCAAATGTCACAAGTATCAGTAAATTGGTGCCAGGAGGCTGGAAGTAGGCCCAAGGCCTTGCAGGCCTTATTCTGATACTGTAAAGGAGTTAAATACACTTTCCTGAGTATGTGATGTGTTTTATTTTCACTCCTCCAGCCTGGGGCGAAGCCTGAAATCTTACCCTGCGTGGAGCTCCATGACCCTGGGTAGAAGGTGCGACTTCATCCCCTTGAAGCCTAACACCTGCAAATGTCACAAGTATCAGTAAAACTGGTGCCAGGAGGCTGGAAGTAGTCCCAAGGCCTTGCAGGCCTTATTCTGATACTGTAAAGCAGCTAAATACTCTTTCCTGAGTATGTGAAGTGTTTTATGTTCACACTTCCATCCAGGGGTGAACCCTGAAATCTCACCCTGCGCGGAGCTCCATAACCCTGGGTAGAAGGTGCGACTTCATCCCCATGATGCCTCACACCTGCAAATGTCACAAGTATCAGTAAATTGGTGCCTGGAGGCTGGAAACACACCCAAGACCTTGCAGGCCTTGTTTTGATGCTGTGAAGGAGTTAAATACACTTTACTGAGTCTGTGAAGTGTTTTGTTTTCACACCTGCAGCCGGGGGTGAAACCTGAAATCTTACCCTGCGCGGAGCTCCATAAACCTGGGTAGAAGGTGCGACTTCATCCCCTTGAAGCCTAACACCTGCAAATGTCACAAGTATCAGTAAAACTGGTGCCAGGAGTCTGGAAGTAGGCCCAAGGCCTTGCAGGCCTCATTCTGATACTGTAAAGGAGCTAAATACACTTTCCTGAGTATGTGAAGTGTTTTATTTTCCCACCTGCAGCCAGGGGTGAACCCTGAAATCTCACCCTGCGCGGAGCTCCATGACCCTGGGTAGAAGGTGCGACTTCATCCCCTTGATGCCTAACACCTGCAAATGTCACAAGTATCAGTAAAACTGGTGCCAGGAGGCTGGAAGTAGGCCCAAGGCCTTGCATGCCTTATTCTGATACTGTAAAGCAGCTACATACACTTTCCTGAGTATGTGAAGTGTTTTATGTTCACACTTCCATCCAGGGGTAAACCCTGAAATCTCACCCTGCGCGGAGCTCCATAACCCTGGGTAGAAGGTGCGACTTCATCCCCTTGAAGCCTAACCCCTGCAAATGTCACAAGTATCAGTAAACTGGTGCCAGGAGGCTGGAAGTAGGCCCAAGGCCTTGCAGGCCTTATTCTGATACTGTAAAGCACCTAATACACTTTCCTGAGTATGTGAAGTGTTTTATTTTCACACTTCCATCCAGGGGTAAACCCTGAAATCTCACCCTGCGCGGAGCTCCATAACCCTGGGTAGAAGGTGCGACTTCATCCCCTTGAAGCCTAACCCCTGCAAATGTCACAAGTATCAGTAAAACTGGTGCCAGGAGTCTGGAAGTAGGCCCAAGGCCTTGCAGGCCTCATTCTGATACTGTAAAGGAGCTAAATACACTTTCCTGAGTATGTGAAGTGTTTTATTTTCCCACCTGCAGCCAGGGGTGAACCCTGAAATCTCACCCTGCGCGGAGCTCCATGACCCTGGGTAGAAGGTGCGACTTCATCCCCTTGATGCCTAACACCTGCAAATGTCACAAGTATCAGTAAAACTGGTGCCAGGAGGCTGGAAGTAGGCCCAAGGCCTTGCATGCCTTATTCTGATACTGTAAAGCAGCTACATACACTTTCCTGAGTATGTGAAGTGTTTTATGTTCACACTTCCATCCAGGGGTAAACCCTGAAATCTCACTCTGCGCGGAGCTCCATAACCCTGGGTAGAAGGTGCGGCTTCATCCCCTTGAAGCCTAACCCCTGCAAATGTCACAAGTATCAGTAAATTGGTGCCAGGAGGCTGGAAGTAGGCCCAAGGCCTTGCAGGCCTTGTTCTGATACTGTAAAGGAGTGAAATGCACTTTACTGAGTATGCGAAGTGTTTTGTTTTCACCCCTGCAGCCAGGGGTGAAACCTGAAATCTTACCCTGCGCGGAGCTCCATAACCCTGGGTAGAAGGTGCGACTTCATCCCCTTGATGCCTAACACCTGCAAATGTCACAAGTATCAGTAAATTGGTGCCTGGAGGCTGGAAACACACCCAAGGCCTTGCAGGCCTTGTTCTGATGCTGTGAAGGAGTTAAATACACTTTACTGAGTCTGTGAAGTGTTTTGTTTTCACCCCTGCAGCCAGGGGTGAAACCTGAAATCTTACCCTGCGCGGAGCTCCATGACCCTGGTTAGAAGGCGCGACTTCATCCCCTTGAAGCCTAACAACTACGAATGTCACAAGTATCAGTAAAACTGGTGCCAGGAGGCTGGATGTAGGCCCAAGGCCTTGCAGGCCTTATTCTGATACTGTAAAGGAGTTAAATACACTTTCCTGAGTATGTGATGTGTTTTATTTTCACTCCTCCAGCCTGGGGCGAAGCCTGAAATCTTACCCTGCGTGGAGCTCCATGACCCTGGGTAGAAGGTGCGACTTCATCCCCTTGAAGCCTAACACCTGCAAATGTCACAAGTATCAGTAAAACTGGTGCCAGGAGGCTGGAAGTAGTCCCAAGGCCTTGCAGGCCTTATTCTGATACTGTAAAGCAGCTAAATACTCTTTCCTGAGTATGTGAAGTGTTTTATGTTCACACTTCCATCCAGGGGTGAACCCTGAAATCTCACCCTGCGCGGAGCTCCATAACCCTGGGTAGAAGGTGCGACTTCATCCCCATGATGCCTCACACCTGCAAATGTCACAAGTATCAGTAAATTGGTGCCTGGAGGCTGGAAACACACCCAAGACCTTGCAGGCCTTATTCTGATACTGTAAAGCAGCTAAATACACTTTCCTGAGTATGTGAAGTGTTTTATTTTCACACTTCCATCCGGGGGTAAACCCTGAAATCTCACCCTGCGCGGAGCTCCATAACCCTGGGTAGAAGGTGCGGCTTCATCCCCTTGAAGCCTAACCCCTGCAAATGTCACAAGTATCAGTAAATTGGTGCCTGGAGGCTGGAAACACACCCAAGGCCTTGCAGGCCTTGTTCTGATGCTGTGAAGGAGTTAAATACACTTTACTGAGTCTGTGAAGTGTTTTGTTTTCACCCCTGCAGCCAGGGGTGAAACCTGAAATCTTACCCTGCGCGGAGCTCCATAACCCTGGGTAGAAGGTGCGACTTCATCCCCTTGAAGCCTAACACCTTTAAATGTCACAAGTATCAGTAAAACTGGTGCCAGGAGGCTGGAAGTAGGCCCAAGGCCTTGCAGGCCTTGTTCTGATACTGTTAAGGGTTAAATAGACTGTACTGAGTATGTGAAGTGTTTTATTTTCGCACCACAGCCAGGGGTGAATCCTGAAATCTTACCCTGCGCGGAGCTCCATAACCCTGGGTAGAAGGTGCGACTTCATCCCCTTGAAGCCTAACACCTGCAAATGTCACAAGTATCAGTAAAATTGGTGCCTGGAGGCTGGAGGTAGGCCCAAGGCCTTGTTCTGATACTGTAAAGGGGTTAAATACACTTTGCTGAGTATGTGAAGTGTTGCGTTTTCACATCTCCAGCCCGGGGCGAAACTTGAAATCTTACCCTGCGCGGAGCTCCATAGCCCTGGGTAGAACGAGCTACTGTGTCCCCATAAACCTGTAAATTTCAAAATGTCATAAAAAGAACAAAACAAGCGCCTGGAGGCTAGAAATGGGCCCGAGACACTGAAGTCTTGGATCTGATAATGTAAAGGGCTTTATGTACCCTTTGAGTGAAGTATTTTTCCCACCTCCAGTCGAGGGGTAAATCCTGAAATATTACCCCAATTGGAGCACCCTGTGTAGAAAAAGTGACTTCGTCCCATTTGACCTAAAATTTTAGTATTTTTATTTTTATTTTTTATTAAACATTGTTAAAGGGGTGACTGGAGGCTACAAAATGGACCAGATACTGTGAAGGACGTTATTTCATTTTTGGGTGAAAAAAAATAAAAATATATGTATTTTATTAGGATTACGATTTTTTTTTTTTTTGGGGGCCCATCTCCAGCTGAGGGGGAAAACCTGAAATGTTACCCGAAGTGGAGCTCCATTGCCCCGGGTAGAAGTAGTGCCGTGGTCCCCTTGAACCAAAATGTCAACAAAACAATAATAAAAAAAAAAAAGCACTAAAACAGGTGCTTAGAGTCCCGAAATCGGTCACAAAAAAAAATGAGGATCGCACACCCCATGGGCCTGCATGGGAACGCTCTATTTTACCGACTATTAAGCCCCCACGAAGTGGGGGCTTACAGCGCCCGAGCGAGAGACAAAAGTTAGAGGTAGCGCGGCCGTTCCGCCGCCCGGCCATCTGGTCGCGCAGCTCCGTGGGCCATCTGGTCGCGCAAATCGGCGACCAGATGGCCGGCCGCGCGGCCGCCGCCGCTAGCTCGAACCTTTGTCCCTCATTCGTGTTCTGTAAGCCCCCACTACGTGGGGGCTTAATAGTCGAGGGAAATGACCGGCCCTGGGCCGGGCCAAACTCGCCATGGGTCCCCAGTCCAGGGCTCCAGGATGGCGGGCCCCCGGGCCGGGCTATACCCGCCTTAGGTCCCAAGTACAGAGCTCCAGAATGGCGGGCCCCTGGGCCGGGCTATACCCGCCTTAGGTGGCTTCAGGACAGCGGGCCCCGTGGGCGGGACTAGGATGGACGCGGGGCTCCAGGAAGGTGCCCTGGCCCCAGGACAGTGCCTTGCATGGCGGTTTCGGAGAAATGCCCCCCTCACCCGACCGGCTGTGGGCCTACAAAGCAGGCCTGCCCTGCGGGATCCCTAGTGCATAGATACAGCTCTCCCATGACATCGTGGTCGGCTCTTAAAAGAGCCTTTGGGTTGGTGTTTTTTTTTCTCTTTCTTTCCGTGGGCAAGTCGAGAGTTTAACCGCCGAATCCGTAGAGGGTGCGGCCCTGGCGCTTCAGGGCGTAAACGACATCCATGGCGGTGACGGTCTTCCTCTTGGCGTGCTCGGTGTAGGTGACGGCGTCCCGGATCACATTCTCCAGGAAAACCTTCAGCACCCCGCGGGTCTCCTCGTAGATGAGGCCGGAGATGCGCTTGACCCCGCCACGGCGCGCCAGGCGGCGAATGGCCGGCTTGGTGATGCCCTGGATGTTGTCCCGGAGCACCTTGCGGTGCCTCTTGGCGCCGCCTTTGCCGAGCCCCTTCCCTCCTTTGCCGCGTCCAGACATGTTGTCCTGTCGGTACTGTGACTGAGCAGAAATGAGGAAACAGCCAGCGACGGCTGCTTATATGGAGGAGCTGCGGCGGACCGGCTAGGGCGCTCCAAGCGGCCCACGTGACTCAACGGAAGGCGAGGGGGAGCCCGCCCCTGGACCGCCCTCTGCAGGGAGCGGGGGGCTGGAGCGGCCGTTGCCGTTTGAAAAAGAGCGCGCTCCCAGCCGCCTCTTTGTCGTGGGCTCAGCAGCTGCCGCCGGGGCACGGATCACAGTCAAGCACACACACACGCCTCCCTTCCCGGCCCCCACTCATCACCGCGGCCCGCCTAACCCTGGCGCTCGGTGCCCGCTCCCACTATGAACAGCAGGCTCTGAAATGTTTTAATGGAGCCAACACATTAACGGCCTCACCGGCACCACCCCGCTGTGTGCGGCCGCCCGCAACCCCGTAACACTGTCCACAGGTCAGGCCCGGTCGTGGCAAGTCTGTAAACTGCCCCTATAAACACGTATTTATTTATTTTTACAAAAAGATTATTCTCGTCGGCCTCAAGCTCGGTTTTGGGACGGGGGCAGCATTTATGTGTCCGTCCGAGGGCTTGGGCATCCCTCCTATGTAGCGACGGTGCGGGCGCTGCCGCGACTATGAAGCCTGCCAGAGTAACACCTTGGCACGGATACGCTCTTTGATGGAGTCTGTGGTTGGCCCTGAAAAGAGCCTTTGTGTTTAGGGTGTGTTTCCACGGTGGTCTGCGGGCCTTTACTTGCTTGCTTTGCCCCCTGCCTTGTGGCTCTCGGTTTTCTTGGGCAGCAGCACGGCCTGGATGTTGGGCAGGACTCCTCCCTGGGCGATGGTGACTCGGCCCAGCAGCTTATTCAGCTCCTCGTCGTTGCGGATGGCCAGCTGGAGGTGTCTGGGGATGATGCGGGTCTTCTTGTTGTCACGGGCAGCGTTGCCGGCCAGCTCCAGGATCTCAGCGGTCAGGTACTCCAGGACTGCAGCCAAATAGACGGGGGGCACCGGCGCCCACCCTCTCGGCGTAGCTTCCCTTCCGGAGTAACCTGTGCACACGGCCCACGGGGAACTGGAGCCCGGCTCTGGAAGAGCGTGTCTTGGCCTTAGCGCGGGCCTTTCCTCCTTGCTTTCCGCGTCCAGACATGGCGATCGATGCAGGGGCTCACTCACACAACAGAGAGATTAGTACTGCTGTTCGGCTCGACTCCGGCGATATAAAGACTTCGGGTGCGTCTGATTGGTTGACAGCTAGGCGCTGATAGTACTTCTCATTGGAGGGAGGAGGGCTTCTGTTTCACCAATCAGAGACCCAGAACCGCAGTACACTAGGAGGTGGGGGGCTTGCCTTTGCCTGCCAATGAGAAGGGAGAGCAGAGAAGCAGCTACTTTACACGCCCAGCCTATAAATACAAGTGCCGGGCTCGCCTGGCCTTATTTCTCTCGGCTCCACAGGAAGCGGTGCAGATTGTCGACCATGCCTGAACCAGCCAAGTCCGCGCCGGCTCCCAAGAAGGGCTCCAAGAAAGCGCTCTCCAAGCCGCCCAAGAAGGACGGGAAGAAGCGCAAGAGGAGCAGGAAGGAAAGCTATGCAATCTACATTTACAAAGTGATGAAGCAGGTGCACCCGGACACCGGCATCTCCTCTAAGGCCATGGGCATCATGAACTCCTTCGTGAACGACATCTTCGAGCGCATCGCCGGGGAGGCTTCCCGCCTGGCCCACTACAACTCGCGGCGCACCATCACCTCCCGGGAGATCCAGACCGCAGTGCGTCTGCTGCTGCCCGGAGAGCTGGCCAAGCACGCCGTGTCGGAGGGCACCAAGGCCGTCACCAAGTACACCAGCGCCAAGTAAGGCTTCGAGGCGCATCCCCAACTAACACAACGGCTCTTTTAAGGGCCAACCACGTCCTCCCCTAAGAGCTAATGTGCTTCTATTATGACCGGAGAAATAAGTGTTTTAAAAGGTAATGTTGAGCGCACAAGACCCGCTCTCACGGGTCTTGCTGCAGACCGAGGGACGATGGAGCAGGCAACCCGTTTTTAATAAACATGTTTATATGAATGAGCCCTCTCTTTGGGACCAAGTCTCACGTAAGCACTGTAATGTAACGATGACGTTAAATGAGCGAGGGACGATGGAGCAGGCAACCCGTTTTGCCTGTTTAAATAAACCTGTTTATATGAATGAGCCCTCTCTTTGGTACCAAGTGTCACATAAGCACTGTAATGTAACGATGACGTTAAATGAGCCCACGGGCTTATTGTTTTCGGCGACCAGTTTTAGTGTGTGCGGGTGTCACGTTGTGTTTGTACTTTAAGACCAAGGGCAACGGCAATAATCCGCCCCTGGGCAAGCGCTCCCGAAATCGGACACATGAACCCGATGTACCGGGAGCACAGATGCCCCACAGCGCTGGCTTGTGACCAGCGGATCCCAACACAACCCTCCACCCAAACAAAGCTCTTTATTAAACGATGGACACATTGAAGATGCGATTGTGCACTGTGAACACGGAGTGCTCTGGTCACCCAGTGCCGGTATAAGTTACCCAGTACTCGTGGTACTCTCAGCCAGCCCACCCACCCTAACCTGTAGAACATGCCATGGCAGATAAGAGAAGCTCGTATGTGACAGGGTGGTGGCCCTTAAAAGAGCCGTTGTGGTGGTTGTTCGGGTCGGCGTGTCTCCTTAGGCCCTCTCGCCTCGGATACGACGGGCCAGCTGGATGTCCTTGGGCATGATGGTCACCCTCTTGGCGTGGATGGCGCACAGGTTGGTGTCCTCGAAGAGCCCCACCAGGTAGGCCTCGCTGGCCTCTTGCAGGGCCATGACGGCGGAGCTCTGGAAGCGCAGGTCGGTCTTGAAGTCCTGGGCGATCTCCCTCACCAAGCGCTGGAAGGGCAGCTTGCGGATGAGGAGCTCGGTGGACTTCTGGTAGCGGCGGATCTCGCGGAGAGCCACAGTGCCGGGTCGGTAGCGGTGAGGCTTCTTGACGCCGCCGGTGGCAGGCGCGCTCTTGCGGGCAGCCTTGGTGGCCAGCTGCTTGCGAGGCGCTTTGCCGCCGGTGGACTTGCGGGCTGTCTGCTTGGTGCGGGCCATGGCGGGAGCGGTCTCTCTCAGCGACAAGCGAGGAAGAATGGAGTTCAAGCAGGCAAGAGCCCTATTTATGCACTCGAAGACGGAGGGCTGCTCTGGTTGGCTGAAGCGACCGCCCCACGTTTGAAAATAGCCCGCGGTGTGCAATGATTGGCCAATGAACCGGAGGCTGCAGCCTGTCTCTCCAATGAGCTGTGGAGAAAAAGACACCCTCCGATTGGATGATGTACGTTGGAGCCGTAGCCCGCGCTTGGGTCAGCCTTTGTCTCCGTGTCCATCCATAGTCACACGAACCACTCGCCCCCGGTCAACTGGGCGAGGAGCCCAGGATTTTATAAGTGTACTGCCCTTGGTCACCCTGGAACACGCCGCCGTTAACTGCGCTCGATTTCACGTTCACAATCGTCTGCTTTATGCAGACACCACTTCGAATCTGCCCGGATACAGTGAAAGCACCAAGGCACACGTTATTTCACATTTATTATAAACGGAGGTCTAATAAACTCCCAGACCCCCTTCTTTATTTGGTACACAGATTTCAATCCACGCAGCACCAAAAGAGCCGTTTACATGACCAAGATCACACACGGCACTCGCGTGCGGAAAGGTGCGCTATGGATTTACTGTGCCGTTTATTATTATAGAGAAGTGTGCACGCGGGGTGCAAGGGTGGGGACGAACAAGCTCTCTTCTGGACCGGGTGGATGGCTCTTAAAAGAGCCGTTGTGTTTGCAGTGTCTTGGTGCAAGCCCTTACTTCTTCTTGGGCGCTGCCTTCTTGGGCTTGGCTGCTTTGGGCTTGGCTGCCTTGGGTTTGACTACCTTGGCAGGGCTTTTCTTGGCCACTTTGGGCTTCGCCGCCTTGGCTTTCGCTGGGCTCTTGGCAGCCTTCTTGGCGGGGGCAGCCTTGGGCTTCTTGGGGCTCTTTGCTGCCGCAGGCTTCTTGACCTTCTTCGGGCTCTTCTTGACCCCCGCGGGAGCCTTTTTGGGCTTCTTGGCGGCAGGGGCAGCTTTCTTGGCCGCTGGTTTCTTGGTCTTGGCGGCCGCCTTCTTGGCCGCCTTCTTGCCCTCCAGCTGCTTCTTGTTCACCTTGAAGGATCCGGAGGCCCCGGTGCCCTTCAGCTGGGCCAGGGCGCCTTTGCTGACCAGGCTCTTGAGGGAGGCCTTGACCCGGCTCTTGTTCTTGTCCACATCGTAGCCCTCGGCGACCAGCCCCTTCTTCATGGCCGACAGGGAGACTCCCTTCCTCTCGGCAGAGGCGGTCACCACCTTCAGGATCAGATCGGCCACGCTGGGGCCGGAAGGCTTCTTGGCCTTGGAGGCCCCCGCTGTCTTCTTCTGCTGCTTTTTCTTGGGGGCGACCTCAGCGGGAGGCGCCGCGGCGGCTGGAGCGGTTTCGGCCATTGTAATGCGAGTCTCGGCGCGGGCGCTGTCACTGAACAGAAATGTCCCTCCCAAACCCGAGCCCCGTGAATATATACAGGGAGGAGCCGGCCTCTGATTGGTCCCGAGCAGACAGGGCTGTGCGAGGCACACTCGGCTCTTTGCTCCCAGCTGACTTTTGTGTTTCCTACCTTCGGATTATCCACGTTTTAAAACACAATCAGTTAAACACGCGCTTCCACGCATACATGACCAGGAGCCCAGCTTCGGCCCTCTCCCGGGCCTGCCCCCGTTTCGGATCCACCCCTCATCCCTGGCTTGTGATCCGCGGGGAGACTCGGCGCTCCCCCGACGGCGGGCGCCTCCATGCCTGAAATCCCGGGCTCCGGACCCCTTTTCCCCGGTCCTCTCTCGACTCCTGCGGCCGGGAGCGGCGGCCCGCGGGAGGGAGGGGGCTCCTGCAGGGAGCGGGCCCTGTGGCGTCACAGTGGGGCTGCGGGGGCCGCGGGGAGCGCGTTCTGGAACGGGCCGAAGTAACACAGGGCTCCGCCGGCCGAGCGCGGGGTGGAAACAATGCCAGGGAGCCCCTGGCACGGGGGCCAGGGGGCCCTCCCCGCGCGCCTGCACCCTCGGCTGTGGCACCCTCGGCTCGGGGCTTACAAGCAGCGGGGCACGGCCCTGGCTCCAGCCTCGCACGCATCACCAGGCGGCCGTGTGCTGGCAGCTTCACATGCAGGCAGAGAGCATTCACTGCCGAGCGCCGAGCCAGAGGAGGCGGGTGCAGACTCAATACAATAAATACACAGTGACACAATGAAGGAAGGCGGCCGAGTTAGGCCTACATGTTTTAAGACACCCCAAGTGAGAGCAGAGGGTGTGAATGCACCTGAAATGGTGACCCCAGTACCGGCATGGAGGCACTCTGCTGAGCTGATTTTTACAGCTGGAGCTAGGTGTACCTCTGAGGTGACATCTGTAGACAGAGTGAGTTACTGTATGTCAGACGCTGAGCCTATGACCGGGGAGGCCCACTGCGGAACTGAATAGTACAGTACAGAGTGAGGCCTGTGACTACCACTGTTCTACTGAGCCCTATCGCTGGAGTGGGGACCACTCCTGAATCCAATGGTATGTCACGAGGGAGACCTGAGACCAGAAATCATATTCTGCGCACTGTAGCCTGATCGAGGCCTGCTGCTAATTTGGATGGAGGTAGGGGAAGAAAACAAAACACTTCACAAAGTCCAGAACGCACATGAACACCATTCACAGTATCAGATCTTAGCCTTCAGGATCTCCGGCCCATCCCTAGCTTCCAGGTACATGTTTTAGTAATATTTGTGACATTTGGAGGTTTACAGCTTCAAGGGGATGAAGTCGCACCTTCTACCCAGGGTTATGGAGCTCCGCGCAGGGTGAGATTTCAGGGTTCACCCCTGGCTGGAGGTGTGAAAACAAAACAATCCACATAGTCACACCTCCAGCCAGGGGTGAACCCTGAAATCTTACCCTGCGCATAGCTCCATAACCCTGGGTAGAAGGTGCAACTACGTCCCCTTGAAGCTTATCTCCTCCAAAGGTCACAAAGTATCAGTAAAACTGGTGCCTGGAGGCTAGAAACACACCCAAGGCCATGCAGGTCTTGTTCTGATACTGTAACGGAGTTCACACCTCCAAACCTGAAATCGTACCCTGCGCGGAGCTCCATGACCCTGGGTACAAGGTGCGACTTCATCCCCTTGAAGCCTAACACCTTAAAATGTCACAAAGTATCAGTAATACTGGTGCCTGGAGGCTGGAAGTAGGCCCAAGGCCTTGCAGGCCTTATTCTGATACTGTAAAGGAGTTAAATACACTTTCCTGAGTATGTGAAGTGTTTTATTTTCACTCCTCCAGCCTGGGGTGAAGCCTGAAATCTTACCCTGCGCGGAGCTCCATGACACTGGGTACAAGGTGTGACTTCATCCCCTTGAAGCTTAACACCTTAAAATGTCACAAAGTATCAGTAATACTGGTGCCTGGAGGCTGGAAGTAGGCCCAAGGCCTTGCAGGCCTTATTCTGATACAGTAAAGGAGTTAATTACACTTTCCGGAGTATGTGAAGTGTTTTATTGTCACACCTCAAGCCTGGGGTGAACCCTGAAATCTCACCCTGCGCGGAGCTCCATGACCCTGGGTAGAAGGTGCAACTTCATCCCCTTGAAGCCTAACACCTGCAAATGTCACAAGTATCAGTAAAACTGGTGCCAGGAGGCTCGAAGTAGGCCCAAGGACTTGCAGGCCTTATTCTGATACTGTAAAGGAGATAAATACACTTTCCTGAGTATGTGAAGTGTTTTATTTTCACTCCTCCAGCCTGGGGTAAACCCTGAAATCTCACTCTGCGCGGAGCTCCATAACCCTGGGTAGAAGGTGCGGCTTCATCCCCTTGAAGCCTAACCCCTGCAAATGTCACAAGTATCAGTAAATTGGTGCCAGGAGGCTGGAAGTAGGCCCAAGGCCTTGCAGGCCTTGTTCTGATACTGTAAAGGAGTGAAATGCACTTTACTGAGTATGCGAAGTGTTTTGTTTTCACCCCTGCAGCCAGGGGTGAAACCTGAAATCTTACCCTGCGCGGAGCTCCATAACCCTGGGTAGAAGGTGCGACTTCATCCCCTTGATGCCTAACACCTGCAAATGTCACAAGTATCAGTAAATTGGTGCCTGGAGGCTGGAAACACACCCAAGGCCTTGCAGGCCTTGTTCTGATGCTGTGAAGGAGTTAAATACACTTTACTGAGTCTGTGAAGTGTTTTGTTTTCACCCCTGCAGCCAGGGGTGAAACCTGAAATCTTACCCTGCGCGGAGCTCCATGACCCTGGGTAGAAGGCGCGACTTCATCCCCTTGAAGCCTAACAACTACAAATGTCACAAGTATCAGTACAACTGGTGCCAGGAGGCTGGATGTAGGCCCAAGGCCTTGCAGGCCTTATTCTGATACTGTAAAGGAGTTAAATACACTTTCCTGAGTATGTGATGTGTTTTATTTTCACTCCTCCAGCCTGGGGCGAAGCCTGAAATCTTACCCTGCGTGGAGCTCCATGACCCTGGGTAGAAGGTGCGACTTCATCCCCTTGAAGCCTAACACCTGCAAATGTCACAAGTATCAGTAAAACTGGTGCCAGGAGGCTGGAAGTAGTCCCAAGGCCTTGCAGGCCTTATTCTGATACTGTAAAGCAGCTAAATACTCTTTCCTGAGTATGTGAAGTGTTTTATGTTCACACTTCCATCCAGGGGTGAACCCTGAAATCTCACCCTGCGCGGAGCTCCATAACCCTGGGTAGAAGGTGCGACTTCATCCCCATGATGCCTCACACCTGCAAATGTCACAAGTATCAGTAAATTGGTGCCTGGAGGCTGGAAACACACCCAAGACCTTGCAGGCCTTGTTTTGATGCTGTGAAGGAGTTAAATACACTTTACTGAGTCTGTGAAGTGTTTTGTTTTCACACCTGCAGCCGGGGGTGAAACCTGAAATCTTACCCTGCGCGGAGCTCCATAAACCTGGGTAGAAGGTGCGACTTCATCCCCTTGAAGCCTAACACCTGCAAATGTCACAAGTATCAGTAAAACTGGTGCCAGGAGTCTGGAAGTAGGCCCAAGGCCTTGCAGGCCTCATTCTGATACTGTAAAGGAGCTAAATACACTTTCCTGAGTATGTGAAGTGTTTTATTTTCCCACCTGCAGCCAGGGGTGAACCCTGAAATCTCACCCTGCGCGGAGCTCCATGACCCTGGGTAGAAGGTGCGACTTCATCCCCTTGATGCCTAACACCTGCAAATGTCACAAGTATCAGTAAAACTGGTGCCAGGAGGCTGGAAGTAGGCCCAAGGCCTTGCATGCCTTATTCTGATACTGTAAAGCAGCTACATACACTTTCCTGAGTATGTGAAGTGTTTTATGTTCACACTTCCATCCAGGGGTAAACCCTGAAATCTCACCCTGCGCGGAGCTCCATAACCCTGGGTAGAAGGTGCGACTTCATCCCCTTGAAGCCTAACCCCTGCAAATGTCACAAGTATCAGTAAACTGGTGCCAGGAGGCTGGAAGTAGGCCCAAGGCCTTGCAGGCCTTATTCTGATACTGTAAAGCACCTAATACACTTTCCTGAGTATGTGAAGTGTTTTATTTTCACACTTCCATCCAGGGGTAAACCCTGAAATCTCACCCTGCGCGGAGCTCCATAACCCTGGGTAGAAGGTGCGACTTCATCCCCTTGAAGCCTAACCCCTGCAAATGTCACAAGTATCAGTAAAACTGGTGCCAGGAGTCTGGAAGTAGGCCCAAGGCCTTGCAGGCCTCATTCTGATACTGTAAAGGAGCTAAATACACTTTCCTGAGTATGTGAAGTGTTTTATTTTCCCACCTGCAGCCAGGGGTGAACCCTGAAATCTCACCCTGCGCGGAGCTCCATGACCCTGGGTAGAAGGTGCGACTTCATCCCCTTGATGCCTAACACCTGCAAATGTCACAAGTATCAGTAAAACTGGTGCCAGGAGGCTGGAAGTAGGCCCAAGGCCTTGCATGCCTTATTCTGATACTGTAAAGCAGCTACATACACTTTCCTGAGTATGTGAAGTGTTTTATGTTCACACTTCCATCCAGGGGTAAACCCTGAAATCTCACTCTGCGCGGAGCTCCATAACCCTGGGTAGAAGGTGCGGCTTCATCCCCTTGAAGCCTAACCCCTGCAAATGTCACAAGTATCAGTAAATTGGTGCCAGGAGGCTGGAAGTAGGCCCAAGGCCTTGCAGGCCTTGTTCTGATACTGTAAAGGAGTGAAATGCACTTTACTGAGTATGCGAAGTGTTTTGTTTTCACCCCTGCAGCCAGGGGTGAAACCTGAAATCTTACCCTGCGCGGAGCTCCATAACCCTGGGTAGAAGGTGCGACTTCATCCCCTTGATGCCTAACACCTGCAAATGTCACAAGTATCAGTAAATTGGTGCCTGGAGGCTGGAAACACACCCAAGGCCTTGCAGGCCTTGTTCTGATGCTGTGAAGGAGTTAAATACACTTTACTGAGTCTGTGAAGTGTTTTGTTTTCACCCCTGCAGCCAGGGGTGAAACCTGAAATCTTACCCTGCGCGGAGCTCCATGACCCTGGGTAGAAGGCGCGACTTCATCCCCTTGAAGCCTAACACCTGCAAATGTCACAAGTATCAGAAAAACTGGTGCCAGGAGGCTGGAAGTAGGCCCAAGGCCTTGCAGGCCCTATTCTGATACTGGAAAGGAGATAAAAACACTTTCCTGAGAATGTGAAGTGTTTTATTTTCTCAGCTCAAGCCTGGGGTGAACCCTGAAATCTTACCCTGCGCGGAGCTCCATAAACCTGGGTAGAAGGTGCGACTTCATCCCCTTGAAGCCTAAAACCTGCAAATGTCACAAAGTATCAGTAAAACTAGTGCCAGGATGCTGGAAACACACACACGGCCTTGCAGGCCTCATTCTGATACTGTAAAGGAGCTAAATACACTTTCCTGAGTATGTGAAGTGTTTTATTTTCCCACCTGCAGCCAGGGGTGAACCCTGAAATCTCACCCTGCGCGGAGCTCCATGACCCTGGGTAGAAGGTGCGACTTCATCCCCTTGATGCCTAACACCTGCAAATGTCACAAGTATCAGTAAAACTGGTGCCAGGAGGCTGGAAGTAGGCCCAAGGCCTTGCATGCCTTATTCTGATACTGTAAAGCAGCTACATACACTTTCCTGAGTATGTGAAGTGTTTTATGTTCACACTTCCATCCAGGGGTAAACCCTGAAATCTCACCCTGCGCGGAGCTCCATAACCCTGGGTAGAAGGTGCGACTTCATCCCCTTGAAGCCTAACCCCTGCAAATGTCACAAGTATCAGTAAACTGGTGCCAGGAGGCTGGAAGTAGGCCCAAGGCCTTGCAGGCCTTATTCTGATACTGTAAAGCACCTAATACACTTTCCTGAGTATGTGAAGTGTTTTATTTTCACACTTCCATCCAGGGGTAAACCCTGAAATCTCACCCTGCGCGGAGCTCCATAACCCTGGGTAGAAGGTGCGACTTCATCCCCTTGAAGCCTAACCCCTGCAAATGTCACAAGTATCAGTAAAACTGGTGCCAGGAGTCTGGAAGTAGGCCCAAGGCCTTGCAGGCCTCATTCTGATACTGTAAAGGAGCTAAATACACTTTCCTGAGTATGTGAAGTGTTTTATTTTCCCACCTGCAGCCAGGGGTGAACCCTGAAATCTCACCCTGCGCGGAGCTCCATGACCCTGGGTAGAAGGTGCGACTTCATCCCCTTGATGCCTAACACCTGCAAATGTCACAAGTATCAGTAAAACTGGTGCCAGGAGGCTGGAAGTAGGCCCAAGGCCTTGCATGCCTTATTCTGATACTGTAAAGCAGCTACATACACTTTCCTGAGTATGTGAAGTGTTTTATGTTCACACTTCCATCCAGGGGTAAACCCTGAAATCTCACTCTGCGCGGAGCTCCATAACCCTGGGTAGAAGGTGCGGCTTCATCCCCTTGAAGCCTAACCCCTGCAAATGTCACAAGTATCAGTAAATTGGTGCCAGGAGGCTGGAAGTAGGCCCAAGGCCTTGCAGGCCTTGTTCTGATACTGTAAAGGAGTGAAATGCACTTTACTGAGTATGCGAAGTGTTTTGTTTTCACCCCTGCAGCCAGGGGTGAAACCTGAAATCTTACCCTGCGCGGAGCTCCATAACCCTGGGTAGAAGGTGCGACTTCATCCCCTTGATGCCTAACACCTGCAAATGTCACAAGTATCAGTAAATTGGTGCCTGGAGGCTGGAAACACACCCAAGGCCTTGCAGGCCTTGTTCTGATGCTGTGAAGGAGTTAAATACACTTTACTGAGTCTGTGAAGTGTTTTGTTTTCACCCCTGCAGCCAGGGGTGAAACCTGAAATCTTACCCTGCGCGGAGCTCCATGACCCTGGTTAGAAGGCGCGACTTCATCCCCTTGAAGCCTAACAACTACGAATGTCACAAGTATCAGTAAAACTGGTGCCAGGAGGCTGGATGTAGGCCCAAGGCCTTGCAGGCCTTATTCTGATACTGTAAAGGAGTTAAATACACTTTCCTGAGTATGTGATGTGTTTTATTTTCACTCCTCCAGCCTGGGGCGAAGCCTGAAATCTTACCCTGCGTGGAGCTCCATGACCCTGGGTAGAAGGTGCGACTTCATCCCCTTGAAGCCTAACACCTGCAAATGTCACAAGTATCAGTAAAACTGGTGCCAGGAGGCTGGAAGTAGTCCCAAGGCCTTGCAGGCCTTATTCTGATACTGTAAAGCAGCTAAATACTCTTTCCTGAGTATGTGAAGTGTTTTATGTTCACACTTCCATCCAGGGGTGAACCCTGAAATCTCACCCTGCGCGGAGTTCCATAACCCTGGATAGAAGGTGCGACTTCATCCCCTTGAAGCCTAACCCTGCAAATGTCACAAGTATCAGTAAATTGGTGCCAGGAGGCTGGAAGTAGGCCCAAGGCCTTGCAGGCCTTGTTCTGATACTGTAAAGGAGTGAAATGCACTTCACTGAGTATGTGAAGTGTTTTGTTTTCACCCCTGCAGCCAGGGGTGAAACCTGAAATCTTACCCTGCGCGGAGCTCCATAACCCTGGGTAGAAGGTGCGACTTCATCCCCTTGATGCCTAACACCTGCAAATGTCACAAGTATCAGTAAATTGGTGCCTGGAGGCTGGAAACACACCCAAGACCTTGCAGGCCTTGTTCTGATGCTGTGAAGGAGTTAAATACACTTTACTGAGTCTGTGAAGTGTTTTGTTTTCACCCCTGCAGCCAGGGGTGAAACCTGAAATCTTACCCTGCGCGGAGCTCCATGACCCTGGGTAGAAGGCGCGACTTCATCCCCTTGAAGCCTAACAACTACAAATGTCACAAGTATCAGTAAAACTGGTGCCAGGAGGCTGGATGTAGGCCCAAGGCCTTGCAGGCCTTATTCTGATACTGTAAAGGAGTTAAATACACTTTCCTGAGTATGTGATGTGTTTTATTTTCACTCCTCCAGCCTGGGGCGAAGCCTGAAATCTTACCCTGCGTGGAGCTCCATGACCCTGGGTAGAAGGTGCGACTTCATCCCCTTGAAGCCTAACACCTGCAAATGTCACAAGTATCAGTAAAACTGGTGCCAGGAGGCTGGAAGTAGTCCCAAGGCCTTGCAGGCCTTATTCTGATACTGTAAAGCAGCTAAATACTCTTTCCTGAGTATGTGAAGTGTTTTATGTTCACACTTCCATCCAGGGGTGAACCCTGAAATCTCACCCTGCGCGGAGCTCCATAACCCTGGGTAGAAGGTGCGACTTCATCCCCATGATGCCTCACACCTGCAAATGTCACAAGTATCAGTAAATTGGTGCCTGGAGGCTGGAAACACACCCAAGACCTTGCAGGCCTTGTTCTGATGCTGTGAAGGAGTTAAATACACTTTACTGAGTCTGTGAAGTGTTTTGTTTTCACCCCTGCAGCCAGGGGTGAAACCTGAAATCTTACCCTGCGCGGAGCTCCATGACCCTGGGTAGAAGGCGCGACTTCATCCCCTTGAAGCCTAACAACTACAAATGTCACAAGTATCAGTAAAACTGGTGCCAGGAGGCTGGATGTAGGCCCAAGGCCTTGCAGGCCTTATTCTGATACTGTAAAGGAGTTAAATACACTTTCCTGAGTATGTGATGTGTTTTATTTTCACTCCTCCAGCCTGGGGCGAAGCCTGAAATCTTACCCTGCGTGGAGCTCCATGACCCTGGGTAGAAGGTGCGACTTCATCCCCTTGAAGCCTAACACCTGCAAATGTCACAAGTATCAGTAAAACTGGTGCCAGGAGGCTGGAAGTAGTCCCAAGGCCTTGCAGGCCTTATTCTGATACTGTAAAGCAGCTAAATACTCTTTCCTGAGTATGTGAAGTGTTTTATGTTCACACTTCCATCCAGGGGTGAACCCTGAAATCTCACCCTGCGCGGAGCTCCATAACCCTGGGTAGAAGGTGCGACTTCATCCCCATGATGCCTCACACCTGCAAATGTCACAAGTATCAGTAAATTGGTGCCTGGAGGCTGGAAACACACCCAAGACCTTGCAGGCCTTATTCTGATACTGTAAAGCAGCTAAATACACTTTCCTGAGTATGTGAAGTGTTTTATTTTCACACTTCCATCCGGGGGTAAACCCTGAAATCTCACCCTGCGCGGAGCTCCATAACCCTGGGTAGAAGGTGCGACTTCATCCCCTTGAAGCCTAACCCCTGCAAATGTCACAAGTATCAGTAAACTGGTGCCATGAGGCTGGAAGTAGGCCCAAGGCCTTGCAGGCCTTATTCTGATACTGTAAAGCACCTAATACACTTTCCTGAGTATGTGAAGTGTTTTATTTTCACACTTCCATCCAGGGGTAAACCCTGAAATCTTACCCTGCGCGGAGCTCCATAACCCTGGGTAGAAGGTGCGACTTCATCCCCTTGATGCCTAACACCTGCAAATGTCACAAGTATCAGTAAATTGGTGCCTGGAGGCTGGAAACACACCCAAGGCCTTGCAGGCCTTGTTCTGATGCTGTGAAAGAGTTAAATACACTTTACTGAGTCTGTGAAGTGTTTTGTTTTCACCCCTGCAGCCAGGGGTGAAACCTGAAATCTTACCCTGCGCGGAGCTCCATGACCCTGGGTAGAAGGTGCTACTTCATCCCCTTGAAGCCTAACACCTGCAAATGTCACAAGTATCAGTAAAACTGGTGCCAGGAGTCTGGAAGTAGGCCCAAGGCCTTGCAGGCCTCATTCTGATACTGTAAAGGAGCTAAATACACTTTCCTGAGTATGTGAAGTGTTTTATTTTCCCACCTGCAGCCAGGGGTGAACCCTGAAATCTCACCCTGCGCGGAGCTCCATGACCCTGGGTAGAAGGTGCGACTTCATCCCCTTGATGCCTAACACCTGCAAATGTCACAAGTATCAGTAAAACTGGTGCCAGGAGGCTGGAAGTAGTCCCAAGGCCTTGCAGGCCTTATTCTGATACTGTAAAGCAGCTACATACACTTTCCTGAGTATGTGAAGTGTTTTATGTTCACACTTCCATCCAGGGGTAAACCCTGAAATCTCACTCTGCGCGGAGCTCCATAACCCTGGGTAGAAGGTGCGGCTTCATCCCCTTGAAGCCTAACCCCTGCAAATGTCACAAGTATCAGTAAATTGGTGCCAGGAGGCTGGAAGTAGGCCCAAGGCCTTGCAGGCCTTGTTCTGATACTGTAAAGGAGTGAAATGCACTTTACTGAGTATGCGAAGTGTTTTGTTTTCACCCCTGCAGCCAGGGGTGAAACCTGAAATCTTACCCTGCGCGGAGCTCCATAACCCTGGGTAGAAGGTGCGACTTCATCCCCTTGATGCCTAACACCTGCAAATGTCACAAGTATCAGTAAATTGGTGCCTGGAGGCTGGAAACACACCCAAGGCCTTGCAGGCCTTGTTCTGATGCTGTGAAGGAGTTAAATACACTTTACTGAGTCTGTGAAGTGTTTTGTTTTCACCCCTGCAGCCAGGGGTGAAACCTGAAATCTTACCCTGCGCGGAGCTCCATGACCCTGGGTAGAAGGCGCGACTTCATCCCCTTGAAGCCTAACAACTACAAATGTCACAAGTATCAGTAAAACTGGTGCCAGGAGGCTGGATGTAGGCCCAAGGCCTTGCAGGCCTTATTCTGATACTGTAAAGGAGTTAAATACACTTTCCTGAGTATGTGATGTGTTTTATTTTCACTCCTCCAGCCTGGGGCGAAGCCTGAAATCTTACCCTGCGTGGAGCTCCATGACCCTGGGTAGAAGGTGCGACTTCATCCCCTTGAAGCCTAACACCTGCAAATGTCACAAGTATCAGTAAAACTGGTGCCAGGAGGCTGGAAGTAGTCCCAAGGCCTTGCAGGCCTTATTCTGATACTGTAAAGCAGCTAAATACTCTTTCCTGAGTATGTGAAGTGTTTTATGTTCACACTTCCATCCAGGGGTGAACCCTGAAATCTCACCCTGCGCGGAGCTCCATAACCCTGGGTAGAAGGTGCGACTTCATCCCCATGATGCCTCACACCTGCAAATGTCACAAGTATCAGTAAATTGGTGCCTGGAGGCTGGAAACACACCCAAGACCTTGCAGGCCTTGTTTTGATGCTGTGAAGGAGTTAAATACACTTTACTGAGTCTGTGAAGTGTTTTGTTTTCACACCTGCAGCCGGGGGTGAAACCTGAAATCTTACCCTGCGCGGAGCTCCATAAACCTGGGTAGAAGGTGCGACTTCATCCCCTTGAAGCCTAACACCTGCAAATGTCACAAGTATCAGTAAAACTGGTGCCAGGAGTCTGGAAGTAGGCCCAAGGCCTTGCAGGCCTCATTCTGATACTGTAAAGGAGCTAAATACACTTTCCTGAGTATGTGAAGTGTTTTATTTTCCCACCTGCAGCCAGGGGTGAACCCTGAAATCTCACCCTGCGCGGAGCTCCATAACCCTGGGTAGAAGGTGCGACTTCATCCCCTTGAAGCCTAACCCCTGCAAATGTCACAAGTATCAGTAAACTGGTGCCAGGAGGCTGGAAGTAGGCCCAAGGCCTTGCAGGCCTTATTCTGATACTGTAAAGCACCTAATACACTTTCCTGAGTATGTGAAGTGTTTTATTTTCACACTTCCATCCAGGGGTAAACCCTGAAATCTCACCCTGCGCGGAGCTCCATAACCCTGGGTAGAAGGTGCGACTTCATCCCCTTGAAGCCTAACCCCTGCAAATGTCACAAGTATCAGTAAAACTGGTGCCAGGAGTCTGGAAGTAGGCCCAAGGCCTTGCAGGCCTCATTCTGATACTGTAAAGGAGCTAAATACACTTTCCTGAGTATGTGAAGTGTTTTATTTTCCCACCTGCAGCCAGGGGTGAACCCTGAAATCTCACCCTGCGCGGAGCTCCATGACCCTGGGTAGAAGGTGCGACTTCATCCCCTTGATGCCTAACACCTGCAAATGTCACAAGTATCAGTAAAACTGGTGCCAGGAGGCTGGAAGTAGGCCCAAGGCCTTGCATGCCTTATTCTGATACTGTAAAGCAGCTACATACACTTTCCTGAGTATGTGAAGTGTTTTATGTTCACACTTCCATCCAGGGGTAAACCCTGAAATCTCACTCTGCGCGGAGCTCCATAACCCTGGGTAGAAGGTGCGGCTTCATCCCCTTGAAGCCTAACCCCTGCAAATGTCACAAGTATCAGTAAATTGGTGCCAGGAGGCTGGAAGTAGGCCCAAGGCCTTGCAGGCCTTGTTCTGATACTGTAAAGGAGTGAAATGCACTTTACTGAGTATGCGAAGTGTTTTGTTTTCACCCCTGCAGCCAGGGGTGAAACCTGAAATCTTACCCTGCGCGGAGCTCCATAACCCTGGGTAGAAGGTGCGACTTCATCCCCTTGATGCCTAACACCTGCAAATGTCACAAGTATCAGTAAATTGGTGCCTGGAGGCTGGAAACACACCCAAGGCCTTGCAGGCCTTGTTCTGATGCTGTGAAGGAGTTAAATACACTTTACTGAGTCTGTGAAGTGTTTTGTTTTCACCCCTGCAGCCAGGGGTGAAACCTGAAATCTTACCCTGCGCGGAGCTCCATGACCCTGGTTAGAAGGCGCGACTTCATCCCCTTGAAGCCTAACAACTACGAATGTCACAAGTATCAGTAAAACTGGTGCCAGGAGGCTGGATGTAGGCCCAAGGCCTTGCAGGCCTTATTCTGATACTGTAAAGGAGTTAAATACACTTTCCTGAGTATGTGATGTGTTTTATTTTCACTCCTCCAGCCTGGGGCGAAGCCTGAAATCTTACCCTGCGTGGAGCTCCATGACCCTGGGTAGAAGGTGCGACTTCATCCCCTTGAAGCCTAACACCTGCAAATGTCACAAGTATCAGTAAAACTGGTGCCAGGAGGCTGGAAGTAGTCCCAAGGCCTTGCAGGCCTTATTCTGATACTGTAAAGCAGCTAAATACTCTTTCCTGAGTATGTGAAGTGTTTTATGTTCACACTTCCATCCAGGGGTGAACCCTGAAATCTCACCCTGCGCGGAGCTCCATAACCCTGGGTAGAAGGTGCGACTTCATCCCCATGATGCCTCACACCTGCAAATGTCACAAGTATCAGTAAATTGGTGCCTGGAGGCTGGAAACACACCCAAGACCTTGCAGGCCTTATTCTGATACTGTAAAGCAGCTAAATACACTTTCCTGAGTATGTGAAGTGTTTTATTTTCACACTTCCATCCGGGGGTAAACCCTGAAATCTCACCCTGCGCGGAGCTCCATAACCCTGGGTAGAAGGTGCGGCTTCATCCCCTTGAAGCCTAACCCCTGCAAATGTCACAAGTATCAGTAAATTGGTGCCTGGAGGCTGGAAACACACCCAAGGCCTTGCAGGCCTTGTTCTGATGCTGTGAAGGAGTTAAATACACTTTACTGAGTCTGTGAAGTGTTTTGTTTTCACCCCTGCAGCCAGGGGTGAAACCTGAAATCTTACCCTGCGCGGAGCTCCATAACCCTGGGTAGAAGGTGCGACTTCATCCCCTTGAAGCCTAACACCTTTAAATGTCACAAGTATCAGTAAAACTGGTGCCAGGAGGCTGGAAGTAGGCCCAAGGCCTTGCAGGCCTTGTTCTGATACTGTTAAGGGTTAAATAGACTGTACTGAGTATGTGAAGTGTTTTATTTTCGCACCACAGCCAGGGGTGAATCCTGAAATCTTACCCTGCGCGGAGCTCCATAACCCTGGGTAGAAGGTGCGACTTCATCCCCTTGAAGCCTAACACCTGCAAATGTCACAAGTATCAGTAAAATTGGTGCCTGGAGGCTGGAGGTAGGCCCAAGGCCTTGTTCTGATACTGTAAAGGGGTTAAATACACTTTGCTGAGTATGTGAAGTGTTGCGTTTTCACATCTCCAGCCCGGGGCGAAACTTGAAATCTTACCCTGCGCGGAGCTCCATAGCCCTGGGTAGAACGAGCTACTGTGTCCCCATAAACCTGTAAATTTCAAAATGTCATAAAAAGAACAAAACAAGCGCCTGGAGGCTAGAAATGGGCCCGAGACACTGAAGTCTTGGATCTGATAATGTAAAGGGCTTTATGTACCCTTTGAGTGAAGTATTTTTCCCACCTCCAGTCGAGGGGTAAATCCTGAAATATTACCCCAATTGGAGCACCCTGTGTAGAAAAAGTGACTTCGTCCCATTTGACCTAAAATTTTAGTATTTTTATTTTTATTTTTTATTAAACATTGTTAAAGGGGTGACTGGAGGCTACAAAATGGACCAGATACTGTGAAGGACGTTATTTCATTTTTGGGTGAAAAAAAATAAAAATATATGTATTTTATTAGGATTACGATTTTTTTTTTTTTGGGGGGCCCATCTCCAGCTGAGGGGGAAAACCTGAAATGTTACCCGAAGTGGAGCTCCATTGCCCCGGGTAGAAGTAGTGCCGTGGTCCCCTTGAACCAAAATGTCAACAAAACAATAATAAAAAAAAAAAAGCACTAAAACAGGTGCTTAGAGTCCCGAAATCGGTCACAAAAAAAATGAGGATCGCACACCCCATGGGCCTGCATGGGAACGCTCTATTTTACCGACTATTAAGCCCCCACGAAGTGGGGGCTTACAGCGCCCGAGCGAGAGACAAAAGTTAGAGGTAGCGCGGCCGTTCCGCCGCCCGGCCATCTGGTCGCGCAGCTCCGTGGGCCATCTGGTCGCGCAAATCGGCGACCAGATGGCCGGCCGCGCGGCCGCCGCCGCTAGCTCGAACCTTTGTCCCTCATTCGTGTTCTGTAAGCCCCCACTACGTGGGGGCTTAATAGTCGAGGGAAATGACCGGCCCTGGGCCGGGCCAAACTCGCCATGGGTCCCCAGTCCAGGGCTCCAGGATGGCGGGCCCCCGGGCCGGGCTATACCCGCCTTAGGTCCCAAGTACAGAGCTCCAGAATGGCGGGCCCCTGGGCCGGGCTATACCCGCCTTAGGTGGCCAGTACAGGGCTTCAGGACAGCGGGCCCCGTGGGCGGGACTAGGATGGACGCGGGGCTCCAGGAAGGTGCCCTGGCCCCAGGACAGTGCCTTGCATGGCGGTTTCGGAGAAATGCCCCCCTCACCCGACCGGCTGTGGGCCTACAAAGCAGGCCTGCCCTGCGGGATCCCTAGTGCATAGATACAGCTCTCCCATGACATCGTGGTCGGCTCTTAAAAGAGCCTTTGGGTTGGTGTTTTTTTTTCTCTTTCTTTCCGTGGGCAAGTCGAGAGTTTAACCGCCGAATCCGTAGAGGGTGCGGCCCTGGCGCTTCAGGGCGTAAACGACATCCATGGCGGTGACGGTCTTCCTCTTGGCGTGCTCGGTGTAGGTGACGGCGTCCCGGATCACATTCTCCAGGAAAACCTTCAGCACCCCGCGGGTCTCCTCGTAGATGAGGCCGGAGATGCGCTTGACCCCGCCACGGCGCGCCAGGCGGCGAATGGCCGGCTTGGTGATGCCCTGGATGTTGTCCCGGAGCACCTTGCGGTGCCTCTTGGCGCCGCCTTTGCCGAGCCCCTTCCCTCCTTTGCCGCGTCCAGACATGTTGTCCTGTCGGTACTGTGACTGAGCAGAAATGAGGAAACAGCCAGCGACGGCTGCTTATATGGAGGAGCTGCGGCGGACCGGCTAGGGCGCTCCAAGCGGCCCACGTGACTCAACGGAAGGCGAGGGGGAGCCCGCCCCTGGACCGCCCTCTGCAGGGAGCGGGGGGCTGGAGCGGCCGTTGCCGTTTGAAAAAGAGCGCGCTCCCAGCCGCCTCTTTGTCGTGGGCTCAGCAGCTGCCGCCGGGGCACGGATCACAGTCAAGCACACACACACGCCTCCCTTCCCGGCCCCCACTCATCACCGCGGCCCGCCTAACCCTGGCGCTCGGTGCCCGCTCCCACTATGAACAGCAGGCTCTGAAATGTTTTAATGGAGCCAACACATTAACGGCCTCACCGGCACCACCCCGCTGTGTGCGGCCGCCCGCAACCCCGTAACACTGTCCACAGGTCAGGCCCGGTCGTGGCAAGTCTGTAAACTGCCCCTATAAACACGTATTTATTTATTTTTACAAAAAGATTATTCTCGTCGGCCTCAAGCTCGGTTTTGGGACGGGGGCAGCATTTATGTGTCCGTCCGAGGGCTTGGGCATCCCTCCTATGTAGCGACGGTGCGGGCGCTGCCGCGACTATGAAGCCTGCCAGAGTAACACCTTGGCACGGATACGCTCTTTGATGGAGTCTGTGGTTGGCCCTGAAAAGAGCCTTTGTGTTTAGGGTGTGTTTCCACGGTGGTCTGCGGGCCTTTACTTGCTTGCTTTGCCCCCTGCCTTGTGGCTCTCGGTTTTCTTGGGCAGCAGCACGGCCTGGATGTTGGGCAGGACTCCTCCCTGGGCGATGGTGACTCGGCCCAGCAGCTTATTCAGCTCCTCGTCGTTGCGGATGGCCAGCTGGAGGTGTCTGGGGATGATGCGGGTCTTCTTGTTGTCACGGGCAGCGTTGCCGGCCAGCTCCAGGATCTCAGCGGTCAGGTACTCCAGGACTGCAGCCAAATAGACGGGGGCACCGGCGCCCACCCTCTCGGCGTAGCTTCCCTTCCGGAGTAACCTGTGCACACGGCCCACGGGGAACTGGAGCCCGGCTCTGGAAGAGCGTGTCTTGGCCTTAGCGCGGGCCTTTCCTCCTTGCTTTCCGCGTCCAGACATGGCGATCGATGCAGGGGCTCACTCACACAACAGAGAGATTAGTACTGCTGTTCGGCTCGACTCCGGCGATATAAAGACTTCGGGTGCGTCTGATTGGTTGACAGCTAGGCGCTGATAGTACTTCTCATTGGAGGGAGGAGGGCTTCTGTTTCACCAATCAGAGACCCAGAACCGCAGTACACTAGGAGGTGGGGGGCTTGCCTTTGCCTGCCAATGAGAAGGGAGAGCAGAGAAGCAGCTACTTTACACGCCCAGCCTATAAATACAAGTGCCGGGCTCGCCTGGCCTTATTTCTCTCGGCTCCACAGGAAGCGGTGCAGATTGTCGACCATGCCTGAACCAGCCAAGTCCGCGCCGGCTCCCAAGAAGGGCTCCAAGAAAGCGCTCTCCAAGCCGCCCAAGAAGGACGGGAAGAAGCGCAAGAGGAGCAGGAAGGAAAGCTATGCAATCTACATTTACAAAGTGATGAAGCAGGTGCACCCGGACACCGGCATCTCCTCTAAGGCCATGGGCATCATGAACTCCTTCGTGAACGACATCTTCGAGCGCATCGCCGGGGAGGCTTCCCGCCTGGCCCACTACAACTCGCGGCGCACCATCACCTCCCGGGAGATCCAGACCGCAGTGCGTCTGCTGCTGCCCGGAGAGCTGGCCAAGCACGCCGTGTCGGAGGGCACCAAGGCCGTCACCAAGTACACCAGCGCCAAGTAAGGCTTCGAGGCGCATCCCCAACTAACACAACGGCTCTTTTAAGGGCCAACCACGTCCTCCCCTAAGAGCTAATGTGCTTCTATTATGACCGGAGAAATAAGTGTTTTAAAAGGTAATGTTGAGCGCACAAGACCCGCTCTCACGGGTCTTGCTGCAGACCGAGGGACGATGGAGCAGGCAACCCGTTTTTAATAAACATGTTTATATGAATGAGCCCTCTCTTTGGGACCAAGTCTCACGTAAGCACTGTAATGTAACGATGACGTTAAATGAGCGAGGGACGATGGAGCAGGCAACCCGTTTTGCCTGTTTAAATAAACCTGTTTATATGAATGAGCCCTCTCTTTGGTACCAAGTGTCACATAAGCACTGTAATGTAACGATGACGTTAAATGAGCCCACGGGCTTATTGTTTTCGGCGACCAGTTTTAGTGTGTGCGGGTGTCACGTTGTGTTTGTACTTTAAGACCAAGGGCAACGGCAATAATCCGCCCCTGGGCAAGCGCTCCCGAAATCGGACACATGAACCCGATGTACCGGGAGCACAGATGCCCCACAGCGCTGGCTTGTGACCAGCGGATCCCAACACAACCCTCCACCCAAACAAAGCTCTTTATTAAACGATGGACACATTGAAGATGCGATTGTGCACTGTGAACACGGAGTGCTCTGGTCACCCAGTGCCGGTATAAGTTACCCAGTACTCGTGGTACTCTCAGCCAGCCCACCCACCCTAACCTGTAGAACATGCCATGGCAGATAAGAGAAGCTCGTATGTGACAGGGTGGTGGCCCTTAAAAGAGCCGTTGTGGTGGTTGTTCGGGTCGGCGTGTCTCCTTAGGCCCTCTCGCCTCGGATACGACGGGCCAGCTGGATGTCCTTGGGCATGATGGTCACCCTCTTGGCGTGGATGGCGCACAGGTTGGTGTCCTCGAAGAGCCCCACCAGGTAGGCCTCGCTGGCCTCTTGCAGGGCCATGACGGCGGAGCTCTGGAAGCGCAGGTCGGTCTTGAAGTCCTGGGCGATCTCCCTCACCAAGCGCTGGAAGGGCAGCTTGCGGATGAGGAGCTCGGTGGACTTCTGGTAGCGGCGGATCTCGCGGAGAGCCACAGTGCCGGGTCGGTAGCGGTGAGGCTTCTTGACGCCGCCGGTGGCAGGCGCGCTCTTGCGGGCAGCCTTGGTGGCCAGCTGCTTGCGAGGCGCTTTGCCGCCGGTGGACTTGCGGGCTGTCTGCTTGGTGCGGGCCATGGCGGGAGCGGTCTCTCTCAGCGACAAGCGAGGAAGAATGGAGTTCAAGCAGGCAAGAGCCCTATTTATGCACTCGAAGACGGAGGGCTGCTCTGGTTGGCTGAAGCGACCGCCCCACGTTTGAAAATAGCCCGCGGTGTGCAATGATTGGCCAATGAACCGGAGGCTGCAGCCTGTCTCTCCAATGAGCTGTGGAGAAAAAGACACCCTCCGATTGGATGATGTACGTTGGAGCCGTAGCCCGCGCTTGGGTCAGCCTTTGTCTCCGTGTCCATCCATAGTCACACGAACCACTCGCCCCCGGTCAACTGGGCGAGGAGCCCAGGATTTTATAAGTGTACTGCCCTTGGTCACCCTGGAACACGCCGCCGTTAACTGCGCTCGATTTCACGTTCACAATCGTCTGCTTTATGCAGACACCACTTCGAATCTGCCCGGATACAGTGAAAGCACCAAGGCACACGTTATTTCACATTTATTATAAACGGAGGTCTAATAAACTCCCAGACCCCCTTCTTTATTTGGTACACAGATTTCAATCCACGCAGCACCAAAAGAGCCGTTTACATGACCAAGATCACACACGGCACTCGCGTGCGGAAAGGTGCGCTATGGATTTACTGTGCCGTTTATTATTATAGAGAAGTGTGCACGCGGGGTGCAAGGGTGGGGACGAACAAGCTCTCTTCTGGACCGGGTGGATGGCTCTTAAAAGAGCCGTTGTGTTTGCAGTGTCTTGGTGCAAGCCCTTACTTCTTCTTGGGCGCTGCCTTCTTGGGCTTGGCTGCTTTGGGCTTGGCTGCCTTGGGTTTGACTACCTTGGCAGGGCTTTTCTTGGCCACTTTGGGCTTCGCCGCCTTGGCTTTCGCTGGGCTCTTGGCAGCCTTCTTGGCGGGGGCAGCCTTGGGCTTCTTGGGGCTCTTTGCTGCCGCAGGCTTCTTGACCTTCTTCGGGCTCTTCTTGACCCCCGCGGGAGCCTTTTTGGGCTTCTTGGCGGCAGGGGCAGCTTTCTTGGCCGCTGGTTTCTTGGTCTTGGCGGCCGCCTTCTTGGCCGCCTTCTTGCCCTCCAGCTGCTTCTTGTTCACCTTGAAGGATCCGGAGGCCCCGGTGCCCTTCAGCTGGGCCAGGGCGCCTTTGCTGACCAGGCTCTTGAGGGAGGCCTTGACCCGGCTCTTGTTCTTGTCCACATCGTAGCCCTCGGCGACCAGCCCCTTCTTCATGGCCGACAGGGAGACTCCCTTCCTCTCGGCAGAGGCGGTCACCACCTTCAGGATCAGATCGGCCACGCTGGGGCCGGAAGGCTTCTTGGCCTTGGAGGCCCCCGCTGTCTTCTTCTGCTGCTTTTTCTTGGGGGCGACCTCAGCGGGAGGCGCCGCGGCGGCTGGAGCGGTTTCGGCCATTGTAATGCGAGTCTCGGCGCGGGCGCTGTCACTGAACAGAAATGTCCCTCCCAAACCCGAGCCCCGTGAATATATACAGGGAGGAGCCGGCCTCTGATTGGTCCCGAGCAGACAGGGCTGTGCGAGGCACACTCGGCTCTTTGCTCCCAGCTGACTTTTGTGTTTCCTACCTTCGGATTATCCACGTTTTAAAACACAATCAGTTAAACACGCGCTTCCACGCATACATGACCAGGAGCCCAGCTTCGGCCCTCTCCCGGGCCTGCCCCCGTTTCGGATCCACCCCTCATCCCTGGCTTGTGATCCGCGGGGAGACTCGGCGCTCCCCCGACGGCGGGCGCCTCCATGCCTGAAATCCCGGGCTCCGGACCCCTTTTCCCCGGTCCTCTCTCGACTCCTGCGGCCGGGAGAGGCGGCCCGCGGGAGGGAGGGGGCTCCTGCAGGGAGCGGGCCCTGTGGCGTCACAGTGGGGCTGCGGGGGCCGCGGGGAGCGCGTTCTGGAACGGGCCGAAGTAACACAGGGCTCCGCCGGCCGAGCGCGGGGTGGAAACAATGCCAGGGAGCCCCTGGCACGGGGGCCAGGGGGCCCTCCCCGCGCGCCTGCACCCTCGGCTGTGGCACCCTCGGCTCGGGGCTTACAAGCAGCGGGGCACGGCCCTGGCTCCAGCCTCGCACGCATCACCAGGCGGCCGTGTGCTGGCAGCTTCACATGCAGGCAGAGAGCATTCACTGCCGAGCGCCGAGCCAGAGGAGGCGGGTGCAGACTCAATACAATAAATACACAGTGACACAATGAAGGAAGGCGGCCGAGTTAGGCCTACATGTTTTAAGACACCCCAAGTGAGAGCAGAGGGTGTGAATGCACCTGAAATGGTGACCCCAGTACCGGCATGGAGGCACTCTGCTGAGCTGATTTTTACAGCTGGAGCTAGGTGTACCTCTGAGGTGACATCTGTAGACAGAGTGAGTTACTGTATGTCAGACGCTGAGCCTATGACCGGGGAGGCCCACTGCGGAACTGAATAGTACAGTACAGAGTGAGGCCTGTGACTACCACTGTTCTACTGAGCCCTATCGCTGGAGTGGGGACCACTCCTGAATCCAATGGTATGTCACGAGGGAGACCTGAGACCAGAAATCATATTCTGCGCACTGTAGCCTGATCGAGGCCTGCTGCTAATTTGGATGGAGGTAGGGGAAGAAAACAAAACACTTCACAAAGTCCAGAACGCACATGAACACCATTCACAGTATCAGATCTTAGCCTTCAGGATCTCCGGCCCATCCCTAGCTTCCAGGTACATGTTTTAGTAATATTTGTGACATTTGGAGGTTTACAGCTTCAAGGGGATGAAGTCGCACCTTCTACCCAGGGTTATGGAGCTCCGCGCAGGGTGAGATTTCAGGGTTCACCCCTGGCTGGAGGTGTGAAAACAAAACAATCCACATAGTCACACCTCCAGCCAGGGGTGAACCCTGAAATCTCACCCTGCGCATAGCTCCATAACCCTGGGTAGAAGGTGCAACTACGTCCCCTTGAAGCTTATCTCCTCCAAAGGTCACAAAGTATCAGTAAAACTGGTGCCTGGAGGCTAGAAACACACCCAAGGCCATGCAGGTCTTGTTCTGATACTGTAACGGAGTTCACACCTCCAAACCTGAAATCGTACCCTGCGCGGAGCTCCATGACCCTGGGTACAAGGTGCGACTTCATCCCCTTGAAGCCTAACACCTTAAAATGTCACAAAGTATCAGTAATACTGGTGCCTGGAGGCTGGAAGTAGGCCCAAGGCCTTGCAGGCCTTATTCTGATACTGTAAAGGAGTTAAATACACTTTCCTGAGTATGTGAAGTGTTTTATTTTCACTCCTCCAGCCTGGGGTGAAGCCTGAAATCTTACCCTGCGCGGAGCTCCATGACACTGGGTACAAGGTGTGACTTCATCCCCTTGAAGCTTAACACCTTAAAATGTCACAAAGTATCAGTAATACTGGTGCCTGGAGGCTGGAAGTAGGCCCAAGGCCTTGCAGGCCTTATTCTGATACAGTAAAGGAGTTAATTACACTTTCCGGAGTATGTGAAGTGTTTTATTGTCACACCTCAAGCCTGGGGTGAACCCTGAAATCTCACCCTGCGCGGAGCTCCATGACCCTGGGTAGAAGGTGCAACTTCATCCCCTTGAAGCCTAACACCTGCAAATGTCACAAGTATCAGTAAAACTGGTGCCAGGAGGCTCGAAGTAGGCCCAAGGACTTGCAGGCCTTATTCTGATACTGTAAAGGAGATAAATACACTTTCCTGAGTATGTGAAGTGTTTTATTTTCACTCCTCCAGCCTGGGGTAAACCCTGAAATCTCACTCTGCGCGGAGCTCCATAACCCTGGGTAGAAGGTGCGGCTTCATCCCCTTGAAGCCTAACCCCTGCAAATGTCACAAGTATCAGTAAATTGGTGCCAGGAGGCTGGAAGTAGGCCCAAGGCCTTGCAGGCCTTGTTCTGATACTGTAAAGGAGTGAAATGCACTTTACTGAGTATGCGAAGTGTTTTGTTTTCACCCCTGCAGCCAGGGGTGAAACCTGAAATCTTACCCTGCGCGGAGCTCCATAACCCTGGGTAGAAGGTGCGACTTCATCCCCTTGATGCCTAACACCTGCAAATGTCACAAGTATCAGTAAATTGGTGCCTGGAGGCTGGAAACACACCCAAGGCCTTGCAGGCCTTGTTCTGATGCTGTGAAGGAGTTAAATACACTTTACTGAGTCTGTGAAGTGTTTTGTTTTCACCCCTGCAGCCAGGGGTGAAACCTGAAATCTTACCCTGCGCGGAGCTCCATGACCCTGGGTAGAAGGCGCGACTTCATCCCCTTGAAGCCTAACAACTACAAATGTCACAAGTATCAGTACAACTGGTGCCAGGAGGCTGGATGTAGGCCCAAGGCCTTGCAGGCCTTATTCTGATACTGTAAAGGAGTTAAATACACTTTCCTGAGTATGTGATGTGTTTTATTTTCACTCCTCCAGCCTGGGGCGAAGCCTGAAATCTTACCCTGCGTGGAGCTCCATGACCCTGGGTAGAAGGTGCGACTTCATCCCCTTGAAGCCTAACACCTGCAAATGTCACAAGTATCAGTAAAACTGGTGCCAGGAGGCTGGAAGTAGTCCCAAGGCCTTGCAGGCCTTATTCTGATACTGTAAAGCAGCTAAATACTCTTTCCTGAGTATGTGAAGTGTTTTATGTTCACACTTCCATCCAGGGGTGAACCCTGAAATCTCACCCTGCGCGGAGCTCCATAACCCTGGGTAGAAGGTGCGACTTCATCCCCATGATGCCTCACACCTGCAAATGTCACAAGTATCAGTAAATTGGTGCCTGGAGGCTGGAAACACACCCAAGACCTTGCAGGCCTTGTTTTGATGCTGTGAAGGAGTTAAATACACTTTACTGAGTCTGTGAAGTGTTTTGTTTTCACACCTGCAGCCGGGGGTGAAACCTGAAATCTTACCCTGCGCGGAGCTCCATAAACCTGGGTAGAAGGTGCGACTTCATCCCCTTGAAGCCTAACACCTGCAAATGTCACAAGTATCAGTAAAACTGGTGCCAGGAGTCTGGAAGTAGGCCCAAGGCCTTGCAGGCCTCATTCTGATACTGTAAAGGAGCTAAATACACTTTCCTGAGTATGTGAAGTGTTTTATTTTCCCACCTGCAGCCAGGGGTGAACCCTGAAATCTCACCCTGCGCGGAGCTCCATGACCCTGGGTAGAAGGTGCGACTTCATCCCCTTGATGCCTAACACCTGCAAATGTCACAAGTATCAGTAAAACTGGTGCCAGGAGGCTGGAAGTAGGCCCAAGGCCTTGCATGCCTTATTCTGATACTGTAAAGCAGCTACATACACTTTCCTGAGTATGTGAAGTGTTTTATGTTCACACTTCCATCCAGGGGTAAACCCTGAAATCTCACCCTGCGCGGAGCTCCATAACCCTGGGTAGAAGGTGCGACTTCATCCCCTTGAAGCCTAACCCCTGCAAATGTCACAAGTATCAGTAAACTGGTGCCAGGAGGCTGGAAGTAGGCCCAAGGCCTTGCAGGCCTTATTCTGATACTGTAAAGCACCTAATACACTTTCCTGAGTATGTGAAGTGTTTTATTTTCACACTTCCATCCAGGGGTAAACCCTGAAATCTCACCCTGCGCGGAGCTCCATAACCCTGGGTAGAAGGTGCGACTTCATCCCCTTGAAGCCTAACCCCTGCAAATGTCACAAGTATCAGTAAAACTGGTGCCAGGAGTCTGGAAGTAGGCCCAAGGCCTTGCAGGCCTCATTCTGATACTGTAAAGGAGCTAAATACACTTTCCTGAGTATGTGAAGTGTTTTATTTTCCCACCTGCAGCCAGGGGTGAACCCTGAAATCTCACCCTGCGCGGAGCTCCATGACCCTGGGTAGAAGGTGCGACTTCATCCCCTTGATGCCTAACACCTGCAAATGTCACAAGTATCAGTAAAACTGGTGCCAGGAGGCTGGAAGTAGGCCCAAGGCCTTGCATGCCTTATTCTGATACTGTAAAGCAGCTACATACACTTTCCTGAGTATGTGAAGTGTTTTATGTTCACACTTCCATCCAGGGGTAAACCCTGAAATCTCACTCTGCGCGGAGCTCCATAACCCTGGGTAGAAGGTGCGGCTTCATCCCCTTGAAGCCTAACCCCTGCAAATGTCACAAGTATCAGTAAATTGGTGCCAGGAGGCTGGAAGTAGGCCCAAGGCCTTGCAGGCCTTGTTCTGATACTGTAAAGGAGTGAAATGCACTTTACTGAGTATGCGAAGTGTTTTGTTTTCACCCCTGCAGCCAGGGGTGAAACCTGAAATCTTACCCTGCGCGGAGCTCCATAACCCTGGGTAGAAGGTGCGACTTCATCCCCTTGATGCCTAACACCTGCAAATGTCACAAGTATCAGTAAATTGGTGCCTGGAGGCTGGAAACACACCCAAGGCCTTGCAGGCCTTGTTCTGATGCTGTGAAGGAGTTAAATACACTTTACTGAGTCTGTGAAGTGTTTTGTTTTCACCCCTGCAGCCAGGGGTGAAACCTGAAATCTTACCCTGCGCGGAGCTCCATGACCCTGGGTAGAAGGCGCGACTTCATCCCCTTGAAGCCTAACACCTGCAAATGTCACAAGTATCAGAAAAACTGGTGCCAGGAGGCTGGAAGTAGGCCCAAGGCCTTGCAGGCCCTATTCTGATACTGGAAAGGAGATAAAAACACTTTCCTGAGAATGTGAAGTGTTTTATTTTCTCAGCTCAAGCCTGGGGTGAACCCTGAAATCTTACCCTGCGCGGAGCTCCATAAACCTGGGTAGAAGGTGCGACTTCATCCCCTTGAAGCCTAAAACCTGCAAATGTCACAAAGTATCAGTAAAACTAGTGCCAGGATGCTGGAAACACACACACGGCCTTGCAGGCCTCATTCTGATACTGTAAAGGAGCTAAATACACTTTCCTGAGTATGTGAAGTGTTTTATTTTCCCACCTGCAGCCAGGGGTGAACCCTGAAATCTCACCCTGCGCGGAGCTCCATGACCCTGGGTAGAAGGTGCGACTTCATCCCCTTGATGCCTAACACCTGCAAATGTCACAAGTATCAGTAAAACTGGTGCCAGGAGGCTGGAAGTAGGCCCAAGGCCTTGCATGCCTTATTCTGATACTGTAAAGCAGCTACATACACTTTCCTGAGTATGTGAAGTGTTTTATGTTCACACTTCCATCCAGGGGTAAACCCTGAAATCTCACCCTGCGCGGAGCTCCATAACCCTGGGTAGAAGGTGCGACTTCATCCCCTTGAAGCCTAACCCCTGCAAATGTCACAAGTATCAGTAAACTGGTGCCAGGAGGCTGGAAGTAGGCCCAAGGCCTTGCAGGCCTTATTCTGATACTGTAAAGCACCTAATACACTTTCCTGAGTATGTGAAGTGTTTTATTTTCACACTTCCATCCAGGGGTAAACCCTGAAATCTCACCCTGCGCGGAGCTCCATAACCCTGGGTAGAAGGTGCGACTTCATCCCCTTGAAGCCTAACCCCTGCAAATGTCACAAGTATCAGTAAAACTGGTGCCAGGAGTCTGGAAGTAGGCCCAAGGCCTTGCAGGCCTCATTCTGATACTGTAAAGGAGCTAAATACACTTTCCTGAGTATGTGAAGTGTTTTATTTTCCCACCTGCAGCCAGGGGTGAACCCTGAAATCTCACCCTGCGCGGAGCTCCATGACCCTGGGTAGAAGGTGCGACTTCATCCCCTTGATGCCTAACACCTGCAAATGTCACAAGTATCAGTAAAACTGGTGCCAGGAGGCTGGAAGTAGGCCCAAGGCCTTGCATGCCTTATTCTGATACTGTAAAGCAGCTACATACACTTTCCTGAGTATGTGAAGTGTTTTATGTTCACACTTCCATCCAGGGGTAAACCCTGAAATCTCACTCTGCGCGGAGCTCCATAACCCTGGGTAGAAGGTGCGGCTTCATCCCCTTGAAGCCTAACCCCTGCAAATGTCACAAGTATCAGTAAATTGGTGCCAGGAGGCTGGAAGTAGGCCCAAGGCCTTGCAGGCCTTGTTCTGATACTGTAAAGGAGTGAAATGCACTTTACTGAGTATGCGAAGTGTTTTGTTTTCACCCCTGCAGCCAGGGGTGAAACCTGAAATCTTACCCTGCGCGGAGCTCCATAACCCTGGGTAGAAGGTGCGACTTCATCCCCTTGATGCCTAACACCTGCAAATGTCACAAGTATCAGTAAATTGGTGCCTGGAGGCTGGAAACACACCCAAGGCCTTGCAGGCCTTGTTCTGATGCTGTGAAGGAGTTAAATACACTTTACTGAGTCTGTGAAGTGTTTTGTTTTCACCCCTGCAGCCAGGGGTGAAACCTGAAATCTTACCCTGCGCGGAGCTCCATGACCCTGGTTAGAAGGCGCGACTTCATCCCCTTGAAGCCTAACAACTACGAATGTCACAAGTATCAGTAAAACTGGTGCCAGGAGGCTGGATGTAGGCCCAAGGCCTTGCAGGCCTTATTCTGATACTGTAAAGGAGTTAAATACACTTTCCTGAGTATGTGATGTGTTTTATTTTCACTCCTCCAGCCTGGGGCGAAGCCTGAAATCTTACCCTGCGTGGAGCTCCATGACCCTGGGTAGAAGGTGCGACTTCATCCCCTTGAAGCCTAACACCTGCAAATGTCACAAGTATCAGTAAAACTGGTGCCAGGAGGCTGGAAGTAGTCCCAAGGCCTTGCAGGCCTTATTCTGATACTGTAAAGCAGCTAAATACTCTTTCCTGAGTATGTGAAGTGTTTTATGTTCACACTTCCATCCAGGGGTGAACCCTGAAATCTCACCCTGCGCGGAGTTCCATAACCCTGGATAGAAGGTGCGACTTCATCCCCTTGAAGCCTAACCCTGCAAATGTCACAAGTATCAGTAAATTGGTGCCAGGAGGCTGGAAGTAGGCCCAAGGCCTTGCAGGCCTTGTTCTGATACTGTAAAGGAGTGAAATGCACTTCACTGAGTATGTGAAGTGTTTTGTTTTCACCCCTGCAGCCAGGGGTGAAACCTGAAATCTTACCCTGCGCGGAGCTCCATAACCCTGGGTAGAAGGTGCGACTTCATCCCCTTGATGCCTAACACCTGCAAATGTCACAAGTATCAGTAAATTGGTGCCTGGAGGCTGGAAACACACCCAAGACCTTGCAGGCCTTGTTCTGATGCTGTGAAGGAGTTAAATACACTTTACTGAGTCTGTGAAGTGTTTTGTTTTCACCCCTGCAGCCAGGGGTGAAACCTGAAATCTTACCCTGCGCGGAGCTCCATGACCCTGGGTAGAAGGCGCGACTTCATCCCCTTGAAGCCTAACAACTACAAATGTCACAAGTATCAGTAAAACTGGTGCCAGGAGGCTGGATGTAGGCCCAAGGCCTTGCAGGCCTTATTCTGATACTGTAAAGGAGTTAAATACACTTTCCTGAGTATGTGATGTGTTTTATTTTCACTCCTCCAGCCTGGGGCGAAGCCTGAAATCTTACCCTGCGTGGAGCTCCATGACCCTGGGTAGAAGGTGCGACTTCATCCCCTTGAAGCCTAACACCTGCAAATGTCACAAGTATCAGTAAAACTGGTGCCAGGAGGCTGGAAGTAGTCCCAAGGCCTTGCAGGCCTTATTCTGATACTGTAAAGCAGCTAAATACTCTTTCCTGAGTATGTGAAGTGTTTTATGTTCACACTTCCATCCAGGGGTGAACCCTGAAATCTCACCCTGCGCGGAGCTCCATAACCCTGGGTAGAAGGTGCGACTTCATCCCCATGATGCCTCACACCTGCAAATGTCACAAGTATCAGTAAATTGGTGCCTGGAGGCTGGAAACACACCCAAGACCTTGCAGGCCTTGTTCTGATGCTGTGAAGGAGTTAAATACACTTTACTGAGTCTGTGAAGTGTTTTGTTTTCACCCCTGCAGCCAGGGGTGAAACCTGAAATCTTACCCTGCGCGGAGCTCCATGACCCTGGGTAGAAGGCGCGACTTCATCCCCTTGAAGCCTAACAACTACAAATGTCACAAGTATCAGTAAAACTGGTGCCAGGAGGCTGGATGTAGGCCCAAGGCCTTGCAGGCCTTATTCTGATACTGTAAAGGAGTTAAATACACTTTCCTGAGTATGTGATGTGTTTTATTTTCACTCCTCCAGCCTGGGGCGAAGCCTGAAATCTTACCCTGCGTGGAGCTCCATGACCCTGGGTAGAAGGTGCGACTTCATCCCCTTGAAGCCTAACACCTGCAAATGTCACAAGTATCAGTAAAACTGGTGCCAGGAGGCTGGAAGTAGTCCCAAGGCCTTGCAGGCCTTATTCTGATACTGTAAAGCAGCTAAATACTCTTTCCTGAGTATGTGAAGTGTTTTATGTTCACACTTCCATCCAGGGGTGAACCCTGAAATCTCACCCTGCGCGGAGCTCCATAACCCTGGGTAGAAGGTGCGACTTCATCCCCATGATGCCTCACACCTGCAAATGTCACAAGTATCAGTAAATTGGTGCCTGGAGGCTGGAAACACACCCAAGACCTTGCAGGCCTTATTCTGATACTGTAAAGCAGCTAAATACACTTTCCTGAGTATGTGAAGTGTTTTATTTTCACACTTCCATCCGGGGGTAAACCCTGAAATCTCACCCTGCGCGGAGCTCCATAACCCTGGGTAGAAGGTGCGACTTCATCCCCTTGAAGCCTAACCCCTGCAAATGTCACAAGTATCAGTAAACTGGTGCCATGAGGCTGGAAGTAGGCCCAAGGCCTTGCAGGCCTTATTCTGATACTGTAAAGCACCTAATACACTTTCCTGAGTATGTGAAGTGTTTTATTTTCACACTTCCATCCAGGGGTAAACCCTGAAATCTTACCCTGCGCGGAGCTCCATAACCCTGGGTAGAAGGTGCGACTTCATCCCCTTGATGCCTAACACCTGCAAATGTCACAAGTATCAGTAAATTGGTGCCTGGAGGCTGGAAACACACCCAAGGCCTTGCAGGCCTTGTTCTGATGCTGTGAAAGAGTTAAATACACTTTACTGAGTCTGTGAAGTGTTTTGTTTTCACCCCTGCAGCCAGGGGTGAAACCTGAAATCTTACCCTGCGCGGAGCTCCATGACCCTGGGTAGAAGGTGCTACTTCATCCCCTTGAAGCCTAACACCTGCAAATGTCACAAGTATCAGTAAAACTGGTGCCAGGAGTCTGGAAGTAGGCCCAAGGCCTTGCAGGCCTCATTCTGATACTGTAAAGGAGCTAAATACACTTTCCTGAGTATGTGAAGTGTTTTATTTTCCCACCTGCAGCCAGGGGTGAACCCTGAAATCTCACCCTGCGCGGAGCTCCATGACCCTGGGTAGAAGGTGCGACTTCATCCCCTTGATGCCTAACACCTGCAAATGTCACAAGTATCAGTAAAACTGGTGCCAGGAGGCTGGAAGTAGTCCCAAGGCCTTGCAGGCCTTATTCTGATACTGTAAAGCAGCTACATACACTTTCCTGAGTATGTGAAGTGTTTTATGTTCACACTTCCATCCAGGGGTAAACCCTGAAATCTCACTCTGCGCGGAGCTCCATAACCCTGGGTAGAAGGTGCGGCTTCATCCCCTTGAAGCCTAACCCCTGCAAATGTCACAAGTATCAGTAAATTGGTGCCAGGAGGCTGGAAGTAGGCCCAAGGCCTTGCAGGCCTTGTTCTGATACTGTAAAGGAGTGAAATGCACTTTACTGAGTATGCGAAGTGTTTTGTTTTCACCCCTGCAGCCAGGGGTGAAACCTGAAATCTTACCCTGCGCGGAGCTCCATAACCCTGGGTAGAAGGTGCGACTTCATCCCCTTGATGCCTAACACCTGCAAATGTCACAAGTATCAGTAAATTGGTGCCTGGAGGCTGGAAACACACCCAAGGCCTTGCAGGCCTTGTTCTGATGCTGTGAAGGAGTTAAATACACTTTACTGAGTCTGTGAAGTGTTTTGTTTTCACCCCTGCAGCCAGGGGTGAAACCTGAAATCTTACCCTGCGCGGAGCTCCATGACCCTGGGTAGAAGGCGCGACTTCATCCCCTTGAAGCCTAACAACTACAAATGTCACAAGTATCAGTAAAACTGGTGCCAGGAGGCTGGATGTAGGCCCAAGGCCTTGCAGGCCTTATTCTGATACTGTAAAGGAGTTAAATACACTTTCCTGAGTATGTGATGTGTTTTATTTTCACTCCTCCAGCCTGGGGCGAAGCCTGAAATCTTACCCTGCGTGGAGCTCCATGACCCTGGGTAGAAGGTGCGACTTCATCCCCTTGAAGCCTAACACCTGCAAATGTCACAAGTATCAGTAAAACTGGTGCCAGGAGGCTGGAAGTAGTCCCAAGGCCTTGCAGGCCTTATTCTGATACTGTAAAGCAGCTAAATACTCTTTCCTGAGTATGTGAAGTGTTTTATGTTCACACTTCCATCCAGGGGTGAACCCTGAAATCTCACCCTGCGCGGAGCTCCATAACCCTGGGTAGAAGGTGCGACTTCATCCCCATGATGCCTCACACCTGCAAATGTCACAAGTATCAGTAAATTGGTGCCTGGAGGCTGGAAACACACCCAAGACCTTGCAGGCCTTGTTTTGATGCTGTGAAGGAGTTAAATACACTTTACTGAGTCTGTGAAGTGTTTTGTTTTCACACCTGCAGCCGGGGGTGAAACCTGAAATCTTACCCTGCGCGGAGCTCCATAAACCTGGGTAGAAGGTGCGACTTCATCCCCTTGAAGCCTAACACCTGCAAATGTCACAAGTATCAGTAAAACTGGTGCCAGGAGTCTGGAAGTAGGCCCAAGGCCTTGCAGGCCTCATTCTGATACTGTAAAGGAGCTAAATACACTTTCCTGAGTATGTGAAGTGTTTTATTTTCCCACCTGCAGCCAGGGGTGAACCCTGAAATCTCACCCTGCGCGGAGCTCCATAACCCTGGGTAGAAGGTGCGACTTCATCCCCTTGAAGCCTAACCCCTGCAAATGTCACAAGTATCAGTAAACTGGTGCCAGGAGGCTGGAAGTAGGCCCAAGGCCTTGCAGGCCTTATTCTGATACTGTAAAGCACCTAATACACTTTCCTGAGTATGTGAAGTGTTTTATTTTCACACTTCCATCCAGGGGTAAACCCTGAAATCTCACCCTGCGCGGAGCTCCATAACCCTGGGTAGAAGGTGCGACTTCATCCCCTTGAAGCCTAACCCCTGCAAATGTCACAAGTATCAGTAAAACTGGTGCCAGGAGTCTGGAAGTAGGCCCAAGGCCTTGCAGGCCTCATTCTGATACTGTAAAGGAGCTAAATACACTTTCCTGAGTATGTGAAGTGTTTTATTTTCCCACCTGCAGCCAGGGGTGAACCCTGAAATCTCACCCTGCGCGGAGCTCCATGACCCTGGGTAGAAGGTGCGACTTCATCCCCTTGATGCCTAACACCTGCAAATGTCACAAGTATCAGTAAAACTGGTGCCAGGAGGCTGGAAGTAGGCCCAAGGCCTTGCATGCCTTATTCTGATACTGTAAAGCAGCTACATACACTTTCCTGAGTATGTGAAGTGTTTTATGTTCACACTTCCATCCAGGGGTAAACCCTGAAATCTCACTCTGCGCGGAGCTCCATAACCCTGGGTAGAAGGTGCGGCTTCATCCCCTTGAAGCCTAACCCCTGCAAATGTCACAAGTATCAGTAAATTGGTGCCAGGAGGCTGGAAGTAGGCCCAAGGCCTTGCAGGCCTTGTTCTGATACTGTAAAGGAGTGAAATGCACTTTACTGAGTATGCGAAGTGTTTTGTTTTCACCCCTGCAGCCAGGGGTGAAACCTGAAATCTTACCCTGCGCGGAGCTCCATAACCCTGGGTAGAAGGTGCGACTTCATCCCCTTGATGCCTAACACCTGCAAATGTCACAAGTATCAGTAAATTGGTGCCTGGAGGCTGGAAACACACCCAAGGCCTTGCAGGCCTTGTTCTGATGCTGTGAAGGAGTTAAATACACTTTACTGAGTCTGTGAAGTGTTTTGTTTTCACCCCTGCAGCCAGGGGTGAAACCTGAAATCTTACCCTGCGCGGAGCTCCATGACCCTGGTTAGAAGGCGCGACTTCATCCCCTTGAAGCCTAACAACTACGAATGTCACAAGTATCAGTAAAACTGGTGCCAGGAGGCTGGATGTAGGCCCAAGGCCTTGCAGGCCTTATTCTGATACTGTAAAGGAGTTAAATACACTTTCCTGAGTATGTGATGTGTTTTATTTTCACTCCTCCAGCCTGGGGCGAAGCCTGAAATCTTACCCTGCGTGGAGCTCCATGACCCTGGGTAGAAGGTGCGACTTCATCCCCTTGAAGCCTAACACCTGCAAATGTCACAAGTATCAGTAAAACTGGTGCCAGGAGGCTGGAAGTAGTCCCAAGGCCTTGCAGGCCTTATTCTGATACTGTAAAGCAGCTAAATACTCTTTCCTGAGTATGTGAAGTGTTTTATGTTCACACTTCCATCCAGGGGTGAACCCTGAAATCTCACCCTGCGCGGAGCTCCATAACCCTGGGTAGAAGGTGCGACTTCATCCCCATGATGCCTCACACCTGCAAATGTCACAAGTATCAGTAAATTGGTGCCTGGAGGCTGGAAACACACCCAAGACCTTGCAGGCCTTATTCTGATACTGTAAAGCAGCTAAATACACTTTCCTGAGTATGTGAAGTGTTTTATTTTCACACTTCCATCCGGGGGTAAACCCTGAAATCTCACCCTGCGCGGAGCTCCATAACCCTGGGTAGAAGGTGCGGCTTCATCCCCTTGAAGCCTAACCCCTGCAAATGTCACAAGTATCAGTAAATTGGTGCCTGGAGGCTGGAAACACACCCAAGGCCTTGCAGGCCTTGTTCTGATGCTGTGAAGGAGTTAAATACACTTTACTGAGTCTGTGAAGTGTTTTGTTTTCACCCCTGCAGCCAGGGGTGAAACCTGAAATCTTACCCTGCGCGGAGCTCCATAACCCTGGGTAGAAGGTGCGACTTCATCCCCTTGAAGCCTAACACCTTTAAATGTCACAAGTATCAGTAAAACTGGTGCCAGGAGGCTGGAAGTAGGCCCAAGGCCTTGCAGGCCTTGTTCTGATACTGTTAAGGGTTAAATAGACTGTACTGAGTATGTGAAGTGTTTTATTTTCGCACCACAGCCAGGGGTGAATCCTGAAATCTTACCCTGCGCGGAGCTCCATAACCCTGGGTAGAAGGTGCGACTTCATCCCCTTGAAGCCTAACACCTGCAAATGTCACAAGTATCAGTAAAATTGGTGCCTGGAGGCTGGAGGTAGGCCCAAGGCCTTGTTCTGATACTGTAAAGGGGTTAAATACACTTTGCTGAGTATGTGAAGTGTTGCGTTTTCACATCTCCAGCCCGGGGCGAAACTTGAAATCTTACCCTGCGCGGAGCTCCATAGCCCTGGGTAGAACGAGCTACTGTGTCCCCATAAACCTGTAAATTTCAAAATGTCATAAAAAGAACAAAACAAGCGCCTGGAGGCTAGAAATGGGCCCGAGACACTGAAGTCTTGGATCTGATAATGTAAAGGGCTTTATGTACCCTTTGAGTGAAGTATTTTTCCCACCTCCAGTCGAGGGGTAAATCCTGAAATATTACCCCAATTGGAGCACCCTGTGTAGAAAAAGTGACTTCGTCCCATTTGACCTAAAATTTTAGTATTTTTATTTTTATTTTTTATTAAACATTGTTAAAGGGGTGACTGGAGGCTACAAAATGGACCAGATACTGTGAAGGACGTTATTTCATTTTTGGGTGAAAAAAAATAAAAATATATGTATTTTATTAGGATTACGATTTTTTTTTTTTTGGGGGGCCCATCTCCAGCTGAGGGGGAAAACCTGAAATGTTACCCGAAGTGGAGCTCCATTGCCCCGGGTAGAAGTAGTGCCGTGGTCCCCTTGAACCAAAATGTCAACAAAACAATAATAAAAAAAAAAAAGCACTAAAACAGGTGCTTAGAGTCCCGAAATCGGTCACAAAAAAAATGAGGATCGCACACCCCATGGGCCTGCATGGGAACGCTCTATTTTACCGACTATTAAGCCCCCACGAAGTGGGGGCTTACAGCGCCCGAGCGAGAGACAAAAGTTAGAGGTAGCGCGGCCGTTCCGCCGCCCGGCCATCTGGTCGCGCAGCTCCGTGGGCCATCTGGTCGCGCAAATCGGCGACCAGATGGCCGGCCGCGCGGCCGCCGCCGCTAGCTCGAACCTTTGTCCCTCATTCGTGTTCTGTAAGCCCCCACTACGTGGGGGCTTAATAGTCGAGGGAAATGACCGGCCCTGGGCCGGGCCAAACTCGCCATGGGTCCCCAGTCCAGGGCTCCAGGATGGCGGGCCCCCGGGCCGGGCTATACCCGCCTTAGGTCCCAAGTACAGAGCTCCAGAATGGCGGGCCCCTGGGCCGGGCTATACCCGCCTTAGGTGGCCAGTACAGGGCTTCAGGACAGCGGGCCCCGTGGGCGGGACTAGGATGGACGCGGGGCTCCAGGAAGGTGCCCTGGCCCCAGGACAGTGCCTTGCATGGCGGTTTCGGAGAAATGCCCCCCTCACCCGACCGGCTGTGGGCCTACAAAGCAGGCCTGCCCTGCGGGATCCCTAGTGCATAGATACAGCTCTCCCATGACATCGTGGTCGGCTCTTAAAAGAGCCTTTGGGTTGGTGTTTTTTTTTCTCTTTCTTTCCGTGGGCAAGTCGAGAGTTTAACCGCCGAATCCGTAGAGGGTGCGGCCCTGGCGCTTCAGGGCGTAAACGACATCCATGGCGGTGACGGTCTTCCTCTTGGCGTGCTCGGTGTAGGTGACGGCGTCCCGGATCACATTCTCCAGGAAAACCTTCAGCACCCCGCGGGTCTCCTCGTAGATGAGGCCGGAGATGCGCTTGACCCCGCCACGGCGCGCCAGGCGGCGAATGGCCGGCTTGGTGATGCCCTGGATGTTGTCCCGGAGCACCTTGCGGTGCCTCTTGGCGCCGCCTTTGCCGAGCCCCTTCCCTCCTTTGCCGCGTCCAGACATGTTGTCCTGTCGGTACTGTGACTGAGCAGAAATGAGGAAACAGCCAGCGACGGCTGCTTATATGGAGGAGCTGCGGCGGACCGGCTAGGGCGCTCCAAGCGGCCCACGTGACTCAACGGAAGGCGAGGGGGAGCCCGCCCCTGGACCGCCCTCTGCAGGGAGCGGGGGGCTGGAGCGGCCGTTGCCGTTTGAAAAAGAGCGCGCTCCCAGCCGCCTCTTTGTCGTGGGCTCAGCAGCTGCCGCCGGGGCACGGATCACAGTCAAGCACACACACACGCCTCCCTTCCCGGCCCCCACTCATCACCGCGGCCCGCCTAACCCTGGCGCTCGGTGCCCGCTCCCACTATGAACAGCAGGCTCTGAAATGTTTTAATGGAGCCAACACATTAACGGCCTCACCGGCACCACCCCGCTGTGTGCGGCCGCCCGCAACCCCGTAACACTGTCCACAGGTCAGGCCCGGTCGTGGCAAGTCTGTAAACTGCCCCTATAAACACGTATTTATTTATTTTTACAAAAAGATTATTCTCGTCGGCCTCAAGCTCGGTTTTGGGACGGGGGCAGCATTTATGTGTCCGTCCGAGGGCTTGGGCATCCCTCCTATGTAGCGACGGTGCGGGCGCTGCCGCGACTATGAAGCCTGCCAGAGTAACACCTTGGCACGGATACGCTCTTTGATGGAGTCTGTGGTTGGCCCTGAAAAGAGCCTTTGTGTTTAGGGTGTGTTTCCACGGTGGTCTGCGGGCCTTTACTTGCTTGCTTTGCCCCCTGCCTTGTGGCTCTCGGTTTTCTTGGGCAGCAGCACGGCCTGGATGTTGGGCAGGACTCCTCCCTGGGCGATGGTGACTCGGCCCAGCAGCTTATTCAGCTCCTCGTCGTTGCGGATGGCCAGCTGGAGGTGTCTGGGGATGATGCGGGTCTTCTTGTTGTCACGGGCAGCGTTGCCGGCCAGCTCCAGGATCTCAGCGGTCAGGTACTCCAGGACTGCAGCCAAATAGACGGGGGCACCGGCGCCCACCCTCTCGGCGTAGCTTCCCTTCCGGAGTAACCTGTGCACACGGCCCACGGGGAACTGGAGCCCGGCTCTGGAAGAGCGTGTCTTGGCCTTAGCGCGGGCCTTTCCTCCTTGCTTTCCGCGTCCAGACATGGCGATCGATGCAGGGGCTCACTCACACAACAGAGAGATTAGTACTGCTGTTCGGCTCGACTCCGGCGATATAAAGACTTCGGGTGCGTCTGATTGGTTGACAGCTAGGCGCTGATAGTACTTCTCATTGGAGGGAGGAGGGCTTCTGTTTCACCAATCAGAGACCCAGAACCGCAGTACACTAGGAGGTGGGGGGCTTGCCTTTGCCTGCCAATGAGAAGGGAGAGCAGAGAAGCAGCTACTTTACACGCCCAGCCTATAAATACAAGTGCCGGGCTCGCCTGGCCTTATTTCTCTCGGCTCCACAGGAAGCGGTGCAGATTGTCGACCATGCCTGAACCAGCCAAGTCCGCGCCGGCTCCCAAGAAGGGCTCCAAGAAAGCGCTCTCCAAGCCGCCCAAGAAGGACGGGAAGAAGCGCAAGAGGAGCAGGAAGGAAAGCTATGCAATCTACATTTACAAAGTGATGAAGCAGGTGCACCCGGACACCGGCATCTCCTCTAAGGCCATGGGCATCATGAACTCCTTCGTGAACGACATCTTCGAGCGCATCGCCGGGGAGGCTTCCCGCCTGGCCCACTACAACTCGCGGCGCACCATCACCTCCCGGGAGATCCAGACCGCAGTGCGTCTGCTGCTGCCCGGAGAGCTGGCCAAGCACGCCGTGTCGGAGGGCACCAAGGCCGTCACCAAGTACACCAGCGCCAAGTAAGGCTTCGAGGCGCATCCCCAACTAACACAACGGCTCTTTTAAGGGCCAACCACGTCCTCCCCTAAGAGCTAATGTGCTTCTATTATGACCGGAGAAATAAGTGTTTTAAAAGGTAATGTTGAGCGCACAAGACCCGCTCTCACGGGTCTTGCTGCAGACCGAGGGACGATGGAGCAGGCAACCCGTTTTTAATAAACATGTTTATATGAATGAGCCCTCTCTTTGGGACCAAGTCTCACGTAAGCACTGTAATGTAACGATGACGTTAAATGAGCGAGGGACGATGGAGCAGGCAACCCGTTTTGCCTGTTTAAATAAACCTGTTTATATGAATGAGCCCTCTCTTTGGTACCAAGTGTCACATAAGCACTGTAATGTAACGATGACGTTAAATGAGCCCACGGGCTTATTGTTTTCGGCGACCAGTTTTAGTGTGTGCGGGTGTCACGTTGTGTTTGTACTTTAAGACCAAGGGCAACGGCAATAATCCGCCCCTGGGCAAGCGCTCCCGAAATCGGACACATGAACCCGATGTACCGGGAGCACAGATGCCCCACAGCGCTGGCTTGTGACCAGCGGATCCCAACACAACCCTCCACCCAAACAAAGCTCTTTATTAAACGATGGACACATTGAAGATGCGATTGTGCACTGTGAACACGGAGTGCTCTGGTCACCCAGTGCCGGTATAAGTTACCCAGTACTCGTGGTACTCTCAGCCAGCCCACCCACCCTAACCTGTAGAACATGCCATGGCAGATAAGAGAAGCTCGTATGTGACAGGGTGGTGGCCCTTAAAAGAGCCGTTGTGGTGGTTGTTCGGGTCGGCGTGTCTCCTTAGGCCCTCTCGCCTCGGATACGACGGGCCAGCTGGATGTCCTTGGGCATGATGGTCACCCTCTTGGCGTGGATGGCGCACAGGTTGGTGTCCTCGAAGAGCCCCACCAGGTAGGCCTCGCTGGCCTCTTGCAGGGCCATGACGGCGGAGCTCTGGAAGCGCAGGTCGGTCTTGAAGTCCTGGGCGATCTCCCTCACCAAGCGCTGGAAGGGCAGCTTGCGGATGAGGAGCTCGGTGGACTTCTGGTAGCGGCGGATCTCGCGGAGAGCCACAGTGCCGGGTCGGTAGCGGTGAGGCTTCTTGACGCCGCCGGTGGCAGGCGCGCTCTTGCGGGCAGCCTTGGTGGCCAGCTGCTTGCGAGGCGCTTTGCCGCCGGTGGACTTGCGGGCTGTCTGCTTGGTGCGGGCCATGGCGGGAGCGGTCTCTCTCAGCGACAAGCGAGGAAGAATGGAGTTCAAGCAGGCAAGAGCCCTATTTATGCACTCGAAGACGGAGGGCTGCTCTGGTTGGCTGAAGCGACCGCCCCACGTTTGAAAATAGCCCGCGGTGTGCAATGATTGGCCAATGAACCGGAGGCTGCAGCCTGTCTCTCCAATGAGCTGTGGAGAAAAAGACACCCTCCGATTGGATGATGTACGTTGGAGCCGTAGCCCGCGCTTGGGTCAGCCTTTGTCTCCGTGTCCATCCATAGTCACACGAACCACTCGCCCCCGGTCAACTGGGCGAGGAGCCCAGGATTTTATAAGTGTACTGCCCTTGGTCACCCTGGAACACGCCGCCGTTAACTGCGCTCGATTTCACGTTCACAATCGTCTGCTTTATGCAGACACCACTTCGAATCTGCCCGGATACAGTGAAAGCACCAAGGCACACGTTATTTCACATTTATTATAAACGGAGGTCTAATAAACTCCCAGACCCCCTTCTTTATTTGGTACACAGATTTCAATCCACGCAGCACCAAAAGAGCCGTTTACATGACCAAGATCACACACGGCACTCGCGTGCGGAAAGGTGCGCTATGGATTTACTGTGCCGTTTATTATTATAGAGAAGTGTGCACGCGGGGTGCAAGGGTGGGGACGAACAAGCTCTCTTCTGGACCGGGTGGATGGCTCTTAAAAGAGCCGTTGTGTTTGCAGTGTCTTGGTGCAAGCCCTTACTTCTTCTTGGGCGCTGCCTTCTTGGGCTTGGCTGCTTTGGGCTTGGCTGCCTTGGGTTTGACTACCTTGGCAGGGCTTTTCTTGGCCACTTTGGGCTTCGCCGCCTTGGCTTTCGCTGGGCTCTTGGCAGCCTTCTTGGCGGGGGCAGCCTTGGGCTTCTTGGGGCTCTTTGCTGCCGCAGGCTTCTTGACCTTCTTCGGGCTCTTCTTGACCCCCGCGGGAGCCTTTTTGGGCTTCTTGGCGGCAGGGGCAGCTTTCTTGGCCGCTGGTTTCTTGGTCTTGGCGGCCGCCTTCTTGGCCGCCTTCTTGCCCTCCAGCTGCTTCTTGTTCACCTTGAAGGATCCGGAGGCCCCGGTGCCCTTCAGCTGGGCCAGGGCGCCTTTGCTGACCAGGCTCTTGAGGGAGGCCTTGACCCGGCTCTTGTTCTTGTCCACATCGTAGCCCTCGGCGACCAGCCCCTTCTTCATGGCCGACAGGGAGACTCCCTTCCTCTCGGCAGAGGCGGTCACCACCTTCAGGATCAGATCGGCCACGCTGGGGCCGGAAGGCTTCTTGGCCTTGGAGGCCCCCGCTGTCTTCTTCTGCTGCTTTTTCTTGGGGGCGACCTCAGCGGGAGGCGCCGCGGCGGCTGGAGCGGTTTCGGCCATTGTAATGCGAGTCTCGGCGCGGGCGCTGTCACTGAACAGAAATGTCCCTCCCAAACCCGAGCCCCGTGAATATATACAGGGAGGAGCCGGCCTCTGATTGGTCCCGAGCAGACAGGGCTGTGCGAGGCACACTCGGCTCTTTGCTCCCAGCTGACTTTTGTGTTTCCTACCTTCGGATTATCCACGTTTTAAAACACAATCAGTTAAACACGCGCTTCCACGCATACATGACCAGGAGCCCAGCTTCGGCCCTCTCCCGGGCCTGCCCCCGTTTCGGATCCACCCCTCATCCCTGGCTTGTGATCCGCGGGGAGACTCGGCGCTCCCCCGACGGCGGGCGCCTCCATGCCTGAAATCCCGGGCTCCGGACCCCTTTTCCCCGGTCCTCTCTCGACTCCTGCGGCCGGGAGAGGCGGCCCGCGGGAGGGAGGGGGCTCCTGCAGGGAGCGGGCCCTGTGGCGTCACAGTGGGGCTGCGGGGGCCGCGGGGAGCGCGTTCTGGAACGGGCCGAAGTAACACAGGGCTCCGCCGGCCGAGCGCGGGGTGGAAACAATGCCAGGGAGCCCCTGGCACGGGGGCCAGGGGGCCCTCCCCGCGCGCCTGCACCCTCGGCTGTGGCACCCTCGGCTCGGGGCTTACAAGCAGCGGGGCACGGCCCTGGCTCCAGCCTCGCACGCATCACCAGGCGGCCGTGTGCTGGCAGCTTCACATGCAGGCAGAGAGCATTCACTGCCGAGCGCCGAGCCAGAGGAGGCGGGTGCAGACTCAATACAATAAATACACAGTGACACAATGAAGGAAGGCGGCCGAGTTAGGCCTACATGTTTTAAGACACCCCAAGTGAGAGCAGAGGGTGTGAATGCACCTGAAATGGTGACCCCAGTACCGGCATGGAGGCACTCTGCTGAGCTGATTTTTACAGCTGGAGCTAGGTGTACCTCTGAGGTGACATCTGTAGACAGAGTGAGTTACTGTATGTCAGACGCTGAGCCTATGACCGGGGAGGCCCACTGCGGAACTGAATAGTACAGTACAGAGTGAGGCCTGTGACTACCACTGTTCTACTGAGCCCTATCGCTGGAGTGGGGACCACTCCTGAATCCAATGGTATGTCACGAGGGAGACCTGAGACCAGAAATCATATTCTGCGCACTGTAGCCTGATCGAGGCCTGCTGCTAATTTGGATGGAGGTAGGGGAAGAAAACAAAACACTTCACAAAGTCCAGAACGCACATGAACACCATTCACAGTATCAGATCTTAGCCTTCAGGATCTCCGGCCCATCCCTAGCTTCCAGGTACATGTTTTAGTAATATTTGTGACATTTGGAGGTTTACAGCTTCAAGGGGATGAAGTCGCACCTTCTACCCAGGGTTATGGAGCTCCGCGCAGGGTGAGATTTCAGGGTTCACCCCTGGCTGGAGGTGTGAAAACAAAACAATCCACATAGTCACACCTCCAGCCAGGGGTGAACCCTGAAATCTCACCCTGCGCATAGCTCCATAACCCTGGGTAGAAGGTGCAACTACGTCCCCTTGAAGCTTATCTCCTCCAAAGGTCACAAAGTATCAGTAAAACTGGTGCCTGGAGGCTAGAAACACACCCAAGGCCATGCAGGTCTTGTTCTGATACTGTAACGGAGTTCACACCTCCAAACCTGAAATCGTACCCTGCGCGGAGCTCCATGACCCTGGGTACAAGGTGCGACTTCATCCCCTTGAAGCCTAACACCTTAAAATGTCACAAAGTATCAGTAATACTGGTGCCTGGAGGCTGGAAGTAGGCCCAAGGCCTTGCAGGCCTTATTCTGATACTGTAAAGGAGTTAAATACACTTTCCTGAGTATGTGAAGTGTTTTATTTTCACTCCTCCAGCCTGGGGTGAAGCCTGAAATCTTACCCTGCGCGGAGCTCCATGACACTGGGTACAAGGTGTGACTTCATCCCCTTGAAGCTTAACACCTTAAAATGTCACAAAGTATCAGTAATACTGGTGCCTGGAGGCTGGAAGTAGGCCCAAGGCCTTGCAGGCCTTATTCTGATACGGTAAAGGAGTTAATTACACTTTCCGGAGTATGTGAAGTGTTTTATTGTCACACCTCAAGCCTGGGGTGAACCCTGAAATCTCACCCTGCGCGGAGCTCCATGACCCTGGGTAGAAGGTGCAACTTCATCCCCTTGAAGCCTAACACCTGCAAATGTCACAAGTATCAGTAAAACTGGTGCCAGGAGGCTCGAAGTAGGCCCAAGGACTTGCAGGCCTTATTCTGATACTGTAAAGGAGATAAATACACTTTCCTGAGTATGTGAAGTGTTTTATTTTCACTCCTCCAGCCTGGGGTAAACCCTGAAATCTCACTCTGCGCGGAGCTCCATAA